>NC_140584.1:910644547-911244547 GCF_964204655.1 Triturus cristatus
GGTGGCTTCTTGCATTCTCGTTGTCCCTTACGCAAGACTCCAGATGCATCCCTTACAGGAGTGTTTGGCACGTCAGTGGAACCAAGCTCAAGGTCAGCTAACAGATCTGGTGTTGGTGGATCGCCGCACACATCGCTCTCTGTAGTGGTGGAACACTCAAAACCTTTCCGAAGGGCGGCCGTTCCTCGACCCGATTCCACAGATAGTGCTCACAACAGACGCATCGCTCACCGGCTGGGGAGCTTATCTTCAAAATCATACTATTCAGGGCCTATGGACCCCTCATCAAAAACAATTCCACTTAAATTATCTGGAATTGCTAGCGATCTTCCTAGCAGTGAAATCATTTCAACTCCACCTCGTAGGCAAAGCTGTCCTGATCCATACAGACAACATGACAGCAATGTATTACATACAAAAATAGGGGGGAACACACTCTCTGCAGCTTTCACACCTAGCTCAAAGCATGTGGAGATGGGCCATTCCGCAAAACATATACCTCCTTGCAGAACACCTCCCAGGAGTACACAATCAGATTGCAGATCTGCTCAGTTGATAAAAACAGCAGATCCACGATTGGGAACTTCATCCTCAAGTTCTGCTTCCAAATGTGGGGCTATCCAGAAATAGACCTGTTCGTCACACACCAAAACGCAAAATGCCCAAGCTTCACATCCAGGTATCCACACCCATTGTCCAAAGGCAATGCGCTATGGATGAACTGGTCAGACAAATTTGCTTACACTTTTCTGCCTCTCCCACTCATTCCGCAACTGGTTCGGAAACTCAAACAGCATTCCCTCACAATGATCCTGGTTGCACCAACATGGGCCCGATAACCACGATTCACAACCCTCTTGGAACTATCAGTAGTTCATCATCAAAGCTACGTCTCTCACCCAAGCTTCTCACTCAGAACCATGAAGAGGTAAGGCATCCGGATCCCAGCCAACTCAACCTTGCGAGCTGGCTCCTGAAATCTTAGAGTTTGGCTACCTCAATCTTTCGCCAGACTGCATGAACATCATTACTGTACAAATAACAAAATCAATGCACTAGATGCTTCCATTCAAAACATCATCTGTTACCTCTTACATCTACAACAATGTAACCTAGCCTATACATCCATTCGACTACATCATGCTGCACCAGCAGCCTATCTCCGAAACAGACAACATTTGTCTTTGTTTGAGTACCAGCTATCAAAGCATTTATGGAAAGACTCAAAAGAATAGTCCCATCTAGAGTTCCTCCCTCACCAATATGGAACTTAAATGTGGTCCTTACCAGACTCATGGGTCCCACATTTGAACCTCTGCATAAATGCAAATTACAATTTCTCACATGGAAAGTAGCTTTCCTGGTTGCCATCACCTCTCTCAGAAATGTCAGTGAACTCCAGACATTAACCGTACCAGAACCATTTCTGCAAATTCATCATAACAAAGTGGTTCTTAGGACTAACCCAAAATTTCTACCTAAAGTAGTGTTTCCTTTCCACCTTAACCAGTCTAGAACTCCCAGTGTTTTTCCCTCTACCAGACTCTGTAGCAGAACGAGCTCTTCACACGCTAGACGTAAAAAGAGCAATACTTTACTACATTGAAAGAACAAAATCCTTTAGAAAGACTTTTTGTAGCTTTCTCCCCACCTCATAAAGGCAAACCTATCTCAAAAACAGGGATTGCAAGGTGGATTGATAATTGCGTCCAAACATGCTATGCTATAGCTAAACACACATTAACCATTCCCCCTAGAGCGCACCCCACACGTAAACGAGGGGTGTCTATGGCATTCTTAGGGAACATTCCCCTAGATGACATCTGCAAAGCAGCAACTTGGTGTACACCACACACGTTCACAAAGCACTATTGTGTAGACGTGCAAGCAAAGCAACAAACTAACGTGGTCCAGGCTGTATTAAGAACACTTTTTCAAACCACTGCAACAGATACAGGTAGCCACCGCTAACAGCTCCTATGCCTCAAACGGAAAATGCTAGTTACCAGTATGCATCTGTTCTTGGCATGTAGAGCTGTAGATCCGTATACGCCCGCCCACCTCCCCGGATAACTCTATCTGTTCCAGTACTATCTTACTTGGATACATTACACATGGACATCCTTTGCTATTTCTTACTAACTCCATCACAACCCTCAATGGCAAAGCAATCTGAAGATGGAGTTGATGCCCATGCGCACTGTCGTTCTAAGGAGGAGTCACCTACCTCGTGACTACAAAGACTTCTTCCAGGACAAAAATAAACTGCAAACATCCAAGCCCAACACCAGATGGCGATCTATGCACAAGTATACGAATCTACAGCTCTACATGCCAAGAACAGATGCATACTGGTAAGTAGCATTTTCCTTAAACAACTTTAGTATCTTTACTGTTTTCTTAATGTTTTGTATTAGGCTCTATCTTGCTGAGCTTTGGATGAAAGCAACAAAGTCTGATGGGTGAAATGCTTGCAAAAGTCTTGCCCACTGGGCTTTGCTTGGGCTATGGCCAAGTCCATCTTTTTTTCACAAAGTGTGCCACTTCATACAAGGAGCAACCATATGCAAACCAGTCTTGCTCCTGCTGCATTGGGCACAAGCTGCTAAGGCGCTTCCGCTCTGAACAGGACCATTAGGAACCCCAGACCACTTTTACCCCCTTAGGCCTTCATTAGTTTGGTGCTACAGAGTGTCTGGGCATACCTGTTCCACTTATAACATCACATTCAAACGCCAAAACAACAATAGGTCATGGGCGGAATGATTACAAAAGCCTTCGCTCTGAAAACCTCCTGTAGCGTCTTCATTGTCTTTTAAACACACTGTGCATCACATGACTCTGGCCTTTGAAAAGTAAAAGTAGTGCCACCTGACTGTTTTTCTATCTTGATTGGTATTTTAATATTTTGGTTAGTACATAACTTAGGAAAATCATCAAAAGCTGGCATTTCCTCCATTTGAGTACATAGTTATATAGCATATATAAGAAGAAAACACGGTACGTGTCCTAGAACTGTCTTAATGATCCATGACTGATAGTTTAAGTAATCAAAGACAGAAAAGCCATGTTACAAAAAAGAATACAAATGATTTATATAAACTCCTATTTAAGTAAAGCTTCTTGGCCTCTGCAGAATCTTAAAACATGAAGGAATAGCCGGTGTTTTTCTTAAGGGTAAGTGACATTACTTATGACTCTGTGATTGAGTTCAAACAAAAACCTTTTATTTGTGGGTTATAAACTATTCTTCTTTGTTTCACCGAGTAGTAAATGATGCTGCTGGGATTCCTCTTTTGCCTAAGTCAACAATGACTACACAGGACTGGTTCTGAGGGATGTACATAGTCTGTGTTCTCTTTGAAACTGTCTTTTTCCACGTCTCCTGAATGAGTTTTATGTGTCACGCAGACCGGTTTTCCATCACGTTGAAGATTCCCACTGGTGTAACGTCATTACATTCAGAACCACTTCCTCAGGCTCTAACTGCCTTGTTTAACTCAGGTCAGAAGGAGCCCGCAGAGGTGGGGGGGCCATCATTGTGAAGTTGTGGTTTGGTTGGTAAAAGGCTCAGGGTCAGAAGGAGCCCCAGAGGTGGGGCCCATTACAGCGAAGCTGTGCTTTGGTTGGTGAAAGGCTCAGGGTCAGAAAGAGCCCCTCAGAGGTAGAGGCCCATCACTGTGAAGTTGTGGTTTGGTCGGTAAAAGGTTCAGGGTCAGAAGGATCCCGCAGAGGTGGGGGGCCCATCACTGTGAAGTTGTGGTTTGTTGGTGAATTGCTCACCGGGGAGGTCAGTCATTTGGAGGAATCAAAGCCATGGAGGACAGTGCATGAGTTACCGACTTGGGTCTGGGGTAGGAGCAGCCACTGGGGAACTGGTGCGGGAGCAGGGATACTGATGGGTTTGAACAACCCCACCTGGAATGTCTTTGTTTCTTCAGAGGGTATTTGACTCAAAATCATGTCCTCCAAACAATTTAAAACTTCAGATTTGTAAGAATAAATAAACGTCACTATTAAAGGTAGCAGCCGTAAGCCGGACAATGTCCTCAGTCCCTAGAATGTTCGGGGAGTTGAAGAGTTTATTTTGTTTCCTCTTTTCTTTTAGAGTTGTTGCATTCCTTGATAGCTTGCCGTCTGCGTGGCAGTAAGACCAGCACATAAATCATATGTTGAATTTTAATTACGAGATGTCTCCCTAGGCTGGTTACTAAAGAACAAAACACCTAGTCCTCCCTGGATTTAGTTTAAATGACACAATATTTTTATACCCTTTCATGAATTGAAACACAAAAGATGGGGCTTTATAAATTGCCTATTGTTCAAAAAGTTTTTTATTTATTACACATTCTTTTATTGTGTGATGGAGACAAACGTAACTAATACAAACATCTATATACAATATAAATGACAATACAATACATTGAACAGCACCCTAGACAATTTAAACATCCAATCATCTACCATACTTGGCCAAACCATTCATACCAATAGGCTGACTCATACTCTACTAAACTGGAAGGTCCTTCAACAACTACTCCCTTTTGGGACACAGATAATTTATCCGTGTCAGACTTTTTAAGACAATTATTTTCTTAGTAAACACTTAAAACCCAAAGAAAACATCAAGGGCAGGACTTTTTGTGTGGAGTGTGTAAAGGACCAACTGGTCGACTGGTCTACGCGTTTCAAACCTCTAACATTATGAGGTTCTCATCAGGACCCATATATTCTGAAAAGAAAATCAAAAAAAGAATAAAAAATGATAACTCTCAATTTTAATTTGGCAATTAAAGAACTTGAGCCAGCCCCCATTCTCAGCCTGGCATACCCACCTTATGAATATTTATGCACGGGCCGCATTTTTTAGCCCGAGGCCAGCGGCAGGGCAGAGGCCGCTTACGTTACTCACAGCCATGGGAAATGAGGACTCGACGTCAATACTACAGGAGCTAGCTCCTTCACCTGTGTTCAATTTATCTGAAAAAATCTTAACAGAAGCAGAATTATCTGTACTATCCAAAGGATTAGGATTTGTACCATCCAGGCAAACGGACTTTGTCAAACTGAAGCTAGAAATAATTGAATTTTGTCGGAAGTTGCGGCTCAAAATATTTTTTCAGGATGCCCCAGAAACCTCCCCAATAGAGATAACAGGATTAAGGAGAAAATCCTTATTCTGTCCATCAGGACCAAAAATCCCTAAAGACATCAATACTTTTGAAAAGACCATTCTTTCCGGGATACAAACAATGGAAAAGAAGAAAAATTTCGTCAGTTACAATCTTGCCAAACAAGAGAAAGATGCTCTGCTGGCACTTAAAAATGACAGGTCAGTGGTAGTCAAACAAGCTGACAAGGGAGGAGCAGTGGTCATTTGGGACTTAAACAAATACAAAAAAGAAGCGCTACGTCAGCTAGAGGATCACAGCTGCTATCGGAAAATTGCAAGGGATCCAACCAAGGAGCTACAAAGTCAACTTTTTCAAATTATTGAGGAAGGGTACACACAAGGTTTCGTCGGCCCAAAAGAACGGATTTTTCTACAAAATAAAAATCCTAGGATACCAGTCTTTTATGTTTTACCAAAACTACATAAAAGCGAGATCGACCCCCCTGGTAGACCAATCGTCTCAGGGTGTGAGTCGCTCATTGAACCAGTTGCTCAATATATAGATTTCTTCTTAAAACCTTTCATCAACGACATCCCTGCCCACCTGAAGGACACCACAGCTTTCTTGAACCGAATAACATCAGTCAAATTTGATAGTAAAAATCAACTAATGGTGACACTAGATGTGGTGTCACTCTACACCCAGATTCCTCAGGACCAAGCACTAGAGACACTGACATGGTTCCTGGAGAAAAGAGAACGGCCAGTCCAGGTTCCATCTGATTTTATTCTAGAACTCGCCAAATTTGCACTATCGAAAAATTATTTTTCTTTCGACTCTGAGTTCTTCTTTCAAATAAAAGGCGTGGCGATGGGGTGTCCTTTCGCCCCAGAGCTAGCGGTGCTTTTCATGGGACTATATGAAAATAATTTCATTTATGAAAACAACCCCTATTCGACTAACATTTCTAACTATATGAGATATATAGACGACATCTTTCTCATTTGGACTGGATCTGAACAACAATTGGATGAATTTGTAGGATGGCTCAATGAACGAACGAGAGACATCAAATTCAGCTGCACGGCTTCCAACAAATCAATAACATTCTTGGACGTTCAAGTAAAAAACCTATCAGGACAATTAGAAACCACACTCTTTAGGAAGTCAACCGATCGAAATAAGGCATTGCATTACACCAGCAATCACCCTCGGAGCCTAAAGCAGAATTTACCGTACGGGCAGTTCCTACGGATCCGTAGGAATTGTTCTCAAAAAGAAGAATACTTTTTTCATGCCAACAAACTTAAAGACCGACTACTTGAGAGAGGATACCCACGAAAACTACTCAAACATTCCCTAAAAAGAGCCTGGTGGACACCAAGGGAAACCCTATTGACAAGCAAAAAGAAGAAGACAGCGAATAGACCGGTTTGTGTGACAACATTTAGTCCCAATTCACATCAAATTCGCAAACTAGTCTTGTCAAATTGGCACCTGATCAAAGATCTCCATAATGACTTTTCCACACCACCCCTATTCGCGTTCAAAAAAGAAAAAAGCATAGCTAACTTCATCGTAAGAGCAGCTCTGCCTAAACCACAGCCCCCCACGTTGAGAGGACTATTAGCTTTGCCTCCAATCGTCGGTCATCACAGATGCGGGTCCTGCATTTGCTGTGAACAAACTATAGAAGGCGATACATTCACCTTTAACAACATCTATTGGAAACATGATGCCTTTACTAATTGTAGGACGAAAAATGTGATTTACGCAGTCACATGCCCATGCCCTAAATTGTATATAGGCAAGACTACCCAGGAAGTGCGACAACGCATCATTCAACATAAGTCGAGGATCCGACGGAAAGTTGAAAATGCTCCACTAGTGAGTCATTGGAGCCTATTGAAACACCGTGAGGAAGATCTGAAGTGGACAGTTTTGTCCAAAATTGAGCAAGATCCACGTGGTGGTGACTTGGAAGGTCGCTTGAGTCAAAGAGAGTCATTTCTAATTATGAAATTTAACACAACGACCAACGGTCTTAATGAAATAGCTGAAATATATAGACCGCTCACGACTTGAGTAGGGTCAGTGGACTTCTCCCAGTGTATGAATTCACATTTCTGTATCTCACCAAAGGTTTCTGCCTTTTGGGGTATTTTTCCAACAAAATATTCGTTCAACAAAACATAAAATATGTTTTAACTAAGCGTTTGTGACATTGGTCCAATGGAAACTATATTTTTTCGCATCAACAGTTCATCGCATAATTACGATCTAATCTTTTGATATTAATCCCTGGCTAATAAAGTTTTCAACATCATGGACTAGATGGGAACTACATTTCCCATTGCTCCCAAGAAAAGAACTACAATTCCCATGATGCTATGCGCATCACCTATCGTTAAGGATCTAATTCACTTCCTGGTCACTCAAGCAATCCCCGGTTGAGGTATACGGCTCCGTAGAATGGCGAGAAGAAGCAATCACCAGGTAGGCGATGTTCTATTGAGTCCACGTTATGGGGAAGCTCAAAGCGGCACATTAGCTCAACAGCGTTATTACACACGCAAGCTTCATCGCTTCGCTCTTTTTATTCACAGTCTTTGATGGCAGCGGATTATTAAAAGCCCGATTACGCCCAACAAAGGGGACACATGAACGCTAGACCAACCGACTATTTGGGAAGCATTTGAAATCGTAGGGTGAGCAACTCTCCTACTTACTGTCTTGTCCTTGTGCGTCTGTCCTTTGTGTGTGTGAAGTATTTGACGAGTAGGTTTATTGTCATATTTCGTTGTTTTCAGCTCCAGGCACTAGCTGATTGAATAATCTTTTGGACATTAAGCAGGCTAAGACCACACGTGCATAAATATTCATAAGGTGGGTATGCCAGGCTGAGAATGGGGGCTGGCTCAAGTTCTTTAATTGCCAAATTAAAATTGAGAGTTATCATTTTTTATTCTTTTTTTGATTTTCTTTTCAGAATATATGGGTCCTGATGAGAACCTCATAATGTTAGAGGTTTGAAACGCGTAGACCAGTCGACCAGTTGGTCCTTTACACACTCCACACAAAAAGTCCTGCCCTTGATGTTTTCTTTGGGTTTTAAGTGTTTACTAAGAAAATAATTGTCTTAAAAAGTCTGACACGGATAAATTATCTGTGTCCCAAAAGGGAGTAGTTGTTGAAGGACCTTCCAGTTTAGTAGAGTATGAGTCAGCCTATTGGTATGAATGGTTTGGCCAAGTATGGTAGATGATTGGATGTTTAAATTGTCTAGGGTGCTGTTCAATGTATTGTATTGTCATTTATATTGTATATAGATGTTTGTATTAGTTACGTTTGTCTCCATCACACAATAAAAGAATGTGTAATAAATAAAAAACTTTTTGAACAATAGGCAATTTATAAAGCCCCATCTTTTGTGTTTCAATTCATGAAAGGGTATAAAAATATTGTGTCATTTAAACTAAATCCAGGGAGGACTAGGTGTTTTGTTCTTTAGTATTTCCGGCTCAGTTCTGCTGGTTTTTTGAGCCAAAGCCCAGTTTTGGTTTGTTGTTCCCTAGGCTGGTTGGGCATTGGTCCAATGATCTGTCATTCAGTCGAGGCAGCAGTTCCTGATGCAGCCTACGTGAGCCTGTAGCGATGTGTGTTCTCTACATACGACCCTCTTGTGGCCATGGTCAGGAACTGCAGGGATCCTTTCCCTGTCGTCGCAGAGTATGCTTGAGGACCTGGGAAAAACTAATTTGTGGCTTAACTGGTCCTCTGTGCTCTGCATTGATTTTAGCGGGGGGCACAATTTGAAACTGACAAACTTCATGCTTCACTCAGCCTGCCAACCTAGATGAGGTGCCCAGAGTTGACCAAATTCACGAGATTCTTGGAAAAAGGAAACGTTTCTGTTAAAAACTTTTGTTGCATAGGAATGTTCATGCTAAATGGGTTTTTGCAGATTTTCTCCTAGTTGCCCCGTTCTTGGTAGTAGTTTTTATCTGCTATTCGTTTTTCTTCTATCTTTGAAATTGGGTGAAACTGACAAAGGCGGTTAAGTTAAGTAGTCGTGGCTGAAGGATACAACCATGCATTGTTGTTTAAGGTTACTAGAATTGGCTTTTTTATCGTTATTATGATCTAGAAATGTGTGTAATATTTCTATAACAATATATTTCTTGGAAACAAACTACTTCTGAATCTGTAAAGTTTTAAAAAACAATCTTAGCAAAGGTATGGGGGAAACGGTGCACTTCCATACTTTGCAAGGTCGGTGAGTGGGTGAGATTGACCCTGCCTCCACACCTGGCTGCGTGAGTGAATAGTGGTGGCACTGGAGGAGCGCCTTGTGCGCTTGCTGGAGATGCTTCATAGCACTCGGTAGGAACAGGCAGAGGAGGCACAGAGCCCATATCCAGCTGTTGACACTAGCAATGCATCGGGGAGCAGCTGGGTCCAGGGGGGGACAAATGAAGTACTTGACAGCGCTTAATTTGTGCAGGCGGCTGCAGGTGGTGGGCACTTGGATTCATTTTAGCGACCAGGACCTGTTTTCGATTATCAGACTCTGACAGCGAGCAATGTGGGAAAGGCAGAAGAGAGAGAAAAGAGAGGAGGAAGAGAACGATAGGGAAACCGTAACACGGTTAGAAAACTGAGATGAAATGGCACATATAAAAGAAATATAGAGAGACAGGAAGGGTAAGGTGGAGGAAGAAGTAGTGGAATCAAGCCTAGACAGCCTAGTGAGCAGCACCCTCAGTTTCACTGCACGCACCCTCAGCAGCACTGGTATACACCACCCTCAGCAGCACTGGTATGCACGCACCCTCAGCAGCACTGGTATGCACGCACCCTCAGCAGCACTGGTATACACGCACCCTCAGCAGCACTGATCTGCACGCACCCTCAGCAGCTCTGGTATGCACGCACCCACAGCAGCTCTGGTATGCACGCACCCTCAGCAGCAATGGTATGCACACACCCTCAGCAGCACTGATGTGCACGCACCCTCAGCAGCACTGATGTGCACGCACTCTCAGCAGCACTGGTATACACGCACCCTCAGCAGCACTGATATGCACGCACCCTCAGCAGCACTGATGTGCACGCACCCTCAGCAGCTCTGGTATGCACGCACCCTCAGCAGCACTGGTATGCACGCACCCTCAGCAGCAGTGGTATGCACACACCCTCGGCAGCACTGATGTGCACGCACCCTCAGCAGCTCTGGTACCAGAGGCGCAACTAGAGCCAAATTTAGGGGGGGGGGGGCTAAGAAAAAATTTCGGGGGGGGGGGGTGGGTGGGCTGAATCTTTAAGCAATAGGCAGAGTGGAGCCGCAGAGGCTCTTAGACGGGGTGAAACAACAGCAAGGCCTCATTAACATGCAAATGGTCTTTTAAAGACCTGTGAAGTGCTCGGGTGCGGCTGTGTGTGCGCCGGGAAGCTGTCTCATCCCGGACTGCCACACACGAGGGGGGGGGGGGGGGGGGTGGGCTGAAGCCCCTTGAGTCCAATGAGTGTTGCGCGTCTGACTGGTATACACCACCCTCCGCAGCACTGGTATGCACGCACCCACAGCAGCACTGGTATCAGCGGCGGCTGGTGACTTTTGAAAGCGGTAGGGCGTAAAAGTTCTTTCCAATTTTCACGGGATGAGCAAGGTAGTCACACGGTCCCAGTGTTTGAACTGCAAAATGTAAAACAGAAATCCTGGGACCAGTTCCGGCTTCCCCACTTAACCAAAATGTGGGACCAAAAGACATGAGAAGCTTTAGTGAAAATCGAGGCTCGGGTGACTGACAAAGTAAACTGTGCCACTACCATGTACGTTTCTAATCATTCTAGAACTTACAATAATGTACTTCATACAAAATAAGTATTTCCAGACTTCAAGTCCTTAAATTGCCTAACCTTTACCCCTCATGTGCTCTGATGCTGGCTTGAAAAGTAGTTATATCAATGTGAAAAACGATACCCTGCATCTCCATTTTTATCTATTTGGATATCGTGTTTTCTAAAAGTGAGTCCTTTGTCCGGATTGCTTCAAAACTATCTGAAGCATTGTCAAGCCACTGGGGACTCTTCTGAGCTAATAACAACATTGGAAAACCCCCAACACTCACCTGAGTGTGACTCCTCACCAAGACTCTGCAGAACAAGTGCGGTGATGAGCCCAGTAAATACAAAACATGCCATGCCAGCGTGCGGATAACTGCTTTATTCTTTTGTGAGTCACAACCCTTACAGACCAGCAGTCTAAACACTTGTGCCAGAACTCTCACACCTCTCACATCAGGTAGGCTGTGACCGCAGTCTGTCAAACCTGTTGCAAGCACTTGCACACTAGAGTTAAGGGACCTCTAACGGCTCATTTTAAGCAAGGAGGTGTGCTTCAGTTGAGGGAGTTCTAATACAGGGCTACTGAACTGAAGACAATGGTCTAATGTGGCATAATGGAGACAATTGTTTATGTACCAGTGACATGCTTAACATAGCTAGAACTATTGGCTTTTTCCATGCTTGCTTCTAATTATGTGTTTCATGGGATGCAAGCACAGAAAATCTTTCCTTTGCTTGCTGCCTACCTCCTATGGCTGATCTTATTTTCAACTGTTGTGCAAATGTTGCTTTCCCGTTTTTTTCAAGTAAAGAAAACAAAAGATACATGGCTGATACAATGGCATCCTTTCACAGAATGCAAGATACATTGGTTCAGTAATGAATGAGGTAAGTAAAAACGTACTTGTTATTAGGCCGATTGCATCGATCTATTAATTAGATATGTTACAAGCGGATTGCTCAGCAAGGCTCTCTGATAAAAAACTCCATGCGATAGGAAACTGCGGGCCCCAGCACAGCGCATTAACAGACACTGAAACGGTGTCTTGATAGGTCATTGTCCTTCAAGCTAATGCGGCCAAGTGCACGCAGCAGAAACATGTATTGCTTTCCCGAAAAACACACAGCCAAACTACACATGAAGGAAAGCAGTCCAGAACTGCACACTTGCCGAGCAACGTATTCAACTGACTTCCCAAATACCAATGTCCAATGAGGAGAGAGACTCGACTGTGAGACTCAAGCCCAACAACATCTCAAAAACTTGACACAAAAAGGTCAAACTTAAAAATCTACATACCTATGAAGCTGCAAGGTGAGAACTCCTCTGACGCAAAACATCGCACTCACCTGACCGGCGGGCTAAATAACATTATTAAGGAAGAGACACGCGGGACATGTTGATATAGGAAGGGGAGATTGGTATTTTCTCATTGCTTTGCAGTGTTAGTGGGTGGAATTTAAGACGGCAAAATAAACAGATAGTGATAATATTCAAATTTTCACTCTTTGGCTCCCTCAGCATACAGACCAGGAGCAGCAAGGCGCGTGGTGCAACCCCCTCAAACCATTCTGGAAGAGGGTGGCACCTGTGTGCCTACCTAGAACATAGCTACATAGCCTGCCCCAAACAGCAATGACCTACTGGTTAACGGCTACTACTCAAACCCTGGAAAACCAAAAAATGAACACAAACACCAGTGTTTTGTAATTGCCCATATAATTTAATTTCCTCCGAATTCCAGTTGCGGCCCGTGGCGGCATGACGGGTGGCTGGGGGGGGGATCCTGTGGGGGTAGGGGGGAGGCAGGAGGGGTTTATACAAAATAAAATATAATAAAACTTACGGTCCCGCGCTTTCTGCTGCCGCTCTCTCTCAGACGACTCTTCTGGAAGCTGCCACCCACAGGCAGCCTCCCTCCCTCCCCTGCGCCAATCACAATGCTGCAAGGTGTAGGAAGGTGGATATCTGACTATGGTTACCCCCAACTTTTTGCCTAGTGTCTAGCTGGTTTTTCGACTTAGTTGGCCTGAGATCCTGCCATTCAGGGTCTCAGACTGTCTGCCCTCTCTTTAAAATGGACTCCATGTACCCTAGGTACATAACCAATTGGTAAGGATCACCTTATTGGACCCTGTACAGTGTACCCTAGGTACCCAGGGCATAGGTGTACCCTAGGCCTCCCAGGGGCTGCAGCATGTATTATGCCACCCCTGGTCTGGCCTTCCAATCAGACACAACTGGCTGATCACTCAGCTGGGGCAAGGTCGTGTAATCACCCCTTGCTTAGATATAGTATGCCTATATCTACCCTTATATATAGACACATGTGTACCTATCAGTCACTCCTATGGCAGGCCTTAACAATCCTGGCGGCAGAGTGCTTGGTAACTTCTGAGATGGTGCTCTAGCATGAGCTGAGCCTGTCTGCAGCTTTCGGAACCATGTCCTTATAGCTGTTCTATGATATAGCCTACCATATACTCTTAAAGTGCCTTATAATCTTAAACGGTTATGGTAACTATGGTTTGGCTTTATCAAAACATGTCGTGTAAGGTGTCTAACACTTTGGAATAATACCCCCATACCATTTCTGGTGATGAGGATATTATTCCCCCCTTCTAGAGGGAGAGACATGTTAAAATCCTACTTTACTGTTTAACTCTAACCAAAGCCTCAGCATCACAAAATGGATGCTGCTGCCACGACACAAGTCTGACCTCCTGCAGCTGTGGAGTGATCCCAGCCAGGGAGGCCTGGACAATAGGTTTCCTGCTTGGGGAGGTGCTAGCACCTCCCCAGACAGCCTTTAGTGTATTGGGGCAGGGTGGGCTGAAAGGAATGAGACATGCCTGGGGCACACAAGGTGTTCCTTGCATAGTCCAGTTCAAACCGGCGCTGGGACACTCCAGCCCCAGCTCTGGTGCGAAACTGGACAAAGGGAAGTGGGTGTAACCACCCCCTCCCAGGTCCCATCCATAAGGCGTGACCTAGCAGGTATCCCAGCCCCCCAGATTAGTATAAGAGTGGGAGTTGGGCCTCAAGACTTTAGATTATCCTGAACCTGCAAACTTGAACAGAAACTCTGGACCTTCGACATTCGACGAAAGAAGAAGACTGAAGAATCTCCCTTGTGGCCAAGGAGTGGCTACCCTGTGCAAACAGGCACCATCAAGAGACTACCCTTTGCTTTGCCCACGTTCTACGAGGAACCGACTGCAGAGCCCGACCAGAGCCTTGACTTCCAGACTTCTCCGACCCTGATCCACATCCACAGCAGAGCTGAGATCCGTGGAGGCGACGAGCGACGTGGGACCGGCTACCTGGGAAAAGTGGCTAGTAACTTAAAGCGCAGCTTCTGAGGCACCCTCGAAGTTGTGCACTGGGGATTGAGAAGCCCCAACCCCAAGCACCATCTGCACCGAAGATCAGCCCCCCACACTCCACGAGTCCTGCGTGGGGCCCTTCTGCATTTTCCTGCTTGCCGCGTCTGTCCGGTTGCTTGCCCGCTGGCTAGTGGCCTTTGTGACGACGCACCCTGAAATCTTCTGCGCTGGTTTGGCTCCTCCAGACTGGCTCCCGCTTCTCTGCAAAGAAGAAGCACCCCAGACCTTCCTGGTCTGCACCAGAAGCAAGTCCTCCATTCTTCGTGGGTTCCGCTTGCCAAGGCTTGGTGAGTCCTAGACCAACTTCGACGCCGCTGACAGCAAGAGCCTTCGTGGGACAGCTCGCCTCCTGGTCCTGGTCGTCCTCGACGCTTCCTGGTCCTCCTGGCTGCAGCGACAAGCTTCACCTTCACCTGCAATCTTCACGACATCGCCTGGTTCCTTCCTGGTTCCACGTGGTCACTGGCTAGTGACCTTGACTCTGTCCCTTCTGCTTGCAGGTCTCCTCTCTTCTTGATCCCAGCCTTGGGATCCACCGGACAGTCAACACTGACTGCCTGTCAGCATCTTTCTTCAGGCATCCATAGGAGTCGACGACGAAAACCGACGCAACTTCACCCCTATGCACCCGCAGCCTGTGGGATAGGTAACTTGGGTACTCCGGTGCTCATCAGGATAGTGACTATCCTAGTGTCTAGTTTTCCAGTCTCGACTTCCTAGCTACTCCGGAAGTGTCCTAAATCTATCGTTTTCTAAACTGTACTATTGCTAGTGACTTTTACGCATTACGCGTGAGTGTTTCCACTCTGCACATGAATCCCGTGGGCCTCCCACTTCCTAACTGACGCTAGTGTAGTGTAGCCCCAGTGATTCCCTAGGCCTAGGCCTATTCTATTTCCGTGACAGTGGTCCTTATACCACTTACTTAGTATATGGTTTGCGTGGCCCCTAGGGCCTAACTGTATTACTTACCTGTGTGACTTAATGTATGCTTAAATAAGACTGTGTTGTACTTACCTCTAATCTCATAAAGAGTGCTGAGGGTTTGACTAGAATAAATACACTTTATTTTATATATATATCTGTTGTGGTGTCCTTTCATTTGGTATTCAAGGGATTATATATGGTATCACAGCTGGCTTCACATGCCATTCAGAGTTTAGCCTAAGACTGCTCTTGTCCATGCTACCACTAGGATAGCTGGTCTATAAGGTTGACTTTACAACCAATCACCATAAGGGTATTTGGACTGATATAAGGTGTACACTAGAACTAGTGACATCATACATCAGGCCAACTTCTCACATTGGTGAGCAGCGGTTGGGATCTGAGCTTGCTGTTGTAATACCATTGTAATCTTGAGATACTAAATTGAAAGATCACACAGATATTGTCTAGGTACATATAACATAGATTATAATACTTAAGTCCTACTGGACTTAGTAGTTGTAGATTGAAGGGAGTAACACACCCTGACTACAACTACTAGAGAGGTTTAGTAGAAACAACTAGTGTAGGTAGGTGCACACACCACACCCTCACTAGAATCATGCCCCTGGATGGAGATCACACTGATGCTCCCTCAGGAGAGGAGAATCCTAGACAGGTTCCCTCTAGGTATGATGCATTCACTTTCCAGGAGATGAGACAACTGTGTACCTCCAGGAGATTAAAACAGGGTTCCAACCCTACCCTTAGACAGCTAGCGGAGCTTCTGGAGGCCTATGATGCTGAAAGAGCTGCCAAGGATGGTGCCATAGCTGTAGATAAGGGTCTACCCACCACAGAGGAGTCAGATGGGACTTCAGATGAAGAGGTAGACAGCCAGGGCCAAGTAGGAAGACTTAGCCAGGCTAACCTAAGCTTACATGGGAGTTTGCATGGGGTCCCCCCCATACAGACCCCCAAGTAGGCTTACACAGAGAAGCAGGAGGGACAGATCCCCTTCAAGGGAATCCATCCACTCCCATGTCTCTAGCATCTCTAATGCTTCCTCTCACAGGTGAATGACTTCCCCTGAGAGAAAGGAGCATGAAGCCAGAATGAGGGAAGCTAATCTGAGGATTCAGAGGGAAGAACTTGCCCTTGCCAAGGAGAAGCTTGCTCTGGCTAGAGAGCAAAAATTGTGTGGGTCAGAACCCACTGGTGGCAGCAACATTCCTAGAGATAGGGATAGGTCTTATGACCATAGAAACCTAAGCAAGATAGTGCCCCCATATCAGAATGGGGATGACATCCACAAGTGGATGACTGCTTTGGAGAGGGCCTGCAAAGTACAGCAGGTACCCCAGAGTCAGTGGGCAGCTATCTTGTGGCTCTCCTTTTCCGACAAAGGTAGAGACAAGCTCCTCACAGTCAGTGATGAGGATGCTAACAATTACAAAGTCCTGAAGAGTGCTCTGATAGATGGGTTTGGCTTAACCACTGAGCAATATAGGTTGTTGTTCAGAGACACCCAGAAGACACAGACACAGGACTGGTCTGATTTTGTGGATTGTGCCACTAAGGCTTTGGAAGGTTGGTTAACTGGCAGCAAGGTGCAGGACTATACAGGATTGTACAACTTGATTATGAGGGAGCAGATCCTTAGTAATTGTCAGAACCAGCTTCTCCATCAACACCTGGTAGACTCAGATTTGACCTCTCCCCAAGAATTGGGAAAGAGGGCAGATAAATGGGTCAGGACCAGGATTAGGCCTAAAAATCAGGGTGGTGACCAAAAGAAAGATACCACCAAGCCTCAAGAGAAGGGTGGGGATAAAACAAAAGAGAAATCTTCCTCAGGGCCCCAAAACTCCACACAGGGTGGTGGGTCCCAAGCTCCCTCCTCTACCACAGTTAAGAAGCCTTACTGCCATGAGTGTAAAACTCCTGGGCATTGGAAAACTGACAGCAGTTGCCCAAGGGCTAAAAACAAAACTGTTCCTCCAACTACTCCTGTCGCACCACCTATTACTGTCAGCAGTGATCCCCCAGGTGGTGGGAGTGCCCCCAAAAATTTGGTTGGGTTTTCTTGGGGAACACAGGGGGGACTCTGGCTTAGCCAATTCCCCTGCAGCAGCTACTCTTGTCTGTGATGGTGGCATGGGGTTTGCCAACTTCACTGCCTGTCCCAACACTTTGGGTAGGTACAGACAGGAACCCTACATCAATGGTAGAAAAGCTGAGGCCTACAGAGACACTGGAGCTAGCATCACTATGGTGGCCCATAGGCTAGTTCCCTCTGAGCAGCTTCTGCCTGGTTTCTCATACCAGGTAACTAACATTGATGGCAAACAGAACAGTCACCCCATGGCAGAGGTATGTCTCAGCTGGGGAGGGGTCACTGGCCCTAAAAGGGTGGCAGTGTCTCCAACCTTGCCTGTGGACTGCTTACTGGGGAATGACTTAGAACTCTCAGCTTGGGCTGAGGTTGAACAAGACACCCATTCTAAAATGGTAGGCCTTTCACAAAAGGGTAGTGGGGTTGTGCCAGCCACAACCCCTGTCCAAGTAGATTTCCTCCCGGAAAAGGTTGGAAGGGCAGTGGTAGCCACAGCCCAGGCAAAGACAGACTTCCCTGTAGAGACTGGCAGAGCTGTGACAGTCACAGCTCAAACCCAAACTGAGTGCCTCCCTGAAAAGGTTGGCAAGGCTGTAATGGTCTCAGCCCATACTCAGACTGACATAGGTGTAGTGAAGCCTGAAACTATGGATCACTCCACACAAACAGACAGTAGTGGGGAGGAAGAAAAGTCTCCCTCTCCCCAGACATTAGGAAAAGGTCAGCCTCCTCAGGGATCTGACCTCACCCCTTGTGAAGAAACTGCCCCAGAGGTAGCCAGGCCTGGCCTGGCAGAGCCTCTGATGTCAGTGGCCCCTTCCAAGGTGGGACCCAGTCTGGTGCAGGTAGCCTGCCTCTCTCTACCCTGCCTCAGTCAGCCCAGGGCTGCAGAGGTCAGGGAGGCCAGTGGACCCCAAGAGGGCCCCTGTCCACAAGAACCCCCCCATCAAAAGAATGAGGATTGCCTGGCTAGTAGCCCTAGCCAGGTGATGGGTAAAAACATTCCTGAGGGATCCCCTTTACAGGTAGTTAGGGACCTCCCCCAGAGGGATTCTGTTGGGCACAGGCAAACCTGGGACCTTAGGGCCCCAAACCTGACCTGTCCCTCCAGTAAGCCCACAAAAGGGACCCAGCCTCCAGCTTTAGGTAGCCAGAGGCTGACCCTGAGAGCACAGTGCAACTCAGTGAAAGAAAGAAAGGCATCCATGATGGAGGATGATTGGAGGAAGCTGAGGCCTCACTTTGAGGACACTCACTTCAGTACTCCATCTCAACACCAGCCTTTTACTTTGCAAAGACACACCCAAGGTAGAGATTCCCTATGGTGGAGACCCTATGATACCTTTAGGATGAGGGATTGCTTAGTGGACCATGAGACAGGGGGTAACCATGCCAGTGCTGGTTCTTACTTATATGGCCACTTAGGCAATAGAGGCTTACCTTGTCAAGGCCAGCCTTATCTCCTTTCGTTTGGGGGGGGGGTTGTGTAGGAAGGTGGATATCTGACTATGGTTACCCCCAACTTTTTGCCTAGTGTCTAGCTGGTTTTTCGACTTAGTTGGCCTGAGATCCTGCCATTCAGGGTCTCAGACTGTCTGCCCTCTCTTTAAAATGGACTCCATGTACCCTAGGTACATAACCAATTGGTAAGGATCACCTTATTGGACCCTGTACAGTGTACCCTAGGTACCCAGGGCATAGGTGTACCCTAGGCCTCCCAGGGGCTGCAGCATGTATTATGCCACCCCTGGTCTGGCCTTCCAATCAGACACAACTGGCTGATCACTCAGCTGGGGCAAGGTCGTGTAATCACCCCTTGCTTAGATATAGTATGCCTATATCTACCCTTATATATAGACACATGTGTACCTATCAGTCACTCCTATGGCAGGCCTTAACAATCCTGGAGGCAGAGTGCTTGGTAACATGTGAGATGGTGCTCTAGCATGAGCTGAGCCTGTCTGCAGCTTTCGGAACCATGTCCTTATAGCTGTTCTATGATATAGCCTACCATATACTCTTAAAGTGCCTTATAATCTTAACCCCTTCGGTGCTCATGACGGAATGGTTCCGTCATGACCCACGGTTGAGCTGTGCTCATGACGGAACCATTCCGTCATGACCACGCCCGCGCAAGATTCCGTCAGCACAGCGGCGGAATCTGCGCAGCATCGAAGGGGTTAAACGGTTATGGTAACTATGGTTTGGCTTTATCAAAACATGTCGTGTAAGGTGTCTAACACTTTGGAATAATACCCCCATACCATTTCTGGTGATGAGGATATTATTCCCCCCTTCTAGAGGGAGAGACATGTTAAAATCCTACTTTACTGTTTAACTCTAACCAAAGCCTCAGCATCACAAAATGGATGCTGCTGCCACGACACAAGTCTGACCTCCTGCAGCTGGGAGTGATCCCAGCCAGGGAGGCCTGGACAATAGGTTTCCTGCTTGGGGAGGTGCTAGCACCTCCCCAGACAGCCTTTAGTGTATTGGGGCAGGGTGGGCTGAAAGGAATGAGACATGCCTGGGGCACACAAGGTGTTCCTTGCATAGTCCAGTTCAAACCGGCGCTGGGACACTCCAGCCCCAGCTCTGGCGCGAAACTGGACAAAGGGAAGTGGGTGTAACCACCCCCTCCCAGGTCCCACCCATAAGGCGTGACCTAGCAGGTATCCCAGCCCCCCAGATTAGTATAAGAGTGGGAGTTGGGCCTCAAGACTTTAGATTATCCTGAACCTGCAAACTTGAACAGAAACTCTGGACCTTCGACATTCGACGAAAGAAGAAGACTGAAGAATCTCCCTTGTGGCCAAGGAGTGGCTACCCTGTGCAAACAGGCACCATCAAGAGACTACCCTTTGCTTTGCCCACGTTCTACGAGGAACCGACTGCAGAGCCCGACCAGAGCCTTGACTTCCAGACTTCTCCGACCCTGATCCACATCCACAGCAGAGCTGAGATCCGTGGAGGCGACGAGCGACGTGGGACCGGCTACCTGGGAAAAGTGGCTAGTAACTTAAAGCGCAGCTTCTGAGGCACCCTCGAAGTTGTGCACCGGGGATTGAGAAGCCCCAACCCCAAGCACCATCTGCACCGAAGATCAGCCCCCCACACTCCACGAGTCCCGCGTGGGGCCCTTCTGCATTTTCCTGCTTGCCGCGTCTGTCCGGTTGCTTGCCCGCTGGCTAGTGGCCTTTGTGACGACGCACCCTGAAATCTTCTGCGCTAGTTTGGCTCCTCCAGACTGGCTCCCGCTTCTCTGCAAAGAAGAAGCACCCCAGACCTTCCTGGTCTGCACCAGAAGCAAGTCCTCCATTCTTCGTGGGTTCCGCTTGCCAAGTCCTAGTCCAACTTCGACGCCGCCGACAGCAAGAGCCTTCGTGGGACAGCTCGCCTCCTGGTCCTGGTCGTCCTCGACGCTTCCTGGTCCTCCTGGCTGCAGCGACAAGCTTCACCTTCACCTGCAATCTTCACGACATCGCCTGGTTCCTTCCTGGTTCCACGTGGTCACTGGCTAGTGACCTTGACTCTGTCCCTTCTGCTTGCAGGTCTCCTCTCTTCTTGATCCCAGCCTTGGGATCCACCGGACACTCTTCACTGACTGCCTGTCAGCATCTTTCTTCAGGCATCCATAGGAGTCGACGACGAAAACCGACGCAACTTCACCCCTATGCACCCGCAGCCTGTGGGCTAGGTAACTTGGGTACTCCGGTGCTCATCAGGATAGTGACTATCCTAGTGTCTAGTTTTCCAGTCTCGACTTCCTAGCTACTCTGGAAGTGTCCTAAAACTATTGTTTTCTAAACTGTACTATTGCTAGTGACTTTTACGCATTACGCGTGAGTGTTTCCACTCTGCACACGAATCCCGTGGGCCTCCCACTTCCTAACTGACGCTAGTGTAGTGTAGCCCCAGCGATTCCCTAGGCCTAGGCCTATTCTATTTCCGTGACAGTGGTCCTTATACCACTTACTTAGTATATGGTTTGCGTGGCCCCTAGGGCCTAACTGTATTACTTACCTGTGTGACTTAATGTATGCTTAAATAAGACTGTGTTGTACTTACCTCTAATCTCATAAAGAGTGCTGAGGGTTTGACTAGAATAAATACACTTTATTTTATATATATATCTGTTGTGGTGTCCTTTCATTTGGTATTCAAGGGATTATATATGGTATCACAGCTGGCTTCACATGCCATTCAGAGTTTAGCCTAAGACTGCTCTTGTCCATGCTACCACTAGGATAGCTGGTCTATAAGGTTGACTTTACAACCAATCACCATAAGGGTATTTGGACTGATATAAGGTGTACACTAGAACTAGTGACATCATACATCAGGCCAACTTCTCACACAAGGCACAGGGGAGAGCGCCCCAGCCGGGTCCATTTTCTCTATGTAGGCTACATAGAGAAAAGGGGGAGTGCGCATGACTGCTTTGTTCGGCCCTGGGGCCGACCAAAGTAGTCAGAGCCCACAACATTGGGCAAGCCACTCTTCCCCCCCCCCCCTGCTTTCGATGCAGGACCGTCCGACCGCCCTCCCACAACCAAAGACAGTCCAGGCACTTCTGCTTTCTCGCAGTGCGAGAAGCAGAAACATAAAATGGTAGGTTTTACCATTTTATGTTTCTGCTTCTCGCACTGCGAGAAAGCAGGGGGGCGACACCCCAACGCCCCTATGAAGGAGCCGCCACTGACTGGTATGCATCTTCCCTCAGCAGCTCTGGTATGCACGTACCCTCAGCAGCACTGGTATGCACGCACCCTCAGCAGCGCCGGTATGCACGTACCCTCCGCAGCATTGGTATGCACGCACCCTCAGCAGCACTGGTATACACGCACCCTCAGCAGCACTGGTATGCACGCACCCTCAGCAGCACTGGTATGCACGCACCCTCAGCAGCTCTGGTATGCACGCACCCTCAGCAGCACTGGTATGCACGCACTCTCAGCAACACTGGTATGCACTATAAGCAAAAGTGCCTGGACTCCAATTGACACTTAAAAGCTGTGCCTGTTTTTTCAGGTTATGCTAATTGAGGTACCATATTAATGTCTTTCGTTTAGAAAATTGTTTCAATGTAGATTTATTTATAACTCCAATTTTGATTGTTGTAGATGAAGTTGCTATCCAAAAGAGATACAAGTCAGGAAAAAAAATATTCACAGGTTTGGTCATTGAATGACTTGAGTAAAGAATGTAAAAAATCCAGCCATATCCATGCAAAGCAATACAATTCATTGTCATCTTTTTAAATTGCAATAAGTATGCATGTTCAAGTGCTCACAAGCATGAAGAGAGTACCAGTGTGATTTAACAGT
Source organism: Triturus cristatus (assembly GCF_964204655.1). Classification (NCBI taxonomy): domain Eukaryota; kingdom Metazoa; phylum Chordata; class Amphibia; order Caudata; family Salamandridae; genus Triturus; species Triturus cristatus. Next base: position 910,667,266 of record NC_140584.1, read on the forward strand.
GAAAAAGTGCATCACAAATAAAAAGACGTGCAACTCTGGACTCTTTCAAATATTTCTGGGCTTGGGGTCAATGGACAGAACTATATATGTCAGTAGTCAATGGCGTTTCCCAGATCCTGATGTGGTGCAGGGATGGATGAGAATTTGCTCCCTCCCCGCCCTCCCTTATGATGAAGGAAATTGCTAAACAGACCAAATGGATGCCAGTGGGTTGGAAACTTCATCCAGTACTGGGTTGGTGTCCCTCCCAGGACAAGCTACGGAAGAGCGTTAGGGCCTGATTATGAGCCTGGTGGACAGGGTGGTGACCCTGATTTTTAGGTCTTGCCTAGCAGGCCTTTAGCCATCGGTCTTCACTTTTCCAGCACTGCACTCGTGCTTGTGGCGGCATCCACCTTGCGGGTGCGAGCAGCGGCGCGCCACAAGCACGAGTGCTGTGCTTGAAAAGTGAAGACTGCTCTCCCAAGTGTGCGCGCCACTCACGTGCTCACCGCCTGCTCCCCCTTCGCATCCTTCTTGCAGCAGCTGATAGTGATCTTAGTGGGGAGCGGGGGCTTTTTGATGAAGAAAATGAAAAACTATAGAGAAAACGAACAGGCACCATCGGCCTTGAATGAAAAGAAGAAAAAAACAGCCTGTGTTGTGTTTTGTGTGAGCGCGTTTCATGCGCAAAGTGACGTGCGTCTGATTAAGCATTGAAACCCGTCATCACCTTGGAGCAGAGGCTTGTGCTTTGGACGGCGCTCTCCCAGCAGCCCCCCGTTTCCATCCCGCTGCCTTCGTGTAAGAGGAGAAGTGAGTTTACAATAGAGTAAACTGTCTACACGGTTCCAGTGGCTTGGTGTGGAATCCACCAGAGGGACCCGTTCCAGTCCAAACTATTGGATGTATTGCTGTTTGTTTGGCTTTGGCCCAGCAAGGAATTGTGTGGGCACTGTTAAATATTATTCGTCAGCCCCTTCTGACGTTTTACTTTTGCCGGACCAACCCTCCTTGTTCAAATCACCCATTGTGATGTGTATTCTAAAAAGTTTGCAACATAGGTTTCAAGCAAACTTACTTTTGATACCACAGTGAGTCTTGAATTTCGTCCTCACTTTCCTCATGTGAACCTGTTTCAAGCCAAAACTCAGTTGTCCATTGCACCTCCTCTCATTAAAAAAATATTTTCTGGCTGCAATAAAATCTGCAGGCTGTGTGAGTGAGCTTCAGGCCAAGGCCAAACTGGTTTTACTGACTTGAGCAGCTTTCCTACTGAAGGATGTTGGCGACTCTGTGCTTGGGTAAGTCATCACTCTTCTAACCTTCTTTGTACTGCCTCATCCCTCGAAAGAGGAAGAGAGACTCCATTGCATGAAACCCAAGAGGACGCTGAGCTTACACATCTATTTTATCAAGGAACGTTAGGTGGATAATCAGCTCTTTGTGGGGTTCAGTGGTGCAAAAAACTGCAAGGCTGAGCATAAACAGACCATCTCCATATGGATAGTGCTGTGTATTAAGATCTGCTATGCATTGACTAATATCCTCCCAGAAGTACTGAGTGCTCATTCCACCAGAGCTAAGACTGCGGCCACTGTGTTGGCATACGGAGTACCTGCACTGCACTCATATATGTCTGGCTGCTACGTGGGCATCCACGCACCTGTTCGCCAAGCACTACTGCCTCCACAGAGGTATGACTGGAAGGACATTTAGCCCATTCAGTCCAGCACAGCTTTTTGATCTGAGCCATTCCACAGACCCACATAGTGGGAGGTCCTGCTTTGGTATCCAGTCACAACGGTTAGAAGTATCCGTCAGAAGAACACGTTTCTTACCTTGGGTAATGCTCTTTCTCATAAACCCTTCTCTTACTGCAGATTTGTCACTGCCCTCTCACCTCCCTGTCCTGTAGAATGATCTCCTTTTCCATCTAAAAAGGTCCCAGTTTAGACACCTGCTGATTGGTGCTTATATGCTACTTCGTTTGTCACTTCCGGACTGGAACAATGTCAGCAAGGAGCCGCACGGCACCACCTACTGGCACACAGGAGCACTGTTTTATGAGTTTCTGAACTCAGTCTGACACTTGGGGATATTCACAAGGTGAGGAATCTGCGGTTAGATAGAGTATTCACCAGAAGGAGCGTTACCTAAGGTAAGTAACTTGTTAATTTTGCCTCTACAACGAGTTTTAGCCTTTGTTGGCATTTTACATGGTTCTGTCTGTAACTAATCAGTCTTCTGTTTAGCCTGTAGCATCTTGTAATGAGCACTGTCTTGGAAGTCACAATATTTGCTGCCCATAATGTCTGAATGAGGAGTTTGCTCACATCAATACCTCTAAATCACAGAACTGTGCGTGTGCGTGCAAATGTGCACAACTTATTGATAAGCAGCCATTTGGTATTCAAGCGTAGTGGTTGCACTAGCACCATGATGACATGATAAACACATAAATTAATGAGAAAGTATGTTTTTTGTCTGTTGAAATGTATCTTTTCTCCTATTTTGATTTTAGTCGTCTCGTGGAGAGATTGGAAAATATGAGGAAAAACGTGATGGGCAATGGAATGTCCCAGTGTTTGTTGTGTGGAGAGACTCTAGGGCTTTTGGGGACAGCATCGGTTTTCTGTCAAGACTGCAAGAAGGTATGATTTTTCCCTTTCAAGTCAGTGCCTTCAATCTTTAAGCATGTTTATCATTCTATAATCTACATTTAGCATCCAGTGTTTCAGGTTGGGTGAGCATCCTCCTCACGGATCATCTCCTTTTCTCTGCTTAAGAGAAGGGAGTTTTTCAGACAGAATGCCCCAGCTGTCCTTTACAACTCTGTTTTTGCACCCACTTGTTGCCTTTTGAGTGCCAGGCGTCTTCGCTTTCCTACCTGCTTGCTATAATTTGATTGCTCTGATACACGTATGCTGCATTTCAACATTTTCAGCTGATGCCGGAACCATATGTCGCAAAGTTTGGAAGGCAATCATTATTAGTTGTCACTAGTGTCCGTGACTTCAGCAGTTCTCTGAAGGGTGGCTGCTCCCACCCTGTTTTCCTGTATTTGAACTACAACACTGCTTTGTTTGACCATAGCAAAACAGGACTACAAATTGCTGTTACTTCCCTGTATTCATTTTGTAAGACAAATGATATAATTGTTAACCCTGCGAAGTCAAAGGTTATGCAACTTGGTACTTGCAGGGGTATTATCTACTGGTTTAATGGTGCCATCAGGTTGGAAAGCGTGTGATAGAGATCAGGGTACCTAAAATAAACCCACTTCCACGGATAGAGTAATTTCACAGTTACACGCACATGCATTCATCATACGCTAGGGCCCATATCACTAACATACGCTCAAATACTCTACCAGCATAAGACCTGTGGGAAGAAAACCCTGCATCTATATCTAGGACGATAGGACCTGATTATAGTGGTTATCCTTAAACATACTCTATACAATCTATACAATAATGATCAAAATGTACACAATAATTGACAAGAAAGAATATTCAACACCATGTTTAAAAGTTATATTGCTTTATCCAAAATTAGTCAAAGTAAAATCAAATAAATCATTTCTCATAATTACCTATTCTAACTAAGTGTCAGAACGGGTCAGGACAAGTCTCTCGGTAAAGTCTCTCAAGACAGAGTCCTCAGCACGGTCCTCAGCAACGCAGCCTCACGCAGCAAAGGTAAAATGGCAAGTGGCAAAAACCCTCCCTAAGCTAACAATTCTTATAATGAAAAATACAATGGAAACACACATAAAGTTGGCAGGATAAACTGTATCACTGAGCAGAACGAGAAGGAAGAGATGTATCATTGCTACATCTGAAAATCTTCGCTCAGGAAAAGTAACAAGACGTTAACTACGGAACAGGAACCAAGAAACTATCAAAGTATCCAACTTGTACAACTTCCCTCGGCAGCCAGGCCACAGTTCATTGTCTGTTTCTGAAGCTCCTTTGTTTGCCAAGGACGTTCCATTTCTTTTGGAGATCCTCCAAACTGCTGATGTCCTCATGGAAAAATACAATAAGGACCACGGTCAGTTGTCTTCGACCTTTTTCCAGCAGGGGTCTCTCTTGCCACATCACAGAATATGCCACAGCCAGGCTTCGAAATACTGTCAGCTCGGCTAAGGCCTTTATAGGCCACAATAGACCATCTTAATTAAAGAGACAAAATAAACGTTACTACAGCATAATGATTAAACAGTGTTAACCCCACTAATACCCTTATGTGTATGTATTTATCTAGCTTTGCGACATGAAAAGCATTAATTCAGACAGCGTTTTTTGCTCAAAATAAATAGCACACAGCAACGTTTAAACATGAAAACTTGCACGTTATTATTAGGACAGAAACAGCACAAATAAGCTATCCCTCGTGTAACTTTCTCTTATGTTAAGACAAACGGGTTGATTACTAAAACACACTTGCACAAAGACAAATAGTTAATTGTTAATTATTAATAGATTAATAAAACGCATAGACATGCCAGAGCTTCAAAAGCCCTAGAATTTTCTAAAAGAAAACTCTGCTCCAGCAATCCCCCCTTTGGTGATTTTATCACCAAATAAACCCAAAAAAAAAAATTAGTGAAAATTTAGTCCCATTTTAGGAAAATCAGAAATGTCTTTTCCCTTTACACAACATTAAACACTAGTCACTCTTTCATCATCTCTCTTTGTCTCTAAGTAAACACTCTCCCTCAATTCCTCTAATTCAATTTCTTGAGGTTCTCTTTTCAACTTCTTATTTTTCTTTTCCTTATTCAATTTCTTTCTCCCTCCCCTGTTTTTACAACACACACACACCAATCTTATTATTAATAAAGCCACAATTATACAAGACAAGGGAAACAATATTCTACCTATAATAGTACTACCTATTTTTGCAATAAAATCCTTAGCAGCTATCATTTTATTAGCTATTTTAGTCCACAAACTCCCAGCTTCAAGTGGTACTAATTCTTCATGTAAATCAGTAATATTTTTGATATAGACCTTCAGGTCTTTACTTTCGTCAGGAATGTAAGTGCAACAATGTTGAACTTTCAAAATTCCACAAACTCCACCCTCCTTGGCCAATAGAATATCAAGGGCAAGTCGATTTTGCATAGACATGGCACGTACGGCACTTAATTCCGTATTTACCAAAAGAAACCCTCCTGCGGTATTTGTCGATAAGCGATCAACCACTGTGGACAGTTTCCGAATTCCATAAGCATTTAAATAAATTCCCACTGCTGGAATCAAAACCCCAAAAATATCACCCACAATTTCAGACCAAGTTTCTCTCTTGAAACGTGTTAATAAGTTAATATCTTCTACATCTCTTATTTTATCTGTATGAAAAATCTTAGGAAAAACCAGGCCCACATAACACGTGCCATACCAATGGTCAGGCAACTTGTAATAAGCCTTATTCCCACAAACATAGTACACTCCTGGAAAAATCGTATCTTCTCCACCTCTGAAACCCCAACCTGTCGCAATGAAGTATGTATCATGGCACTCACTAGTTCCCACAAAATATGTATCATATTGGGATTTCCTTCTGGTAATGCAAAGTTTACCCTTCTGCGGCGCATCTAGAGCTAAAGTTGGACTAGCCCCATTCTTCAATTCTTTTCCCATCTCAATGTCCCAAATTGTCTCACTCACTTCATATTTTTCCCCTTTCTCATGCATGTTCATTCTCCTTTCTTCTACCATATCCAGGAAAGCTCTCTCCTCTTCTTTCAAACTGCAAGTTAAATTATTCTTAAAAATGTAATCTAATGTTAATCCTATTTCTTCAATAAAAATCTCACCAAAAGTGTTAGCTTCTTTAGCTGGATTCAGCTCTTTGTTCATTGGCAAGTGCCCAAAAATACTATCTCTGTTAGACATCTCATAATCTACTTTCCCTAACAAATAAAAAACACTACTTAAAATACTACAGGAAATACCATATGTAGCTGGTAAATGGTGATAAGTAACACCCTCTGAGACGGATGCAGGTAATTGCATACAGACGTAGCAATCCCTTACTTCCATTGTCTTCACATATTCATATAACAGTTTAGAAAAAACATTACTAGAAAAATTATTAATTGACCTATCTTTGTGTATGTAACTACTACTTCTAATTGGAATTTCTTTTTGTGAATTCTTCTCTACATTTGTCACATTCTCTATATTCATTCCGAATTCTACTCTAAAAGTAACTAATAAAACTAAAACACCCCATAGAAGCATTAATAATCCAGTACAACAGCAGCACATTCTGCACCACCTCTTAAAGAAGGCACATCTATTACTATTATCCTCTATGTTAGCCATTTTAGTTTAGCCTCTACCACTCCACTACTGTTTGTACTTCTTCAATTCTCCAACAATTCTTCAACTTTCAGTTTATCCAAATGATCTCCTCGTTCACTTGATCCAAGTGAATCCTTTTTTCACTCAGTTTGGATATTTGTCATTCTTCACTTCAATTTCTTCAACATCAAATTGTATCAGATCTCCAACGTCGGAATCCTCAGTACTCGACTCTTCTCCAATGTCAGTCAAGAGTACTTTCAGAATTTCACCAGTATCTTCCTCAACCACTTTTCTCAAGACCACTTCCGGATTATCTCGAGTCACTGTTTCTTCTTTTCCTTCTTCAGACAGTGTCACATAAGACCATTCCGGTGATCTGTACTTTTGGTTGGGTCTTTTAACTCTTCTTATTTCTACTGGTTCTTTTGATTTCTTTGATTCTTCTTCTTCAGCCTTTGAAGTTTGACTTGATATTTCATTTACTTGTTCAGCTTTCGATGAATTTGCTCTTATTACTCTGTATCTCACTCTTTTAACTCGGTTGTTAGGCCAACGATCTCCTTTCACAACCTTTTTCGGCCTTAATTCTTTAACACTCTTTTCTCCAATCGAAGTTCTCTTTCTTAGAACTCGACCTTCTGTTTGTTCATCCTCATCATCTGTTTCAAGTGCCTCTTGTTTCCGTTTCCCAGTAGCTTTTCTCTTCTCCACAGATTTTTTCACCACTGTTTGAGACTTCCCTACTTCTGTCCCTCCTCGGGTCTCCGACACGCAATCTTCTTGCTGTCTACTTGTCCCTTCACCTAGCTCCTCATCAATGTTCCCTACACCTCCTCGGGGGTCTTCCGCAATCTGTCCCTCTCTATCTTTTTCTGACCCTGTTTCTTCAAGAATAATCTCAAGTGGTTCTTCAATCTCCTCCTCTTCTGATTCAGGAGTAATCTCTGTGTGATTTCTTTTTTCTTTTCTTTTCCCTCCACTGCTACTTGAAACTTCAGGCTCTTTAACAGAATCTGATCTTTTCTCTGATACTCGCAGTGATTCTCTTGAAGCTCTCTGTGCTTCCTTTCTCACTGATTCCGTATCTTCAGTATCTTCATCATCGCTGGAATCTGACTCTTCAAAATACTCTTTACCAGTTCCTTCTTTTGGGTTTGGAACTCTCAGAGTATGACTTGCATGTACCCAGTGCTTCACTCCAGCACACTTTACTGCAGTCGTCGTAGTCAGAATAACTTGTCTTGGCCTTCCCCACCTTGGAATCAAGCAATTTCTTCTCCTGTGAACTTTTATCCTCACCCAATCTCCTGGACTCAGATCATGGGCTTGCTTCTTCTCAAGTGTGGTAGCTTCTTCTCCATCCTGGTGAAACACAGAATGAACTGCGTCAGCCAGGCCTTTACAGTAATCCAAAATCATGTCATCAGTTATTGACACCAATTTATTCACAGGCACGAATGCATGGCGCATAGCACGTCCCATGATTATTTCATGCGGGCTCAAACCAGTAGTTCTATCTGGAGTAGATCTCATTGTCATCAGGACTAGAGGCAAAACATCTGGCCATTTCATGCCAGTGGCTAAACACATCTTTCCAATTCTATTCTTGATTGTGCCATTGATCTGCTCAACCACACCAGAAGCCTCTGGTCGGTATGCACAATGTAGCTTCTGCTGTATTTTCAATGCTTCACAAATTAAACCTATGAGTTCATTTTGAAAGTGTCTACCTCTGTCAGACTCAACTGTAACTGGAAACCCGTACCTAGGAATCAACTCCCTCAACAGTAATTTTGCCACTGTTAATCCATCATTTCTTCTAGTCGGGTAAGCTTCCACCCACCTTGAAAACAAACAGACTACCACCAAAACATACCTCAGTCTGTTCACTTGGGGCATTTCAATGAAATCAATCTGCATTCTTGTAAAAGGACCTCCTTCTCTGCCTATTGTCCCTAGACTCACCACTGTCTTTTTCCCAGTGTTAAATTGCTGACAAATTAAACACCTTTGACAGATGCTCTCTGCAATTGTCCTGAACTTTGCATTGTACCAGGTCTGCTTGAACGACCTCACCATCGCATCCCTCCCCAGATGTCCCTGGCCATGATACATCCTTGCCATTGACGACAAGATAGAGTTAGGCATCACTGGTCTGCCATCTCTGTAGACCCATACATGGTCTGTTTCTCTTGGAGCACATCCTGCTTTACCCCAATCTTGTTTCTCTTCTTCTCCTGCCTCATCTTGTAACTGCTTTACTTCATTCCACGTTTCTAGGACATTAGTAAACATCACAGAAAGAAAAGACATTTCTTCCATTCTATCCCGATTAATTGACTGATTTGTTTTAGCGCAATATTGCGCAACATCATTGGCGTACCTGTTACCAACAGTAATAAAATCATCCCCTGGACCATGGGCAGCACATTTCACAACAGCTAACTCCTCAGGCAGCTGTATCGCCTCAAGCAATTTTCCAATCAATTCAGCATTCTTTATCGGGGTTCCACCCGATGTCAAGAAACCTCTTTGCAGCCACAACTGGCCAAAGTCATGCACCACTCCAAATCCATACTGACTATCAGTCAACACGGTTGTTCTCAAATCTTTCCCAATCTCACAAGCTTTTGTCAATGCCACTAATTCAGCAACTTGCGCAGATTTCACTCCTTTCAATGGTGATGCTTCCATGACCTCTGAAACTTTGCACACTGCATATGCTGCACATAGCACACCATCATCATTCCTCAGGCATGATCCATCCACAAACAACACATGGTCATTCTCAGGTAAGGGAATATCCCTTATGTCTGGTCTCGGTTTTGTACAGTACTCAAGCACATCCAAACAATCATGATCATCTTCCATCTTTATACCCACATTTTCAATATCCGGCAAGAGTGTCGCTGGATTCACATTCACACATCTCTCAAGAGTCACATTTGAAGCTCCCAGAATCACTTTTTCGTACTTAGTCAGCCGACTATGTGACATATGCTGAGTTCTGCTTCTTGTCAAAAGAATTGCCACATTGTGAGGTACGAATACCCTTACAGGATATCCCATTATGATCCCCTCACTTTGTTCCAAGCTTCTGCATGTTGCAGCCACAGATTTTAGACAACCTGGTAAACCCACAGCTACAGGGTCAAGTGTCGATGAGAAGTATGCAATAGGCCTTCTCAATTGTCCATGTTTCTGGATTAACACTGAAAGTGCACATCCATTTCTCTCACTGCAGTACAATTCACACTCTTTCTCATAGTCAGGCATACCCAAAGCTGGAGCCTCACACATTTTACTTTTGAGCTCTTCAAATGCTGCCAATTGTTCTGCATCCAGATTCAATGGATCTGTCATTTCACTTTTTGTCAGCTTAATTAGTGGCTTTGCTATCAGGGAACAATTAATTATCCACTGACGACAATATCCTACCATACCCAGGAACATTCTCCCTTCTCTCTGGGTCTTTGGAGCTTTCATTTCTCTGATTATTCTGATCCTGTCAGTAGTCACTTTTCTCAGACCTTTTTCAATATTGTGTCCAAGATAATGAACCTCTTTCTTGCAAAATTGCAATTTGGCTGGAGATACCTTTAACCCTCCATCTGCCAGATGATTCAATAAAGCTATGGTATCTACTTCACAAGCTTCACGTGTCTTTGATGCCACCAGTAGGTCATCAATATACTGCACTAACACTGAGTTTTCGGGCATAATCAAACTCTCCAACGATTTCTTCAATAACTGATTGAATATCGAAGGACTTTCTGTATACCCCTGTGGGATTCGACACCATGCTAAGATACGCTGGCCAAACCTAAATGCAAAAATCGGCTGGCTGTCATGATGCAATGGAATTGAAAAGAACGCATGACACAAATCAATCACTGTATACCACTCAGCATCATGTGGAATTTGATACAGAATCACTGATGGATTTGGCACAATGGGACAACATGCCACCACAATTTGATTAACTTTTCTCAGATCTTGCACGATCCTAAATTTCCCATTGGGCTTTTTCAGTCCCATTATCGGTGAATTACACGGACTACTCAGTAGTTCTCTCAAAACTCCTTGCTGAATCATTTTCTCAATTATAGGAGTTATCCCTTCAATTATTTCTGGTGTCATTTTGTACTGAGGAATGTTAGGATATGTAATTCCCTCTTTCACTGCAATTTTCACTGGATCTACATTATTCATCAATCCCACATCCTCTCCTGTAAAATCCCAAACTGCTCTTTTCACAGTGTCTCTCAGCTCTTGAGGCAAATCCTCCGGATTGAACACAGCAAATGCACCAATTAACTCACTTTCTCTATTTTCTAGAGTCATTCGGTAGAAAGCATCATCATCTGGTGTCTCAAAAGCTATTCCATCTGGTGTACAAAAAATTGTGCAGTTCATCTTACACAATAAGTCCCTACCTAACAAGTTCACTGGACTCGTATCACAGACAATAAATCTGTGCATGTCTGAAAATTTCCCTATCTGTACTCTTACTGGTTCAGTAAGACGTGTTCTGATTTGTGTATTGGCTACACCAACTACTTGGATTGCTTCATCCGAGAGAGGAAGATTTTTAACATCTGTTGACCCGACAGTTGATCTTGTCGCACCTGTGTCTACCAAAAAAGTAACACTCTCCTCATTTATTTTCCCATCCACAAATGGTCCTGCCTGGTCTATTTCTAGAGTTGCACCAAGTATGCACTCTTCCTCCTCTCTTCGGCACCGTCAATAATCACCCTCAGACTCACTCCCTTCACTCTTTAACAAGTACTGCTGTACTTTGTTAGAACGTCTTGGTTTGTTTACCTGCTCATCATTGAAGAATCCCGAGTCCTGATTGTACTTTTGTACCCCTCTATTCTGCGGCAAGGGCGGTTTTGGCTCCTGACTCTGCTGTCTCACAGCTTTCTGTTGCTGTTGCTGCTGGTTATTCCCTTCATTCTGGTTCTGCACCTGTTGATTTAAGGATTTACCCTCATTATTCACTAATGGTGGATTAGGACATTCAGATCTCCAATGTCCCAGCTGGCCACAGTTGTGACAAGGGAACTTCTTTTTGGCTTCCTCAAGACTTCCTTTCCCCTTTCCTGCATATCTGGGTCTATTTCCTGCATTATTTCCTGGATTATTCGCCTGTTCCACTAACTGTGCTTCCTGTCTTTCTGCAACTTTCACCTGTGCCCACATTGCTTTCTCTTTCAGCTTTCTTTGTTTTGCTTCAATTTCATCACTGAAGTATTTTGCATGTCTCAGAATCTCATCTACTTTTTTACTCTGCCAATCCACCGTGTGCTCACGAATTCTCTCACCAATTTCAGGTCTTAAACCATATACAAATCTGTATACAAAATGACTCAAATCCTTGTCACCCAGGTGTTCATCTCCACTGAATTGTTTAAAAGCCAGTATCAACCTTCCGTAAAAAGCATGAACTGATTCTTTTGCTTCCTGTTGTGTTCGATCTATCTTAACCCAGTCTGTCTCTTTTGGAGGAACTTTACTCTTCAGGTATACCATCACCTGATCATACTTCCTCATCACTTCTGGATCTGGTGCCCCTGTTCTTGGATCTCTTGGATATTCCTCAGTAGGCCAACTCACAACTATTTTACACTCAGTCCACAAGTCTGCTGGAACAATTATATCAAACAGACTATTCAGGTCAACCCACAGCACTTTTGACAATTTCACAAACCTATCTACCTGCCTATACCACTCGACGGGCTTTTCTCTCAATCGAGGGAAATCATTCGTAAATGATAAAGTATCCTGTCTGGTCCATGGAACATGTACATATCCTCCTCCAGGTATTTCTCTCATGGGATAATTCTCCACTGGTTTCTCCTTTTCTCTCACTGGAAATGCCGAATAAGTTGTTCTATCTTCAGATTCCTCCCTTTTCTTATACCACCTATCCTTCCACTTTTCAACATCACCCCATCTTCGCAATAATGCCACCATTTCTTTAATCTGTCCTGTTCTACCAGAAGTATTCAAATTTTCAATGTCTTTCTCTGTGAAATCCATTCTATAAGTTTTCTGCAAAACCTTTACTTTATCAATGTCAACTCCTTGCTCATTTGCTATTGCTCTTAGCCTATCATGAGTATTTCTTGCTCTCCATGTTATGCTCTTGCACATAAACATTAATTCACCATCATGATGACTCTTCAGAATTTCTGTTGGAACTGTTCCTGTCACAAGCTCTTCTAATTCTATACGTAACTTAACCACATCAATAACTTGTGAATCCTTATCCTTTTTCTGAAGAACCTTCATCCAATCATTCAAATCATCAACTGTTATTTCAGCAGTTTTTCTCACTGGAACCACTTTTTTCTGCGGTTCTAAAATTGGCATCCCTGAACAACTAGGTTCACTAACATCCAATAGTTCACTACATGTGTCATGTCTTGTTTGTCTCAGGTCACTTCTCCCTGTCCTTTTATCTGAATCTCCTGAAGGACCAACTGAATTTGTCAGATTATTCCCAACATATGGAATCACTAGTCCATTCTCACCTGCTCTCTGTTTGTCAAACACAGGCATAACTGGACCTATTGTTACAGGCACCGTAACAGCTTCCAGATTCTTCGTTAACTCCCTAATTTTCTCAGTCAGTTCTGTTGTCGTTTTTGCTAATTTTCTAGCATTTTCCTCACTACTTCGATTTTCTCTTTCCCTGAAAGAACTACTACTTCTTGATTCAGGTGTCATTTTTTCTTTCTCAACTGTATCTCTTATCGGAGAAACAACGTGTGTACTCTCATCTGGTTCTGGTCTATATGGAGGTGGTCTCTTGTAAATCATGTCATTTAAGACCTCATCCTCATACTCTCCATATCTTCTCATATCTGACTCAGGAACCCTTTCTTCAGAGGGTGCAGAAACTTCAACTGTTCTCATTGGATATAATCCCTCTGTCATACTAGCATCTCGCCATCTTTTCATCCGATCATGATGTGTTTCACGATCATGTCTCCTCCCAAACATGTATCTGTAATACCCTCCAGATCTCTGCTTTTCTCGGTCATGAACTTCCTCTTCCCATTCCACTAAAGCCTCGAACTGTGTAGGTCTTGGCTTCGGGTCTAAGCATAACATCTTTTCCCGTAAATTTCTCAACACGGCCAAATTAAATGAACCATGTTCTGGAAATGCTAGAACACCATCTTCTTTAGTATACCTAACCCAATTTTGCAACCATATACAGGTATGTAATCCATATTTCGCAGCCATGAAGGATGCAGGTGTTTTCGCTGGAGGTAGCAATTCACCCTCTCTCGTTTTAACCTCTTTATCCTTGCTAAACCACTTCTTAACTTTTCCAAAGAAGGTCTTCTTCTTTTTCTCCTCTTGATAATACATTTTAGCGCTTACTAAAACCCTCTACTATACAATACGAGTTTTCAACCAATAGCAGCGCGACTCACACTAACGCACCAATCCTGGAGCGTCTACGTCACTAAACAGCTTTTCCAATCCCTGCGCGACTCACACTAACGCACCAATCCTAGCGCGAACCTTTTCTGATCCACTATCCAATCAGAGCGCGGACCTTCTGACGTCAATAGTCGCTGCAGTCTCTGTCTCCTGTCTTTGTCACTCGTCTACCCCTCCTTTACAAAAAACTCTCAGTAGACTTCGTGTCAAGATTTCTACAAAATCTATTAGTTACAACATAAAAACATCTCCATTGTCTGCTTCGCTAACCACAGGATAGTAAAAAGAGAGTCTATTTCTCAAGAATCAACAAACTTACATACATCTCATAACTGTTTCCTCTAGGACGTATCCAAAGAGTCTTACAATTAATAAATGTATATGCATTCACGCACATTCATACAAGGAAAATATAGTACATGCACACAGAATCCTGCTTCCCGAGAACAGCGCACAATCTGTCCTATTACAGAATTATAACTCACAACAACTAAGCAGCTTACCTCTGCCCAGTTCCTCAAACAAGCTCAGAGAATACCTATTACTCTTCCCGCGATAAGCTTTAACGGAAATCCTTACGGATCCCTGGGACTTAAGACCAGAGTTTCACAGATAACCTTCACTACAATACACACTCCTTATATACCAGAAATATATCTAATAGTAACATACGACGATGTCACTGATTCCGAACCCAGACAATGTGAACGCGCAACTTCAATTGTCACACGTAATTCCTTACAATCCCGTCTTTCCCGAGAGCAGCATATACTTCCCTCTGCCCTACTACGGAACTGCTACAACAGCTTCCAAATTCCAGAAGCACTACATATAACTCAACATGACGACTTCAACATATAGTATTAGTACATATACCAATATCATCAAAAATAAATCAATAATCAAAAAGCCAATATACAAGCAATCTTATCTTATCAGATCAAGACAACCATCTATAACCATCCTCTGCTACCAGAGAAATTGATAGAGATCAGGGTACCTAAAATAAACCCACTTCCACGGATAGAGTAATTTCACAGTTACACGCACATGCATTCATCATACGCTAGGGCCCATATCACTAACATACGCTCAAATACTCTACCAGCATAAGACCTGTGGGAAGAAAACCCTGCATCTATATCTAGGACGATAGGACCTGATTATAGTGGTTATCCTTAGACATACTCTATACAATCTATACAATAATGATCAAAATGTACACAATAATTGACAAGAAAGAATATTCAACACCATGTTTAAAAGTTATATTGCTTTATCCAAAATTAGTCAAAGTAAAATCAAATAAATCATTTCTCACAATTACCTATTCTAACTAAGTGTCAGAACGGGTCAGGACAAGTCTCTCGGTAAAGTCTCTCAAGACAGAGTCCTCAGCACGGTCCTCAGCAACGCAGCCTCACGCAGCAAAGGTAAAATGACAAGTGGCAAAAACCCTCCCTAAGCTAACAATTCTTATAATGAAAAATACAATGGAAACACACATAAAGTTGGCAGGATAAACTGTATCACTGAGCAGAACGAGAAGGAAGAGATGTATCATTGCTACATCTGAAAATCTTCGCTCAGGAAAAGTCACAAGACGTTAACTACGGAACAGGAACCAAGAAACTATCAAAGTATCCCACTTGTACAACTTCCCTCGGCAGCCAGGCCACAGTTCATTGTCTGTTTCTGAAGCTCCTTTGTTTGCCAAGGACGTTCCATTTCTTTTGGAGATCCTCCAAACTGCTGATGTCCTCATGGAAAAATACAATAAGGACCACGGTCAGTTGTCTTCGACCTTTTTCCAGCAGGGGTCTCTCTTGCCACATCACAGAATATGCCACAGCCAGGCTTCGAAATACTGTCAGCTCGGCTAAGGCCTTCATAGGCCACAATAGACCATCTTAATTAAAGAGACAAAATAAACGTTACTACAGCATAATGATTAAACAGTGTTAACCCCACTAATACCCTTATGTGTATGTATTTATCTAGCTTTGCGACATGAAAAGCATTAATTCAGACAGCGTTTTTTGCTCAAAATAAATAGCACACAGCAACGTTTAAACATGAAAACTTGCACGTTATTATTAGGACAGAAACAGCACAAATAAGCTATCCCTCGTGTAACTTTCTCTTATGTTAAGACAAACGGGTTGATTACTAAAACACACTTGCACAAAGACAAATAGTTAATTGTTAATTATTAATAGATTAATAAAACGCATAGACATGCCAGAGCTTCAAAAGCCCTAGAATTTTCTAAAAGAAAACTCTGCTCCAGCACGTGGATCGGGTCAGGTTGCTTGGAGACTATAATAGCCAGTAAACTAAAATTGGTGTCCCTCCCTAGTGTAAAGGCCTAATCCGCTTAGTGTAAAGATCTGCTCCTCTAACGACACTACGAATCAAGGAAGATCCTTGCTGAGAAGTTTGGTGCTAGTCTGTGGAACCTTCAGAGATATCATTTAGTGCTTAAGACGTGGGAGCCCTTGTTTACCAGAACCCAGTCACCATGTTGTTATTGGTGGAACTCTGTCTGGACAGTCATGCGCTTTATAAATCCTAAACATAAACATGTGACCGATCCTTACACAAACCTGCTGGCCTTTTGCAGGCGATCCTGGCATGTGCTAATGTTGATGTGCAGTAGACTTCTCAAGTCTTTCAGAGATGATCTTGACAGGTGACGGACGGTAGTGCTTCCAAGTAGACCGTGTCATGTGTGACACCTTTACTCCGCGTGCACTCCTCCTCCATGTAGTTTGTCTTTGTGTGCGCCCAAATCCCTGCATATGAGGAGCTTTTGCTCATAAGTCAGAATGAGCTGCTGTGTGACAGTTGGCAGCCAACTTGATTGCTTACAGGAAACCTTCAGTACTTTATCCGACTTTTCATTAGCACCCTCTAGGATCCCCTCTCCTGCCCGTGACCCTCTTGCAGCATACTATAAGGTATAAAAGGTTCCCTTCATGGGTTCACATGGAATTTTTTAATTTAACTGAAAATGTGGTTGCTAAGAGTTCTGAACAGACAGGTTGCCTCACTTGTTTAGAACTGGGCCTGGAATGCTGAACACAGCATAATGCAGATTTTTACACACAGGATTTTTTTTTTTTTTTACAAGGGTTCGCTTTTTAAGTTGTTGTTTTTTTATTTTGATAAAGGAGGACTTCGAAAGGCTTAGCCATTAGTACCCAACAGTCAGAGAGGTTTGTCTACAATTGGATTTCAGTACATCCAGTGCTTTAAATGGGCCGGTACTCACCGGTACTGAGTACCGGCACTTCTCATTTTTACCGCTCTGAGTACCGGCACTTCTCTGCTGCCAAGGCGAGTACCGGTACTCATCATTGTAGGGTCATTGTTGCTTTGGCTCACGCGCACGAACGAGGCTGTCTGACAGCCAAAGCGCCTCTAGCCCAAGCTGAGCCACCTTTAAACAATTCGGTAGGGCTCATCTGCATAATGTCCGGTGTTCACCACCACGCTGTGTTTGACAGAGCAAGGTCCATTCTGGCCCTGTGCTGTCAATCACATTCACACCATGGTGTGCATTTGTGCACACTCTCGAATCCAGGCATCCCGCTGACAGCAGCAATAGCAGCAATTAAGAAAGCCATGGGAGATAAGGGGTGTAAAATGCCCTTTATCCCACCTGAGTCTTTTGTGTGAGTGTCTGTTCTTTGTGTGTCTGGGTGTTTGCCTGCTTGTGTGCGCTTGTTTGTGTGTGTGTGTGTGAGAGAAAAGCAAGTGTAAGAGGGCGAGAATCCAGACACTAGGGAGGTATTTTAAAGGACATTCTCGGAATGCTTTGTGTGAGCATTGCTGCTTCTTTCTGTGAGTGCACACTCAAGAATATATAAGTATTCGGCCACATAGTAGAAGTGTCTTATGTCTTGTCCTTAGCCCCGCCCCTAGCCCCACCCACTTGCTACACTCATACCTCATTTTAATAGTACCTGCACTTATTTTTCTCATTTAAAGCACTGAGTACATCCCGTCTGACTCCTGAGCCCTCAGCCCTGTGTACTGTCTTTATGGCCTGAGGAATGGCTTGCATGCAGCCTACATAAACTGGTTTGCTGAAAGCAGGCTTGTTCAAATGCAGGCAGTAAAACTCAACCAGTCATTCCTCGGGACATAAACAACAAGCATTGAAAATGCAATAGGTCTCGCCTTTGATTAAGTTAAAGTCATTTGCTTTGCTAATGGTATTGTATTCTAGCTTTGCATTATTTAGTGTATTTGTCATATGTTGTAGTTGTATGTAGTTAGAATTGTTTTGTTAGCTGTGTAGTAGCTTAAGCATAGCGTTAGCAGGAAAAGAGCAGTTTTTCAGATTTGGGAGTTGAATGAATATAAGAATAGTATGTGTGTTAATTTCGTATAGTGAGGATTACAATAGCATGAGGCAGACGAAAGGGGCGAGGGGAGAGCAAATATATGCACATATCACAAATATTCACTAAATAATGCAAAGCTAGAATACAATACCGTTAGCAAAACAAATGGCTTTAACTTAATCAATGGCGAGACCTATTGCATTTTCAATGCTTGTTCAGTTTGAGTCTTTTAAATCAAAAAAATGAATTACACTACACTGCAGTGAGTTCGCCTGAGTCGGACAACACCTGCAGGGGCGAGGGGCAAATGCCAAAGGGGGTAGGGTGTTTGCAAACATCCGCCATCGGTTGCATTTCCAAAGAGTTATTCCAGATTTTGCTTCTAACTTTCGATTATTTTGATTTCTAACCTGGTTCTGGTTGAAATCTAGATTGGGAATATACTTCTAATACTAAAAAAAAAAGACCATGGCGATTTTGCGATGTTAGGCCAATGTTTATTATTTTTCGACCTTACATAAGACGGGTTCATTTTGATATATTGCGGTTTAAGGTGCCCGCCGACTGTTCTCTTTCCTCGGATGCACCTTCTTTCCTGCTATATTTTCGGAGATGGGATGGGAGCAGTGGCTTAAGAAATTCAAACATCGTTCGGGGGGAGAGGGTGGGCAGAAGAGGAGAGGGGTGCTTTGAGCTCAGAAGCCATTGTTCCCCCACTTCAAAGGGGGAACCTGCCCCCTCCTCGTCCTTTTGATTGATGACGCTCGTGAATAAGTGGGTCGCGCGGAATGACAGTCCCTGAATGGTCCTATTGCAAATAAAGATGCCCTTGGAAGGCAGGGCCTGGCACAGGGGAGTGTGAAGGAGATGGGCGCGCTGGCACTCACCAAGTGCCCAGATAAAAGCGGCCGGCACAATAGCACCTTCTCCGGGGGGATCGACAGCCTTTACAGCACTCCTGGTGTCGTATCCTGTTGGGGGATCCTGCCCTCTTCTCGTAAGCCCCTCGGCCGCTTTTCTTTTCCTCACCCAGTAGTTTACTTTGAAAGCAACAATAAATTCCTGAAGACGGGCGCTGAATATCAACACAGCGCTTTGAAAGACAGAGGGGGAAAATACACAGTTTGCTCTGTCCTTCTACAGATCAGAGAGTAGGAAAGTCGCCGAGCTGGGGGGGACAGAGCCCCACGCATCTCCGACGCATGGAGCAAGAGTGAAAGTAGCAGAACCAACACTAGGAAAGTAGGAAGCGACTCCCCCGTGGGGGGGGGGGGGGGGGGGGGGAAATATTATGAAAAATGTCAAAATGTTCCCTGTTTGCAGCATCACTTAAAAGGAAATATGCTCCAGAAGAAAGGGGTCAGGCATGTCCTCAAATAATTATGTTTCAAACTTCTAGGTGTCCTGGTACCCCGGAACCTGTATTAAGCAAATGAAAAAAAAAAAAATCATAGAGCGGCAGGAGCATCTTTCACTCTAGGTGGACCCCTCGCAAGTGGCTCTTCATCGCCATCTCCCCTGCCCCTGTGAAGATCAAGGGGTCTGGGTCACACTTCTGCACTGAAGCCAAATTGTCAGGATGAGGAGGAAAATAGTGAGCCCTTAACTAATCAGCGCCCACCCTCTGCAGACGGGACAGTCTCCTGGCCTACCAATTAGGAGCCGGCAGCCCCAAGGAAGCTCTGAGTTGAAGAACTAATAAATACTCCGGAGCGGAGCCCCCCCTCATTCTGCACCAACCACGCCAACGCAACTCCAACCCCCCTCGGACACTCACAGCGCCCAGAGCAGGGCCGGCTTTAGAGATTGTGGCGCCCTGTGCGACAATCTTTGTTGGCGCCCCCCAAGCAAACATTATTTTTTGTGGTGAGTTGCATGGTTTCTCAACCGCATATTAAATATATACAGAATACATTTTAGAGTATATAAAATGTATGCTCAAATATCATGTAAATTAAATAGGGATTAGATGGGGAACAGATATTATGACAGGGTCTCAGGCCCCATGGCTGGATTTATAGGTCTTCTTGGGTTCCCGGCAGTATGGTATGGCTGGTCCGCCCAGGCACTTCAAGGTTTGTCTGTCTGAGGACTTCATAGGTTTGTGTAAGGACAGACGGGGACAGTGAGGAGGGGACAATGAAGAGCAGAGACTGTATTGTCTCTTCTCTGCATACAGTGCGGGTTGCTGATGGGTCAGGTGTGCCTTCTCCTCTACCGCTGCTTGCTTGACCCAAGGGCAGGGCCACAGCAATTATGTGACAGGGGAAAGTCACATTAAGCATCAGGGTTGACTAAATTATGCGGAAAGAAAAGGCAAATTGTGCGGCGTAACGCGGTGCATATTTTGTGATCATATAACTTCATTACTTTCTATTTTTACACTTAACACTGTCTTGGCATAGGTTGCAGCTCATTAGTACTAGTTTAACCTCCAAATATAGCAACAAGCAACAGAAAGGTGAACTGCCAACCTTTGCCAAGGCCCTTTCACTGCGCAGTAACAGGTGTCACTGTGTTTTTAGTAACTTTTGAACTGTTTGAGAAAGAAACACATTTTTTGTTGTTGAGATCCGCAGATGATGCAGCAGATGAAGGATGAAGGATAATGCAGCAAACCCATAATTATGCGGAAAATGCCTCGGCCCCACAATTGCATAATTCCAGTGGCCCTCCCCAAAGGTATGCTGGGATGTGACATGGCCGATCTGGGCTAAGCCATGTTGAGAAGTCAGAACCCATTCTGTCGTATACCCTAAACAATTCGAGGTCACACCCACGAGGTTTCCTGAACCCTAAAAATGAACTGTGACCTTTTCAGAAGAGAGAGATACAGATAGGTGTCCCTCACCCCTCCTACCGTGTTATGCACATGTGAAGGAAGGATATTAGGAGTTAAAGGTACATGTAACTGATATTGCAGAACCCCACCCTGAACCCTGGAATCGGTAATCACACAAATAGTGGTATTTTAGAATATATATGAGTGTATTATATGCATTGTGTGTATAAATCATATGAACAAGAATTATCATCAGAATTATACACATATCAGCAATCAAAAATAAAACCTAGGTAAAAACTCGGTACACCCCAAACTTTGTTCATGTCATGATTCATCCCTAGCTTATTAGTTTAATTCGTATTTTTATTTAGCAGGCGTACAGCATATTGGACTATGTACTGCATAATGCTTACTGAATCATGTAATATGTAATCTCCCCACCCATCCCAAATTCCTGCATGCCAGCAGGCTCGAATTGCAATCCCGATTGTCAGCATCTCTCTAAGCAGCCAGTTACTCTACTGGCCTCACCTCACTTGCTAGCGCCTTTCACATCCTTTTTCTGTGTTAAGGCTCATAGAGCAAGGAAGGCGTTCTTGCCACTTGGATATTTTATTTGTTGCACAGGACAGAAGGCAAAGTCTCTTAGTTTTTAGGAAGCAAACAAAAGTCGCTGTTTTGTAGAAGTTACTCCCTCCAGCCTTGAACTCGCACAGCCCCTGCTCAAAGATAATTATTTTCTGTAAAATGATGCAGAGAACGGAAACATCATTATTAAACTTGGCAATGTAAAGCAGCAGTGAGGAAGTGAACAACGAGTGTTGACTGCTGTGCATCAGACATGATTTCATGAAATACGGACACTTTCGTGGCGTCGATTAATATCAATCGTTACAGAGAAACGACAGTAACTGGACGATTGCAACTCACAAATGTGTTTATTCCTACCTTTATTCGACCACACCGTGCTGACCTACCTTCATGCTGCAGGCGGAGCTGGGCCTGGGCTCTCTGTGACAAAAATCCCGTGGAGAGCGCACGCCAGTAATGTTAGCCGCCGGAAGTACATCTGTTGACTTTTCCAGGGCCCGCCCTGCGATGTAGTACTGGTCAGCTAATCATAACACTTACAGCAATGCATGGGCTGGAAAAAGCGCGCCTCCTGATTTGTTAAACACGGTTTTCTCTCTTCCATTTCTACGAAGATTAACATTGTAGAAAAGAAAGAGGGACAACCGTTTAACAGTGCAGGCTTTTAGACGATGTGACTGCCACTGCTGGCGCCGATTTAAGACACAGGTATGGCGCCCCCCTGACCTTGGCACCCGGTGCGGTGGCACCGTTCGCACTGCCCAAAAGCCGGCCCTGGCCCAGAGTCATCTACCCGCCTGGAAGCACCCTCCTGTGCTGGGACAGGGACATAGATCCCGCTTTCACTGCGCCTGTGGGGTAGCCTGGATTTGATACTAGGAACTTTTCTGTGGTAAAAAGTGGGGGGCACACCTGGACTTCACCTTTGGAGTCACCGTAGCGAGCGATGAGCAGCCTGTTTGGTGCTGTCCCGAGAATTACGCACCCGGCCCTGGACAGAGCTACCCCTGCAGCGGATTCTCCCTGGTAGGAGGGCCCACAGCTCGAACACTGCAATGGACACAAATTCATGCAACTCCCTCCGGACATTTTAGAGAAAAAAACGTTGAGACAGACAAAATTGGGAAAAAATCTGAGACATTTTAGAACAAGCTCTCGCGCATTGCAGACGATTGTTTACATCGCGTTATCTCCGTACTGAAAAAACAAAGTGACTACACGGAGTAATGAAGGACAGAGTGTCACACTGCCAGTAAAAGATCCAGCCCTGGTGGGCGGAGCTAAAAGCGGACAGAGTGGCAACAAGGAGGGATTAAAAAGCCTCCGTCACAATAGAGAGGCTGCGTTTAGCATAAACTATGACGCAAGCCAATGGGAAGAAGGGGCGGGGCTTCCAGTCCCCTTCGGAAACCGTATTGATTCCAAGAGGCCCTCGTATGGCAAGAGCAGCACGTGCGCACTGCTAACGCCAGACGAGACCTAAAAACACTGGGCCTGGTAACAGATTCCATGATGTGTCGCCTCTGGCTGTACTCTGTTCTGGTGTGACCTAATCATGGAGAAAGGAGATCCTAGGAGGCTCTACTTGCCTTTGATACACGGAACTCTTGTGAACAGGCCACTGCAGGATGCAGGAAGTTAGCGGGTATGTTAAGATTCGGGTACGTGTGGAAATTGGGCTTCAATCGCACTTCAACATTGCCCAAAAGTGCTTTATTTGTTCTTCCCTAACTGCTGATATATTTTTTACTATTTGTACTGAGTTTACTAGCAGATATTGACATTTTATTGAGTTTGAAATATGTTTAGTCTTACAACCTTTCTCTTTCCACTTCCTGTACCACAGCAAATTTGTCGCACACTTAACTTTACAATAGTAACCAGCACTTCTGCCAATGCCTACCATTGATTTGCAGACCCTACAGTGGCGGCTGGTGACATTTGCATATGAAATCTCTTTATTGATGTCATAACTACACTTTCGCAAGTGCTTCATTAACCTTCTTGCTTTCTCAAATATGCTTGAAAATGCACCATTTCAAAATTTGCTCAGGGTGAGAACTCCCTGAACTCCATTTATGCCGGTCAGCCGCGCTCACTCGCCACCAGAAATTCATTCCAGAACTATTAAACTCACCACTTACAAATGTCACCAGCCCCCACTGGCCTTATTACAAGTGTATTACATCCTTTAACATGTGTAATAAGACGGATGGGATATCAGTCATGTTTGTCTAGGAGCACCCGTCCGCCAAACTCTGAATCAGCCCAAAATCTACAATACATGTCTTTTTCGAAAAATCTTGCTATAGCTTCAGTACCTTATATAATGTTGTATGATCTTTGCATTTGTATGAATTTATGCAGTTCATGATTTTACTGAAATAAACTACATCTTTGATATATATACTACCACTATTCAAATATTTGGAAGGCCATGCCCATGATGTCCGACTACATTTCTTTAAAGTAACAATCTATCCAGATGGTAGTATGTATGTATTTTTACCCCATCATAACAGATAACAAACACCAGCTACCACAACAACAGTGTTCTTATGCACATGCACCAGTCAACTAAAAAACGATGGTAGTAAACAGATGAATGTTGAATTTAGCCCTTTCTTCAGGGTCTTTCCCAAACTTTTGCCTTCACCCTCCTGTTTTCTGAACCCTTTTTTGTTCACTGTTAGGACACGGCACACTTTACCACTGCTAAACAGTGCTTAAGTGCTTGCGCTTTCTGCATGGTACATGGTAGTATTGGCTTACAACCAATGGGCACATTTGATTAATTTGTAAGTTCCTAGTAAAATGGTATTACAAGTACCCACAGCTATTAGTTGGCCTGCAGAACTTACTGTGCCACACACTTAAGTGGCCTTTTAAAACATGTCTCAGACCCTCTATTGCAGCCTGTGGGTGCAGTTTTAAATAACTGACATATTATGTTTCCAAGAAACCTGGGTAGACGCTACACAACACATCAATGGGTTTAAGTTTTTGTTTACACGGGCTGTATCCTCGGGAGGAAAAAGGGTGGTTTATGCACCTACCTCTCATATAGGCTGAATGTAAGAAAGGTTGACCATGTGGTGTGTAACATCTACTACTAGGTTCTAAAAATATCGATTGACAACCCCCATTGTCTTATTAAATTTCTATAATGATATCCCTGCAAATGGAGGGAGTTTTGAGGCATCTGCAGAAGGATCTGGAAAGTTCTAAAAAAAAAAAAAAAAAACAAGGACCTCTGTATAATCTGGGGAGGGGACTTTAACATAGGCCCTTGCATCCACGCCGAAGGGGGCAGTTGTGGTTTAATAATTGATGGCGAGAAAGACATTCATCATTTCTCCCACTCCCACCTTGAGTATCAATTAAACCTGATTAAATACTCCATGGACTTGGGATTTGCCAATGATCTCTGCTCACCACCCGTAGCGTTTAGCAGCACATTTAACGGCCGTGGGTTGTGCTCAACCATAGATTATCTATTAATATCAAACAGTCACGCTGACAGAGTACATAATTTCAAAACTCACTCTGTTGCTTTTAGTGATCACTTTCCTATCAGCATCACCTAGATCTGTCGGCCAAAGTGCTATCTAAAAGTCATATGGTCATCCAACCCGCACAAGATATTGCCATCAACAGATCCAATGGTTACACGATTAAATGGGCGGGTGTTGATTCACTACAGCTAACTAAGTCACCTTTAAGCTGTTGTAAATCAGACTTTTCCATCTGTCTCGATGAGACTGCCTCGTATTCAGATATTTTTAATTCTTTCCGACAAATATCACAGGCTGTACATTATAAATAAGAAAACAAAAACCAATAGTAAGTCGGGCTGGTTTGACTCTAAATGTAGCGAAGCGCATGTAGCACTGAAAACTGCCCTACAAAAGCCCATGAGGGATCAGGAAACTACAAAAATGGCTAGAGTTGCGTATAGAACACCGCTTAAGGAGCGAAAAGAGCCGAACTGTGGCAGGCCCTGAAGCAAGCATCAGACTTAAAAGATATGAATGGCTTTTGGAAGGCCGTGAATGCCCCGTTCTTGGCCCCTAAAAACACGCCTAGTATCAAAATCATGATCTGGGAGGACCAATAGGTGACCCACTTTTCCAGTCTATATATTCCTAATGTAGATCAGGGTGAAGATCTTAGTACAGGCCCCTCAAGCTATCTCCCATTGGCATTGATTTTAACGGTGATGAGGTGATTGTAGCCATTAACACGAGTAAGGGAGGAAAAGCCCCTGGACCAGACAGCATACCAGTTGATTTATATAAATCATGCCCTTTGCTGTGGGGTCCACTACTAACATTGGCTTTAAGGTCGTGTTGTACACTTGGATTCACTCCGACCTGGACGAAGTCCATACTTGTTCCCATTTTCAAGAAAGGTGACCGTAATGACCCGGCCTGTTCTAGACCTATATCGCTTTTGGACTCCGTAGTGAAAGTGGCCGGGCGCCTCATTTTAAATAGATTGCAGACGTGGGCAGAGGACACTGGTGTAATTTCAGAGTTACAGTACGGATTCCACCGAGGTTTAGGCACAGTGGAACAGAGCTTAAACCTATGTCTTTTAATGGGAAAATACACCCTGGCCGAACGGGGGAGCCTTTACTTGTGTTTTGTTGATTTGAGTTCGGCCTTTGATTGTGTTCATCATAAGAAATTGTGGAGTATACTTGAGTCCATGGGGGTGGAATTGCCCCTTATTAATTTTTTAAGACAGTCTCATTTAGATGCGTGGGGAAGGGTCAGTTATGGGAAAACAGGTGAACTTAGCCACACTTTCCCTGTTTGGAAGGGGTTACAGCATGGGTGCATGCTTGCCCCTCTCCTTTTCACCCTCTATATGAATAGCTTGTACGCCACCTTATCGAGGGAAGGTCAGGACCTACCTAGCATTGGCAAGCGGACAATTGGAGCATTGTTATATGCTAATGATGCTGTTCTTATATCTCGAACACCAATTGGTCTGCAGAAAATCATCTCTAGCTTTGTATCCTATATGTCAAGTCTTGACCTTAACGTAAACATCTCCAAAACATTTACCATGAAATGTAGTAAGCTCGATGTTTGTCCTGACACCTTCATAAACAACAGTAAACTTGAATTCGCTAATTATTTCTCATACTTGGGAATCATTTTTGAAAGAAGGGGTTCATGGGTCAAAGCCATTAATTCAAGAAAATTGTTATTTGCCAAAGCCATAGGAGCCTTAATAAACTTCGCCAGGAAGCTAGGAAAGCGCCCATTAATGACTTGTTGACAATTTACAAAGCCAAATGCACTTCAACTGCAATGTATGGAGTTGGCATTTGGAGTTACGCTATTGTAGAGCCCCTATAGCAGGTTGAGAACAGGTTTTTAAAATATCTTTTAGCTGTTCCGAAGAGCACAGCCACGTATATTTGTCACGCCGTACTGGGACTGACATACCTGTCCGACCTAATTAAAATCGAGCCGATCTTATTATTGCATAAGGTTTGGACCGGTACTGCAACTGGTCTCAATCGGGACGTGATAAATGACTGTCTGAACCTGCAACAGGCATATTGCATACCCTGGCTTGCATACGTCAATTTTATGAATGACTTAGGCTGCCCGTAGTACTTTGTTAATCCGCCAGCCTGATCACGCTCACAAGGAAGGAACTAAAGCTAATATGCATTAACCATCTTGAGACGATTAGTTTGTCCTCTAATATCATGAAACCATCTGTCAGAGCAAACCAATTGCTCTTCACGCAATCGGAGATACAACCCTGCCTAATAAAAACATCAGGAACCTACCATAGGCTGCTATTGACTCTCCTTCGTCTAGGCAATTTTCACAACATGGTCACATTCCCCAAGGTAAATGACTGGTCACGCTCTTTATGCCCTTGCGACAATATATTTGCACAGTCTACAATTCATATTATTTTTTTCTGTAAGTTTAATATTTTAATTAGGAAAAGATGGATCTGCCTGTTTTAAAAGTGCTAGGACTCAGACACTGTCGTCCTGCTTTCATCAAGTTACAATTTTTAGATGACGAAATTGTTATGGATCATACAGCCAAATATTTGAAAGGGGTGGCTCGATACAGGGACACCATGCAAGGCCCCTCCTCTTCTTAATTGATCATGGATTTTTCTTATATGACATGGCTGTGTTTGTCAATGAGCTTTGTACTAAGTGTAACCGATGTTGTTTTTAATGTACTGTCAAACTTATCAATATGAATTGATGCATTTCTATTTTTAATGTATTGTGCTTTTATGATTTAAGCTTTTTAAATCGAATAAAGCGTATTTTGACTTTTGACTTTCCAATGAATTTAAAGACAAAAACAGTATTTTGCGCCGGCGTGGGTTACACTCACTTTTTCTGCTGTACATATGCCGTTACCAGCCGCCTCGGTGGTAATAAGCTATTGGCTTGATTGCTTACAGGAAATCTTCATTACTCTATCCGTCTTTTCATAAGCACCCTCTGAGATCGCCTCTCCTACCCGTGACCCTCTTGCAGCATACTATAAGGTATAAAAGATTCCTTTCATGGGTTCACATGGGAATTCTTTTTTTAATTTAACTGAAAATGTGGTTGCTAAGACTTTTGAACAGACAGGTTGCCTCACTATTTTAGAACTGGGTCTGGAATGCTGAACACAGCATAATGCATATTTTTACACACAGGATTTTTATTTTTTTAGAAGGGTTTGCTTTTTAACTTGTTGTTTTTATTTTTATACATTGTCATTTGATAAAGGAGGACTTCGAAAGGCTTAGCCATTAGTACCCAACAATCAGAGAGCTTTGTCTACAATTGGATTTCAGTACATCCCGTCTGACCCCTGAGCCCTCAGCCCTGTGTGCCGTCTTGATGGGCTGAGGATTGGCTTGCATGCAGCCTACATAAACTGGTTTGCTGAAAGCAGGCTCTTTCAAATGCAAGCAGTAAAATTCAAGCAGTCATTTGTCGAGACATAAACAAAAACACCAGGCTTGGTAACAGATTCCATGATGTGTCGCCTCTGGCTGTACTCTGTTCTGGTGTGATCTAATCATGGAGAAAGGAGATCCCAGGAGGCTCTACTTGCCTTTGATACACGGAACTCTTGTGAACAGGCCATTGCAGGATGCAGGAAGTTAGCGGGTATGTTAAGAAGATTCGGATACGTGTGGAAATCGGGCTTCAATCGCACTTGAACATTGCCAAAAAGTGCTTCATTTGTTATTCCCTAACTGCTGATATATTTTTAACTATTTGTACTGAATTTACTAGCAGGTATTGACATTTTATTGAGTTAGAAATGTTTCGTCTTACAACCTTTCTCTTTCAACTTCCTGTACCACAGCAAATTTGTCGCACACTTAACATTACAATAGTAACCAGCACTTCTGCCAATGCCTACCATTGATTTGCAGACCCTACAGTGGCGGCTGGTGACATTTGCATATGAAATCTCTTTATTGATGTCATAACTACACTTTCGCAAGTGCTTCATTAACCTTCTTGCTTTCTCAAATATGCTTGAAAATGCACCATTTCAAAATGTGCCCAGGGTGAGAACTCCCTAAACTCCACTTATGCCGGTCAGCCTCGCTCCCTTCGCTCACTCGCCAGCAGGCACCCATTCCAGAACTTTTATGCCCAACACTTACAAATGTCACCAGCCCCCACTGGCCTTATTACAAGTGTATTACATCCTTTAGCATGTGTAATAAGACTGATGGGATATCAGTCATGTTTGTCTAGGAGCACCCGTCCGCCAAACTCTGAATCGGCCTAAAATCTACAATAAATGTCTTTTTCGAAAAATCTTGCTATAGCTTCAGTACCTTATATAATGTTGTATGATCTTTGCAATTGTATGAATTTATGTAGTTCATGATCTAACTGAAATAAACTACATCTTTGATATTTATACTACCACTATTCAAATATTTGGAAGGACATGCCCATGATGTCCGACTACATTTCTTTAAAGTAACAATATATACAGATGGTAGTATGTATGTATTTTTACCCCCATCATAACCGAGGACAAACACCAGCTACCACAACAACAGTGTTCTTATGCACATGCACCTGTCAGCTAAAAAACGATGGTAGTAAACAGATGAATGTTAAATTTAGCCCTTTCTTCAGGGTCTTTCCCAAACTTTTGCCTTCACCCTCCTGTTTTCTGAACCCTTTTTTGTTCACTGTTAGGACACTGCACACTTTACCAGTGCTAAAGTGCTTGCACTTTCTGCTTGGTACATGGCAGAATTGGCTTACAGACCTATAGTAGTAGTACTTTTTGTAGTTTTCTTGTTTTTATTAACTTATGATTATGTTTAATATGGTTTTTAATATGCGGACTGTGTATGTTCATAAACATGACAACTATGAATAAAAACTGCTCTTTGTACATTGATATATATTGTGTTGGTATTACTGTTCTTAATGTCTGTGTTTTAATTTACCTGCATTTGATGATTTCAGGTTTTTTGAGGTGTAAAATAATTGCTGTCTAGGATTTTACTGTGCGTGCTTACGAATAGAATACAACATATGATCCATTCTGTTGCTAGGGACGGGTTTTTCTTTAGAATTGGCTTACAACCAGTGGGCACATTTGATTAATTTGTAAGTTCCTTGTAAAGTGGTATTACATGTACCCACGGCTACTAGTTGGCCTGCAGCACTTACTGTGCCACCCACTTCAGTAGCCTTTTAAAACATGTCTCAGACCCGCTATTGCAGCCGGTGGATGCAGTTTTAAAACTGCCATTTCGACTTGGCAAAATGAACCTTTCACCACGTCTAAACCTTCCTTTTATTTTTAATACATATAATTCATCCCTAGGGTAGGCCCTAAACTGGTTGTAAGGTAGTTTGCAGTGTATTTAAAAAGTTGAACATGTACTTTTAAATGGTGCAGCTCATGGTAGTGAAATACTCTTAAATTAGTTTTTTCACTACTGAAAGGCCTTCCTCTCCCATAGGATTACATTGGGTTATCTGGTTCCATTTGGTGCCTGCAGCCTATTTCCTGGATCACATGACTATGTGTAGCTAGCAGTTGGTCTTTGTGTATTGCTCCCAGACAAAGCGACAAAGCGGAAATAGGTTTTGGCAAGATGGGCCATCTCTGATTTGATAGGGGTTGGAGGTGTCACCTACCCCACTTGCACATCACAAAGGCTTTGCCTGAGCAGACTGACAAGGGATTTGACATTAGTCTTTTGAGTCCCCGGGCAGACCCAGGGCAGGGAGGCAGGAAATTCCAAACATCCCGGGGAGTAGAAACCTCCAGAACCTTCTCCTATTTCAAAGATGGCACCACCTATAAAAATTGGACCCCCAGACCCAATTCTTCAGTACATCTCTGCACCTGTGGATACTACAGAAGAAGGACCACTGTGCTTCTCTACTGCAAGAAATACTGCTTCTCTGCAGCTCTGCTACTCTGCTGCCCGCTCTCCTGCTTGCTGAGAAAGATGACTGGACCTGCACCCTCATCGCCGGCTGAAGTGACTCCATACGTCAGCTGAATAACGTCCTGTTTTGCCCTACAGGGACATAACAGGCTCCAGCTGACCTGCTGCCTGAACCTGCTACTGCGTTTATATAAAAAGAACAACCCTATCTGCCCACGTGGACTAGGGGTAGGTATCTATTAATATGACAATTGTCCCATAGAACTCGTTGAAAAGTGGTACCTTCTTATGTGTCGTCGACGAACCCTCTCTCTTGGTTGTTATTTAACTTCAAGGGGTTTCACACTAACACATGTAAACCCTGTTATGAATTTTATCATTAGACATACAACCATTAGGAATTGTACAGTGTCTTTTATCTATGTTCTTTGTTTATATAATCACAGTTGGAGCACTGCGTTGTCTGCACTATGATCACTTATTTTGTTGAATGTTACACTTGATTTGAGTGAAACATTGCAAGATTCAAACTATATCAGTCGTGTGGTTTGTCTTCTTTGTAATTTATTTTTATC
Source organism: Triturus cristatus (assembly GCF_964204655.1). NCBI lineage: Eukaryota > Metazoa > Chordata > Amphibia > Caudata > Salamandridae > Triturus > Triturus cristatus. The sequence continues at coordinate 910,698,764 of NC_140584.1, forward strand.
CCACGAATAAGTTTCAGTAACTCTGAGTTCCTTCTAAGACACATAAGAAGGTACTACTTTTGAATTAATCCCATGGGACAATTGTCATTAATACATATGGACCTGCAACGGGACCTGTCTGAGCCCTGCTGGCCTGTGCTGGAGTCAGTTCGTGGTTACCAATATGCACCCCTCAGGTCCTGCACCCTTGGTGTGGCATCAGTAAGCTTCCTCTCTAAGAAAAAGAGAAATTCAGACAGTTTGGGCTCTTAGAGACAGCGAACATGCCTGTTTGTGGCAAGATCTTGCCTCCTGCCAATGCGAAGCTCCAGTGAACCTGACTCTTTGCGCCACCGTGACTGCCTGCAAAGACTGGCCACGGGAGATCGTCACTTCGTGCTCCAGCATTTACAGCCCGCGGTAACCGCCAATGCGAAGCTCCAGCAACGACCATTCACGACGCCTGACATGATCTTTGCTCTACAGTGACTACCCTCCGCGACGCCCAGTCTGCTTTTCGCGCTACATCGATGGCCTGCCGCAATACTCTCCTTGCTCCTCGCAGACCCCTCCACTCTCCCTGCTCCTTGCTGACACCTCCATCACCAATGGAACTTTTTGTGCTAGACTTAAAACAGTTTCTGGATACAGTCTGGTGTCTGGCAAAGGTTTGCCGGATGAGGAATCTACAGTTAGTCTCCCTACCAGAAAAGGCATTACTGAAGGAAAGTAACTTGTTAGTTTCACACAAAAAGTTGCAATCTCCGAAAAAAGAATAGGCCTCAGCTTCTAACTAATATTGCTCCGAGCCGCCCGCCAGGACTGCTTACAGTGTGAGTGAATACGTACCCTTTGAGTAAAGATTCTTCCATTTCTACTCCCGCAGCTTAAATCACAGGCACACAATATATGACTATCCTATTTCTGAGGGGACTATTTTGAGTAGGGCAACTAAGCAATATTGAGGGAGTGAAGCAGTGACGTCAGATATTACTGGTATCTCAATTGTGCACCTCCTTGCCTTGCCTATCCCTTTCGCTATACAAAGGGGAGAACAAAAAAACGTACTGACCAAAAATGAAGATTCTATTTTTTTCTTTATTGTTGTTTCTTTCTTCTCCTGAATGCCTTTGTTTCCAGATGTAAAATATTTAGAAGTTTAAAATGTAGAATACGGTGAGTATGATTCAGGGTATAACTCCAGATAATGCAGAGTTTCCGTTGGAAGATTTAGGTAACTGTGCAAAATATTATTTTACCATCTCCTCATTACATCTATTTCTATTTTGTTCTGATGCAAAGATGTCGTGATAAATCAGTTTTAAAAAACGACACACAAAAAAATACCGCTGCTGTGCTACACTTTATTACTTGAAGCAAGTATTGTTTTAAAATACTGTGAACACATATTTTCAGGTAGCTACTCAATGAAACGTTTGAGGGAGACTTGCAGAGTTTATGCCTAACTCCTGACAATGTCTGCACCTCTCTAGCGCCTGTGTGGCATCAACACATTGTTGAGGTTAAAAGACTGCATAGACCTACAGACCTCTTGATGATTTGTTTTCAGCTTGGTTTGTTGTATAAAAGACTCTTTTGAGGTTCAAAGTTATTACACTTGAACTATTTCAGTTATATGTGATACTGTCTTCAAGGGACTTATCAGTTTGTGTGGGATTGAAGCACATGTCCTTCAAATATATTGCTCCCACTGTCTCATTGTTCTTGATGGTAATATTTGATTGTGTTCTATTGTTCAGGTTAGATCTTGAAGAATCTGTAAACTACTTTCTTATTTGTTATTAGTGAAGCGTCTGTGATGCACATTGCACATGTTTTGTACCAGTGCATTTGTTCCACTCATCACATTTAAACCCCATGTTTGATTACCCTGTTCTATGCTGATATGTATTAGGATTTTTATATAATGAACTAGCATGTAGACAGCAGAGCACTACAGTAGAGAAAACAATATATATATATGTGTGTGTGTGTGTGTGTGTGTGTGTGTGTGTGTGTGTGTGTGTGTGTGTGTGTATATGTATATATATATATATATATATATATATATATAGATGCCCCACTCAGTAAATCCTTTGTATTTCTTAAATGGCGAGCACCACTACTCACCAACACGTTTCGACCTCTCAAGGTCTTTCTCACGGTTGGTGAGTCTTTCTTTTCTTTCTCTTTATATACTCTCCATCATTAGCTCATTATGCAGCATGATGGGAGTTGTAGTTTAACACAATGTATATACAATTTACAACTCAGTTATCGCAGTTAACAAATTATAAGATCTTTTTTGACAGTGTTAAAATTACGCGTCTTGTAGTGTCTTATTGGTATTCAGGATTCATTTGGTTGCGACCATTCATGGGATAGTACCATAGTCATGCACAAATTATTGTATAGAACCATACTGTTGATCATCCCTTTTGATTTGCACTATGGTGTGCTAAATAAACACTTTATGGAATGTTTTGAGAGCATGTACATGGTATGCTGACTTTTATGGGGTTGAAAGTCAATCAGTCGTTAATAGTGTACTCCTTGAAGGGATGGGACTTAAGCTCCTCTCTGAACTACAGTAATGTTGGGGTGATCCTGATTAGTGGTTGCTGTTTTTTATATCCTTGACACAGTTTAAGAATCCTTGCTTTAGACCTCAATTTGTATTCCTTGTTTTTGAGTCTCGGCCTTAAAGCTCCTTGTGTTGCATTTGCCTTCTGAATTATTATTCTGATAGACAAGCTGAGGTATTTGTACAGGTAATCCCAAATGCTGCTGCTAAATTAATTTTCAATATGAACTGGTTTAGCTCTGCCTTGGCGTGCTCAACATCTTTGCACTGGGTACCAATGTGAAAATGCCATATTCACAATGCCTTGTACAACACTCGCTCGGAAACCTTACGGACCAGAGTTGAATTTCATAGACCTTCCCGTGATTTGAGATCCATAAATTTAGCCTTATCCAAAACTATCAGAATAAGGAAAGCCAGAAGAGACGGACACTCATTTTCGCATCTGGCTGCAGTCCAGTTATTTGCCCTACCCCTGGTCCTCCGCCTCATCGTTGATCATTTTCAGTTTAGAAAGAGGTTGAAATCCTGGCTGTTTTCAGTTTAATTTACTCCTATACTGATCTTTTTTTGTGGGGTGTTTTCAGCCAAAGCTTTAGGAGTCATTCCGCGCTGTGATATCCCTGGAGGATGGTTGTTGCACTTTAGAAATAAATTAAAATAAATAAGTACTGTGTAGGTGAAAATGTTTAACATGTCTGCTAAGACAGGTAGCCAGCACAGTTCACCTAGAGGTAGGTGTGATGCGGTCATATTCCTCAAATCCCTTGGGTCTGGTTGCAGAATGCAGGATGGATATCCAGGGGCACAACGTACTGTCTATCATGTCTGCTAGCAAGATGTTGCCTCAACACAGACAAGAAAGCACAAAATCATAAACTGTGAATTTTAAGTCTTTGGACGGAATGATTTAATCTTATCCTGCAAAAGGTATTGGGCTCTGTCCAGATGCTCTGATTTTTTCATGCAATGTGAGACTTGAACCAGTCACTGGTGAAGCTGAGGGATTTGGCGTGTGTGGACGCTATCACTGGTGAAGTAAATGGATTTGGCGTTTGTGGAGAGTTTAGATTAATTACTGCAGAGTCGGTGTGAGCTTTTCTGGAGTTGATAGTTTTAAGTAAGAATTCAGTTGGTTGGGTTTAGCGTGAGATAAGTGCTCAACATTGAGGCAATCTTGAGTCCATGAATGTCTTTGAGGGATGTAGCCTCAAGGGTGATTAGTATATAATCAGTTAATTTGGTAGCATTTGTTTAATTGGTTGCGTGTTTTCCGATCAGTGGTTCCATGTGAATATTTAAGCTGATGAGGAGGTGGTGGATTCTTGAGGTACCCTTTGGTTACTGGAAGCAGCTAGAATCTCGATGTGCTCCTCTGGACTAACTGATAACCCTTTACAAATTCGAAGCTGAACCACTGGAACATGGGTTTCCGTATGGTGATTATTGTCTATTGATTGACCTTGCTATGAGCTGCTTACAAGCAGAGTAGAATAGGGAGGCATCGCTCAATATTGTCGGCAATGTTGGGGTCTTTGTCTTGGACTTGCATCGGGCGATCTGTTTGCTACGTCAGTTTCAGACTCCTCAAGTGTCTTAAAGTTTTCAGATTTTCACAGTGCCTGTTAAAGAGGCATAGTATCAGTCAACAAAGGCAATCCAATATGCCTCTAGGAATCTGGGTAATATATATGCATCACTGCGTACAATATTGCCAATCCAATCCAATCTTTCTTTATTTCAATATTTAATCCACTAGGTAATTGGGTATAAGACAAAAGGTGCTCAGGGTCCCAAGTAATCGCTCATTAGAAAGCAGGTAAACAAAAAACTGAAAGTGTGTTTCATACAAGAACAAACAGCAATATATATATCATAGTATATAGATAACCTGTAAGCATAGGACTATATGGATGTGGGTTTATGCTCCTTTTTGTAATAATACATATAGATCACAGTATGTAAATGTGGGATAGTACCTGTAAGTATATGCACTCAAACATGATGACCTGTATGCAAATGAGGTTTTCTATATGCTTCTCACTATGCGCATTCAATAGTGCTTCCTTTTATAGAGTTTTAGAAATGTAGAAGAAAAATGATAGACATCCAAAAATTAAGTCTTTATATTTATGCACAATTTGAAAATCTGAGTCGGAGGGATGGTCGGAAACAGAATCTAGGAGGCCGTATTCGGTTCTCAATGTTTACTTATTTATTGAGTATTGGTAAGAGTAGGCAGTCAGGAGTGGCAAACATGAATCTTCTTGCAGATGGTATGGACTTCGGTCTTCCTCTTTTCGGGATGCTCTTTCTTTGGTGCTTTGTCCCCAGGAGTCTCAAGAGAGGAAAGAGAACAAGGGTGGTAAGTGCTTGGTCTTAGGGTTATTTTCCTATAGTTATACCTGTCACCAACACCTTGTGAAAAGAAACCTGTAACTTCTGTAGGCTCCGTGCGGAAAGTGAGGGCAGGGTTTTAAGTGTGACCGAGATAAGAGCAATTTGTAAAACCAAAAGGGGAAAAGTGAAGAACACAAAGATGAACGAAAATAGGAATGAGGCTAATTCCACCCAGTACTTGTTTTCTCTTATATTCTCACGAAGAACTTTATTTTAACAAACAAAAAAAACAACTAGGAGTCATACTTTCTCCCACACAGCCTGTTTTGCTCTCTTCAGGGTTGCTATTAGGGCTTGGCTCTGACCTTGCGGCTGATTAACCCTTTTAAAACATATCACTCTTGCATTACAGGACCGTAGAGCAAAATCACATCTTCTATTATTGTTTCCTCCCCCATCCTGTTCCTCCTTATGTCGGCCTCCCTCCCGTGGCTTCCACGGTTTACTGCCATGAACCCCTTAGTCTAGCCCAGTACTGGCTTGTTCACTCACCGCCGGGGCCGCAGTTCTCCAGAACTGCGGCGGCAAGCAGGCTTCTCCTGGGGGACCCCACCAGTCGTCACTCCTGATTTCTGGGTCTTCTTCCCCGTCGCTAGTGTTTTCTCCTTCTTTTCCTTCCTTCCAGCTGTCCGCTGTCTCCTCTTGCCTCGGATCCGCTTCCCGCACTCTTCTCTCCACGTCCTTGTTTCTCCCACCGCTTCCGGGTTCCTCCTCATGCTCGCTCTGGGATGTTCCTTTTCCCGGTCTCCTTGGCTGCTGTTTGGTTCCCAACGAGGGCAGGGTCCATGACGTCCTGCAGGGAAGAGGAGACGGCGAAAGGTTTAACCCCTTGGTTGCCTCCGCCTCCTATGGAATACTTGTCTCGCAGGTGATGTTTGTACTCGTCCTTCGCCCCCTCCTGACAGTCTGATATGTGAATATTACTACATGTATGTACATATGGATGAGTATAAATAGTGAGGTTTGTGCCCTGCACGTAAAATTGTATAACCATAATAAGTTTATCTGTGTATGTATGTACACATATCGCTACATAGTTAAATGTTTGGGTATGTCTATACACGTGTAACTATTTTGTACAATTTACTGGGGAAGACAATTTTGAAAATAACATATTCGCCCTTTCAACCTCTGTCTGCACCTCCTCTCTCTGATTCATCCCAAACCATTCTGACTCCTATAAACTTGCAAACATCCTCTCTAACTTTTCCATCCTTGACCAATTCATCCACCTAAAAGGCACATATATTCACCATTCCCAGTAATACCTTCCATCTTCCTCTTCACTAATCCACTTCAATCAGTCTATCCCTTTGAAAACAATACAGTGAATGCATAAGGGCTCAAGAACACAAATGTGACACACATGCTAGAACTAATCCACAAGTAAACAAACTACATTTTTACCTCTAACTTTGTGTTCTGGAGTAGCGTACTATTCTCTGCAAATCGCTTCAATGCCCTGTCACAGGTAGTAAGTGCTATATAAATACAATTTAGAATCACAACGAATGTTACATTCAAGCAATGGTTGTGTATTTGTGACACAACTACGCTGCAAAGGTATCTTCATTTGCGTAAAGTAAACGCAGAGCCACTGGAATTATGAGGCAGGAGAGAGCCAAATTATTTGGCAGGATTGACTAAGTTATGCAGCAAAAAAGGCACATTATTCGTCATAATGCAGTATATTTTCTGATAGTACTACTCTATTATTTTGTCATATTTAGGTCGAGCCTACAGCGCACATGCGCTGTCTGCAAGACCTGCTGTAATCACTTAACACAACGTTATTCCCGCCTTCTGCTTCCAATAGGTTTACTCCAGTGCCCCTCTTAATTGCTGCATCATGGCAGCGTATAGCTCACTTCCATTCAAGGTTGAGGAGCACTGGCCAATTACAGTCCCCTTACATTTTCATTATTTATCTGTTTTTTCTAGAACAATTTTTTTTATTAGCCTGACCGAGATAAAACGCCAGAAGGCGCTTGTTCATGCCCCAAACGACCTTATGGCTGCTTTTTTTGTGTGCAGTTTTATGTAGCACGAACTCTACCTGAAAGTATTGGAGAGCTTTACATAAGCAACAGCTGCATTACACATTTCTGTTCTCACCTTTTGTGCCAGATGTCTGTGCTTTCCTTTTTCTTTATTATTTATCACCCCTCATTTCTTGATAAGTTGTTGTCTCAGATGCTGATCCGCCGAGCCCCTTGTTTCTCCTGAGACTGCACCTACGTTCTCTTTCAGGCCGGGGCCTGTGCTGGGAGCTCCTGAGGCGGCTTGGAACCCAACCTACGCGTGGCATCTCCTCCTGTTTATGGCCCTCTCCCCAGGATAGAATATTCCACTCTGTGCTTTCCTTGCTCTTTGGGTGTGTGTGCTGAGATCCCGATGACAGCACGTGTGCTCTTGCACAACTGTAGAGCTTGTGTCTGACCCTTGTGCAGGCTGTATCTGACCTATAGCGGGCAGGTAATAGTAACTCTTGCTAGGGACCCTCTGATAGGTAGTGGTAGACCCCTGTTGTGTAAGGAAGTACCAGACAGTGACTGACACTGCCCCAGAGGCACCCTCATGGTGTGGTGTGAAGTGTGAGTGACTCCAGCTCTTGTGATAATCATAGTTGCCAGGTGACCCCATGTGAAGTCATGTGGCACCTTGAGCCAGCAGCGTTTTGCATGATGGGATTTTAGAGTGGACTATTGAGTAAATAAGCATTTGCAATGCAGTAGGTCTCGCATCATTGAAAGTTTGAGCTAATGGTGTTGCATTATTATTTGCAACGGCATTAGCTCAAACTTTCAGTAATGTGAGACCTATTGCACTGCAAATACTTGTAACACTTGTTAACCCCCTTTGGGGATTGGTTGCACCTCATTAGTACCAGTTGAATGCTCAAACATAGCAATAAGCAAGAGAAAGGTGACCAGTCAACTTTTGCAAAGGCCCTTCCTCTGCGTGACAACACGTCTTTGCATCTTTAGTAACTTTTTAACCATTGGAGCTAGAAACAAATGTTTGTGGGGGGCAATCTGAAAATTATGCACCAGATTATATATTATGTGTCAAATCCGGAAGATCCATTACTATGCGAAATACGCTGTAGCCGCACAAACACATAATTCCAGTCGCCTTGAGTAAACGGCACAGTGCTGCATTGTTTGCCTGCCACATGCGTCCCCTAACAGCAATACATGTCCTCTTTCGAAAATTTTACTTGTGCTGGTAATTATCTGATTTTGATGTGAAGTAAATAAGCTGATTTGCACAAACCTGAGACTGGTAGTTTCCATTAAGTTGTTTGTTAACCAGTCACTGTTTTTTCATCCCGCCAGTTTTTCAAAACATATAAAATGTGCTTAGTAATGCATTAAACTTACATTTGTTTTTGCCCCTTGGGAAGAAATGTAATTACAGTTGATAATTTATCTCACCCTCCCTACAAAAAGCTACTTGCCTCTGTTGTAAATCCGTTGTTCCTTCGCAGCAGTGATAATTAGCTGAAACACACCAAGTCAACGTTCACGGTTTGCTGATGCCTAATCATTTAATCGTTGGTTGGATTTTTCAGTTTTGTTACTTTTTTTTAATTCAGCCAGTGAGTAAAATCTGAATCAAAATTGGTTTACATGCACTGATGCAGTTCACCTTCAAGTGAAAATTTTCTCTTGTTGCCAGCACAATCTATCCTAACTAACCAACACCTTTTTTTTTTTTTTTACTGGAGCTTAAACAAGACGTTGCAAAAGAATCCTTTAAAAAAACTTTGACGTAAATAGCTTCCGCCAAATAGCTCGGAAAAAACATATAAATGATGTGTCAAACATGTAGCGTCATGTAGAGGGGGAGACATGTGGCAGTTTCATGGGACTACGCGACAGTTACAAATTCTTCCTGGTGGCTCATAAAATGCAACCACAGTCCTCTGTACCTAACACTTGCTTTACTTTCAGCAGCAAAGCTAAGACTGGAAGCCTCAGTACTGTAAATGATAGAGCTATAGAAGTTATGAGATACAAAATATATTCTGCCAAGAAATCGGTAATGACGTATTCTAGTGCTATACTGTACGCATTAGTAAAGGGCGCGGCGACCCGTAGGCATTCCAGCGCTGGTTGAGTGAGACTGTGACACTGACCGCAAGGTTGCTCCACCTGGGATTAGTTCTCAAATAGCCAAGTTTTAAGGAGTTTTCGGGAGGGCAGCTCCTTGTCCACTGTCCACAATTCCAGAGTTTGGTAACATTGAAGGTGAAGGACCGTCCTCCACATCTGATGCGGGGGAACAGCGGCCCATTGTGCGTTGGTGGATCTGAGAACCATATTGGGGATGTTGGTAGTGATGCGATGGTGAGAGATGAGGGTCCTTGCTTACGAAGGACTCTGCGTGCTTTGTACAAGGCCTTGAATTGGATTCTTTGTGCAACTGGGAGCCAGTTAAGCTCTGCTAAACCTCGTCTGGCTGAGGACTGACTGGGAATCTTCAACAGAGTACGTGCTGCTGCATTTTGCACGACCTGTATCTTCCGGGTGACTGCCTGGGGAGCACCCAGGTAAAGGAAATTTCCGTAATCCAGGCAGGAGAGGATCAGGGCCTGGACTATCAGCCTCCTTGAAGGGGTTAGGGGCGGGGGGGGGGGGAGGGGGGTGAAGTGAAAGTATTTGGATAGCATACGTAGAATTCCGAAACAACTGACCGAGAGTTTGGTGACCTAGGTTTCCATAGAAAGTGTATTTTCCAGCTATATCCCCAAACCTTTTATAACCGTTGTGAAGGCGGGAAATGGGCCTAGGGCCCTTTGAGGGTTAGTGTTGTTCCCTAAAATCATCAGTTCCTTCTTATTTCTGAGACGTCATTTTTCTAGTGACGTTCACGTTTCATTACATTCAGAGTGGGGCTGCCAATGATCTGTCCAGGAAGCACCATTTATAGAAGTGAAACGTTGTGTTCATAAATCAAGCATGAGGCTCGTCCACATATCTGCCCCCATATCAGGCAGAGAGGCATAATCTGTCTTAAAGTACAAGTGGATCAAGACCCGCTACATGGAATTCGTAACTTTTGTGCTGACCTGTGTATGATGATAGACCGATGGTTCAACCAGATTTAGCCGATGCTGAAGCTCTGTTCTCACTCGAGGAGCACGCTCATCACCTCTCAGGTGTGGTCTTGGAGGGTCATTCGCTCCTGCGTAGAAGGGGAGTCAGCAGATGGACACTTGGCAAATCCCACTCTGCCACCAGAAGTCAGAGGTCGCGCCCATCACCGATTTAATCTAATTCTTGGCGACAAGTCTTGGAGGGTGAGTATCTGTCGTAAAAAGGGTGCATCCCCCAATGTGTTGGCAGCCCCTTGCGGCGATAGCTCCGATGCCCAAGCCGGATCAACATTACTCGTTTTCATCACCCGTTGGCAAAAATCTATAAATAAATAAGTAAATAGCTACATTGACCTCAGACCCAACTTCATGAGCGTCCGTGCGCCCTTCCTAAGCCGCCTTGATGCTGGTCTAGGAATGAACCACTTGTCGGAGACTTCCAGTCTCACTCACCCTTCGAGCACTGCCTGAAGGGTGAATACTTCTGGCTGAGTTCTGTCTGCCCTCATCTTCCTGCACCACACGGTTGACTTCTGGCTGAGTTCTGTCTGCCCTCATCTTCCTGCAGCACAGGATTGACTTCTGGATGAGTCCTGTCTGCCCTCATCTTCCTGCAGCACACGGTTCACTTCTGGCTGAGTCCTGTCTGTCCTCATCTTCCTGCAGCACAGGGTTGACTTTTGGATGAGTCCTGTTTGCCCTCATCTTCCTGCAGAACAGGGTTCACTTCTGGCTGAGTCCTGTCTGCCCTCATCTTCCTGCAGCACAGGGTTGACTTCTGGCTGAGGCCTGTCTGCCCTCATCTTCCTGCAGCACAGGGTTGACTTCTGGCTGAGTCCTGTCTGCCCTCATCTTCCTGCAGAACAGGGTTGACTTCTGGATGAGTCCTGTCTGCCCTCATCTTCCTGCAGCACATGGTTCACTTCTGGCTGAGTCCTGTCTGCCCTCATCTTCCTGCAGCACAGGGTTGACTCCAGGTAATCTGATACTGACACGTTCTTATTCCTAACCGCCTAACCCACAATACACATTATTGGACCCTCTATGCACATTTTACAGCGCTGGACCCTGTACCTGCCACCTCCTGAAATGGAGTGTACCGTAATATCTCGAGTACTCGGCCTGAGGGGGCCGCATGGCAAAGTATTGCAGTTACAAATACCGATATTTTGGGAGTCGATATAAGATAGTGGAGCTTTAGTGCACTGTTGTTTTTGAGTTCCTCCGTATGAATAAATGGTTTTATGGCAATGATATGACAGAGCCTAGGCTCTAATAAAAACAAGCATTGGCATAGCCAATAGGTCTCGCATTTGGGACCTTATAAGTGTTTAGCCATGCAACAGTTGCATAACTAAATACTTATAAGGTCCCAAAAGTGAGACCTATTGGCTATGCAAAGCGGCCGCGAAAGTGATCACGATCGCGATCAAACATCAAAGCGGCCGTGCGGCCGCGAAAATGAAAGTAATCGCGGTAAAGCTCGGCGCGCGCGCCCGCGCACATGCACTGTAGCTCTAGGCTGGCCTGGTAGCACTTTTTGGAGCCCTCTCAATAAGTCTCGCCAGACCAGCGCATGCGCTGGGTCAGGCGAGACCTAAAAAGGGCAGGCAGTCTCCTAAAAACGAAAGGTTGCATTTGTAATGGCTGTTGCTGAGAATAGACAGTTTGGCTGCTATATTAGTTGTTACAAAAGGCGGCTGTTTTAACTAATAATTGTAGCATGAGCTGCCTTGGTTCAATAAAGAAACTGTTTCGAATTAGACTAAGTAGGTCTCCTTCTTCAAATACCCCCGCAGCCTGAATTACAAGAACGGAATGCAATACATTTTGTACATTTCGTGGTGACGTTGAGACTTTGGATCATATTGTATTGGAATGTCCTTTCTGGCATCATCTGCAAATGAAACTGAATAATAAATTCTGTCTGATGGATAATGGTAGAAGTCATGACTCCTGGAAGTAGATTTTCAAAGTTAGAATTAAGGGAATATATGGAATATTTTTTATTTGGGCCGTAACTCGCTAGACAAATGGCGAACATTTTACGTAGTACTTTTATAAGGTTGTGTGTCAACCAAATAGTTGTAATATATGTGAATATAATACATAAATAATTAAAGATTTGGGGAGCCCATCCTAGGGTGAAGGTTGTTCCACGACATCTATTTGTTCTGGGCAGCGAGAGCCATCTTCCACATCTTAATTGAAAACTGTGTCATAAAGTCTTCATTCGGCTTTTTACACGCTGGAACCAGAAAGAACCTGCACTGGTATTCAACTCCTTGACATGCTTTACTCCTAACTCGGAGTTTTCAGTCAACCATGCACTGGCTGGGTTGAAAGACCCTATGCCGTAGGGCAGCTGGCTGATTGTGTGTTTATCCGATGCATGATCAAGCCATTATCCTTGTGTTTATAAAATGATTCTCTCATACATGCAGCACCACTAGTACATGGAATAGTTCTAGTACATTCCTATTCTTAAGCCTCCCCTTCTCCTCCATTAACGGGGTCATTCCTGCATACAGCATCTGTTAGAAACACGTTAGTTAGATTCCTCACCTTAGAATATCCCCAGGCGTCAGACTGGATCCGGAAGATTTTTGTAGCAATACCCCTTGCGCGTCGCTAGGCGTCATCTGCGGCTCCGCGTCCGTCGTTGGCGTCGTGCGCCGGAATAACGTCGTCGGAGTACTTAGACGCCGCCCTCGCGCACTGACGTCAGTTCTTCTTCTTTTTTCCGCGCCAGTAAGCGCCGATCCGGGAGAGCTACCCCTTTAGTCAATTTTTGACTAACTTTTTCGACTCTTTTTGGTCACTTTCGACTCTGGTGCCGGTAGGATGCCTGGTTTCAAGGCCTGCGACAACTGTCACCGACTGATGTCGGTGACCGATCATCACCGCCGGTGCCTGTACTGCTTGGGCCTCGACCACGACGCGGATTCGTGCTCCGACTGTATGGCCCTGACCTCGAAAGCTAGGCGGGAGCGGTCCCGCAAGCTTCTCGAGCTTCGCCACTCGGCTCCGCGCCCCTCTCGATCCCGGTCCAGGAGGAGGTCCAAGGATCGGTCGCGGAGCCGCACTCGACATCATCGCTCGTCTGGCTCGAAGTCTTCGGGTTAGTCGAAGCGCTCTAAGAAGTCCAAGAGGCAACACCGCTCTTCGGACTCCCCTCGCCGGTCGCGCGACTCGGCCGAGGGTCCGGGTGGTTTCACCCCCGCGGCTCCGCTGGAGCCGCAGGCGCCGCACATATCCCCATACCCGCCGGTCCCTGGGATTGACGCGACGCTGACGGAGGTCAGTGCCTTCCTCTCGGCCATGAGGAGCCTGGCCCCGCCGTCGACGCCCGCTGGCGCGCCTTCGGGCCCCGCGGACTCGACTGGGCGACCTCGCGTGCCAGCGGCTCCAGCCCTGGCGCCGTTGGAGGCTCCGGCCTGACGCCGCAGGTCCCCGAGGGGCCCGAGCCTGGGCCCCCGTCGACGCCGGTCGACCTCGTCACGCCTCCTCCGCCGGCGCCGACACCGGTACCACCCCCGACGCCGACTCCGGTCGACGTCGATCCCCGGTTCAGCCCCTGTCCGGTCCCGACGCCGATGCGGCGCCACCCGACGCCGCATCCGACGCCGCTAGAGACACATATTGTCTATGGACCGGCTCCGATCATTCCTCCTGTTTACCAGGAATCGGATGACGGGGGCGAATGGGAGGGGTCTGAGGACCCTATGGCCCTTCAGGGGCAACTTTCTCAGGACTGGGCAGATGAACTGGGGGAGGCCAGTGGATTGGATACCTCACCGGACACTGGATTCATCTCTCCTCCGACTGTGGCTTCGGAGGAGGGTGCAGCTTTTTCTGTGGTGCTGCGCAAGGCGGCCACGGCCCTCGGGCTTGAGCTGCCTGCCGTGGCTGTGAGGACTAACATCCTCACTGAGGTGATTCAGTCTGCCGCATGCTCCACTGAGCCTCTGCTGCAATTCAATGAGGCCCTCACTGACGTTCTGCAGGGCACCTGGTCCAAGCCCTCCACAGTCCCTCCTGTGGATAGGAACGTTGTCAGGCGCCACCGCCCTGCTCCGGGCGACCCCAGTTTTCCGTCCCAACACCCCACCCCCGAGAGTCTGGTTATCCAGGCCTCTACCTCCCAATCCTCCTTCCCGTCCGCTCCTCCGGACTGGGATTCCAAGGGACTGGAACAGTTCAGTAAGAAGCTGTTCTCCTCGCTCAGTTTGGGCCTGCGGTCTTTAAACACCGCCTGTCTCTTGGACCGTTATTCCCACTCTCTGTGGGATACGGTGGAGGACGTGCTGCCACTGTGCCCGGAGGAGGCCCGGGCGCGGCTTTCCTCGGCTCTGGCCGATGGGAGAGATGCAGCGCGCCATGCAATCCGATGTGGACTCGACACTACGGACTCGCTGGGTAGGGCGATTTCTACCACGGTGGCGCTTCGACGTCACGCCTGGCTGCAGTCCACGTCCTTTTCAGGGGATGTCCAGAGCACACTCATGGACATGCCTTTTGATGGCGCTCGCCTTTTTGGTGAGAAAGCGGACAGTGCGCTGGCTCGCTTCAAGGACTCCCGGGCTACGGCCACGTCCTTGGGCCTCTCGGCCCCGCGGCCACAAACTTCCGCTTTTTGCTCCTTTCGTGGCCAAGGAAGGGGCACCTCCTCACGTCCGCCTAGCCACTGGCCGCAGAACCAGCCTGCACGCGGTCGCGGATGTGGTTTCCGCCGAGGCGGTACTGGAGGACGACGCGGTCAGTCCACATCCACCCCGGCAGCATCCGCCTCAAAGCCTTCCTAGTCCGTGCTTTCAGGCCCATTCCTCGCCAGTGGGAGGCCGGGTTCGCCATCACCTGCTCCACTGGCGTACCATTACTTCGGACAGGTGGGTGCTGCAACTCGTCCGAAGGGGCTACTCCCTCCCCTTCGAGACGACCCCTCCAGCCATGCCACCGCAGCACCACCGTATCTCGGAGGATCATTTGAATCTTCTGCAAGAGGAAGTTTCGGCCCTCTTGGCCAAAGAGGCCGTCGAGCGCGTTCCGAGCCCAGAAGTAGGTCGTGGTTGTTATTCCCACTACTTTCTGGTTCCCAAGAAGTGCAAAGGAGGCCTACGCCCTATCTTGGACCTCAGGAACGTCAATGCCTTCCTCCGGAAGGAACGGTTCAAAATGTTGACTTCAGCTCAGGTTCTAGCTGCCCTAGACCCTGGAGACTGGATGGTAGTGTTGGACTTGCAGGACGCATATTTCCATATCCCCGTCCTGCCGGCCCACCGGCGTTACCTGCGGTTCACGGTGGGTCAGGAGCACTTTCAGTTCACCGTGCTCCCCTTCGGCCTTACCAGTGCCCCTCGGGTGTTCACGAAAGTGATGGCGGTGGTCGCAGCTCATCTGCGCCGATCAGGGGTTCCGGTCTTCCCCTATCTCGACGACTGGTTGTTGAAGGCGGGCTCGCCCCAGACAGTCGTCTCCCACCTCCAGACTACGGCGGATCTCCTGCATTTGCTGGGGTTTTCCATCAATGTGCCGAAGTCACACCTGAGCCCCTCTCAGAAGCTCTTCTTCATCGGAGCGGTTCTCGATTCGGCGCAGTTCCGGGTTCATCCACCGGAACAGCGGGTCCGGGATATACAGGCCCTGATTCCCATCTTTCGGCCTCTATCCTGGGTTTCGGTCAGGCTAGTGTTGTGGCTTCTGGGGCTGATGGCCTCCTGCATCCTACTAGTGCATCACGCCAGGCGGCGCATGCGGGCTCTGCAGTGGGACCTGAAGTTTCAGTGGGCCCAGCATCACGGCAACCTGTCCGACCATGTCTTGATCTCGGAGGGCACTGCACAGCAGTTGCAGTGGTGGCTCACGGACCGCGATTGGGTCATGGGCAAGAGCCTCTCCCTACCCCTACCGGAGCATGTCGTAGTGACGGATGCGTCCCTCCTGGGATGGGGTGGCCATATGGGAGAGGCGGAGATCAGAGGCCTCTGGTCTCCGGCGGAGTCTCGCCTCGACATCAACTTGTTGGAGCTGAGAGCGATTCGACTTGCACTGAAAGCCTTCCTTCCCTCTGTCCGGGGAAGTGTCGTGCAGGTGTTCACGGACAACACCACCGCCATGTTGTATTGCAACAAACAGGGCGGGGTGGGGCCGTGGACCCTTTGTCAGGAGGCTCTGCGCCTCTGGACATGGCTGGAACACCAGGGCATCACCCTGGTGGTTCAACATCTGGCGGGCTCTCTGAACGCCAGAGCAGACGAACTTAGCCGCCGGTGCATGATGGATCATGAAAGGCGTCTGAACTCCAAGGTGGCGCAAGGTCTCTTTCAGCAGTGGGGAGAGCCTTGGTTAGATCTATTCGCCACCGACGTGAACGCGCAATGTCAGCAGTTCTGCGCATTGGAATTTCCAAGGCGGCACTCGCTCGGCGACGCTTTTCGTCGCGAGTGGAGTTGCGGTCTGTTGTACGCCTTTCCGCCTATACCACTTCTGCCCAGAGTGCTGAAGAAGATCAGGCGCGACCGGGCCCAAGTCATCTTGGTGGCTCCGGATTTGGCACGAAGGTACTGGTATCCCGAGCTACTCAGTATGTTGACCGATCCTCCGATACGTCTGCCCCTTCGGGAGGATTTTCTGTCGCAGCAGCAGGGGACGGTCCTCCATCCGAACCTGTCCAGCCTCCACCTCCATGCGTGGAGATTGAGCGGCGGCAGTTGATGCCATTTGACTTGCCTCCCGAAGTCTGTGATGTCATTCTGGCAGCCTGGCGTCCCTCCACAAAGACGGTATACGCCTGCCGGTGGAACAAGTTTGTGGCATGGTGCACAGGAAAGGCTGTGGATCCCCTTTCAGCCCCTCTTTCTGAGGTTCTCCTCTTTCTTCTTTCTTTGGCCCGGCAGGGCTCTGCCCTGGGCACCTTGAAAGGTTATCTTGCTGCCATCTCTGCCTTCTTACGGCTTCCTGATCAGCCCTCTCTTTTCAAGTCCCCTGTAGTGTCACGCTTTCTTAAAGGCATTACTCACACGTTCCCTCCTGTCCCTTTCGTAATGCCTCAGTGGGACTTGAATCTTGTCTTAACATTCCTGATGTGCGCTCCCTTTGAGCCTCTTCACAATTGTCCTCTTCGTCTTCTCACTCTTAAGACTGCTTTCCTGGTAGCCATCACCTCGGCTAGACGGGTGAGTGAGCTCCAGGCTCTATCGTCAAAGCCTCCTTTTCTATCTGTTCATCCGGACAAGGTTGTCCTTCGGCCTCGTCCTTCCTTTCTGCCGAAAGTGGTGACCCCCTTTCATCTTGGGCAATCTGTCACCTTGCCCACCTTCTTTCCACCTCCGCATCCTTCCAAAGAGGAAGAGCGGCTCCACCGTCTGGACCCCAAACGTGCGCTCTCCTTTTATTTGGACCACACAAAACAGTTCCGAGTGGACGACCAGCTTTTCGTTGGCTACGTGGGTGCAAAGAAGGGAAAAGCTGTACACAAACGGACCATCTCCCGGTGGGTCGTTTTGTGTATAACAATCTGTTATTCCATGGCAAAAAAGGACCCTCCTGTTGGGCTGCGAGCCCATTCTACTCGGGCCACGGCGGCTACTACTGCTTTGGGACGGGGAGTCCCTTTGCAGGACATCTGTCAGGCGGCGACGTGGGCTTCGCTGCACACGTTTGCCAGGCATTATTGCCTAGACAGCCAAGTCCGGAGGGATGGCTTCTTTGGCCGTTCTGTCCTCCAGGACTTTCTGGTGTGATCTTAGTTCGCAGACCCACCACCGGGGTTGGTATTGCTTGGGTATCTATTCTAAGGTGAGGAATCTAACTAACGTGTTTCTTTCAGATGAACAAGTTACTTACCTTCGGTAACGATGTATCTGTAAGAAACATTAGTTAGTTAGATTCCTCACCGACCCACCCATCCTCCCCGTTCTGCGAACTGACATCTAGGGTTAAGGCTATTCCTTTCAGGGCCCTAGATTTTTTGACACCAGTGTCGGTCTCTTGCATGGCTCTGCGTTCCTGGTGCGGAAAGCTATGTACAAGAACTGACGTCAGCGCGCGAGGGCGGCGTCTAAGTACTCCGATGACGTCATTCCGGTGCACGACGCCAACGACGGACGCGGAGCCGCAGACGACGCCTAGCGACGCGCAAGGGGTATTGCTACAAAAATCTTCCGGATCCAGTCTGACGCCTGTGGATATTCTAAGGTGAGGAATCTAACTAACTAATGTTTCTTACAGATACATCGTTACCGAAGGTAAGTAACTTGTTCATTATGTGCTTAGAATGTCTCAAACCCCTCTATGCCTTATGCTCCTGTATGCAGCCCTAGGTGTGGGTTCATGGCCCATGGAGTCTAAACTGCTGCAGCGACATGAGATTCGCAAGCAGTTCTTCCTTAGTTCCTGATATCAGGTAGACATAGTGATGCTTTCTTAAGCCCTTGGTTGCAGTTCTCAAACCACCTGCAACAAAACTGCCTGCCCAGATAATGCAGACTGAAGAGTAAACTTTCAAATTACCTCCTGCAGTTTGGCTACTTTATTTAGTCCTATCCAAACTTCACAAATGTTGTTGTCTTGTCTCAGTGCAGACGAGAGCCCCGCCCCCTGTACTCAGTCCACAGTGCTGTGCTACAGCTGTGCTCCGGGCAGTGGCGGCTGGTGGAATTTGAAAGTGGTGTGGCATACCAGTGATTGAATTGTAGCACGAGCGAGGCCGGTGTTTATGGGGCCGGGTTCTGGCGTTCTTCCACACCGAAGGAAGTTTTGAAAACTGGTTTATTTTGATGCAATTTTCAGCAATATTTCTGTGTTAAGCGGACAAGAAAATAGAGTTCTTATACTGGCTTCAGCCTGCCTCCCTCCCTCTACACAGGATGTGGCGTTACGGCCAGAGCTGGAGACTTAGGAAGCAGGGAAACAGATTTGATTCTCAGTGTGAATATCCTGCAATTCTGGGTAAATCACTTAGTCTCACTTCTGCCTATAAAAATGAATGTGACCTTGTGTAATGTAATTGCTGCTCATGAAAGGACTACATTTTTTTGGGTCGAGTTTGCACTACATGGGGTTAAAAACAAAGCATTACAATAAAGAAAGACAAATATATACCCATTAAATGGGTGATTTGTATTAAGTGAAACCAGACAATATTGCTAAATCACAGCTACCCCACTTACATTTTGTGATCTTCGGGAAATATTTGTTTCTCCAAAACTCCATTTTCTTCATTATGACGTATGAAAGCACTTTTAAATATGTGAGTTCAGAATATCAGTTCTACAAAAGGTGTGGCTAAAAAAACAAAATATTCTGTAAGTTTCACCATCAGATAGCTACACATAAAATAACAAGGAACTGAAGTGAAGAATACATTTTAAGAGTTGGTACTCAGTGGCAAACACGCTATAGTACATTATGAAAGTGTATTCGCTAATTAACTGCAGAGATGTCTGTGTACAGCCAGAAAGCCACAGAATTAAATCTTGGTGGGTGCAGTGGGGAATAATGGCTTTATTTAAACTTGCATTACATACAGTAACATAGATTGCTGCAAAATGTTTTAACATAAAATGGTGCTTCCAAAGTATAGCTTTTAGTAATTCCAAAACTGTACTTTATGCATTTTTTTAACATAACTTTCCCTTCAATACCTGGTCAGGGGTAGTAAAGGCTATATTCCCATTGAGGCGGGTGATATATTTATTTTAGCATGCACGTCCATATACAAATGAAATTACAATATGGCTAATTATGTAGGCGGGTCATGCACTGAGCAGTGCTATATATACTAATTTATTGGAATGTACAACTTGTGTAATATTGATTGTTTTATCTGCCGCATTGTGTGCATTCATGTGTAGAGAGTATTTATTCAATGCATAGGGTTTACATGGGTGCAATGTGCCTAATAGTATTTTCTTTATGTTCAGTAATGCCTTAACCCCTTCGCCGGCGCGGGGGGGCGGCAGGTGCAGCGCTGTGCTCGTGACGAGCGTGGGAGTGGCGCGACCGTTATGACGAGCCCAGCTCGTCATGAGCATACAAGAGGGAAGTGCTATACATTCTGACATTGCTATGCGCCAATTAGATTGATAAAAGCTTCTGCCAAGCCGAAACATGTCTCTCTGGTCTTGGGGTCAAGGGAGAGCTGAGAAAATAAAAAATGCCGTATCCATACAGCCTCGAGTACGTTCCTACTTCTGTGGAAGCAGGGTTGTGTGTGTGTGTATGTATATATATATATATATCAGACAAAGGAGGCAGCATAGTTGTACAAGACACTGAGGACTATCTTGAGGAAGCTAGGAGGCAACTCTCAAATCAAGAACACTATGAATGCCTGAAAGAAAATCCAATGGAACAATGGACACAAGAATTTCATCAAAAATTGAAAACGTGGAATGAAGCCGATTTAATCGATTTCAATGAATATATGTACCTAAAAACAAACCATCCTGTTGTACCTACAATATATTTTTTACCAAAGGTACATAAATCCACTAGTAAACCACCAGGGAGACCAATTGTAAGCTCAATAGGGTCACTCCTGGAAAACACATCAAGGTTTATTGATACATTCCTCATTAAGTATGTAACCTCACTCCCTTCTTACATAAAAGACACAACAGACTTTCTGAGGACAATCCAGGATGTACAATGGAATGAAAAAATTATAATGGCAACTGTTGATGTCTGCTCGTTATATACTTCAATTTTACATCAAGATGGTATAGCAGCAGTTAGGGAATTTCTTAACACAAGATCACTAATCTACTTGGAACATTCGAATATGCTTATTGAGATGTTAACATACTGCTTGACACATAATATCTTCCTTTTTAACCCCTTCGCTGCTGCGGACATTCCGCTGCAGCGCTGGGGGGGGCAGGGGGGCAGCGCGGCGGGCCTGTGCTCATGACGGAGCCGCTCCGTCATGAGCCACAGTTGAGCTGTGCTCATGACGGAACGGTTCCGTCATGACTCCGCCCATTTGCGTTGTCGCCCCGCACAGGCGGGGAAACAGCGCCGCGCAGGCGGAGCGGCCGCCGACAGGATTGTCATGACGGAACCGTTCCGTCATGAGCACACGGCAACCGTGGCTCATGACGGAACGGTTCCGTCATGAGCAGGGAAGGGGTTAAAAATGATCTTTTTCTTCAACGACAAGGAACGGCGATGGGAACATCTTTTGCCCCAACATATGCTAACATTTTGATGGGCATATGGGAACAAGACGTCCTATTAAAAAATAACAACATGTATATCATTAAGTGGTGTCGGTTTATAGACGACTTGTTCATAATTTGGAATGGGGAACAAGAAGATCTAGAAACATTTATTGCCTCCTTAGAAGAGAACAAATTCAATCTAAGTTTTACATCCACTGTTAGCAGAGAAAAAATTATATTTTTGGATGTGGAAATTTTCATCAAAAATCAAAAAAATATGCAGTAAAATACATCGCAAACCTACTGCTTGCAATAGCATCCTACATGCTAACAGTGGACACCCTCAACACCTAAAAAGGAGCATACCCTATGGACAAATGTTAAGGGTAAAAAGGAACTGTTCCGAAATTGAAGATGTGAACCAACAACTAAATGAAATGGGCGCCCGCTTCCTAGAAAGAGGTTATCCCATTGAAGTGATTAAAACAGCCAGATCAAAGGTTAATGGGAAATCAAGGGAATCTATACTTAGATCCAATTTGGATGATGAAAATGAACACTTTGATGAGCAGGACACAATTAGACTAATAGTGGTTTTCAATAATGTAAACATTGAAATTAAAAAAATGATTAAAAATAATTGGAACATTTTAACATTGGATGAAACTCTTAAGCAGAAGCTCCCAACCCACCCAAGTATAACTTACAGAAGAACTGCAAGCCTGGGGGACATTCTTACACAGAGCCACTATGAAGAAAAAAATCTAAAAAAACATCAAAGTTGGCTAAACACTCCGGGATTCTGGAAATGTCAGAAATGTAAGGCCTGTGAATATGGCCAGAATAAACAAAACTTCAAATTGCAAAATGGTGAACTAGAACAAATTCAAGATCATATCACCTGTGAATCACACCACGTAATTTATATCCTGGAATGTCCATGTAAGAAACTATACGTTGGAAGCACCATAAATAAGTTGAAATTAAGAATATTGCAACATCTAAGAGCAATCAAAAATAAAGACTTCAGCTACCCAATTGCAAAACATTTTTTTGAACATCATGGGAGTAATAATCGAGAATTGAAGTATTTTGGAATCAAGATTGCTACTTGGAAAAACAGAGGGGGAGATAGAACTCTAGATCTTAGAAAAATGGAATCAAGATACATTCTGAAAATTGGTACAGAGACCCCCTTTGGTCATAACTTAGATGCTGAACTGTATATACATTTGCAATAATAACATCATGAAAAGAGACATTATATCCAATTTTAATTCCGATACGGAATGAAGTTATAAATCTGGAACATCAATGTGAACATTACTGAAGAGAGATAAAATATTTCCCTTGTTTTTGTTGGAATGATTTGTTTGTCTATTAGTGCTAAAATAATCTTGAGAAATAGAATTGGTTAAATGGTTTTTAAATAGAGATTATACTATAATTTGGATCTTGAAATCATGTACTTTACATTGAACATATTTCTTTCTCCTCTTCCGTTCTCTCTTTTTTCATTAATTGGGAGAGTATTCTCATCACATATACACTGATAATTGCATAATTTGCACAGAATTGTTGGTAATTATAGTGGATTACAAAAAAAAGACATAGAAAATATTGAAAAGTATGAACAATTTCGATAAAACTGTACTTTACATGGAAATTGTTGAAATATGTCAAATATATCCCTTAACTTACTGGAACGAAACTTTTGCTATTTTGCACAGCTTCAGAAAAACCAAAATTAATGGCACTTTAATTTGTACCATATAGAAGATGTTAGGAAATATTACAAGATCCATAAATGAAAATGTATCGCCATGAGACCATTAACTAGTTGAAATATGGAAAATATTTCCTTCTTAACTTTTGAGATTATGCGAAGTTTTGCACAGACACTTATGCACTTTATATAACATAAAGTATATGCAGCCTTTTTTTCATGAATTATTTTGAGTACTTTACAATTATGATTACTGATTTAGCCAATAATGATGAAATCCTATGTGGAGTGGGACAGCGATACGTCTTAAAACAACAGTGAATGTTGAATAAAGATTTGTATGTAAAAAAAATCTATATAAAAATGCAAAAACAGAAAATGGACTTAAAATTGTACCTATCCCTTTATAAAAGACATTCTAGATGAAGAAAACTCTATGGTCCAGTCGAAGGCACATCGCCGAAACGCGTAGACCGTTTTGTATCCCCTACCTTGGTGATGGAATAAATAACAAAGAATTTAAATTTGCTTCGAGTCCTGATTGGGGTGCTGTGGATGCCTGCTGCTGCCGGACGGGTTGTTTGGTGATTTCCTGAATATATATATATATATATATATATATATATATATATATATATATATATATATATATATATATATATATATATATATATATATATATATATTTATTAAAGTTCACATTCACCCAAGGTGCGGGGCGCACTCACAATCAGCGCGTTCAACATGCAGGGGAGAACCGTGGCTGATGCTGGTGGCACCTTGGTTCTCCCCTGCATGTTGAACGCGCTGATTGTGAGTGCGCCCCGTACCTTGGGTGAATATGATCTTTAATAAATACGGCCGACCCGGCCGGGGGACACACCGCCGCGGACTTTGGCGGTTCCGCTGCTGGTTCTTTGTTCAGCGCCGTGGAACAATCTGGCGTTATTTGGGAAGGGGGGAGTAACAGAAGGGTGCTCCCGTGATTTGAACTTTATTTTCCGGATGTCTGCCATCAGCCCACTGGGGTATTATTTGGTACGGACTACCAGTCCCATAATTCATTGTTGTTATGTTACTCACCTGAGAGTTATCATTGGAATAAAAAGGGAAATAAGACTGGTATCTGTTTGCTGGCATTCATTTGGAGCAGAAAAGCTTTTGAAAAAGGGAGGATTCCTGAAACGCGTCAGGCTCTGCTGATGCTGGTGGCACCTTGGTTCTCCCCTGCATGTTGAATGCGCTGATTGTGAGTGCGCCCCGCACCTTGGGTGAATGTGAACTTTAATATATATATATATATATATATATATATATATATATATGCCGATGAGTGGTAGTCCTTCTTGAGCAGCACTCGAGGGGACGGCGGAGGTTACCAGCCTCAGTCAAGGGTATGGACAGCTTCGAATTGGCAGGTTGGTTAAAGCAGCCTTTGCAATGCCTGACGCGTTTCGCTGTATCGCTTCTTCGGAGGCTTCAAAGGAAGTGCAGAGGTGTGCCTGCTCCCCCATTCATTGGCCCACAATGACACGCCCCTGATTGGAGCATCCAATAAAATGCTGTTATAGGCATTGTGGGGGATGTAGTGCAATTTATTTCACCATTTTAAAATTATCATTTGCACAATTACTGCCAGGGATAAAGTCCTTAGTGAACCCCTGCCACGAAGAAACGTCCTCAATCCCACGCCGCTCCTCCGCTTCAAGGCCGGTGCATCCGACCTCACGGCCCCCTTTATCACGGGGTGGTGCTTTCTCGACGGCCGGACCGCCGTCTTAGTATGCCGATGAGTGGTAGTCCTTCTTGAGCAGCACTCGAGGGGACGGCGGAGGTTACCAGCCTCAGTCAAGGGTATGGACAGCTTCGAATTGGCAGGTTGGTTAAAGCAGCCTTTGCAATGCCTGACGCGTTTCGCTGTATCGCTTCTTCGGAGGCTTCAAAGGAAGTGCAGAGGTGTGCCTGCTCCCCCATTCATTGGCCCACAATGACACGCCCCTGATTGGAGCATCCAATAAAATGCTGTTATAGGCATTGTGGGGGATGTAGTGCAATTTATTTCACCATTTTAAAATTATCGTTTGCACAATTACTGCCAGGGATAAAGTCCTTAGTGAACCCCTGCCACGAAGAAACGTCCTCAATCCCACGCCGCTCCTCCACTTCAAGGCCGGTGCATCCGACCTCACGGCCCCCTTTATCACGGGGTGGTGCTTTCTCGACGGCCGGACCGCCGTCTTAGTATGCCGATGAGTGGTAGTCCTTCTTGAGCAGCACTCGAGGGGACGGCGGAGGTTACCAGCCTCAGTCAAGGGTATGGACAGCTTCGAATTGGCAGGTTGGTTAAAGCAGCCTTTGCAATGCCTGACGCGTTTCGCTGTATCGCTTCTTCGGAGGGTTCAAAGGAAGTGCAGAGGTGTGCCTGCTCCCCCATTCATTGGCCCACAATGACACGCCCCTGATTGGAGCATCCAATAAAATGCTGTTATAGGCATTGTGGGGGATGTAGTGCAATTTATTTCACCATTTTAAAATTATCGTTTGCACAATTACTGCCAGGGATAAAGTCCTTAGTGAACCCCTGCCACGAAGAAACGTCCTCAATCCCACGCCGCTCCTCCGCTTCAAGGCCGGTGCATCCGACCTCACGGCCCCCTTTATCACGGGGTGGTGCTTTCTCGACGGCCGGACCGCCGTCTTAGTATGCCGATGAGTGGTAGTCCTTCTTGAGCTGCACTCGAGGGGACGGCGGAGGTTACCAGCCTCAGTCAAGGGTATGGACAGCTTCGAATTGGCAGGTTGGTTAAAGCAGCCTTTGCAATGCCTGACGCGTTTCGCTGTATCGCTTCTTCGGAGGCTTCAAAGGAAGTGCAGAGGTGTGCCTGCTCCCCCATTCATTGGCCCACAATGACACGCCCCTGATTGGAGCATCCAATAAAATGCTGTTATAGGCACACCTCTGCACTTCCTTTGAAGCCTCCGAAGAAGCGATACAGCGAAACGCGTCAGGCATTGCAAAGGCTGCTTTAACCAACCTGCCAATTCGAAGCTGTCCATACCCTTGACTGAGGCTGGTAACCTCCGCCGTCCCCTCGAGTGCTGCTCAAGAAGGACTACCACTCATCGGCATACTAAGACGGCGGTCCGGCCGTCGAGAAAGCACCACCCCGTGGTAAAGGGGGCCGTGAGGTCGGATGCACCGGCCTTGAAGCGGAGGAGCGGCGTGGGATTGAGGACGTTTCTTCGTGGCAGGGGTTCACTAAGGACTTTATCCCTGGCAGTAATTGTGCAAACGATAATTTTAAAATGGTGAAATAAATTGCACTACATCCCCCACAATGCCTATAACAGCATTTTATTGGATGCTCCAATCAGGGGCGTGTCATTGTGGGCCAATGAATGGGGGAGCAGGCACACCTCTGCACTTCCTTTGAAGCCTCCGAAGAAGCGATACAGCGAAACGCGTCAGGCATTGCAAAGGCTGCTTTAACCAACCTGCCAATTCGAAGCTGTCCATACCCTTGACTGAGGCTGGTAACCTCCGCCGTCCCCTCGAGTGCTGCTCAAGAAGGACTACCACTCATCGGCATACTAAGACGGCGGTCCGGCCGTCGAGAAAGCACCACCCCGTGGTAAAGGGGGCCGTGAGGTCGGATGCACCGGCCTTGAGGCGGGGGAGCGGCGTGGGATTGAGGACGTTTCTTCGTGGCAGGGGTTCACTAAGGACTTTATCCCTGGCAGTAATTGTGCAAACGATAATTTTAAAATGGTGAAATAAATTGCACTACATCCCCCACAATGCCTATAACAGCATTTTATTGGATGCTCCAATCAGGGTCGTGTCATTGTGGGCCAATGAATGGGGGAGCAGGCACACCTCTGCACTTCCTTTGAAGCCTCCGAAGAAGCGATACAGCGAAACGCGTCAGGCATTGCAAAGGCTGCTTTAACCAACCTGCCAATTCGAAGCTGTCCATACCCTTGACTGAGGCTGGTAACCTCCGCCGTCCCCTCGAGTGCTGCTCAAGAAGGACTACCACTCATCGGCATACTAAGACGGCGGTCCGGCCGTCGAGAAAGCACCACCCCGTGGTAAAGGGGGCCGTGAAGTCGGATGCACCGGCCTTGAAGCGGAGGAGCGGCGTGGGATTGAGGACGTTTCTTCGTGGCAGGGGTTCACTAAGGACTTTATCCCTGGCAGTAATTGTGCAAACGATAATTTTAAAATGGTGAAATAAATTGCACTACATCCCCCACAATGCCTATAACAGCATTTTATTGGATGCTCCAATCAGGGGCGTGTCATTGTGGGCCAATGAATGGGGGAGCAGGCACACCTCTGCACTTCCTTTGAAGCGTCCGAAGAAGCTATACAGCGAAACGCGTCAGGCATTGCAAAGGCTGCTTTAACCAACCTGCCAATTCGAAGCTGTCCATACCCTTGACTGAGGCTGGTAACCTCCGCCGTCCCCTCGAGTGCTGCTCAAGAAGGACTACCACTCATCGGCATATATATATATATATATATATATATATACACATATATATACACCAAAATCCTGGAACGATCCCTGGTTAGATCCAAAGCAGGTACGGACCACAACGTGGAGAGAAATTCTTTCATTTATTGCAGATTTGCAAGTGCATGAATCATTACAAGCAAGTCTTGATCACATGACGCGCTGGACCAATCAGTGCATATATATAGTGTGTCTAATCAATAAAGGCACAGACTACCATTTAAATGCTGTTCAAACAAAGACATAGGACTGTAAATAATTTAAGCATAGTTATCACAGTTGCTTCTGCATATTTGTTCACTTCTTATTATATTTGTTGAATAATTTTCGTTTATATTATGCATAACAATATGCGTTCTTTATTTCTTGTTGTTGCTTGTGAATCCATATATATATATATATAGTTGCGTTAGGGTCAACTTAAGCATCAGGCTTAAGTTCCGTGCCAGAGAATGAACCCGAGGGAGAAACATCAAGAACATCAGGATTGGGGTTTACAAAGCTATAATTGGCGCAGGAAGTAGATTGTTTACACCAAGACAGGAGGGACACATTGAGACCGCGGGGACAGACTGGCCAAAAAACTAAAGAAACAATCAAAAACTTAGCGGAAGACAAAAGCGCAGCCAGCTAATAAAGGTAGACCACCAAAAAACAAATAAGGGGCAGATGGAACCGCAAACAAAAGTAAAACAGAACTTTGACCCCAACACAGTGGTCAACCTCACAGAGATTAATTTAACTATGGCGGAAAAACAGATTCTGGCACTGGGACTATCCTACAGCCCTGAAAGTAGCTTTAACTATACGGAAACCTGGATGGATATTTTCAGATTCATTAGAAAACTAAAACTAAGAAAATGTCATCTTCTTTGTGCCAAAAAGCAACCAGATCATGTTGAGTCTGTAACTAGCAGCCCATCTTTATTCACAGTAGGGGATATGAATTTATTCCATGACCTTGTGGATTTGCAGAATGAACAGTCCGCTGAAACATCCTCTCTTGGCTTGGAGACAATTAATTTAGGTGGCACAGGGAAGACCTCATTTAAACCAAAGTCCATTTTTCAACCGATAATGATGCATGACAACCTGGATGTTTATCACGGAATGGAACTGAAACGACTGTACAAGTTAACCAACAATGCCAGCTACACACGCAGCAGACAAAATCACTGCTATATACAATTAATGAAAAAACTACAAAATAACAACAACCTCATATTAAGGCAATCAGATAAGGGAGGGAATGTTGTGTTGTGGCCTCGTAAATTGTATATGGAGGAGGCATTACATCAATTGAATGACATTGAATATTACAAGAAAAGCAACATGCACATGGTAAAGTCTTCATGAAATGATTATTATCTGAAGTTACTTGCATGGAAGAGTGGGGGGCTTTTAAGTGATGATGAATATCGTTTTTAAAAAAAAGAACATCCAGTCATTCCTGCTCTATATTTCATCCCTAAGATTCACAAAAATGAAAACAAACCCCCTGGTAGGCCAATAATTTCGGCCATCAATAGCTTGATGGAAAACACGTCTAGATACGTGGATTATTTCCTACAGTACTGGGTTAAGAGCGTGCCATCGTACCTGCAGGATACCTTAGATATCGCATGGAGTTCAGATCTATTATTAATAACATTGGATGTAACATCTCTTTACACATCTATCCGCCACCAGGATGGCCTTAAGGCTATTGAGCACTATCTAAATCGTAGACCAGTGTGCCTATATATGCACAATAAAATGCTAGTCAACATGGTCTCAACATGCCCCGAACAGAATTTCTTTCTTTTTGACAATCAAATATACCAGCAGATTAGAGGAGTTGCAATGGGGGCCTGCTTTTCTCCCAGCTGTGCCTGTGTGCATATGGGGCTGTGGGAGGAGCAGGTCCTCATGGGGCAATTCAAGGACACAATAGACCAACATGTGCCAGTATGGCTGCGTTACCTTGACCTTTTGTTCTTAATCTGGAGAGGTTCTGAGACATGCGCTCTCCATTTCATTGAACACCTGAATGACAACGGTCTAAACCTCCACTTCACTGCCAATATTAGCAAATCTTCAGTTTACTTTCGTGATGTGGAGGTTTTCATAAAGGATGACAATATTGCAACTAGGCTATACCGCAAACCCACTGCTGGTAACACATTGCTGCATGCCACAAGTCATCATCCACGTCATTTGGTACAAAGCATCCCATATGGGGAGATGCTACGTGTCAAACGCATATGCAGCAGTGATGCAGATTGTCATATAGCTCAGCAAGCTAGCAGACAGAGATGTCTAGAAAGAGGGCATGCTTATGAGACCATAGATAGAGCCATTAATAAAACCAAGGCCCTCTCTAGACAACAGGTCCTTGCAATTAAAACCAGTCAGCACGATGTAGATTTAGACAATTCAGATCAGTCCTGTAGAGTGATTCTAACTTACAACAGGCAACATCAGGCTCTAAGGAAAATATTGAATAAAAATTGGAGCCTGATGCGAAGTGATCCGACTTTAGGCAATTATTTGCCTAAAAAACCTGAGCGGACATTTAGAAAAGAAAGGTCTATGAGCAATAGTCTGGTAAAAAATAGCCCAGAACTCAGATCCCCTACCAACTGGCTCACCTCACACACAGGATTTTTCAAATGCCCATCTTGCATGAACTGGATGACACGTTTTCCACATTTGTACACAGATACTTCAATAGGACATGGAGTGAATTGCTAGCCCACTGGGGCTCAATATTGATGAGTAGCTTACATACAAAGAGCAGAACATCTTGACACCAATATGTTAACGAGTATATCATTGTTATTGAGTGTTCTGTATTTATTTTGATAGACACACTTCTTTGTCAATCTTTTGTATTCAACATTTTTGTACATAGAGTTGTCTTACGTGCAAATGGAGATCGAGATTTATTTATGACCAAATTTCATTGTTGTAAAGTGGCATGTCTAGCTTTTTTCAATTCTTATTTATGAATGTTTTAATAGATTTTAAATGCCATCATTTAGGTCTCATGTTTACATTTGTATATATATTTTTATCTATAGTACCCTTATGTACTTATTGAATCAAATGTATGCATATTTGCACAGGGTGAACCTTTTGCTGTAGCGCTCATAGGAAAGCGAATGCTATTTAGTATTCTTTCCATGTCTATGAAATGGTTACCTGTTTAAACACATTAAGTCATGCACTAGCACTTTAAATAGCGGTCAAACATCAAGCAACGCGGCATGTGATTAAGGCCCAGGTGGGACTGAAACGCGTTATTGCGGAGATACAGGGCATTTAAAATAAAACTCACGTTTGCACCATGAGCTTTGGGTCCGCGTTCGTCCTTTACAAAAGAAGATGTGGATATGTGTGATGAAGCCAGCAATAAATAAATTTATTTTGCTTATTTTCGCACAGAAACCCGAGCCGCTTCCTTGGCGGGGCCGCGAACGCCAAATCTCCACAACAATCGTTTCTGCCGTTTTTACACAAACAATGTCAGGGCCACAAACGTTCCTTTTCAGCATGTTTATTTGTTTTCAAGCCAAGTCACTCGACGCGTTTCGCAGGCAACCTCCTTGTTCACGAGTATATATATATATATATTCACTGAAAAAACCATAGGTTTCAGGGGCGTTATAACTATAACTCACGCCCCCGCAATGCACTGCTGATGACGTCACATATTACATCACTCATGACATGGTCAGTGACATCACTAATGACGTCCTCCAGTGAGTGTGTGTTTCTGTAAAGTTTAAATATGTATAATATATATAGGGAAAGGCCTATGGAAGAATGAGTGGGTGTACAAGTGTGTGAATGGATGATTTTCTAGGTGCGTAACTGACTCTATAAGTGAGTCATTAAATGTATCTTACTGCAGACTAGTGACTAAACTGTGTGAATGTCTGTGTGTTGGTGTATAAGTGGCTGCATGGTTTTGTGAATAGCTATATGAGTGTTTATATGGGTTATTGATTGGTTGTCCGAGTATCTGTATGGGTGCCTGAGTGTTTGTGTGGGTAGGGTGTGTGTGACTGCATAGATGTGTGAGTGGGTGATTCTATGGGTGCATGGCTTTAAGAGTGCATCTGTGATGGACTGTATGGTTGGGTGAGTGTATGTATGGGTGTGTTAGGGATTGAATGTATATCTCAGTGGTACATGTGTTTCTAACTACATATGTGAAAGGCAGTATATATGTGTGTAAGAGTATATAAGTGGGTATATGTGAGAGTGTGTGATTGTGAGAGTGGCTGTATGGATGAGTGTGTGCTTGTATCAATAATTGTATAAGAGCGTAAGAATGTGGTACTATTTTTATGAGTAAGTGAACTTGAGTGTGTTTAACTGTATAGGTGAGTAAATTGGACTGTGTTTAATTATTTGCACGACTGACTAGGTGTGTCAGTACCTCAATGGATGATTGGCGGTGTGCGAGTGTCTATATAGGTGTATAAATGCATATGATAGTCTTGTACGGAGTGACTGTAAGTATGAGTGACTGTACAGGTGAGTGAGTGGAGGTGTATGTAGACCTAAGAGTTAATGAGTGGGTATGTAGTTATTGGTATTGGAGTATCTATGGTTTTCAAAATGGCCGTCTGAAATTTTGAGTCGGTGTATCAAAGGTTATATTAGGGTGTGAGAAGATGCACTAATTTATCACATGGATGACGTCATCAGTGAGGTCATCAGTGATGTCATTTGAGATGTCATCAGTGATGTCACTGAGCATGTCATGAGTGATGTAATATGTGACGTCATCAGCAGTGCATTGCGGGGGCGCGAGTTATAGTTAGCTGAACTAACTATAACAGGGGAATTTCTAGGGTTTTGTACGAGGGAAATGTCTAGCTAACTATAATGCCCCTGAAACCTATGTTTATTTCAGTGAATTCCTAAGGTTTTTTAAATGCCAATTCCTAACTATAACGCCCCTGAAACCTTTGGTTTTTTCAGTGAATTTCAAAGGCTTTTTAAATGCCAATTCCTAACTATAACGTGCATGAAACCTATGGTTTTTTCAGTGAATTTCAAAGGTATTTTAAATGCTAACTCCTATCTATAACTTATCTCTAAAGATATCATGTTTAATGATTTTGATTGGATTTCTATATTTTTCCAATTCAGTGTGTTTCATTAATTATGTTTTTTTTTAAATACTTTTTTATCACCATTTTTTAAACTTATTTTTTCAATTAATTCTTTTAAAATGTAAAAAAGATTATTTGAATCTGAGTTTTTCAAAAAAACATTTTAACTATATGTTCAAAACTTTATTTTATATATTTTTTTCCATGTTTTTGGATCCGCGCACCCAACGCGAGAGGATCCTTGCACCAAACGCGATAGGATGCGCGCACCCTGGGCGCATTTCGCCGTTTTTTTTTTTTTAAAAGGGGGCACCAGGGGGTCCTTCTGGGACCCCCTACGCACCTCTAGAGGGTCAGAGTATTTCCACTCTGCCCCCTTTATATGATTTACACACTTATTCCCCTTGCTTCTTCAGCCGCGCTTCTACCGAGGCAGAAAATGGCCGCCAACAGTTCCTGGTTTTGAATGTAGACAGACACTCGACAGCCAATTAGCATTCAGCGTGCGATCGGGAGGGTGCGTGCTCGGTTCGGGGAGGGTGCGCTTACGGTGCGGGTAGGGTGCGCGGACCCTCCCCGGCCATAGATATATATGTACTTTTAACTCTAATTTTCTCAGGAACAACTGAACGAAGTCACACCATTTATGCAAAAGGCATGAGTCTGAACTGAGGACTACCTCTTTGCCATATTTGGTGTAATTCCGTTCAGCGGTTCGGGCTGTAGCTGCGACAACAGATCCTATGGGAAATTGCATGGGGAAAACGTGTTTTGGGACCCCCCTTTTTTCTCGGCCCCCGCTTGACGAATCACCACGAAACTTTCAGGGTAGGAGCGGAGCTGGCCAAAAGTTTGCAAAATTTCATGAAGATTCGTCAACCGGCGCCAGACTTATTGGGAATAGAATGTTGCGGATTTCCTATGGAAAATAGGTCCTAACTATATCTACTGGCGACCGCCAGTAGATTATATATATATATATATTCGATGAAAAAACCATAGGTTTCACAAATGTTATAGTTAGCTGGACATTTCGCTCGTAAAAAACCAATGAAATTCCCCAGTTATAGTTAGTTCAGCTAACTATAACTTGCGCGCCCGCAATGCACTGCTGATGACGTCACATATTACATCACCCATGACATGGTCAGTGACATGACTCATGACATCACTGAGGACATCCCAAATGACATCACTGATGACATCATCCAGTGAATGTGTGTTTTTCTGAAAATTAAATATGTTTTATATATGTATATCTCAAGGTCGATGGAAGAATAAATGGGTATATAAGTGTCTAAATGGATGGTTTGTTTTGGAAAAATTGATTGTGTAACTGACTGATTAAGTGTATCATAGTGAATACATGGCTTAGTGAGTAATGTTTAAATATGTAAATATCTGTATCAGTCTCTCACTTTGTGTATAAGTGGCTGCATGGGTTGGTGAGTAGCTACATGGGTGTCTATATAGGTTATTAATTTGTTTTTGGAGTATCAGTCTGAGTGTCTGCATGGTTCGGTGGGGGGTATTACGTAGTGCATAGGTGCATGAATGAGTGACTCACTGTTTGTATGGGTTGAAGACAGCATGTGCGCAGGACTGTATGGGTGGATGTGTGTATGGGTGTGTTAGTGAGTGAATGACTGTCTCAATAGTGTCTTTATGAGTAACTACATATGTTTTAAACTAGTATATGTGACTATTGGTGTATATAAGTGAGTATATGTGAGAGTGAGAGATTGAAAGAGTTCCTGTATGAATAAGTATATGTTTCTATAAGTGATTGTTTAAAAGACTAAGTATGTGTAAGTTTCCGTAGATGTAAGTGTGGTGGTGTGTGTATAACTGTATATGCAAGTAAATGTATATTTGATTCTTTATTAGCCTGAGTGACTATGTGTGCGAGTAACTCTATGGATGAGTGGCATTGTGTAACAGGATGTATAGGTGTATGAGTACATATGATGAGTGAGTACATGTATGAGTGACTGTATAGGACTGTTGGTGAATGAGTGGATGTGTATGTGGATCTTAGAATTACTGAAGAGGTTGTTGTAACTGGTATTGGTATGTCCATTGTTTTGAAAATTTTAGTCTCTATTTTTCAATGTGTGTATCAAAGGTTATATTAGGGTGAGGGGAGGTCTGCCACTCTATCACAAGGATGATGTCATCAGTGATGTCATCAGTGATGTCATTTGAGATGTCATCAGTGATGTCATGAGTGATGTCACTGACCATGTCATGAGTGATGTAATATGTGACGTCATCAGCAGTGGATTGCGGGTGCGCGAGTTATAGTTAGCTGAACTAACTATAACGGGGGAATTTCATTGGTTTTTTACGAGCGAAATGTCCAGCTAACTATAACATTTGTGAAACCTATGGTTTTTTCATTGAATTTGCAAGGTTTTTTAAATGCTAATTCCTAACTATAACGTGTGTGAAACCTATGGTTTTTTCAGTGAATTTGCAAGGTTTTTTAAAAGCTATTTTTTATATATAACGCATGTGAAAGCTATATTTTATTTTTATTTTTGCATGTTTTTTTTTTTTTTCCCTAACAATAATGTGTGTGAAACCTATGATTTTTTATTGTTTTTTTTTTCTTTTTTACATCATTTTTTTCCTTTTTATTTTTTCCTTTAAACACTATTCTACCTATGTATATATTCATGGTTTTAATTCATTCTTCAATTTTTAAAGATTCACCTTTTTTAAATAATTGGTTAGATATAGTTGTATAACATAGTTAATATCTTCATCAAACCTTTTTTTTTTTTAAATTTTTTTTTTACCGTGCGCGTACGGTAAGCTTACCGTAAGCGCACGGTTCGCTTTATGTACGGTGAGCGCACGTAATATTTCTACGCTGTTTGCGTATGCTTACGCATTTTGCGTAGGTGTCCGTACTTCCTACGCGACGCGTAAGCGCATGCTTTACACGCGCACGTTACGCGGAAGTGTACGAGCGTGCCTGTAATGCGTAGGCGCGCGTGCGCGTGTCTTTCGTACGCGCATGCGTACTTTTACCGTACGCGCACGGTAAGCCTAACGTGCGCGTACGGTTGGTCATGTGATCAAGAAACAACACTTTTGATTGGTTTAAACTACTTTCAGTTCTGGAATCTTCCTACACAACACCCATTCCCCTCATTACTGCTTGTGATTTCTTAGGAGAAGGAGCTGAATTGTCTTTGGGATACAATGGCAGAGCAGCAGACCTCTTCTGAGAGTGAGCAGGGCAGCAGCATCATCAGGCAGAGAAGGAGGAAACAAAAGAATTCTTTTGTTTGGAGTATTTTACTTTTCCAGAGGGGCAGAAAAAGGTAAATGCTCCTTTAGTCACCTGCTCACTTTGTGAGCGTGTCTTATCTAGAGGTAACCCAAGGAAGAAGTATTCCTTTGGTAACCACACTATGGTGAGACACATTAGGGATAAACATCCCAGGACATTTGCTCGACATTCTGAAGCAAATCCTTCAGAAAGTCACCCGAGCACACCCGCAGAAGCTCAGCCGAGTACATCTTCGGCAGCTCAGCTGAGCCCTTCCTCTGCGGTGGGAGCATCACCCTCTTCTGCTCCTCTGGAAACGAACCCTCGATTTCTGAAGGTACAAATGAGGTGCACCAGATGTTATGGTCTAATTGTTCATGGGGAGAGCAGTGTTTCCCTAATAAACAATAAGATAGACCAGCACATCTCTGGTCCTTGTTAATATTCCCATTCTTTCTTTCCTCCGTCCCTGTATTAACCCAACGGCTCTTTTAAGAGCCAACCTTACCTCACAACTTTTTAAAAAAAAATCTAATTAATTTTTTTATTTATTTATTTTTAGCGTACGGTACGCGTATTTTTTTTTTTTAAACACATTTTTTTTTTTTTTTTACCCTACAAGGTCCTTGAGGGAGTACAACGGAAATGAGAAAAGCAGAGAGAGGAGAAGTGGAAAAAAAGGGAGCATGAAAATAAATGTGTAATAAATAAAGAAATTTCACGCTTACCTGACCCAAAAAATATAATATTTATTAATAAATGCTTCATTTAAATTGCTAGAAAAAACGTTTTTAAAAAAAAATAAAAAAATTCTCAATCTGAAAAAAAATAAAAAACGTATTCATATTTAAAAATACATTTTAGAATACAATACACATATTTTCATATTTAAAAAACAATTTTTTTGCCCTTTTTTTGCTGTTTACAGAATATATTGAATTTCACTGTAAATCGTGAAAGCAATAGCATTCATCACTTAACAGCGGGCAAAAAAAAATAACAATCTGAAAGATTGTTTTAAAAAAGCCCAGAATCTCTTCTCACTAAAACCTACCTTTATAGAAATGTTACATATTTTTCAAAAATATCATCTAAGAACAATAACTTTTTGCACTACATATCGTCGTAATTTTTTTTTTGCATAAGCATAATCACCAAAATAATATGTGTCTAAGAAGTCCACAATACAAATTGTTACCTTTCCTTTAGGCCAAATGGTAATTTTTAAAACCTTTTTTGATGAAATTTCCAATGGTAATCCAATAAAATTGCAAAAATGGTTTGTACAGATGTTGCAAATTCTATCTAAAATTAATTTTGGTTTCAGAAAAATTAAATAGGAATTTGCTAAATCAAAAGGCAAACGTTGCTTAAAAACCAATTGAGAATCATTACACAGTGTCCAGCCTTTTTCACATTTAAGATAAACTGTGTAATGACCAGAAGTTATCGTAGGTCCATCATGGAAAATTATTGCAACTGTAACAAACGTTTTTCCTGAAATTGATAATTGCTGTCCTATAAACTTCTTTATTAAAGTGTCCAATTTTGAACCATCAGCTCTACAACGTTGCATCATTAAAATTACATACTGTCCATATTTCTTTAAAAATAACGTTGAAAACATGTCAGATTTACATTCACAGCATTCCATGCTATGATTGGCATCTTTAACTAATTTACTAAAACTCACTGATTTACTTTCTGGCAATGTTAAATAGATAAACCTTTCTGAATCAAAATTAGAGCTGCATGTGTAGAAACAGTTTTCACAAGTATGTTCCCATTTATAAGAGAGACCGAACATATTCTCAATATCTATGCCTTCATCTTCCAGTACCATAAGGACATACATCAAGAATTCCTGTGCATCTTGCTGGACATTTTGAGTAAACTGTGTATGTCCTGAGCATACGTCTAAAAGATTTCTAATTTCATTAGCACTTTCTATTTTATTTTTATCAATACTCAGTTTCTCATAAAGCAGACTTAGCACAGAACAGAATCTTTTATCATGATTTACTATTATCTGCTCTTGCAAACTTTCAAGATAAAATCCAACATTTAGCACTACATTTGCGTAGCAGTTGACACCAGAGCTATTTTCAAAATGACAACCAACAACCTCTTCAACATTATCCTTTTTCTTTTTGCTTGCAATCACATGAGTCTCTTTTTGTTTTCTCTTCTCTACATCCTCATTACAGATATTCTCAAATCTCCTTTTCCGAGAAACAACACGTTTCTCCAACACAGGATACTGACCTAAATGAGGAGCATAGGTTCTTCTTAATCTATTATACTCCTTTACACAATTTGCATCTGCACTAACTTTTGAGTCATCAAAGTCTATCATGAATAAACCAGATAATGTTTTCACTCGTGACAAAGCAACATATGCCATACCTTCTTTGAACACAGTAGATCCAATGTTTACAAAAGCACTATCTACAGTTAATCCTTGAGTAGTTACAGCATATGCTAGAGAAAATGGAAACTGCTTCCTACGTACATACAAGTCTTTTACAAGCAAAAAACGGACTGAACAACGACTAATATCTTTAATCTCTGCAATCTGATAAAATTTTATTTTTAAAAATTCAATTCCATCTTTTTTCTGGTATTTCACAAAACCCACAACTTTACCCATAGCTCCATTCACTAAACCTTTTTCAACATCCAAATTTCTCCTAAAAAATACTCGACAGTTCATGCAAAGATATAGATTTTTTTCTAATCCAGCTGTTTTCGAAATGTTCTTCTCTAGAGAATCCAATTTATTTTGCAGTTTGCCTGTTAATGTAATAGTAATTCCTTCATGCTGAATTTTGTCAACTGCTTCCATTTTCTTAATCTCTTCCTTTTCCAATTTCAAAAGTTCCTCATTGAATATCGAGCATTCACGTAGTGTTGGCATTAAGCAGATTACAGTATTATTTTCTGCAATGTTCTTGTATATTTTCTCTGCAACTATTTCTTCCTTTGGAAATAAATTATGTAGCAACCGACTCTGTAATGCTTTTCTGCCAACTTCTGTCAGTAGTCCAATTCTGATATCTTTCAGAATACTTGCATAATCTTCGTTTGCTTGCCTCATATTGGTAGTAAGTTCTTTGTACTCAAAGAACGACCAAATATTCGCATTACCAATGCTTCCTAATGATTTCTTCGTGTCTTCATGTGTCACAGTATTAAACACTGGTTGTCCTTTAACTGGAGTAAGCTGTAGAAGATCCCCAAAAACTATAACATGTTTTCCACCAAATAACACGTCATAGTCTCTCTTTAGAATTTGCTGCATTCTTAAATGCACAAAGGCAAGCATTAAGTTTGATACCATGCTTACCTCATCAATAATGAGAACTTGCATCTTCTTCAACACTCTTGAAACTTCGAAGCATGCTTCTCCTGTAAGCTTGTGATATTCTATTTTGTTCTCATGCTCCACTGGTAACATTAGCAAGCGATGTAAGGTAATTCCTTTTATGTTATATGCTGCTAACCCAGTTTGAGCAGTAACAACACAAGACAAAGTTGAATCTGTTTTTTGCTGTAGGTAGCTTCTGATGACTTTAATTAGGAAACTTTTTCCAGTTCCAGCTTGTCCACTTACATACATCCTGATTGGTTCAAATGATGTGCATGTGCACTCTTTATTTTCATGTTGTAATCCGTGATCAATTTTTTTTCTGACTTCTTCATAAATTTGTTGTTGTTCTTCATTCAGTTGTTGTTCCAAATTTGGTAAGTCTATTAAATCTTCTTGAGCTTGATTCATAGCCGTTTCAACTTCATTCATGGCTATTGCAGCTTCATTTTCTACAATTGGTTGTCCTAGGGGATCTTGACTGAGCGTTTCAGAACTTTGGCTGTCTTGAGAACTGTCTCTAGCTACTTCAGCTGCAATTGTTGCTTCCTGTTCAATTTCTTCATTTAACATTTGGACATAATTTATGAAAGTACTGCATTCAATCGTATCTTTACATGCATTGAATGAATCCTCATAGCTTTCAAATTCTCCAAGTAGTTCGTCCTCTGTACGCCATGGTTTAAACAGCTGTAAAAGTGCCAAGTAGTAAAATTCCTTTTTGTCAGTAGTGTCGCAACTCAGCTTCCTATGATTAATCAAACTTCCTTTTGTTTGCTTCACCAAACATCCTTCCTCACCAATGACTTTATATTTTCCATTTTTGATGTCTTCTGTGGCTTTCCGTGAAAAAATGTAGTTCTGCAGCACTTCATAGAGACACATGTTCTCAAGATGACAACTTCTTTTTGGGTAATACGTGTCCAACATGTTTGTTTTCAAAATATCTGTACTTTCCGGGTCGTTCTCGGCCAAATATTCAATTTCTGCAACAGATTTTAGTACCCGATTTCGCATTGCTGCAAGGCCTAAACTTACCCAAATTATTCTTCTGGATTTCGAGTACAGACTTGCAGATGATAACCTATCTGAGCATTCGTAGGATCCAATTTCTCGATGCGATAACATCTTTAAACTGAAACTGTATAGTTTCTTACTGACAGTTTTCTCGTGAGAAATCTCTTCCCATATTTCCTTCAATTCCGTTTTCTCAGATTTAGTAATGTACCGAGCAACAGCAATAGAATTGTCTGCCACATACTGAATATCCATGTTAGCATTCCACATGGATAAAATGACTGGGTTGAAGTCATTTATATACTTTGACTCTTCTTTTCTTCTTAGGTTGTACGTATTTTTTGGAGATTTTCTTGTAATAGTATGTCGCACAGCTGACATAAAACTGTTGACTCTTCCTTTTGAAAGAACAGGTCGTGGAAATCCAAATCGACATTTTGTGTAGAATTTATCTTTACTCTTGTACTTCCGTCGACAGTATTTTCCACACCGATGACTTTGGAAACGTAAAACTTGATCTTTTAACTTTTTCTCTTCTGTGCTTTTAGGTATAGCACATGTTGCATATTCTTCGATGAAAGATAAAACTGCTTCATCAGCATCTGTTCCAAATTTTGGGGCATCCTTGATCCACAACAGCATATGAATATGAGGAGCACCTCTTGCTTGGTACTCTTTTCTCCAAAAGAAATCCACAACTTCTCAAAGAGGTGGATTTTTTTTATTGCAGATGAAGGACATCATAGCCTCAAATCTATGATTGAAATATCTGCAAACATTAACCGGATCCAATGAGCACAGTTCTCCTGCTGTCTTGTATTCGATGTTTTTAATGTTTGAATTTGCCTCTCGTAGAAAATCCAGAAGATAATCCCAAGCGTACTCAGCACAGCTTAGGGTGAGAAACCATGTAGGAGTTCCTAAATTCCGTAACATGCACTTCAATTCTCCATGGCGTCTGTACCAATATTCATTTGTCCCACGCTGACAAGCCATCAGATTCATTAATTGTGATTCCAAATGATCATCTTGCTGCTGCACTTTGTTCATAAAATCCTTAGCAGACACATTATGTAGATGTACTCCACTTTTTAAAATGTGATTTACTGCATAAGATAGTGCAGACAAGTCACTTTCAAATAAAAGATGAAACAAATAAGGAATACTTTGACAAAATCTTGGATCTTCTGCATATAATCT
The DNA here is from genome assembly GCF_964204655.1 of Triturus cristatus. Classification (NCBI taxonomy): domain Eukaryota; kingdom Metazoa; phylum Chordata; class Amphibia; order Caudata; family Salamandridae; genus Triturus; species Triturus cristatus. Next base: position 910,740,208 of record NC_140584.1, read on the forward strand.
TGTAGTCCGATACTCCGAAGCAGGAATCTGTACTGGACGTTCATCATATCGTCCACCTTCTCCTGTAGGAAACAGCTGGGGAAAACAACGAGCTTCCAAACTCTCCTCCCATACACTTACGGGAGTTCCTTTGGCTTTTTTCATCTGAAATAGATCAATGGTGTTTGCCATAACTTCTTTTGAATGAAGAGGATGTATGCTGAAATGTTCATAAATTTCTTCTTCTTTTGACTTGTCCACTTTTTCAATTTGCCCAGTTGGTGTGTCTGTGTCTCCTAATAAATCTTCTTCTTCTTCATCTATATAAATTGTTTCATACCAATTATTATTCCTTTTCAAATATAAATTTGCTCTTTGTACTTTCCGTACATCTACCAGCTCCTGCCAAATTTTCTTACTCTTTGTAGGGACACCATTAACCAGAATAACTAATGGTTCAGTTTCCGAAGTATCTGTATCAATAGTTTCCATATTTTTTTTCAAATCCAACGGCAAATAGACAACTCTTCCTTTTAAACCTCTCTGTAAATCTGAAGGAGGTAATTTGCCTGTTTTTGGCTCCATACGTACTATGGCCTGGAACGGATGAACACATTGAATGAGTATAGACTCATACGTATTTAAATCAGAAAGTTCTGCAGGAACTTCAACCAATTCTAAATTATTATGTACAGCTCTAGCTGGCATTTTATTTTCTTCTAACTTGTTGTAACAGTATTTACAAATACGATGATCTTCACCCAAATAAAAACAATTTTCAAGAAATATATATGTTGCAAAATCCTTCCACTTATAATTATCTTCTTCTTCACTTTTTTTGTAGAGATCAACATTCCTTGTTTGGATTTTATAATGGCTTCTCCGGCAACAAATACAAGTAATATTTGGTCTTTCATTAGAGATGATAGCAAATTTTGTTATTTGATCTTCAAATTTCTTATTTACGGAGGGTTCTACATTCTCTTCCACATTTTCCTCAATAACTGTGTCATTCCCTGCACTTTCTTGTTCCGGACCAAAGTAACTTAACTGAATTTCATCAGTAACCTTCTCAACATTTGATACAGATCCACGAAACAGAGCCTTATTCAACTCATTTAACTTTAGTGCTGGACTTTTAGCAAAATACAATCTTCTCACAAATGTTCTAATTTCAGTATGATGAACTGCCAGCATCCTAAAATGGTGAAAAACACTTTGACAAACTCTCCTAGATAGACAAGCCAGAGAGTGTCCTTGCAAACCAGTATTCTCTCTCACTCTGCATGGATCTAGTCCTTGAAGCACCTTAATCTTCTGTTTAACACTCTTTTTACTATATTCTCTTAAAAACTCACGTAATTTATCAATAGATTCCTGTCGCAAAGTACAAATACTACTACAATTCCAAGTATACACTGGGGCTTTAGGACGTCTCCCCATAACCTCATGCGCAATCACTTCTTCCTCATTTCTTGGAACCATTTTCTCCTTTTCCATTATACAACCATCTTTTACTTCATATGCTCGTCCAGTGGTGTCAACTGCATGCAGCAAACTATTACTTTGAAGATAACTCTCTTCATTAAAAAATGGTTCAGTACTTGAACTATGCATCCATTCTCCTAAAAACACTTTACAAAAGTTATTTCTTTTCACTACTCTTTTCGTTTTGCTTTTTGACTTCATTACATTGACTATTTTTTCGAATGACGCATCCTGTTCAAAATTAAAATGAATAGTTTTCTTTTTAATTCTAAAGCCTTAGCTACAATGGCTTCAATATCTTTTTTTCTCTTGTAAAATTTAGCTCTTTTCTTATATCGTTTCACATCCTTTAGCGAATTGGACATCACTCTTCTCTGAAACATTTTCCTACGGATCTCTTTAAATGCTGATTTTCTTTTCAAGTCAATTTTTATAGCTCCTGCTTGTACATTAGCATTTAGTAAATTCTCACTAATCTGTTGTTTTCTACTTGAAACAGTTTTTCCAATGGTGACATTTTTAAAATTTTTCCTTTTTTTGAATATATTTTTAAAGAATTCCTTTGTCTGCTTACCAGAAGACTTTTTCTTTGTCCCAACATGAGCATCTTCAACTAACTTGGGTCCTCCAGTTGTCTTCAAATATACATGTTTTTTCTGTTGTTTTCGCTTTCTTGTTTTTATAGGCATCTTATATTTCCTTCACTGCTCTGCAGCAATACCTGGAAGAAACTAAAAAAAAATACCTTTTTGTAATTTAAATATATTTCTATTTTTGTTATGATCTTTTCTAATCTTATAACACTATCTACCCCTTTCCTACAAGTGAAAAACACAACAAAACCAACACGAATTTAATCTCTAAGAACAATTCCTATGTGCACACAGACTCTTGGTGTGATTCTAGGCAGAACACGATATTTCATTTGCAATTCAAAAGCACACTTACTTTTTTTTTTTGCAACTGTTAATTACTCTAACAGTCTGACACATTTTCTTTATAGTTTAGAGAGGCAGAAAAGAGCACATGTCCAAACAGCTTTTTCAGAGCATGTACATGTGTAACCTGGCTGACTGACTACACTCCAGCAAAGATAATGAGCCTTGGTGATGTTCAATGCATTAGCGTTCCTCACTCCTACCTAAAACACCACACAGTGCTGATTAGTAAGGATGAGTGTACAGGAAAAACAGCTAGCTCTCTGCTAAGAGTGTGGTTCTGGAGACTGTCTACTGTCAGGTGCAAGAGAGACTTGAATGGACCCTTACATAACTGCTTAAACACTGTAAACATGTATGTAAGACTACATGTGTGGCAAGGGTTAATATGAGTTTTTAGCATGTAGCAACTACATAACCCATTTCAAGAGTGGAAGAAAAATCTACCATGTTGATTTCAAATATGTTAGCATTTGCCTCTTATTTGAGATACTGTTTTGGGCTGAATGCTAACCATCACATTTCCAGAAAACAAGCTTCCCCTTTCATACAAATGCAATTCTAAATGAAGCAGAGTTTCACGAAATAGATCTCTGAGAACAATTCCTGTGTGCTCACAGACTCATGGTGTGATTCTAAGCAAAAAACAAAATTTGCTTGCCAATTTCAAAGCACACTTACTACTGTTTTTTTCTGCAAGTGTTAAGTACTCTAACAGTCTGATACATTTTCATTACAGTTTTCAGATACAGATAACAGCACATGTGCAAACAGCTTTTTGAGACCATGAACATGTGTGACCTTGGTGACTGACTACACTCCAGCAAAAGAAATCAGCCTTAGTGATGTTGAATGTATTAGCGTTACTCACTGCTACCTGAAACACCACTCACTTGTGAATACTAAGCATGATTCTACAGGATAAACTACTGGGTGTGTGCTAAGAGTCTGCCTATGCAGACTGTGTATTTTCAGTTACAAGATACTTCCAAAAAGAACCAGAGTGACACGAAATACATCTCTGACAACAATGCCTGTGTGCTCACAGACTCATGCTGTGATTCGAGGCAGAAAATGAAATTTGCTTGCCAATTTCAAAGCACACTTACTACTGTTTTTTTCTGCAAGTGTTAAGTACTCTAACAGTCTCATACATTTTCATTACAGTTTTCTGAAACAGAAAAGAGCACATGTGCAAACAGCTTTTTGAGACCATGAACATGTGTGACCTTGGTGACTAACTACACTCCAGCAAAACAAATCAGCCTTAGTGATGTTAAATGTATTTGCGTTACTCACTGCTACCTGAAACACCACTCTTTTGTGAATACTAAGCATGATTGTACAGGATAAACTGCTGGGTGTGTGCTAACAGTTTGCTTATGCATACTGTGTATTTTCAGTTGCAAGAGACATATTCATGCATGCATCCATAACAGCTTAAACATTGTAGTAATGTATGTAAAAGTACATGTGTGGTAAGGTTTAATTGCAGTTTTGTATATGTATGACCAAGCTCAGCAATTGCATGATTAGAAGCAAAATCTGCGATATCAATTTCAAATGTGTTAGCATTTGCCTCCCATTTGTGTCTTACTGATTTATGATGAATGGAAACCATCATATTTACAAAAAGAAAGCTGCCCCTTTCCTACAAATGCCATTCTTACAGAACCGGACCATCACTATTAAAATCTCTAACAACAAATCCTGTGTGCACACAGACTCATGGGTTGATTCTAGGCACAAAACAGTATTCCTCAGTGATAACAGTACACCTTAACTTATGGTAAAAACACACTCCATAATATTTAACTAGTTAAAGACAGTTAAATATCTACCAAACCACAAAATGTAAAACATAACTTTTAAAGAAGAATCACAATTCTAATATTTATATCAAAAATCACCACATACATCCTCTCTCAAACTCATATCTCACCTTTAAAATTACTTAGTTGAGAAAGAAATGTGGCACTCAAACAGCATACTATCAGAGTCAGAATATCAGAGCTCTACACCTCTCTCCTCTCTCCAGAACCAGTAAATGGCAATGTTTCCCTCTCTTTTTTCACACATATACATGGTAATTACAAATCTCAGTGCTTCCCACATTTTTTCAAATGAAATCACACATTTCTATTGGTTGAAAACTTCAACCCTTTTCCAAATGTACCCTTCCCCCAACTTGACTTCTGCCTGCTACCATAGCAACAGCTCATGGAACACTGCTGTGAGGAGAGAGGTCAGAAGTTCAGCACACAATGTTTCAAATCCAAAGAGCAAGAGTGCTTCACCTGTCGAACCAAACAGCAAATCCAAACTAATCTTCTGTGGGAACACAATTTTCTGAACCAATACAAAACATGCTTCTAAAAATGTCCACATACAGCCTACTTTTTACTGTAAAAAGATTTGAATCAGCCAATGAGTTCTTTTTAAAAAAAAATAATATGTATGCCTCCATTTTACAACTGTCTTTCATTTCATATTGCCATTCTACTGAAAGACACCTTCTGAGTGCATCCAGATCTCCTTGAAAGATGTTCACAGTGTGGATTGTAGGTCACAGCTATGTCTTCTGGAGTGAAAAGTATGCAGAAAAAAGACGTATGGTGAGAGACCTTGCTTTGCCAAATGTAGACATTAAATGGATTGGTCAGAGAGGGTTAAAGTGGCACCAATTATTGCCTTTGGTGAAAACCTTTCAACATCTCCCACAGCCTAACCTTATTATTGTGCACTGTGGTGGAAATGACCTAGGCACTTTAACTGGTGTAGGTCTGGAAATGCTTATTAAGGACACCTTTGTGCAATTGATGTCGCTTTTTCCTCAATCTGCCTTTGTATATTCTAACATATGCCAAAGGCAAAAGTGGAACTGGTCCAACCAATTTTGTCCACAGATTGACAAAGCAAGAAAGCACGTCAACAAATCTATTTCTGCTTTCCTCAGAGACTATGGTATGGGTTCTATATACCACAACAACTTGCGTTACAACATGCAAGGCATTTATAGAGGAGACGGTGTACATTTCACTGATGAAGGCAACAGAGTCTTCCTCTTGAACTTTAGACTCTGCATCGGTACTTACTTGTAGGTACCGAAAAACACTTCATAAACACAACGGCTCTTTTTAGAGTCCCCTAATATCTTAACACTTTTCATTTTTTTTAATTGTTTTTTTTTCTACCGTACGCATACGGTAAGCTTACCGTACGCGCACCCCGCGATTTTTAAAAAAAAAAATGTAAATGTATTTTTCATACTTTTATGACCTTCTTGGACAAACGCTAGGGGGTCTGCAACTCTCTTCGTTGCCCCCTTTCCACGTTCTCCTCCTTTTTTTATCAGTGTGAGACACACAAAATGGAGGCCGACACTTCCTGATTTCGACCGATTCGAATGTTTACAGTCATGTAACCACCAATCAGAATTAAGCTCGCGCACGGCAGCGTGCGCGTACGGTAAGCTTACCGTACGCGCTCGGAGCGCGCTTATAGATATATATATTGATTTAAATGCTATTTTCTCAGCAAATACTGAACACATTTACACCAGACCTACAAAAGGCACATCCCTGACCTGAGGACTACCTCTCTGCCAAATTTCAAGTAATTCTGTTCAGCCGTTCGGGCTGTACCTTGGACTAAAGGTCCTATGGAAAAATGCATGGGGAAAACACGTTTTGGGACCCCCCCTTTTTCTCAGCCCCCGCTTGGGTAGGAGCGGAGCGGAGCGCCCCACCTATTTTGAAAATTTCACCAGGATTCGTCAATCGGCGCCAAAGTTATTCAAAATAGAACGTTGCGGATTTCCTATGGAAACACGGTCCTAACTATAACTACCTACTGGCGACCGCCAGTAGGTAATATCTATATATATATATATATATATATATATATATATATATATATATATATATATATAATACACTTGCAATTAAAAGCACAGACTTACTTTACAGCTCAGTTAACTCTGCACTGATGCTCAAAAACAATACATATTTGCCACAAACCTTGGAGTGATTTGATCAATTGATGCCAATACCCAATGCCAATACCGAGCTCCCAACCACACTTTACACTTGCAGATTAGCCTTTGACATTTGAATTTCTTCCAGGCCAGCAGGTACCCTGGGAGGAAGGCTTGATTTTGATTAGGTCAGCTGTCTGTCTGGCGTTCGTTTCACAGAACAGGAAACACACTTAATGACACTATGAAGTATTTAATTTAAACTATTTGAATTCAGCGTCCCACAGTGATTGTTACTACTGCTGCTAATAGAGAGGACAAGAGAGAGAAAACAGCGGGTGAGAAGGAAAGAGCGACAGACATTTCAAGGACAGTGCAGGATAGGAAGAAAAAAGACAGGATGAAAGATAAAGTGAGCCCGACACTACAGCAAGTAAGTAAAACACTCAACCTCAGGAGTCTTCCAATCGGTGCACTTCAACAGTCCACAGTGGCATTTTCAATGAGGCCCAGCTGCTGCAGCTCATAAAAATCACCTCTCAGGCCATCTCTGCTGGCACTAGAAATAATGCTCACAACAGAATACACAGGAGGCGCAGAAGCATGCACTGTGATACAGTTTGGAGCATGTGAGGCCAAACAGGTAACGCTGCAAGCCCTCCCTTTCCAAATTCTTTCCTTCCTTCCGCGAGAGGGGGTTGTACTTCTTTTGGGCCTGTTGTCCCTATTTATCTCCCCCCTTGTCCTATTTAGCTCGCCCCCCGATTGGGGAAGGGGGCGAGCTCACCCTGGGGTGACCAATCCTGGTCACCTCTTTCCAGCTGGCTAAGCTAATGGGCGGCAAGAGGCTTCCCGACCCTAGACGGCGCTTGTCCCGGGCCCCCATCGGGTCCGGCTTTGCCTTCCCGGCCCGGGTTCCGTCATCATGCTGTGACGACATAGGAAAGGGAGGAGTGGTTAGGCAGCTAATGATAGACAGGCAGTCCAGGGAGTACAGGGCTGACACTGTGCACACCCGGGGCTGCTTTAGAAAGTGACGTTTTTAAAACGTAATTTCTGGGCGGTTCCAGAAGACAGAACAGACTTGGCAGGGAATAGTTTTTATTTTTTGAAAACTTTTTATTGATTTTCGAGATTTCACGGTACCGGCAGGGAATAGTTAAGGTCAGTTCAAAAAGCATGGTAATTGCTTTTTGCATTTACCGGCAGTGGCAACGATATCGCATTTAATCGGAAGGGCGTAGCTCCTCCGCCCACTCCCAGAAACCGCCACTGCCTCCGGGGTTTCAATTGCTTACCCAGGGGACTGCTCCACAGTCTGGCCAGGAGTACTTGAGTGTACACACAAGAAATATCACAGTGGAAGTATAACAAAGAGTACACACGCGGGGTCCATGTGTCCATTGTTGTACTTCCACTGTGATGTGTCTTAGCATCTCATTCTAAATTTGTTCCTGATCTCTCTAGATTCCCTTCTGTCTAGCCAAGTAGAAACATTGTCTCTCCAAATTAACTACCTCCGTCCATAGGCAGTGTATTATTCCAGGAGACCCCAAGTTGTGGCACTTGCACTCAATTTGTTCAGTCTAAACCAGTGATCATAATTCAGGTACCCGCCTATTATTTCACAGGAGCTGGATAGCTCCATTAGGGTAATGCATCACTCTCGGTCTTGATTACCATTGCATTGAACGCCTCTGTCTTGTTTTCTGTCACATACTACACACACACACATGCACACACGCACACACACTCTACACACACACACACACTCCACACACACACACACACACACACACACACACACACACACACACTCTACACACACACTCTATACACACACACACTACACACACACTATACACACACACCCACACACCACATACTACACACACACCTTTATTTATTTCCCTCCTTTTTTAACCTTCTTTTATTGATTTACATCATGAACCACCATGAACAATATATGCAATGTCATCAGTTTCTAGGTTCCATTCGATACATCTTTCCTAAAATTTTACAGGGCAACCTCTAACCATATATATTTCTTCGTCCAGTTGTGGGCAATGATCCATCCCTCTCAGCCATCTGTTAACCTGGTGATGCATCCTCAGAGTGCCATTGTCTCACTATCTCCCTCATGGCTAAAAAAAAATATAGACCTGATCAAGGAATGACCCCGGATGGTGGCGACTTGTGGCTCCACACTGACGCCATTCTGCTCCGGAATTGACGTACGGGGACTGTATAGATGCAACTCCTGCACACTGACTTCAATTCTTTTTTTCTGCACCACCAGACGTGGATCTGGACTTCCTCTTCATCTCTTGGAGACTTGTACCTCAAGCATTTTCCACTGAGCAAGGAATGTCACCCCCAAAACTTCACTCTTCAAGCTCTGTCGGGACTGTTGTAAACAGATGTCGGTGATGGATCCCAACCAGGTATGCTTGTTGTATACCAGAAAGGAGCGGAGTGATATTACATATTATAAACAAATAAATGCTGTAGTCCAAAGTACATTTTTTGTTATTTGTTATTATTTTATTTTTTATTATTCATTATATTTCTTTCTATGATTCCTCCTTGATTATTACCCAATTGATCTAATGTTCAGTAGTATTCCAATCAGATAATACAATATTTTGTACCTAAACCATCACATGTAAAACTATTCCATAGCAGTCAATCAGTTGTCATAATTACAGACACAACATTTTTTTTAACATAAATTCTAATATATCTCATCATAACAAAATCAGTTGAGTAAATATTGCTCAATGTATACAGTCACACAGCCAACGCGTTTCGTCCTATCTAGGACATCATCAGGGCTGTAATAAAAGGAAAGAAGAAAAAACATCATATCACAATACAGAAATTAAATGTATAGTCCTTCAAAATTACCTACACAAGGAAAAAATATATCCATGATTTGCAAAACATGCCTATTTAACAATACAATCTTTTGCATCAAAGTCAGAAATCTCAATTTCTAATAAAACAGTGTTAACATAATCTCCATTCCAGTAGTGATCTGATTGTCACACACAAATTTATCCTCATCTGCGTTCCCCTTTACTTCATTTAAACTTTCCCCTGTTCTTCAAGTTGTATTACTGTATTTACCCTCGACTTTTCATTTCTCCAATTTAATCTTATTTTGCTTTATTTTATCTTACATGCCCTAATTAACAGGAAGATAACCAGCAACACCTTGACCCTAACATACCTCCTTCCATCATAGAGCAATTCTACCTCTTTCCTATTGTCAATCATACCCAAAAACTTCCATATTCCTACTAATAATTTCTCTCCTCCTTTATAATTTGGTCAGTCCTTCAAAATCTGTACTCTCTTTTAATTCGATACCAATTTCAGTCCTCCGTTTCTGGCACTTATCATAAATTTTTCTTCCTCCTGTTAAATTCTTCCATATATTAATAGTTAGTCTAAAAAAATATAATAAAAGACACCCCATTAGTGTCACTCCTTCTATCCCCCAGTAAGAAACTGGTACGTCCCATTTCAATCTCGTACCTTGTATTACTGTGTCTTCATGACCCTTCACGTCCGATCAGATATCCCTGTTCCATAGCTTGAAAATACCATTGTTTCATTTAGAACAAATAGGCACCAATCATTGTTCCTAGTATTCAATCCTGTTCTATTCTCCCGTATACATATAATTAATCTGAAAATATAACGAAAGGGTATCCCATTAATATCACTCCTTCCAACCCTCCGATAAGAAAACGAAGCGCCCTATTTCAATCCCATACCTTGCAGCAAAAATTCCTCGTGACTCACTCAGCCGGTCCGATAGCCCTGCTCTGTAGCCTAAAACCACCATCGTTCCTTTTAAAATAGTCAAGCACCAATCATTGATTCCGTATTCAAGGCCTCATTACCGTATAGCTTCAAGTGTTCCCTATCTGGTCTGCCTATTCAACCTGCCAATCAGATCCCGTTTAACTTACGTAATATTCCATGCATGGTCTGGAGACCTTTCAGTACGATCCTGAACCAATCATTATTCCTAATTTGAAGACCTCATTAACATAAAGGCTTCAGTAGCCCCCTATCTGGTCCGCTAGTTTTACCGCCATTGCTATCGCTGTACAATACACTGAACGTTTTACCGGAAACCATCTAATATACGTGGCCTTTCCCCAACACTTCTTACCCTTTACCTGTTTCGAATCGTAATACAAGAGAACCAATCACCGGTTCCCCTGATTTAAAATCCAATCACAACATTCTTACGATATTCGATCCCGATCCTAAATTAATTCAACTTAATTCCCCAATTGACATATTGATAATGTCACTCATCTAGTGTGCCATTAATCTCACAAATCCCGTTTTACCCGTAAACAACGGAGATGAAGGAATCCTCATTCTATTAGCTGGTTACGCCACCAATCCACTCGTCTTTCTCTGTACTGGAATTCAACCTTAGTCTAATATCCATTTTGCCTACTAATCATTATTCCCGTCCGTCACTCTATTCACCGGTCCCCATTCAGGACCACATACGCCGGTCCCTCGCTGAAAAGCTCATAAATCCTGCATTTTTAACTCTGTTTCCGGACAACGTTAATTCCAATGTATCATAACTAGTCCACCGATATTGTCTCTAAACACCATTTCATCCATGGAATACGGAAATGAAGAAATCCGTACCAATCCCCGCCAATGAGGGAGGTGGAGTATGGCGACCATTATAAATAGTCACCATTCGCCCCTCCTATTGAGTCCGTTATAGACTCCATGTCTAATGTACAAGTGCACAATTAAAACTCATTATTTTCAATACGCAATACAATGGCTAATCAGTTCTTAGATAGTACTACCACAATTTATAATACTGCATTCCCAGGGACAATTCCCTACTATGTTAAGATAATGTTAACACTAAAGTATCACACTTTACAACTGCCCACCGTCACCAAATGTCACCATCGCTTTATTTCTACTCCTGCTTCACATGATTATACGATCCTGTCCCATATCCATAAGTAATACATCACTTCAGAGGATACCACTATTTTTCATTCTAAAAAGTAATGGAGCTTGGAGTCACTGTTCAAACCTAGCTCCACTGTTCTACATCTACTAATCCAACGTGCCTCCTCCTGTCTGATTTTTAATTCCCAATTCCCTCCTCTACATCCTAGTTCTATTTTCTGTATCCCATGAAACCTCACATCTTTCCTCATAGGATGTGCCTCCTTAATATGCTGAAAAAGTGGTGATCTGCTATCCTCATTATTGATAGACCGTTTATGTTCTTGTATTCGCAATGTCAAATTGCGCTTAGTGCTGCCTATATAAACTTTGTCACATGTACACACTGTGGCATAAATGACCCCCGCACTGTTACAGTTTATAAATTCCCTGATAGGGTATTTCCTATTTGTGTTATATGAAAACTCTTTTATCTTGTTAATGCCCATACCACATACATTACAAGTACCACATATATAGAAACCATTCGGTGGTGGTGGTAACCACGTCCTATCCACACCTTTAATTGGTTCTATATAATTTTTAGTCACCATCTCCTTAATAGTAGGACTATGTTTAAATATAATCCCAGGTTTGTCCCCAATTACGACCATCAAGCCTGTCACACCTTTTAAAAGACCCCAATTCTTTCCCAGAGCCTTATAAATTTGATTTTGCTGGGAACAGTACGTAGTCACAAATGCAATTCTCTCAGTAGTCCGAGTTTTCTCTTTTTGTTTCAAAGTATCAACTCTATCTACCCCCAAAATTCTCTGCCTAGCCTTGATCAAATTCTTATATTGATATCCTCTATTGGTTAAGCGTTTCTGAAGGTTGTCCAATTCCCTAATGAAATCCACTTCAGTACTGCAATTCCTTCGAATCCTTACCATTTCCCCATAAGGGATTCCCCCAGTCACTGAGCCAGCATGGGCACTCTCTGCTCTTAATATAGAATTAGTAGCTGTACTTTTTCTGAATAATCTACTGTTAATGGTGTCACCATCCACGAAAAGTTCCACATCCAAAAACTCAAATTTCTCAAAATCATGTTTCATGGTGAAATTAATATTGAAACTATTCGAATTCAAATAATCCAAGTATTCAGTCAAATCACCTGAATTCCCTCTCCAAATCATTAACACATCGTCAATAAAACGAGCCCAAAATAAAATATGATCTGTCCACTGAGCAGCACCTCGACCCTAAGGCATGCTCCCTCTCATACCATCCCATAAATAGATTGGCATAAGAGGGAGCAAACCTAGAGCCCATCGCGGTCCCCCTGATCTGATGGAACCACGTATCCTCAAAAAGAAAAAAATTATTGTTCAAAATTAGCTGGCTCATTTCTACTAACATCTTGGAATGTTCTCTCAAACTTGCACTCCGGCTACTCAAAAAATGATTCAATGCCTGTACACCCTTATCATGTTCAATGCATGTATATAAACCTACCACATCAAGTGTTACTAAACTCATATTTGATTCCCATTTTATGTCCTGTAATTTATTAAGAACATCCATGGTATCTCTAATGTAAGATGGCAAATTAGTGACCAATGGTTTCAGGAATAAATCAACAAATTCCGACAGATGTTCTGTCATACTGCCTATACCAGAGACTATTGGTCTCCCAGGTGGGTTGAGTCTGGACTTATGCACCTTAGGTAAAGTGTAAATTAAAGGGTAGTTTGGGTTTTTCACATGTAAATATCTAAATTCCGATTCATCTATTAATCCCTCCTCTTTCTATACACATAGCCTCTCAAGAATATGTCTGTTAGCTAATCCCAAAGGATTAGCAAGCAACTTTACATAGCAACTAGAATCACTCAATTGCCTTTTAATTTCTGCACAGTAATCCATTCTATCCATCACCACTATATTTCTGCCCTTATCGGCTTCGCGAATAACAATATTCTTATCACTTTTTAAGCCTTTCAGAGCTGCTCGTTGCTCACTGGTTAAGTTATCCTCAGTTTGAAAACGCCAACCACCCCTTCGTTTCTGATCTTCCAATTAATGAAATTCTTCTTTCGTTCGTTTAACATACATTTCAATAGCAACAAATTGGGTACCCTGTGGAATGAACTTAGATTTCATTCTAAGTCCACTAGTGCAGCTATAATCCATTTGTATATTTAACAATGAGGCGACAATTATAAAGGAGGTGAGAAATTATTAGTAGGAATATGGAAGTTTTTGGGTATGATTGACAATAGGAAAGAGGTAGAATTGCTCTATGATGGAAGGAGGTATGTTAGGGGCAAGGTGTTGCTGGTTATCTTCCTGTTAATTAGGGCATGTAAAATAAAACAAAATAAGATTAAATTGGAGAAATGAAAAGTCGAGGGTAAATACACTAATACAACTTGAAGAACAGGGGAACGTTTAAAAGAAGTAAAGGGGAACGCAGATGAGGATAAATTTGTGTGTGACAATCAGATCACTACTGGAATGGAGATTATGTTAAAACTGTTTTATTAGAAATTGAGATTGTATTGTTAAATAGGCATGTTTTGCAAATCATGGATATATTTCTTCCTTGTGTAGGTAATTTTGAAGGACTATACATTTAATTTTTGTATTGTGATATGTTTTTTCTTCTTTCCTTTTATTACAGCCCTGATGATGTCCTAGATAGGACGAAACGCGTTGGCTGTGTGACTGTATACATTGAGCAATATTTACTCAACTGATTTTGTTATGATGAGATATATTAGAATTTATGTTAAAAAAAAAAATAAAGAAAATTGTGTCTGTAATTATGACAACTGATTGAATGCTATGGAATAGTTTTACATGTGATGGTTTAGGTACAAAATATTGTATTATCTGATTGGAATACTACTGAACATTAGATCAATTGGGTAATAATCAAGGAGGAATCATAGAAAGAAATATAATGAATAATAAAAAATAAAATAATAACAAATAACAAAAAATTTACTTTGGACTACAGCATTTATTTGTTTATAATATGTAATATCACTCTGCTCCTTTCTGGTATATTTCAAATGTTGTGTATTTAAGTGGCTTTTAACGGTGGGCCACTGGAAGTGAGCAGGAGACTATTAACTAGAGGTAAAGATATCAATATACGAAATATTACTCTCTGGTGCACACACAGTTGCAGCCCTCATCGTTTCAATCATTAAATCAGGTATGCTTGTTGTGCCTGCGATTGAGCCACGACTCAAAGGCTTGCCCCAATTGCGCCCTGATGAACCCGAAGGCCATCATGGAATGAGAGGCAACACTCTACGTTGACATGCATAAGAATTTTCCACGTCAGGCCGCTCTAAGTCACGGTCCACGCCCAAGGTTAATTCCCAATCTCGTTCACGTTGTCACAGCAGTCAGAGCCTCTCAAGCAGTCGGTCTTTGTCGTGCTCCCAATTCTTCGGGAAAATCTAAAAGGAAACACAAGAAGCCGACGCGGCATTCCACTCTCTTGTGCCACTCGCATATGCCTGAGCAGTCGTGGGGGCTGCACCAATCTTCATCTCGCTCCTGAAGTTAACCAACTTTGCAGTTGACCCTGCAACTTGTGCCAGCACAACCTGAGTTTCCTGAGCCAAATGCAACACCACGACAGATCGAAAGGTTCTGCGTGGCAATGCTTCGGCTCTTCGGATCCCAATCGAGCAACCTCTTCCTTGCCTTTGGGCAACAAGGAGCCACAATGCCCTCCTTCTAGAATACCAGCAGTGGGTTAGCCGTTGGCCCCAGATGCACCATCTGAACTCAAGTTGCTTCCGGAATTGTTTCCGACCCCGCTTTCTGCTCTGAGACCTCTGCTGGCCCTGAGTTTCTTGACACCCATACCAACTCTATTGATGCAGGAGCAGGAAGAGCTAATTGTTCTCTCTTACTTTGAGTTGGTGCCGGTTCAATCAGGTGTGTGTTAAGCGCGACTACACACCTGTAAGGGTCTCAAGGCACTGGGGGATGGAGGGGTCACAGGTTCCAGTCCATCAAGAAGGGGGTCTGTCGAAGAGCCAGGTTTTGAGGTTTCTTGCAAAGATGGGGAGAGATGTTGTCTGTCTGAGGTGGAGCGGACGGTCATTCCAGGCTCTGGCCGTGCGGAAGGAGAAGGAGTGGCCTCCCGATCTGGTCTTTCTGGTGCTGGGGACAACGGCGTAGGAGAGCTGGGCTGATCGAAGGGTGCTGGAAATTTGAGTCGGCTGTTCAGGTATGCTGGTCCGGTGTCATGGAGGGCCTTGTGAGTGTGGGTTAGCATCTTGAAGGTGACTCTAGCTTTGATGGGGAGCCAGTGGAGTGTGCGCAGGTGCTGGGCAATGTGGCAGTGTCTTGGCAGGTTGAGGACCAGTCTTGTGGCGGCGTGTTGGATGTTCTGTAGCTTGCGGGTGAGGTTTTTGTTTATTCCGGCATAGAGTGCGTTGCCGTAGTCGAGCCTGCTGGTGACCAGGGCATGAGTGCCGGTCTTTTTGTGTTCGAGGGGGATCCGTTTGAAGGTCTTAGATGCTCCTCTACATTGGAGCCCTTCTGGACACGGTTCAAGTTTGTGCCGTTTCCCTGGGAAAGAGAGTCCCAGTCATTAAGGCTATGATCGCGATCATTCAGCCTTGGTCATGGATTTCAGTGAGCTCAACACTGAGGCAGCTGGAACTGAAGGCTTCCTGCATCATGCTGGTCAATCGCGCCAGGTGGCATATGCCAGCTCTGCAGCGGGATCTGAAGGCCCAGTGGGCAGTGCATTACTTCTGGAACGGGTCAACCATCTGGCAGAGCTGGGAACCAAGGGCCTTTTATGGGGGCCATCCAATTCCTGTGAAAAACTTGCATGCTTTTCCATCAAAGGGAGGCCGAAACAGGTTCTTACCGACAGCACCACGGCCATGTGATACTGCAACAAACAGGGTGTTGTGGGGTCATGTACCCTGTTACAGGAGATCTTGCGCCTCTAGAAATGACTGGAATACTAAGGAATTTTCCTGGTGGTGAACGTCCTGGCAGGATTATTGAATGCCATAGCAGACTAGCTTAGCTGTCGGTACCTTGCAAATCACAAGTGGCAATTACACCCGGGGGTGGCACAAGGTTTTCGTTGTGAATGGGGAGAACCTTGACTCGATCTGTTCATCACCGCCGAGAGCACGCAATGTCTGCACTGCTGTGCATCAGAGTTTCGGAGACACGTTCTGCCTCGAGTGGAATTTTAGACTACTGTATGTCTTTCTGCAAATACCACTTCTGTCTGAGTTCTCAAGATCAGAATAGACCAGATCCAAGTTGTCTTAGTGCCTCTGGATTGGGCATGGAGGATATGGTATCCAGATCTTCTGGTCTTGAGCATATGTTCTCCGATCAGGCGGCCCCTCTGGGAGGACCTGCTGTCGCAGCAGCAGGGCAAGGTACTGTACCCAAGTCTTTGCAATCTTCACCTTCATGCATGGAGATTAGACCGCGACAATTGAATACCTTTGACCTTCCTCCGGAGGTGAACTTATCCTGGCAGCCGGGCGTCCCTCAACGAAAACTGTATATGCCTGTTTTTGGGACAAATTTGTGGTTTGGTGGGGCACACGCCAGATAGGACCCCATCCAGTCCAAGTTATCTGACATTTTGCTGCTCCCTCTCTTCCCTGACAAGGCCTCGCTTTGGGCACAGTTAAGGGTTATGTTTTGGCCTTTTTACGTTTGTCAGATCAGTCCTCTCTGTTTAAAGCACCAGTTGGGATGCGTTTTGTGCAAGGGCTTCAACATATGCTTCGCGCTAAAGCCACAATGGGACCTTAATCTGATCCTGACTTAAAATAATTATAATATTAATCTGTATTTGTAAAGCACAAACATATCAGCCCTCAAGGCACTGGGGGCCGTTGGGCAGATTAAGTAAGCTATTGCCCATAGTCACATGATGCTGAGCTGCCACCGCTGGCTGGTATCAAAATGTGATCCCCGAGCTCCCGTGTCAGCCATTGTGGTCGCTACGCCACACCTCTCCCTTATCTGATGTGCACTCTGTTCGAGCCGCTTCAAAGCTGCCCCTTCAGCTCCTTACCATCAAGATTGTGTCACTCATTGCCATTACCTCAGCACAGCAAGTGACCAAGCTTCAGGCTCTCCGTGTTAATACATCTTTTTTTTTTTTTTTTCGTTTTACATAGCGCAAGCTCGACCTGAAGGAATCAGAGTGCTTTACATGAGCACCAGTTGTATTACAGGACACATTCATTTTGTTAGGCACAGGTAGATTATGTTATTTGTCCAGAAACACAGAATATTGATCCTCTCTTCCAAGACTAGAACCATGTTCCCCAGCTTTGAGGTCAACCGCTCTAGCCATTAGGCCACATCCTCTCTCTTCACTCACCTTCCACTACCATCTTCCCAGACAAACTAGTTCTGCAGACTTGGGCATCTTTTCCGCTGACGGTTGTGACATTATATGCTCCACCTCACCCCCTTAAGGAGGAGGAAAGACTCCATTGCTCTGACCCCTTGAGAGCGCTGAGCTTCTGCATTGATCGTACCAAAGGCCACTGGGTGGGCTATCATCTTTATAGGGGGTTCTGTGGAGCAAAATAAAAAGGCAAGGCAGTGCAGAAGAGTACCATCTCCTGCTGGATTGTGCTCTGCATAAAGATCTGCTACGGACTGGCTAAAAAACAGCATCCAGAAGGACTGCATGCTCATTCGACCAGGGCCAAAGCTTTTACCACTGCGTTGACACAAGTCCCTGTACTAGGCATCTTCCAAGCCGCTTCATGGGCATACTAGTGTATGGACCAGAAGCACTATTGTCTGGACAGTTCGGTTTGCTGAGAGGGGCATTTTGCCTGCTTGGTCCTGCAGGACTTTCATGGTTTAAGTCCTCTCACAGACTCACCTCCAAATAGATACTGCTTTGGTATCTATTCAAAGGGTGAGGAATCTGTGTCTCGAAGTCTCTATCAGAAGAACAAGTTACTTACCTTTGGTAATGCTGTTTCTGGTAGAGACAGATTCCTCACTGGCCTTCCCTTCTATCCAGTTCTGTGATTGGACTATATCAATCAATAAGGTGCAGACTCTGCTTCTGGGGGCATGGTCAGTCTTGAAAACAATTGACGTCAGCGCACAGGAGAGGCGCCTATATAGGCACCACATTTCATTTCCGGAGTGAAACGACATCAGTGCAGAGCGACATGGTGCCCTCTTCCGGCGTGCATAGTACTGCTGAAAGGTTTCCGGATACAATCAGATGCCTGAGGAATACTCAAAAGTTGAGGAATTTGCCACTAGAAAGTGTCTTCCAGAAAAAGCATTACCAAAGGTAATCAACTTGTCCTTTAGTTAGTTAAAGTCAAGCGGATATCACCAAAGTGCCAGAGGCCATCTAAGCTGCGGCCCTGAGTCTGTCCCATATTTATTTAGAATCTCTTACGTGTTCACTGAGGGAACTGAAAGAAGAGGAGCATGTTGTCTATGTATAGAGACATGTGGGGTTTGATGCCCCTTCCACTAAAAGTCCTGTAACAGCCAGTCCTGTCTGTTCTGAGCTGTGGAGTCCATGGAAATATAGCACGGTAAACAATGAACTTGAAAATAGGCAGGTCCTGACGACGCGACTAGTCAATGGGGAAGGAGTCCGAAAGCACTCCATGTACACATATTTGGCCTTCAGTTTAAAAGTATAGGGCTTTGAGAAGCTCCAGGATACAGGTCCAAAGTTCAATATGGAAAGGATCTGTTAATGTTATGTTATAGGCAATTTGTATAGCGCACGTTCACCCCTAGGTCTTTTGGCGCTGGGTTGAGAAGCCGTCATCTAGTCAGGTACTTAGCTGTATGCATGAGAAAATAGCCATGTTTTCAGCTTCCTTCTGAAGCACATGTAGTTTTCTGCTAGTCTGAAAAGCTTATCCCTCCCAGCCTCTTTCATTTGAATCTCGGAGCCATTCGGAGGTTCATTGGGGCCGACCGAAGGTTACGTTTCGGGGTGTAGTTTTGGTTTCTGGCAGATATGTACTTTGGGCTTTTGTTGTAGAGTGATTTAAAGATGATGCATCCTTTTTTAAATATGGTATGTTGAGCCACTGGGAGCCAGAGTATCTTTTCCGTCAGTGGCTTAATGTGGCAGTGTCTCGGGTATTGGAAAAAAATTCTTGCAGCTTGGTTTCGCGACCATTTGAAGTCTATGGTTAAGACCTTTTGGGTGTCTCAATTAGAGAACGCTTGCGTAGTCAATTCTTGATGAGACTAGCGCAATGATGATTTGAAAGTTTCCCTCCATTGAGAAGAATCTCCTTATATTCCTGAGTTGGACGAAACATGAAGACGTTAAGGTGCCTATCTGAGATTTCATGGATAGGTTCTCGTCAATTTGAACTCCTAGACTTTTTACGGCTGCCTGGGAGGGCCCATCTCTGATGGCCAATAAGCAGGATTCCAACTGTTTATTTTGTTGTTGGTTATGAAAATCTCTTTTAACTGGTTGCTGTTCATCCAATCTCTCTGATGTATAGCATGGTGTTCTGGAAGAACTCCTAGAATTTGATGTGTCATCGATGGTGAAAATTAGCTGAATGTCATCGGCATAATTATATATTTTCACCTTTTTCTGCTTAAGAGTGTTCAACAGGGGGCATCATATAGAGGTTGTAAAGAAGAGGAGATAGAGAAGATCCTTGGTGTACTCCACAGTTCAAGCAAACTTTGGCTGAGCAGTAGGGAAGGAGGCAAACTGACTGGTAGCAGTCTTTAAGAAAGGATTTAATTGAGACCAGGGCAGTCCCTTTTAATCCAGCTGTTGTAAAGTAATCAGTCACAATCCTATGGACTACAGTGACAAATGTCGTGGATAGATCTAGTAGGAACAGTGTGGCCTGAGAATTACCTTTGTCAGCCCTGCCTCTCATGTCGTCCACCAGTGAAAGGGTGACCGATTCAGTTGAATGATAGGGGCGGAAGCCTACATGGTGTGGGTCGAGGTATTTAGTCTTTTCTAAAAATGAGCAGTGGTGTTTTGCTACGCATGCCTCTAAGATTTTAGCTGGGTTGGGGAGAAGGGAAATTGGTCTATAATGTTTTTAGCTGCTGCCAATCCTCGCCAGGTAATTTTTTGTAGCGTTATTACTATGGCTTCTTTAAACGATTGAGGAACGCGGCCTTGTATGAGGGATTGATTCAAGAGTGACAAGACGGTTTCTGAGAAGGAGGTAGAAAAAGCTTTGTATTTGTAGGGGGCATGCATCATTCAGGGAGCCAGATTTCGCTCTTGTGATTAATTCCACTAGATGATCTTGGCTGATGTGGGGGAAGGTTGAGATGAAGGTGTGATTTCTATTTTCTGGTGCGGTCTTCATGTTTGGAGAGGATAGTGTCTTGTATTTTCTTTATTTTTTCCACAAAGATAGAGTTTAGATCATCGCATAATTTCTGTGTAGGGGTGACCGGTAGTGTTTCTCAATCTGGGTTTGATAGTTCCCCCCACTAAAAATGTATTTTGTTTTATTATTTGAGTTTATAACTTTGTTTGAGAAGAATGTTATTTTAGCCCGTAGGATAGCTTTTTTATAATCCTTCATGCTTTGTATGAAAAGCTCCTTATTTTCTGTCAGATACTTTCTTTGCCATTTCTGTTCTGCCTGACGCGTTCTTATTTTGGCTATCTTCAACGCTTCTGAAAACCATTTGGATGCCTCGTGTCAGCGGGCGGATCTAGTTTTTAGGAGTGGGGCGCGTATATTAATGGCCGTCCTTTGCCAGTTTGAGATTGCTTCCTCAAATTCTTGCAGATTCTCCCTCTTGGGGTGCAGATTTGATTCCAATCCTTCGCAGAATGAATTCATGTTTATATGATTCCAGTTTCTAGTCCTGGTCCTTGGGCAAGTGATGAGTCTGGGTAGAGTGAGCTCATCTAGTGTGAAGCTTATTAGTTGCAGTCTGACCATATGCACGGATAGATAGTGATTAGATATGGTAAGGTTTATGGACCAGACCTGGTCCAGCGTGTGCCCTTTTATGTGTGTAGGCACACATATACGTTGTTGGAGGTTGAGGCTGTGTAGCATATCTGTCAGGTACTTGGAGTCTTTGCTCCCAACCTCCTCATTTGCACAGTAGTTCATGTTTTCAATGAGCAACATTTTTGCATAATCGATGGTCAGTGAAGACATGATGTTTGCCAAGCATCTGGGGAATTACTGCATAAGGTAGGCGGTCTATAAATAAGTACACACACCAGCGAGGAGGTAGGTGCATCTGGTTTAATTGTGATACTATCAATTAGAGTGATGTGTGTCGAAGTAAGTGTGGTGAAAGTCAGATGCCTTTTAATGGCTGCTGCTACTCCACCCCCTTTTTCTAGTTGGTCTTTTGGCATTCAATAGGTAGTAGTTTTGTGGCAGTCAAATGGCTTCTTGAAGTCTATTAACATTGGTGTGCTGGTTCTGTGGAGTTTGTGAGCCCTTACCAGCTCCAGCAGTACCCGTCACAAAGAGTGGTATCTGCCTCTGCCAGACATAAAGCCATTTTGATCCACATGCTTTAAGACAGTAATCGCCTTCATCAGTCTGTTGATCAGGACCTTTGTGAGCAGTTTGGTTTCCATGTTAATAAGGGACAGGAAGATGGGGCAGTATTGATCTGAGATCTGTGACTCTTCTAAAGACACAATTGATTAGAAACGTTGTGTATGCCAGTGTTATACCTGACCTAACCAACTACTACCCCACACTCAACTTCATCCCACCTCATGCGCCCACCCGAGAACCATCTGTTACCCACAATTCCTATCCCCCAACATGGGTGTGCGCAATATCCCAACAAAGGTAGCTGAGAGTAAGAATTTGCGTTAATCTCACTCAATTGGAATGAAAAAGCACAACCATTTAGTAAAGACTGCATAAAAACACCAGAACGCCACGTGGACCTAGCTAACTGAAGGGTGAAGTGGACTGTGATGCCATGCTCCCCCACTGTCTCCCCATGCTTGCTGAAATGGAAGGCAGTGCAACAAGCCTGCCCTGCAGAGGAAGGCTAAAGCAGAAGAGAGGCTGGGTATTGGGCCCACGTGTATAGCATAGGCCATGACCACAGCTTCTCCTTTTCATCTACCTCCTGGGATGGAAAAGAGAAGAGAGTGGGGGAGATCCCCTGAAGAGAGGAAACTGGAGAGAGAACATGCAGGAAGAGCGAACAAATGAAAAAAGAAGGCAACTCCACACACAAGTGTCTTTCATCTAGTCATTGGTCTGTGCCCTTGAGTCCTCGGTCTCTGGAGGGACGTTGTACATTGCAGCAGTTCCATTCTCAGACTAAGGCTGGTCACTCCCCCCAGTACCACTGCAGGATGGTAGATCATCAGGAGCGAATCTTCTCTGCTTCCTGTGACACAAACTCTCCATTGGTTTCTGTGCTGAGGGTCACAGTGTATCTCTAAAGGAAGGGTTGCTTTAGCTGCAGAAGTTTTCAAGTCATTCCTTGCCTAGACCCAGTCCCACACACATCGGGATAAGGAGGCTAGATGTTTGGGCAGTGGGTGGTATCATTAACCAGTCGGCTATCGACTCTCTGGCTTTGTTTGGCACTATGATGGATGTATGCAAAACAAAGTTATGTATGTAAATAACTGAGCTGTGGTAGAGTTCTCGGCAAACTTTGGCTATCAACTAGAGGATTGAAACCCAAGAAACAGAAGCAATGTTCTGTTTGGTTCATACGTCTCTGTTGTGACTTTCCTTTTAAACTTCCTCAACCTATTCTGTTTCACTTGCTTAAATTAGTGGAACACGGCGTTCAATGATTATTGTTCATTGGTGTATCTGTTTGTCAGCTAAAGGTATAAAGAGGAAAGCTTGCATGCAAGAAGGCACTTGTAAGGTAAAGTGAACAATGCAAGTCTGTGAAATGCAGGTTTTTCCATGTGAGGAACTTTTCAGGGGACAAACACTTCTATGACATAATAACATGGACAAAAATATTGCCATAATAAATATCATCAAATAAATATCGAGGACACAAATATTGGGTTTGTATACTTTCTGTGTGAAACACAAAATGTAAAAAATAAATAGGATATGAAACTAGTTAAAACTATTAAATAAAGAGGAATAATGAAATAAACTGTACCAATAGCACAAATAAATACAAAATTATATTAAGGTATAACAAAATAAGCATATACAATAACACCATTAAAATAGCAAAGAAAATTACTCAAAATATTAATATACAGTAACAAAATGCAACTAAAATAACTGTTTAAATTAAACCACAAAAATTCAATTAAAAACAAATGAAAAACAAAGAGAAATAGACCATGTAGGGCTTAAATTCACTATTCCCCCTCCAAATTTAACAGCAATAGGGAAACTGTTGTGGGCGTGGCTTGCCCCAGCAAGTTGGCGAACGCCTGTTAGTACTGCTCCGCTGGACTGGACGGCTGAGAACGACTGTGACAGTGAGGACGATGTCAGCGGTCCTGTAAAACTGGGGCCACAATGAGCGCCTTGTGAACCCCAGGAGATGAGACGTGGCCTATTCGAGCTCCCGGCCTGACGCAACCGACTTTCGCCACCTGTTGCACTGCATTAAGCCCGCGACACTGGGACTTCAGGGCCCTACCGGCAACCACTGTGGGAGGCTGGGCCATGGAGGCTGGTACCACACCACCAATCGGGAGGCTGATAAAATGCCACTCTTCCCTATTGGGTGCACCCCCTGCCCAGAGATGTTAGTAGGCTAATGAGGAGAAAACTTGCTTTTGATCAGTAGCACTGGACATTGGTGTGGGCATACAGAATAGGCCCCACGTCTCAACAAGGACGCTGGATGGTGAGGACCCGAGAAGGAGCTTGCCTGGTGGTTGCCCTGGGAGAGACTGCTTGTGCCCCCCCCCCCCCGGTCGGGAGTCATCTGGGGGTGATGCAGGTCCCTCGAGGGCCACTGCTGCCCCACTATACACAGTGCTGGATCTACTCCAGGATCCCTGATCCTTCACGCCTGGACAGCACGTGCCTCCCCTTACCTTCGCACCTGCTGGTCGGGGGGAATGACGAGTCCCCCCTTACCTGAGTCTGGGGCGCTCGTCGTTAGGAGCCTCACCCCCTCCCCCTCGCGGATCAGGACTTGAGACCCTCAGTGCGAAGTTTACACTGCGCATGGGCCTTGGAGGACCTGACGGGCTTGCCCCTTAATGTACTTGGACACTGGACAACACGGTAGGCACCAGGTGTCGCACAATGCCCTAATTTCTCTGATACTGCAGTGGAAATATCAATCCCTGTGGATGCAAAACTGGACAGGATCCTCGCAACCATCACTGACACCAGTCCTGGTTGTCTAGCACCGTTGCATCTCTAGGACTGTCCCCCTTTTGGTTTTTTGGGTGACCTGGCAGCGTCCTCCTGGTGCGCAGTAGTGACTAGACTTATGAACTTAAAAGATAAGGATATCATTGTGCAAGTGGCCCAACGTAGGGGACACATCAACTATAACAGTGTCCGCATACTCCTCCTTCCTGATTACACACTGACAGTCCAGCTGGGCCTCATTCTTGGGGTTGAAGAAACAGCTACAGGCTGCCGGCTTTGGTTATTCCTTGATATTCCCAGCAAAACTGATGTCATTTCGAATCACACAACTTACTTTTTCACAGAGCCAGCAGACGTTTGGGACTTGGTGGAACAGCTCTGATATTAACCATCAGAATCGAGCATTCTCTGCCAGACTGGCATTCGGCTAGCCCTCGGCGTGTCTGGTGGCAGCGATGCTGCCACCATGGAAGGGGACATTCGGCAAACTCACAATAGCCGATGATATTGGCTAAGTACCCAGGTGTGTTGCCCTGACCCTACGGCAGAGGTCTTCAAACTTTTGGATGCCGAGACCCCCCCTGTCCACATTTTGAGGCATAAGGACCCCCTCCTGACAAACATTTCTAAACCATTTCTAAACCTGTAGGCAGGGCTACTGGAATTATGAGGCAGGTGAGGACCAAACTATGCGACAGGCTTGACTAAATTGTGTGGGAAGAAATTTAAATGAGGTTATGTGATGCTGCGTATTTTGGGATGAAAGAAAGAGCAACAATTCTCAACAGGTATTATTACGCTAGACAATTAAATTTGTATGTCCAAGAGCAGGGGGTTTTGGGATAGCATTGCTTCATTATTTTGACATTTTTTACACACAGTAAAACTGAGGAAAGATTTCACCCAATCAGTACCCATTTATAACCAAAATACAGCAATTATCATCAGAAAGATTTCTAGTCAACCTTTGTGAAGGGCCTTCCACTCTGCAGGAATACGTGCTGCCACATTAGAATCTCACCTGGCCGGGAGAAGCAGGGGTCCCTTAAAACCCTGGCGGTTTTGTGCAGAGTTAGGCAGTTTACCCATGCAACTTTCCTCTCACCCCCTCCCTTCCATCCCTCTCTCCTCTCCTAACCCCGGATCCCTCTCTCACTTTGCAGGCCATTTTCTTTCACCCCTTTTTACAACTTCTGAACTCTCCCCATTCAACCTCTCACTTCACCTTTAATCACCTCTTGCCATTCTGTCTTTTCACTGCCCTCATCTCTAACAGTCTCTCGCATTTATCTCATGGCCTCTCTGGCCCTGTCACCTCCTGTGCCCCTCAGCACTTCTCATTCACCTCGTCTCTCCATTCAAATTTTTGTCTATTTGTATCTTACACCTCTCCAGTCCTCCCATTCATCTTTCACATCTCCCCTTTGTTCTAACAGAAGCCCTCCCCTTTGGCTCACACTCACTTCTTGCGTTTCCACACTTCTCCTCAGCAATTCACATTTCTCCTCATCCCTAACCTCTTCAAACAAATTCTCTCACTCCCTTGCTGTTTTCTCTCATCCTCTCATCTCTCCTCACCAAGCATACAGGTCGGACCCATGTGCTCCTCTCGGCATGTGCCACTCAGCTTATTGTTCCCTAATTCAAGAAGGCATGAGTTGTCTGTCTCGCTGTTTTGATGCAGGCCGCGCAGTTATGGAACGTGCACCCTCCTTTGCTTCGCTCCACCAAGAATCTATTATCATTTAGGACGATATAAAAACCTTTCTCTGTGCTCTGTAGGTTACCCCATTTGGCTAGTTCTCCTTCTGTGTGTTTCTCACTTGCCTTCAGGTAGCAGATGGTTATTAGCACCAGGACAACTTTTGGTAACTGTAGCGCACTACAAATGTAAATAATAGGCAGAAGCATCATCATCATCATCAAAGGCTTTATTTCGATATAAATATATCTTAAAAGCATACATGTAAAAGATACACATTAAAATATTAAAAGACATCAGTACAATGCGAAAAGGCCAAACAATTCAGATTCGCTACTAGTGTCAATAAATTAAGTAAAAACCAGAGAACTAGAATAAAAACTAATTAAACAAGATAAGCAAGCCTAATTGATCTAATACGCCAAGCCCAACCAAGGAACTTGGCTAACCCACAAACAAAAAGGGGACGGGGATCGCTTTTTAGTATTCGGATGGCCTCTATATGGAACCTGGTGCCCAGTTTTCTGCAAAGAGGCTTAAGCCATTTACTTCGGGGGGCTGAATAAGCCAAACATTCAAACAATAGATGGGGTACAGACTCAAGCCTGTTTTCGCAGAAGGGGCAGGAGGAGATTGTCTGCCTTGGAGCCTTCCACCTAGATGTCAGTTCACCAACAGGGAGTAAACCTATTCTAAATTGGAAGTACAAAGCCCTATCCTTGCGGTTTGTAATAATGTCCAGGTAAGGTTCGTGGAAAACCACATCCTTGATCAGGAGAAAATCCATGGATGTCCTACATAGATTGGCATCACTATTTCTAGTACCCGCTACCCAGGCCCAATAAATCTTTTTCAGCTCCAGCTTAGGAGGAGCAGATCTGTTGGTCCAATTTTCGCCGAGGCCAAGGTTGAAGAGAAGACGCTTGACTTCCCTCAACCAAGGAATCTTGACCCAGGCTGATGAACCCAGGACGTCGGTTAGGCCGTCTGCGTAGCTGGATAGCTCTGGCGTTCTCCAAATTCTTGCCCATAAGAGGAGAGGGCGAAGCCTTGCTTGGTCTCTCAATGGGCGGATTCCTGTGTCCAGGAACAAGGGGAGGTTTGGGGTACTATAGGGAAGCCCCATTAGGTCTTTTAGAAATTTGTTTTCCGAACGGAAAAGAAGATCTGCCTTTTGGACCCCCCAAAGTTCAGCCCCATATAGAGCGGCGCTTACAGCCCTTGCCTTGTAAATGTCCAGAACAGCAGCGATAGGTTTTGAGGATGAGGCGCGATGTTCCTTGAGCAAGGCCCCCACTACCCTCTTATGTGTCAACAACATCTTTTGGAGGTGGCAGTCACAGAGTCGGACGCCCAGATAATCGAGCTCTGAGACTCTCTCCAGCGCGACAGAATCTAATGTCGGTGGTTTAGCCAGTTTTTTGGGGGGATTAAGAACCAGATACTTTGTCTTTGCAGTGTTAATGACCAACCCTCTTACATCACAGAAGGACTTAAAATTAGTTAGCAAGCTCTGTAGACCTGCCGGGGATTTTGAGATCAGGAGGGTGTCATCTGCAAATAGAAGAGTAGGTATTCTTTTGCCAGCCAGGGATGGTGCGTCTGCTGGGTGTTGAAGCAGGTGCTCCACCACTCCATTAACGTATATGGAAAACAAAGTAGGAGCAAGAACACATCCCTGGCGTACCCCACCTGATCTGAGCAAAATTGTCCGCGTGTAGATTTATTAGCAGGTTTAACAAATAGGGTGGAATACCCAGTTCGTTTAATACTCTCCAGAGCTGGCTACGGGGAACTAGGTCGAAGGCAGTCCGCAGGTCTATAAAGGCGAGATATAGACTGCCCCTAGCCAGGAGAACGACCTTCCAGTAAAGCATCATTAATCTGAAGGATTGCTCTATTGTCCCCGTGCCTACTCTGAACCCTGCCTGGAAGTCAGAGAGGATGCCCTTGTCCTCCACCCACTGCAATATCCTGGTTAAAACCACCTTACCAGCCACCTTTTGAGAGGTGTCTAGAAGACTTATTGGACGGTAGTTAGCCGGGTCGTTCCGACAGCCTTTCTTAAAAATAGGAACGACCTCAGCACCCTTCCATGAGGTCGGAAGAGTTGCCCCTTCAAAGTTGGAATTTAATAGGGCTGAAATGAGTTTTCCCCAGTGATCTGGGTTAGCGCGTAGCAGGTCTCCGGGAATTCCGTCCAGACCTGCTGCTTTATTGGGGACCAAATTGTTTATTGCCCCCTCCACTTCCTTAGGTGTAAACTGAAGCTCATCCTTAAGTTGGGCAAAGTCGTAAGGATGACAGGCACTCAGGGTCGCCCCCACTTCCTGAGGCGTTGAGTAAAGTTTAGTGAAGTGATCAACCCATGCAGTCTCTGGGACATTACAAGTAATCATTGAGTCCACAGGTTTCTCCCTGGATCTCAGGAGGTCCCAGAAGCCCTTTGCATCTTTTCTTACGCTTGCGGCTTTAAGATCACACCAGAACTGGTCTTCCCAATCTGCCTTTGCTTTAGCTAGAGCTCTCTTATAGTTGCCCCTGGCTATACATACTAGGTTTCTGTTCTTAGCTTTTACAGCCTTTAATAGATCCCTTTTAGCTAATCGACAAGAGTCAGTAAACCAACCGGATGGGCCCTTCCTTGAGTCTCCCTTGGCCCCCTTACCCGCATTCTTGGCTATGAATAGATCACCTATAGCCTTTGTGGTTTGGGCAAAAGCTACGGATACCTCTAGTGCACTTATGGAGGGGGAATCTAGGCGCAATGAGATATTAGCCATTACTAATTGTGCCTCCCGCATCTTGGTCTCGTTGCCACTAAACGTCTTCCACTTCAGGCGCCTGCCACAGTTAGTAGGACATACTTCATGTGAGGATTTCCACACGTGAGGAGATAGGATAGAGGGGCTGCTCTTCCACAAGTGAGAGAAGGATAAGAGCAGGGGGTTGTGGTCACTATCTATAGACGGACGGACCTCCATGTCCTCCAGGAAGGACCACAAGCAGAAGTTCAGCATGGCATAGTCGATCCTGGACGAATGACCTATTCTATTGAATGTATGTGCCCCATTTTGATCAGATTTAGATCTGCCATTAGTAGCTCTCAGTCCGTATTCCAGACAGAGCGCGTTAAGGTCTATGGCATTTTGAGACCATCTTTTAATTGGAGCAATGGACAAAGATGGAATGCCTCTTCTTGCATCGTCATCTCTACAACCCAACACATCCTCAGCTGCGAGCGGTTCGAAAGTGCAATTAAAGTCCCCCGCTAGTAGGACAAGGGAATTTGAACCACAGTTTTTGAGTTCCTCTTCAATGCCAGTTAAGGTGAGAGTGGATCCTCCACCCCTAGAGCCTCTGACATAGATATTCAGTATTTCGAGTTCCGGCCCTCCACTCGGGCCTCGAAGTGATAGTCTCTGTAAATCTGGGGAGATAGTGGCAATGCATTTAGCAGAACACCGCAGGGAAACTGTGGCATGCTTATCCAAATTAAGAGCCCGCCAGAAGGGCGGCCCTTACCCTCCTTAGATCGAACAGCTGGGACAAAATAGGTAGTAAAGCCCAGTTTATGCTGTGGTTCTAGGCACCACGTTTCCTGGAACAGGCAAAGCCCACAGGTTTCAATGAATGCATTCCACTCGGGGATGGCTAAGTTTCTCGCCAGACCAGCAATTTTCCAACTGAGTACCTTCAGGGGCACAATTGGGTCCTTTCCCTGGCTTGGAGCTGTCGCACCTATGTTGGGAGTGTTTATTACCTCACCAGCGCGTATGGCCGCTTCGTGAGTAGACGAGAGGCTCGGGATCTTTATCGTATCCAATGAGTGATAGGAATAAATTTTGGGTGAGCTGGGGCACCCAATGGAAGGTGTGGGGGCAGCCATTATTAAAGTTGCGCGTGGACTTGTGTGTGAAACCTGCGAGGGGGCATAAATGGCCGGCTTCTGGATCGAGGGAATGGGATTAGTATCTGTAAGAGTGTTTTGGTAATCATCAATGGATAGAAAATGGCTGGTAGGGATGTGGTCCAAAGCCACCATGCTCTGACTTGTAGATATTGATAGTCAATCCACCGAGTCCAGGCAACTATATCTATTGGACAATGGCAAGTCACTCCATCCTAAGGTGAAAGGTACCGTCCTACCCCTTTGGACCTGCCAGCCATCCCACGCCCTACTGCCAGCCCATTTGGAGTCCTTGAGACCATCCCTTAGTAGATCAGGATAACGAGTAGGGGGAGGATAGAAGAAGGAAAGCCTTCGTGTCTCAATTCCATCCTGCTTAGCACTTTTGGCACGGCGGCAGATAAATTCCGCCGTGTATGGATTGTCAAAATTTACAACAACACAATCCCCACGGGCCTGTTTTTTTCCACCACCTACCCAGGACACCCTGCGTACCATTAGGATTTTACTTGCGCAAGAAGGTGGGAGCGGTCTGTTTTGGGTGAGCCAGTGTTTAACCTTATTTTTTAGGGAGCCCAGGGGTTCCTCCATATTGGGCCTTAGGGCAGGAACACCTGTCATTATAATGACGTAGGGGTCAGCTTCAGGTGGTAAATTGAAGTGCTGGCCATTCGAATCCCTATCGTTGTCAGAATTATTATTCGTTCCCCCAGGAAATTTGGATGGTACAGAATTCAAGTTAACAACTGGGGGTTGGGGTTTGGCTGGTTCGATAACGAGCCCATCCCGGTGGGTGGGTTGAAGGGTTCCCTAGAAACAGTCAGCTCACCGCCTAACCCTCCAATAGGAGGGATAGTCGAGAGAGATTTATTCCCAGATGTCAACAATTTTTCAATGTTCAGGAGTGACCGTTCCAAAGGTCGTAAGAGAGATCTAATAAGATCATCTATTCTGGACAAAAGAAGATCATTGGCCTCACAAGTCCTGCACCCCTCTCCCAATCTTGTAGAAACCCCAGGCATGATTGAATTCAAAGGGGAAGCTGGGGCATCCGTCGGCCCTCCCTGACTGAGGATACTGTTTCTGTGTTGGTGAGAAGTAGGGGCTTTTTTGGTAGATTTGCATTTGCGCTTGATTGCCTCCCTAGCCTTCTTAGATTTGGGGATAGCACCTTTCCCATTGCTCCTTGCCACATTAGTATTCGTGGGCGCCTGGCCAGGGCTCCTCAGGAGGGCTGGCGTCCTCGCAAGGGTCGTGCTAGAATGTGAGTCTGTGGATGTTAATGATGCCGAGAGATCAACAGTATTAGGAACTCGGAGGAGGAGCCTAGCGCGCATCCAAGATGGTCGCGTGAGCACAGGGCTCCCCGGACCCTCTCTGCTCCTCGGAATCTATCCTGAGAATATCCTGACGTGGCTTATGGAATCTGGGAGATAAAGACCAGCTGAGCATATATCTCTTTTCAAAACTCAAATCGGACCTGGGAATCCTGAGTAGTCGCCGTCGGAACTTTTGGGACCCACCCGACGGAGGTGACCGGGGTGAAGGTGACCCGAGGGGCCGGGCTGCAATTGAACAACAGCGGCTTCAGCGCGGTGCCAGCTGCCGATCCACCACTTTCGGTTTCGGTTTTGCACTTCAGGAGACCGGCAGGGGGGTGCGCTCGGGGTGGCGAGGTGCTTCCTGGGCCTCTGAATGAGGTTTTCTTTCACCTGCTACTAGCGTGCCTATCGCCTCGGACCCCCTATACCGACATTTTGTGGTCTTCTTGCTGGTGCCCTTACACCTCTTGATTGTGTGTCCCCTTGAGTGACCGTGTTCACATGGGGGGCAAAGGGGGTCCCGAGGGCCGCAAGACCAAGGCTTCCCTCCGCGGGGGAGCAGTCCAGAGCAATAACATGGACCGATACACCCAGGGCAGGGGGCCCTCTGGCGCTGCTGGCCCCCCCTCGGATACTGCGGAGGGAGGCGCGCCCGTCTCTACGGAACTATCCTTGCAGGACATTATGGGCGCCATTGATGGCATTAGGGAAACCATCGCGACGCAATATGAGGCCCTGGCCCGTAAGATTGACACTGTCGCGATTGATGTCACCCTGATCCGGGCCGACCTCTCCAAAACTAACGAGAGGGTCCAGGCTCTCGACACACGGACCTCCACCCTCGGTGCGGAGGTGTCGGATCTGCGGGCCGCGCTTGGAGACATCAGGGTGGTCAACGATCATATGGCCCGGCGGCTTGAGGACTTCGAGGGACGGGCCCGACGCAACAACATCCGCGTCATAGGTGTACCGGAGTCCTCTGACGGCCGCCCGGTTGACCTCGTGGTCGAGGAACTTATCCTGAAACAGTTGTCCCCGGCTGGCCTAAGTAAGTTCTTTGCCGTGGAGCGGGCCCATCGAGTTCCGGGCGGTCGGCCACGGCCGGGGGCCCCCCCGAGGCCTATCGTGGCCAAACTGTTCTACTACAGGGACCGCGACGCTATTCTGCAGGCCTCACGGACCCACGGCCCGGTTCGCCATGAGAACTCGACCATCAATTTTTATCCGGACTTCACGCAACTGGTCCAGAAACAACGGATGGGATTCCAAGGGGTGAAGCGTCGTCTCCGCGAGCTGGGCCTAAAGTATTCGATGCTCTACCCTGCAAAACTCCGAGTGGAACATGGGGATCGGGCAGCCTTTTTTGACTCTCCTGTGGCTGCAAGTGACTGGCTGGACTCTCTGCCGGACGGAGGTGGCCGTCCCGGACCCTCTGCGGGCACCGCGGGTGACGGGTCCCCTTTAGAATGACTTTCGGTCCTTGATTTTGCCGTTTTGCACTGTACAGTCGGGTCTTATTTCACTTGCATATTGTGTTTAACCAGGACCAGTGAGGGGGGCGGGCGGGGACGGGTCCCTTACCTCCTCTGGGGTCTTTTCGTAGAATGGGGTTAGAGGGGCGACAGGCACACTGCAAGTTGGGGGGGTTTTTTGGCCCGCAGGGGTGCAGGGTGGGGGGAGTTGGTCCTGGGGTGGGGTTGGGGGGGAGGTGGGGTTGTTTTGCTGTGTGTTTTTTGTTTACAGGGCGAGGTATTGATTTTTGTCCACATTGGGGAACTGTGCTGCAGGCTGGGGGACCCTTGATCTATTGGGGGGGATGGGGGGGGACGGGTTGAGGCCTATGTCATGGAGCGTCAATGGGTTGGGGGACCGTATCAAGCGGGGTGTAGTACTGCAATATTTGCGTCGTTTGACTCCTGATGTGGTGTTTCTCCAGGAGACGCATCTGGTTGGCAATGTTTGTCATGCAATGAACAGGGGGGGATACCGCCTCGTGGCCCATTCTGGTTTCACAACTGGTTCCAGGGGGGTGGGCATTCTCCTGCGAACCTCACTTCCGGTGGAGATCACTAAGATAGTCTCGGACGACAGAGGGCGCTATGTGTGCTTGATTGGGAGGTGGGAGGGGCAGCCCCTTGCCCTGGTTTCAGTTTACGTCCCCCCGGGCCTCCAGAACTCCACCTTCACTGACTTGGGTCGAATGCTGCTTGACCTTCCGGACAGCCTCCTGCTCATGGGCGGGGACTTTAATTCTGTGGTTTCGGGTGAACTGGATCGTCACCCACCAAGGACCCTCCCCGCTGCCCAGGCATGGCTGGGTGGGATGCTGGATACCTTCGGCCTGGTGGATAGTTGGAGATTAATGCATCCGACCCAATGTCAATTCACCTTTCACTCGGGGGCGCATGGGAGTCTCTCCAGGTTAGACTACTTCCTTATGCCCGCGGCGCAGACTGGTCGGATTCGTGAGGTCAGGCACCTGGCGCGGGGTATCTCCGACCATTCTCCGCTGTGGCTTCTTTTCGACACCGGGCCGCGGTCTGCAGGGCGGATCGCTCCCATTAACCCATGGTACCTGCGAGACCCTACGACTCGTGACAGCCTGGTCAAGGCTATGGACCAATACTTCCTGGATAACGAGGGGTCGGTGTCGTCTGCAATGTCCCTGTGGGAAGCCTTTAAAACCGTGATCCGCGGACACGCCCTTTCCCAGATAGTGGTGGCTAAGAGGGTCAAGAGTGAGGCAGTGGTGAGGCTGGAGACTGACATCTTGGGGCTGGAGTCGGCCTTGGAGGCGAATGTCACTCCGGACGGGCTCCATGCCCTCAGCCTGAAACAGTTTGAGTATAGGTCCCTGGTCACTGACGCGGCCAAAACTATGTATAGGGAACAGCAGGGTCGACTGTACGATGCCGGGGACAAGGCGGGAAAGTTGATCGCGTGGCTGGACAGGAAGGAGAGAGTGAATCGTGTGGTCCCGGAGTTGCGTGCTGCGGATGGTGTGTGTGTGACGGAGCCTGACGA
Organism: Triturus cristatus; assembly: GCF_964204655.1. Classification (NCBI taxonomy): domain Eukaryota; kingdom Metazoa; phylum Chordata; class Amphibia; order Caudata; family Salamandridae; genus Triturus; species Triturus cristatus. The sequence continues at coordinate 910,774,825 of NC_140584.1, forward strand.
GATTGTGGAATGTTTTGCCGACCACCTCCGGGCTGTGTACTCCCCAGTGACTGACAGGGATGAGGACGACTCTCGCCTTCTTTTGAGGGATGTCGCCTTGCCCGGCCTGTCCGTTGAGGACCGTGAGCGGCTGGACGCCCCCTTGTCGGCGGATGAAATAGCGACCGCGATCCGCTCCCTTCGCTCGGGCAAGGCTATGGGTCCCAACGGTCTGCCCATTGAGCTATATAAGTTGCGCCCTGACAAGCTTGCGCCCTTCCTCAGTCGCATGTTCCGTGAGTCTCTGGCGGCGGGTTCCCTCCCGGCCGACCAGCGTTTGGCCACGATAGTCGTTATCCCCAAGGAGGACAAGCCGCGAGATCGCTGTACTTCTTACCGGCCTATTTCACTGCTAAATGCGGAGCCTAAGATCCTGGCGAAAGTCCTTGCCAATCGTCTGTTGAGCGTCGTGTGCGATCTTATTCATCCGGACCAATGCGGATTCATCCCGCATCGTAACACCGCTCTTAACTTGCGGCGTCTTCACGGCGCCCTTGCCAGGGCGGAGCTCCTCTCCGAACCGGCCGTGCTGGTTTCTTTGGATGCCACGATGGCTTTTGACACCATCGAGTGGCCATTCCTCTGGGCTGTCTTGGCTAAATTTGGCTTTGGGGAAGGATTTATTGGCTGGGTGAAGCTTCTTTACACGGGACCCATGGCTCAGGTGGTGGTGAATGGGCGGGTCTCTCGGCCCTTTGCCCTCGGCAGGGGCACGAGGCAGGGATGCCCGTTGTCCCCTTTGCTCTTTGCTCTCGCCCTGGAGCCACTCGCGGCTTGGCTCCGCTGGGAGCCCTCGCTTAGAGGGATCCGGTGGGCCCCGGGCTTTGAAGATCGGGTTTCGCTGTATGCGGACGATATTCTCCTATATCTCACCTCACCGCGGCAGTCGCTCAACGTCCTCTTTGACGTTTTGACTTCCTTTGGGAATAATTCGGGCCTCACGATCAATTGGTCTAAATCCTGCGTCTATCCGATCTCCGGTGGTCCTCCTCTCCTGCCGCCTCGGCTTCCGATCCAGGTATCTCTGAGCGGCTTTAAGTACCTGGGGATATACGTTTCGCTGGACCCGGTGGCTCGCTATGAGCAGAATCTCCTGCGTCCGCTTCGGCGATTGCGAGAGGACACGGCCCGGTGGTGCAGGCTGCCCCTGTCCCCGCTGGGTCGGGCCGCGCTGTTCAAAATGATGTCCCTTCCCAGGTTCCTCTATGCACTCCAGAATTCCTTCGACGTCATCCCAGTGGCCTACTTTCGGGAGGTGGAGAGCCTGCAGAGGAGACTGGTGTGGGACGGGCGGGCGCGTATTGCTCTTGCTAAGCTTACTCTCCCCTGGTACGACAGGGGCATCGCGCTTCCCGACATTCGCAGGTATTATTGGGCCGCGCAGCTTTCGGCCATCAACCATGCCACGTATGCGCCTGGCCTGAATCCGGCGTATGAGATGGACAAGTTCCTGCTTCCCGGCGGGGACTATAACAGGGCGCTTTACTCCCGCTCGGCTGGCCGGACCCTTACGGGTCCTACTAAGATTGCGGTGCGGACCTGGAGGGCTGCCACTGCGGCCACGGGCTGGAGTGAGCGACTGACATGTGCTACTCCTTTGTTTGCCTCCGATCGCCTGGGGAGCCTCTGGACTACGAAGGGGTTTGACCAGTGGGATACGATTGGTATCAGCAAAGTGGGAGACCTGTGGCATAAGGGCGCGGTTAAGACTTTCGCGGCTCTTCAGGCCGAATATGAGCTTACGGACAGGGAGTTCTTCCGCTATGCCCAAGTCCGACACGCCCTGCTTTCAGTCTTTGGAGAGGGGACCAAGATCCCGGTTTCTTCGCCCCTCGAGGACCGCATACTTGACGGACATGTCCCTGACAGTACTATTTCTTTAATTTATAAGAAACTGATTAATCATCGGGCTGACCTCTTGGTGCGCCTTCGGGAGGCTTGGACGGGGGATGGGGTGGAATTGGACGACGAGGACTGGCAGTCTGCATTGTCGTCCCCCAAAGAGGTCGCCATTCCGGCCCGTCTCCGGTTGGTACAGCTTAAGATTCTTCACCGGGTGTATGTGACGGGTCCTCGCTTAGTCTCGATGGGATATTCCGATGATGGGCTCTGTAAGCGGGGTTGTGGGCTCAGCGCCACCTTTCTCCATATCCTGTGGGAGTGCCGCGAGGTGGCGGACTACTGGCGCCGGGTACATACGGTTATGGGACAGGTCACTGGGGTTGTGCTGCTGCCGGAGGTGCGTCGCTGTGTCCTGAATGTGTGGGAGCCCAATGATTATAGCGCGGCTCAGACTCGGTGGGCGGCCCTGGGGAACATGATTGCCAAGAGAGATATAGCGCAGCTTTGGGGTGCCCAGCGGCCGCCCACCGTGTCAGTATGGAAGGAGAATATGGACTGGTGTATGTTCAGGGAGAAGACTGTGTATGTTGCCCGTGGTAAGCCGGGGGCATGGGGCAGAATCTGGGGGCAATGGAATGCATATCGCGGGGGTATCTGTACGCCCCCCCTGGTGGACACCGATATCGCCATGTCCCCCTGACCCTTGACGGTTCCGGGCACCTTTTGGAATGACTACATATGGGCGTTCATTTCCCTTGGCCCCCCCCCCCCCGTCCCCAGCCTCCCGGTACTCCTTCCTTTCGCGTGCTGCTTAATGGTCTGAACTGGAGCTCCCCGGAGGAAGCCTGACCTGCACTGTTTGTCTTTATGCCTCGCCTTTTGTTTTTCTTTTAGTTTTTTGTGTTTGTTGGACTTAAGTCTCCTGTTCCTTTAGAACTATCCGGAGTCACTACGGGGCCGAGCCCCGGGAACCGACTGCAGCTTTGATAAATGTATATTTTATTCTGTACTTAGCGGCCGGCCCTGGTGGTTGTAGGCCCGTGCCTGTAATCGAATTATTGTGTAATAAAACTTTAAAAAAAAAAAAAAAAAAAAAAAAAAAAACAGTATTAGGAACTCCATGTGTCTCGGCCTGCACTAACATTAAGGGCCTAGACTCCCTCTGGTTTACAGGAGACTTGGATAGAGCTAGTGCCCCCAAAGAAGAGCGTCTTGCCATGGCCAGATCTTGGGACACCCTACGCTCAAGAAGTGATATGCCTTGGTTAATGGCCTCATTCGCTCTGGTGATATATTGATATATTGATCGATTGGGCCTGTTACATGTGTTGGGCCATTTTTGCTACCCCTCGTCATCATTATGCTGCTTTACTAAGATAAGCTAAAACAGATCAGGCTCAGAGAGGGGATAACAAGACACCAAATATGAGGTGGAAATCAGTGGAACAACAGTTAAAGGAATAATACTTCCAAGATAGAAGATACAAAATGGAGTAGCAAAAGGGAGTGTCCGAAAACAGTCTTACCCGAACTTCTGGCGGGTTTAAGCAAGTCCACTGAACGGAAGTGCTTGATGGTTGATACGTCTGCAGGGCGCTTTCTCACATCAAGAGTTGTAGGCGCTTTTTTTGTAGGACAAGCTCCCTTAAGGAACCTGACTCAACCTCTATGCCCACAGGTGAGACGTTGCTCAGATTCCCTTGAACGCGTTGAGCCGATGTTAGAGGGATGGCCCAGCCTAGTCAGGTCCGGTCAGTGACGGGCAAGGACGGGCCCGCCCTTGGCCCGGGCTTCGTCCCGCGCTGCGTGGAGCCTGCTGGGCTTATGACAAGCCCGGGCGCTGCCTGATGTCGTCAGCGGCAGGCGCCCGGAGCTGTGAATGCTGGGGCTTGTGGTCTCCTGGCCGTTCACCTCACGGCAGTGGTGGACCACTCCCGGTCCCTCGCGGCAAGAAGGCAAGGAAACTCTCCCCGCAGATGCCGTTCCCCTCACGGCTCACCCTCGATTGGTAGGTGCAAGTTGAATCCTCGTTGTGTAAGTAGCGCGTCCCGCGCTGCGTGGAGCCTGCTGGGCTTATGACAAGCCCGGGCGCTGCCTGATGTCGTCAGCGGCAGGCGCCCGGAGCTGTGAATGCTGGGGCTTGTGGTCTCCTGGCCGTTCACCTCACGGCAGTGGTGGACCACTCCCGGTCCCTCGCGGCAAGAAGGCAAGGAAACTCTCCCCGCAGATGCCGTTCCCCTCACGGCTCACCCTCGATTGGTAGGTGCAAGTTGAATCCTCGTTGTGTAAGTAGGCAGAAGCAGGGGAGTAACTAGACCAGAACTTCGGAGGGGGGGGCTAACACTCCCAGCCAGGGCTGGTCCTTACAATGGTCGCACCCGGCGCAACTGTCTTTTTTGATGCCCCGCCCCCGTTTCCTCCTTCTCCATGAATTCCTTCACTGCCACTCACCAACAGTGCACCTCATCTCTCTATAGCACCTTTCTGACAAACATTTCATTTTTTTATAGCGTAACTCATAGTTTACTCACACTCATTTCTGTGATCTGCATGGTACATATTCTTTGCAGCAGGCACATTAGCCCTCTGCAGTGTGTGGGTGTCAAGAGTGACCATGTGAGTGCACAGTGAGCGATGCAACAGTGTGAGAGTAGGGCAAGAGGAGTGACTGCAGGGTGAGTGAGATGGCGTATGAATTTACGTGCGGAAGCAAGTTCAGATCGGGATGAATGAATGTATGATTACTGATGGGCTTGTTTGAGTGAGTTGCATATTGAGCGGTGAGGGGGACAGGTGAGTGAAGTGTCACATGAGTGCAGGATGAGTAGTGTACTCGTGTGACTGCAGGGTGAGGTACAGGGTGAACAGCGCAAGTGCATTGTGAGTGCAGGGTGAGCAGGTGAATGGTGTGAGTGCATGGTGATCGCTCTGAGTGCAGGGTGAGCGTGAAAGTGAAGGGCGAGAATGAGTTGTCTGAATGCAGGGTGCATTCCCAGACCCATGAAAAAAATCAGCATGTTATTGACTGCAGCGTAGAGTTTAAGATCGAAGTTAAACTATTTCGGCATTAATCGGGGATCGAGAGTGAAGGAAATAAATAATGTGCTGATCCTGCAACAAACTTCAATTCCTATGGTTAGGGTTACCAGTAGATTATTTTGATGGCCCAGTCGGTACAAAAATAAGCAGTCACCTAAAGCTGTATTTTCAGCACTTATCTGTGCATACTTCGAACAGCAAATATAAATAGAAAGTACTTTTAATTGTGTTCTAGGGCTGCCTCAATGATACTGATAATTAAACGAATGCATACATACTTTTTTATTTATAAGTCTATTTAGTGTCAAGAGGAGATCTTTGCAGGCTCTTTAAACAAACTACGGCAGGCATTTTTCTTTTGGCAACCCTACTTTATATTCCTTTTCATTAAATGCATTCTCACACTACAGCAGTAAATGTAAAATACAAATGTATGGAATAGGCGGAGTGGGGACCCAGGGGGTACTGGAACCAGGAAAAAAAACTAAGCCTCTGTAACCAGTTTACAAAGGCATGTAAAAATGCAAATGGTCTTTAAAGACCTGTGAAAAACTCGGGGGTGCCGGAGATAAGACTCCAGACACTGCCCGAGCCCACAGCAGCTCGAGTTGCACTGCAGCAGCCCGGGCTGAGACACAGGAAGGGGGGAAAGGAGGGCTGAAGCCCTTGGGCCTGGGCAGAAGTGTGACTGGGAGGGCACGACCCCCTTTGCATCACTCCACGGCCCCCCTGGGGGTCGCGCCCCACAGTTTGAAGACCCCTGCCCTACTGTATGGTAAGAACCTACAGTGTAACCATCCCCCTTATAGCGACACCCTCCGCTGCCCCAACACACTGCCCCACGTCCTACTGAACTGCAAACACCCGGACACCTGCGGAGCCGAACCCGATTGACTCCGTCACCCTCTACCCTTTTATGTGGAAGAACGGGAGACAATTCCCTTGCACTACAGACTCTATATGATCTACTGCCTTTACATGCTGCCTTGATGTCCTGTGGGAACTTTTGGGACCTCAAGGCCCAATGCCTTGGGGCTCATACTATTAGAGACCTCTGTTATCTGTTTGGGCAGTTAGACGTTACTCTGCTTCCCCTGGAATGGGAGTTGGATAATTTGTTTGTTGTTTCCATCGTGTAGTCTGCCCCTTGAGGTGTGCTATTGGAGGCTAATGTCTTGACAACCCCCACAGTCTCCCCGCGATAGGTTGATTACACACCCTGAATGACTAAGTTAGCGTTCATAACCTGGAAAGTCCATGGGTTGGGCATGGCAAAAAAGTGTCACTCAGTAGACCAGTATTGTAAAAGAAGAGGGGCTCACATTTTTGTCGTAGACACATGTTGCTAAAGGTGAAGACCTCTGGCTCCAAAAGTGCTGGAGGAGCAAATGCTAAAGAACGACCTCTTCGGCCTATTCCAGAGGAACACTCATAGATTTGGCTGTCCGTTCCATTCAAGAGCACTGCCGCTGAGATTGATCCGGAGGAGTGATACGTGTCTGTTGAGGAGCAATTGGACAGTAGGCCCATGCTGCTGGGAAGCATTTGTGTACCAAATGTGGCCCTGCAGCATTTTTGTCCACACATATTGTCGTTTCTAACCAGGTGATCCCACCTACTGTGGATTATTGGGGGGTACTTTAACTGAGTGTGAGACCCTCCAACTGAACAGGTCTCACCCCCATGCCCCACTCCGTCACAGTGCGCAGCAGCATAACTATCACAATGGCTTGCACACTGGTCATTGGTTGACAGCTAGCGTACACTATACCCAACCGCTAGGGAGTACTTCTGCTGTTCGCAACTACATGACCTGCACATTTGCATAGACTGTGCCACCGCGCTACATAAGTGAAAGTCACAGAGGCGGCATATTTGGGGAAAATTGTTGGATCACGATCCACTTCTCTTGCACCTCGCATGCGGAGCGCCCCTCCCGCCAGTGCCAAACTGGCATCTGCAACCCACGATGCTAGAGGACCCTGCTTTCCGGGACTCGACCCGAGATACCCTGCAAACTACATAGCTGAAAATAGCGGGACGGCTACCCCATGCCTGGTGGAATGGGAGGCCCTCAAAACAGTCGTGTGGGGCCAAACTTCTCAAAATCTACCCGGGGTCTTACCCAAATGTCTGCGTTCCAGGGGCGGACATGTTTTGGGATTGGAAAGAGGTCACTGATGCTGTAGCCCGAGTCACAGATCACACTGACCTGAACAATGTGGCCAGCAAACTACTGGGTCTGTATAAGAATCAGAAAGTTGGCGGCCCCTTTGCACACTCCATTGATCTAGCATTGCTAATGGAAGGACTTATGATTGCAATGCACTGAAAGGCCAGGGCACGTCCAAGCGCGATAAACTGGCAAAAGGCGACCATCAAATAGGACAGAGCTGAAGCCACGGCGTTCCACTGCTAGGAAGCTCTTGGGTTACATAAGCGCCCCATTGTGACTGCATGGGATGACCTGCTGTCCTCATTTCAAGGCATGCTGGACAGCACACAACTCTACCTTCCACTAACAAGGCACATTGTACAATTGACTAATAAGCATAACCCTGCTGGTGACTGCTCAACCCTCCCTCCCGGGCTTCCCCTCTACAAGTACCCTTCCGTCCACTTTGCCAAAATCTCCAATATTACAGCGATGTGCGTCGTGTGTCGTCCCATCTTGCTGCATGCGCTACAGAGTGGTACTTCCCCGATGCCGCTAAGGGGCAGCAGGCAGTAAACATACCACAACTGCGCATTAAATTACATTTACATTTTTATTTTCCAAATCTCATGGTTTAGTTTCAGTTATGCTGTTCCTTTAAATTTGAACTGCCATGGCTTGATGTACGTGTTTGTATGTAATGAATCTTGTTACACCACACTGACAATACTACTGTTGTACACCTGTTTGCCGAGAACACCGATTATACGATATTGCCTAAAATCTCAGTCAAGATGGTTTAAAAAAAACAATAGGGAAACTGTTGAACTTTGGAGGGGTCACATTTACTATTCACATTGCAACCTGCGCCTCAATAAGGAAAGTGTTTGATATGGGTATAGTAAATATGATCTCTCCAAAGTCAAACCCAGCAACAGTAGGGAAATTGTTGTCCTTTGGGGAAGGGTCAGATTTACTGTTCCTGCTCAAATGTAAGCAACCGTAAGGAAAGTGTTGCAATTTGTCATGTTGTATTTACTATTCCCCCTTCAACTTCAGCAATATTATGGTATGTGAAGGACTTTGAAAGTCAAATTTACCATTCCAACACAGTTAAGTAACAGAAGGGGAGAGTGTTGGAAACTGCAGGGGTCAGATTTGCTTTTCCCACTCCAACTTGAACAACAGTAGGGAAAGTGTTGAACTTGGGAGGGGTCAGATTATTTTACCACTCCAACTTCAGCAACAGCAAGGGAAGTTTTAAACTTTGTAGAGGTCAGATTTAACTGTTCCTATGGCAACATAATCAGTAGTTTGGAAAGAGTGACTTTTACTAATCTGACTCCTAAAATTAAAAATATATATATATATAGATACACAACAGCAAAATATATTTCAACAAATATGCTAGAATATAAACAATTATAAAATTATATAATTGAGATAAAAAATAAGATTACAACACAAAAGTATTAAGAAATAAAATAATAAAGTGTTTTCCAATTTAAAAAACATTAACTATATTACCTACTGGCGGTCGCCAGTAGGTAGTTATAGTTAGGACCACGTTTCCATAGGAAATCCGCAACATTCTATTTTGAATAACTTTGGCGCCGGTTGACGAATCCTCGCGAATTTTTCAAAATAGGTGGGGCGCTACGCTCCGCTCCTACCCTGAAAGTCTCGGGGGGATTCGTCAAGCGGGGGCTGAGATAAAAGGGGGGTCCCAAAACGCGTTTTTCCCATGCATTTTTCCATAGGACCTTTAGACACAGCTACAGCCCGAACGGCTGAACAGAATTACTTGAAATTTGGCAGAGAGGTAGTCCTCAGGTCAAGGAAGTGCCTTTTGTAGGTTTGGTGTAAATCTGTTCAGTAGATTCTGAGAAAATAGCCTTTAAATCAATATATATATCTGAGCCAGCGTACGGTGCGCTTACGGTGCGCTTACCGTACGCGTACGGTGGCGTGCGCAAGCGCCATTCTGATTGGCCCTTAGATCTTAGTAAACATTCGAATCGGTCGAAACCAGGAAGCGGCGGCCGCCATTTTCTCTCTCGCACTCTGACAGGGGGTTGAAAAACCAAGTGCAAAAACATGTAAAGGGGCTGTTTACACAGCTCCCAAGCACCTAGCCATGTCGAGGGAGTCCCCAACGATCCCCCAAGTGAAAAAAGGCAATTTTAATTTTTTCGAAAATTTCGCCGATTATGCTTACCGTACGCGTACGGTAAGAAATAATAAAAAAAAAAAAATATATCCACATTCTCCCCACCCCGTGTGCAAAAGGCGCACGGAACGAACTGAGTTAAGTGGGCGCGCACGCCACAAATGGCGTAAAGTAACTTAGCATTTAAAAAACCGTACAAATTCACTGAAAAAACCATAGGTTTCACACACGTTATAGTTAGGAATTAGCATTTAAAAAACCTTGCAAATTCACTGAAAAAACCATAGGTTTCACACATGTTATAGTTAGCTGGACATTTTACTGATAAAAAACCAATGAAATTCCCCCGTTATAGTTACTGTAGGCAACTATAACTCACGCGACCGTAATCCTCTGCTGATGACATATGTGTCTTTATGAAAAAAAAATATTTGTAATATATGTATAGCTAAAATTTAATGGAAGAAGACATGGGCAAATAAGTGTCTAAATACAGTATTAGCATCAGCAGAGGATTGCGGTCGCGTGAGTTATAGTTGCCTACAGTAACTATAACGGGGGAATTTCATTGGTTTTTTATCAGTAAAATGTCCAGCTAACTATAACATGTGTGAAACCTATGGTTTTTTCAGTGAATATATATATAAAATACTTTCCACTCTGCTACCCTCAAAACTCAACACCCACAAAATCAATAAAAAATATGCTAGAAATACAAATGATAGTACACCATAATTATAAAGATGCTGAAAAATTTATATATAAAAATACCTCAAACATAATAATTGTACAGAATATAAAAATACATTAACACAATGTATGTATCAATTAACAGATGGAACAACTAATAACTATTTTGTAAAATATCAATTAATTTATCAGAAAATAATTTACATAAAGAAAGTACCAAATTAAAATGTATAAAATAAAGTATTTTCTGAAAATTAAAAAATATATTTTTTAATAACTTCTCACCATACTCCTCTACAAACAACCCACCAGTAAATTTAAACATTTGAATAAAACCGGACAAATTCTTTAAATATACTACCAAAGCCGAAAATATACTTTACTTAAAAAATATTCAAACATATTTAATACAAACATAAGCTATGATACAAAAAGTAATGCAAAGGAAAATGATTTAAAAATTACTTTTAGATGTATTATTATATTAAAGAGAAATATTAAACACATTAAAAAAACGACATTCTTACCTGCGACTGTCTGTCCCACAATATTCTTGAAGTCGCAATTTTTTGGACCCAATGTTCGTATCTAGAGATACTTTTTTTTTCACAATTCAATTTTATTGTCAAAAGCCGATACAAATTCGACGTCATGTGGAACGCCAGCAAAAGACAGTGACAAGCAGCATTGATTTAAACATTTTCCATAATAATATATCTGTGTTGATGTAAAAACCACATTAAAGAGAAAAGAAAATATACAATTTTATCAACAAACAATAGTGCCATAATAATATCGCTGAAGGCATCCAGCGATCTAAGACATGTAAGTCAAAGCAATTTAGTACACATGTAGATTAGGTCCTCATCCATAGCATAGCCCAATACAATTAACCCAACAATTCTTCGACAGCAGAGACAGAGGGAGGAGGTTCCAAGTCTAGTCCCCTGTAATCCGCCCACCGCTTCCATATCTTAGAATGTTTCTGGGGGCACCCTCTCGCTGTAAAGACCGGGATCTCTAGAACCATACAAAAGTCAAGTCCTTTCTTCCAGGTCACAACCAACGGCAGAGACTCACTCTTCTATAACCTAGCCACAGCGCTCTTAGCCAGGGTGAGGCCTAGAAACAGCAGGTGGGGCTTATATCTATTGCCACCTAGCCCCTCCGTTATATGAAGCATAAACAATCGAGGCATTTATTTATTTATTTAAATTTATAAGGCGCAACACAACAGCTACCCAAAAAGGGTTTCCCGGCGCCGAGACACAGCATAATGATGGCAGGGGAATACTGGCTGTTCAAGTTATTGTTCGAATAGCCAAGTCTTAACGTGCCTTCTAAACCTGGCATGATTTTCCTCCTTACGAATGAAAGGAGGGAGTGCGTTCCAAAGGGTTGGTCCAAGGTGGGCGAAAGATCTGCCTCCCATTCTTGCCAGTTTGAATCTTGGAACGCAGAAGTTGGAAGCTGATTGCGAGCGAAGGTTTCGCTTGGGAGTGTAGGGATGAGCCAACGCTAGAAGGTAATTGGGTGCAATGCCAGCTTTAATTCTGAACATGTAGTTCAGGGCTTTGAAACGGATTCTACTTTCTACCCTGAGCCAGTGCAGTTCACGGCGGTAGCTCGAGACTCCGGAGTTTTTGAGGATTCTGCACAGTAATCGAACAGCTGCATTTTGGACAAGCTGTAGTCTACTGACTACCGCTTTGTTGGAACCAAGGTACAGAATATTGCCGTAGTCAAGCCGTGATGTTATGAGGGCATTGACTACGGTTTTTTGAGTGGAGGAGGGCAGCATCCAAAGGATTTTCCTCAGCCATTTGATAATGGTAAGGCATAGGCCGACAACTTTACTGGCCTGTTGATTCATGGAAAGGGAGCTATCCATGATGACTCCCAAATTACGTACTTGAGTAACTGGAGTGGGAAAAGTTCCCATCTGACTGGGCCAGTGAGAGGGATTCCAAAGATCTCGTTGTTTCCCTAAGAGAAGAATCTCTGTTTTGTCTCCGTTAAGCTTTAATTGATTTCTTGTCATCCAGTTAAGGATGCTTTGAAGCCCTAATTTAAGGAGAGACGGAGATGATGGACAAGATGCAGATAGGGAGAAGATAATTTGTGAATCGTCGGCGTAGGTCATGAGGGTAAGTCCAGATCCTTCCGCTAGGTCGGCCAGGGGTCTGAGGTACAGATTAAAAAACAGGGGGCTCAAAATAGATCCCTGAGGCACTCCGTGAGGGGCTTTAAAAGTGTCGGAGCAGGCCAAGGAGGATGTAATTTGGAATGTCCGTTGAGCCAAAAAGGACCGGATCCATTCGAGCGCTTTCCCATGGACACCGTTTCTGTATAACGCCTTGATGAGTGTTTCGTGGGATATGGTGTCAAAGGCCGCGCTCAGGTCTAACAGCACGAGCGCGACCGTTTGACCATTATCAAGGAGGTTCCGGATGTGTTCAGTAACTCCTAGGAGGGTGGTTTCTGTCGAGAAGCCAGCCCGAAAACCCGATTGCGAAGGGTGCAAGAGCGAATTATTTTCAGCAAAGGTGGATAAGACCGAGTGGATGTGTCTCTCCAAGCATTTGGAGAAGGCAGGGAGCAAAGATATAGGTCTATAATTTGCCGGGAGTTCCGGATTTGCTGTGGGCTTCTTTAGCAATGGCGTTATCATGGCGTGTTTCCAAAGGGCCGGAACTGTGGAAAGTTCTAACGAAGAATTGAGTGTATCCACAATGATTTCCAGGGAGCGATCGTCCAGTTGTTTAATTACTTTGATGGGAATCGGGTCCCTGGGGGAGCCGGATTTAATGGTCTTAAAAATGGTCTTCAGTATGTTAACCGTGATGAGAGGCCAAGATTCCAGGGTGTTCTCACAGGAGGGAGCATATTCCATGTCATTATTATTTGTTATTTGTTTTAATGTCCCTGATGATTTTCTCAATTTTTTCGGTGAAAAAGCAGGCTAGATCTTGACATTGATGAGTGTTAAGAGGGGGAACCGTAGCTGTGGTTTGTGCACCTGCAAGTTCTTTAACCTTATTGAACAGAGTTTTCGGCTTATTGGTAGCTTCCATGGTGGTATTTGAAACAAACAGAGCTCGTGCTTTCGCGCAAGCAGTGTGGTATAAATTTCTGGCTTCATGGTAGGTCTTTTTTACGTCCGGGGCGTAGTCTTTACGCCATTGACGCTCAAGCGCCTTACATTTCGATTTTTCAATCTTCAAAAGGTCATTAAACCATGGGGCAGGGTGACGGTGTCTGCTTCCTTTGATATGAGGGGTGGGTAAGCAATGATCAGCGGCGTCACTAAGCCATTGTTGAGTAGCTGCTGCTAAGCTATCCATGTTATGACCTTTTGTAGGAGGGTTTTCATGGAGTGCAGCGTTAAGTTTTGCCATGTCCAGTAATTTCCAGTTTTTCCTGGATGTAGCTCAAAAAACAGATTGTATACTAGTGGTAGGTGGGAGATTAATGCTAAATTTTACTAGATGGTGGTCAGACCAGCAAATGGGGATGGTATCATGCCATTTTAGCTCGTTGATATTAGAAATAAGGGGGTCGAGTAAATGGCCCCCTTTATGGGTAGATCCAAAATTGACTAAGGTCAGGTTAAGGGCCGTTAGATCATCTAACAAATTTGAGCAAAAGGGGATAGAAGGGTCGTCAAGATGTAAATTAAGGTCACCAATAAGTGAAAAGTTTTTGGAGGCTATATAGTACGGAGTAATATAATTGGCTAGATTTGACGCCCATTGGGATGAATTGCCACGGGGCCGGTATATCAATAGGCCATACATCGTAAAGTTTGGGTTCAACGATATTTTTTAAAAAGCCGGCTTCGCAGTCAGGAATGTCGACTGGTTCTAACGTACATTTCATTTCATCCCAGGACCTCCGAAAGGCATGCAGCAACGCCTCTCCAAAACCGCGATAAGGATGTACACTGCCATATTGTGTGGAAGAAGTTGCCTTCAGCCGCCCTGCATCGCAGGCATTCAGGGGACGCAATCAGCCCCGCCCACCACAGCCTATATCTGGTGAAGTATACCAGATGCAGGTATTTGAATTGAATCAGCCTCAAGCGGGCAGCTAATGCTGCACCACGTGGGGATTCGAGAGCCTCCACCCAGTCATCCTCGTCAAGGGGCCCCAGGTCCAACTGCCAGGCCTCCCGTGCATTATGCAGTGTGGTGGGGGTATTATTTAGGAGCGTACGGTAGATCTTAGTTATTTTGTGATCCCCTAGATCTCCTATAAAGACTTTGGCCTCGATGGGGTTAAATTCAGGTATAGTATCTTGTTGCGCCAAATATGGGGAGAGGGCATGTCTCAGTTGTAAGTACTTGTAAAATTGTGTGTGAGGCATATTAAATTCTGTCTGTAGTTCTTGGAAAGACTTCAGGCTACCTCCATGCATAACTGCCCCTACTGTATCAATGCCAATGGCCTCCCAACCCGAAACCCAGATTGCTGCATCACATGGCATAGCTGACCATTGCGCCATAGGGGGGTTTCCCTCGTCAGTTTACCCCACCAGTCCAATGCACGCAGCGCTAGTTTCCACACCTCAAAGACCTTCCTGGTCGCCGGCGGCAACGCCTTAAGCTGCGGGATTGAATATAAGATCTGGTGTAGCGACATTCATCAACGCTCCACTACATATGCTGGGTCCTTGCGGTCTCCATACCACCAGTCATTGAGGACTAATATGTGCGAGGCTGAATGATAGGCCTGAACATCTGGGGTGGCAATGTCTCCACAATAAGTAGATTGACAAGTTCTCAGAGTGACACGCGATGCTCCTCCCTCCCAAAGGAATCTAGCGAAGATTGCGTTAAACTGCCGGAACCAGGTCGGTCGTATGTAATAAGGGTGATTCTGAAGCTGATAGAGTAGGCGGGGCAGGGATACCATCTTGAATATGACAGATCTGCCAAGTAAGGAGAGTGGCAGGTGAGACCACACGTGAACCTGTTCGCCGTCTGCGCCCACAGGGGGGCCAAATTCCTGTCCCACGAAATAGATTGGTATGTGGATAGAAACACCCCCAGATATTTAAAACCATCCGGAACTATGGTGACTTCCTGAGACCATGTGCCCAGCTGATCTTCCCCACGCAGAGGCCACAAATAAGATTAACTTCTATTCATATAAAGGCCAGAGGTCTCCCCAAATATCTGCATAACTCTGAAAAGGCACGGGCCGGTCACATCCGGCTGTGTGAGAAAGAACAAAACGTCATCTGCTTTTAGCGCGATGCGGTCGGAAATCTCTCTCGACCACTCAAAGCCCCGGATCTGAGCACCAATCCTCACCCACGCCGCAAATGCAAATGGCTCCATGGCCAAGGAGAACAGGTAGGGAGATAGGGGGCAGCCCTGACGAGTACCCCGAGCGATAGCAAAGCAGCCCGAGATGGAATCCGCGATCCTAACAGATGCCTGATAAACCCAGAATGAAATGTCTGTACAAATCCGAAGCGCACCAAGCACGGTTTCTTAGTGCCCAATAAGTGGGTCTCCTGCAGAAGCAGGACCTCCGCACTGTATCGTTTTACTTGTCGCAGCACCGCCCCCGCTTAATTTTGTTTAGGAAACCACGAATATTCCAACTGATGATTTTGAATTTCCGTCCCTTGTGCATGCCCTGATTACGTGACGCGCATGGCATGGGAGTCCCACAGGGAGTTGTGGGCTATGGATGTGATTGACCTGTCTAAGACCGTGTACAAGTGGATTCAAAAGGCACTAACCCAAAACAGTTGCAACATAAACTCCCAAATAAACCTCCCACCCCTTCTCCACCCACCCCAATACCTCATAAACATAGAAGTATCTATTGCGGCATGCAGTGCAGCCGACCCCAAACGGGGGGTGGTAGCAACATGCAGCAAATGGATCCCCTGAAACAATCCCCTGAACCTATTAGTGTCTTATAGCAGAGGTAAACTTGTATGTAGTAGCCCAATTGGTAGGGACATCCCAAGATGAGTTCAGTTCTCAGGCATAGCAGGCCTAGACAGCATTCAGGCTGCAGCTGGCTCCGGTTGGTCTTCTCTCAGGCGCCGAAAAAACTGGCTATGGATCTTGGAACGCTCTTGGAGCGTGAGCGATGGCATTGTTTTTCAACCGCCCCCAGAGAATCACATCCACAGCCATCAGAGGAAGAATCAGTTAAGTTTAGGGGGGGTATGTGGCTTGGGTTTGATGGTCTCGTCGGTCCAGTGAAATACCTCTTCAGGTGTTTCAAAAAAGTGTGTTCTTGACTTGTAGATTACTTTAAGGCAGGCAGGAAAGAGCAGAGTACTGGATCTTGAGGCCTCGGAGCCGTGCCTTCGCCTCCGTGAACGATTGCCTGCGCTGCTGTACCAGTCTGGTGTAATCCGGGAAGATCATGATGCACTGGGAAGCGAATACCAGAGTCTCTTTTAGGCGAGCATGTTGCAGTATGATGTCTCGGTCTTTATAGTTAAGAAGCCGTAGGATTATCGGCCGGGGACGTGCACCAGGTGGTGGCTTCTGCATTAGTGCCGAATGCGTTCGCTCGATTATAAAGCAGGGAGAGACCGTGTCCAGGGGGAGCCAGTCCAGCAGCTATTTGGTCAGAAAGTCCTCGATATTGCTGCCATCGCAGCCTCCGGGGAACCCAACAAAATGGAGATTATTGCTACAAGCCCGCCCTTCCGCGTCCTCCACTCTTGTCGCCAGGCTTTTTGTTAGTGACTCAAGGGAGTGAACTTTCTTTTGAAGGCCGGTCACTGTGTCCTGTACAGTGGAGATTCGGGACTTTGTCTCCGTAATCCGCCGTACGGCGCTCCTAAGATCCTGTCGAAGGAGCATGACGTCCGAGCCAACGTACCCGATTTTGGCCTCGAGAGTCTCCCGAGACTGTGTGATTGCCGCTAGTACCGCTGCATTGTTGGGCATAGCTGTGTCAGTATCCCCTTGGCTTGGCCCAGCGATACCGCCCCGGTGAACTTATCTATTGTACTCTGTTTGGACGCCATTCCAGTTGGTTTGTCCTTGGCCATGCTGTAAGGATATGTGGGTCGTGGTACACCTGCACCCAAGCCCGGCACATTTCTCCACGGTGTAGTCCAAGGCGGGCCACTAGCACTTCGCCACTTGAGGGAAGCGGCCGGGGGGCCACCACGTCTACAAGCTGCACTGAAACTAATCCAGCCACTTCTGTGAGCTGGGCACCCCCACCTCCCCTAGCGCATGCCGCCTCAATCCCACACACTTGCCCGCCTCTGGCAGATAGTTGCCCAAGAGTTCGGGGGGTGGGGTGGGGGGAGGCTGAGTGCGACCAAGCCCCCTGCGACACTCCTGGGGCAGTAGTGGCCCAGCAGCCACCCAGGTCAGCACCCCAACTCACAGGCACAAAAAGACAGGTGGAGAACAGGTCCAATTCTCTTGTGTATGGCTCGCGCCAGCAAGCAGTATGATAGGGCTTGTTAACCCACCCCCTCCACTAGCTCCTGCAGGAGGGGGGTCGGCACGTCAGGCAGATAATACAGGAAGGTGACCTCCCGATTTATTGTCTCTTTAGCAGGGCACTGCGCAGGGGTGAGCTCAACGCCCCGTCTACATCCTCCTTGAACATAGGAGGGACCGCCCGCAGCCCACAGCGGCAGTATCTTTGGCACAACGCGGCTCAGGTCCGAAGGCTCAGACAACTCCCAAGGGCAGCCCCAGCGTCGCCCATCGCCCTGCTAATCTTGGCTGGCCGCACAACAAGCAAGGCCGCCCGCCGGAACACAGTCAGCCGATGAGCGGCAGAGGCAGGACTTTACAGCCCACTCGGCCCTCCACCGCGGGTCCACAGTGTAGATCAGTCCCGTGGGAGAAGGGGGGAGGCCCAGGAACGCGCACAGTCAAGGACCCAGGGGGCACCAGGGATCCGCGGTGCGCTGCGGCTCGAACTAGCCGCCGAGGCTCCCCACCCCAAGTAGCGGAAATCAAGGTCGCCAATGCCAGGGACCCACGTCACTGCCACAGGCTGTCCTACCTGTCGGTTCGCTGCCCCGATTTCAGTGCTAGCCTTCCCCCATGAATAGCGCTCAAACCCCCGCTCACCGCCCTCTTTACACGGGGAGCCGCCAGCGCCGCTCGCGGATGCCGCACACCTCCGGTTCCCGAAGCGCCTGCCACGGACCTTGATGCCACACCGTAGCCAGCAGCGAGTGTCGGTCACGCGCTACAGTGTCCCCCTCAGCGCGGGGCTCGGTCGAAGGTAGGATTAGTTAGGGAGCTCGGCTATGGCACGTCCTCCATATTAGACCGCCAAGCCTCCCCCACCCCATCTAGAGATACTTTTGACTCATTATTAAGGTCGTGCATCGGACTCCGTAGAATTATTTTTTTGTTTTAACCAAAAGAGTTACCTATTTTGTAAACTTATTTTATCTAAAGCTAACAAAGCATCATTAGAACGGATGAGAGATCAATAAAGGAGTGGTTAAGTTGTCACTGTTGCTCTATATGCAAATACACCACTCCAAAAACGTTGCAGACATGCAATGAGAAGATCAGTGTAATATTCTGTACATTGGTTTGTGGCTAGATTTGAGCTATTTTTGTGCACACATTTTTAAGTTTAACTAAGCACTAGTACCTGGAGTCTTACACAAGTCGACAAGCAGAGGGACGAGCTGTTTTGAGGAACTTATTTTAAGGAAATAGTGCTTACGTCCCACCTCCTAGACAGGTGGGAATCGATCAATAGTTCGGCAGGTGCAGTGGCACCGGGATCCACTTCACCCCAGTTTTAGCAGTTTTTTTTTTTTTAATTACCAAACCAGGGAATGCGGCCCATTTTCTGTGCTTACATTTGAATCCACAGTGGTCCGGCTGTGCCCCTGCTCCTAGGCATACACTGCTGGTGACTCTAATGTAAAGAAAAGTGTCCATCTTTGACAGCTACGATGCTGTAAAAGAAAATGTACTTGCGTTGAAATACAGCGGTGTCATCTAGTGGTGGATAGAAAGTGCGTTATCCTTTAGCAGTGCTGCAGCGTAAAACCTTCTAAAGAAAAGGCGGCAAGCCTCGACTTCCCCAGTCCAGCCTTGACTTCCCCAGTCCAGCTATACCATGCAATTCACCTTTATAAACACACCCTTGGTGCTTTCTTATGTTTATAACCTCGTTAACCACGTGATGCTCTCTCTACAGTGTGCCTAACTTGTTTTTCAGCCCTCTGTTGTCAGTAGTAACAATAGGGTAGCTGACACCAAAAACAGACCACATCCATCAGTGCCCCCTGATTGAACTCCCATGCCAACCATGATCCGAAGCAGGAATGCGCTGTATCTAGCTTGGCATCCATCTGTTGAAAGATTGCTGCTACGGAGCGTGTTGTGTAATTCAAGATAGCCCATCACCTTTCACTTTAGAAGTGTCTCCACTTGTTTTCAGGCTTCCCAGCTGAGGCCGTCTGGCTTATCGTTGCTGTCTCCCTTCTCCCGCTTTGTGATGTGTAGAATGATAATGCTCGAGATTACCAGGCCGGTGCTGCTGCTGCTGCTTGCTGCTTCTTTAAAATGCCTTTATTCCCGGGATGTTTTATCATGAGCTCGCGTCCTTTTGAAGTGAGAGTTATGCAAGGTTAGTCCGGACATTCAGCCGTCTTCCATTTGTTTGCCCCAAATCAGTTGCCTTCCATGTACTGAAATGTAACTTTTTTTTATGTAGCGCCTTTTACCGCACATCTGCTGTTTCTAAGCACTGTAAATATTAGGCGATATTGTTAGACATTTTACCGGTCTCTGGAGGATGAAAGGTTAAGCGGCCTTACAGGGATTTTCACTAGTGAGCGCTCCATGTTTTAGAGGCTAGCTTTACACTTGAGCCATCCTGCCATGCGAATATGAAAACAGTAATTACCTTTGTGTTTGAATATGCTATTCAGACAAATCTTTCTCGTGAACTCACTTCTAAATGAAAATAAGTACTGGGTGAAGGGAACCCCCGAAAAATGTATGCCCCAAACCTTTCCTTCAACAGAATGTCAACGGGGTCGAAGATTTGGAGACCGTGTTA
This sequence comes from Triturus cristatus, assembly GCF_964204655.1. Lineage (NCBI taxonomy): Eukaryota > Metazoa > Chordata > Amphibia > Caudata > Salamandridae > Triturus > Triturus cristatus. Next base: position 910,794,801 of record NC_140584.1, read on the forward strand.
AACCTTAGTTTCATGAGGCAATGTGTACTCAAGTTAAGGCACCTCCCAACACCTCAAAAATACATAAAAGGAACAGAGGCCCCCCCCTCAATAAATGAGTTCTAGAACAGGAATAAAATGTAAGAGATTTATTGCAAAAAGTCAAAGCATATCTTAATAAAATAATATTTCCAAAGCAAAAGTCAATGCCAGGAAGGCTCTTAGAATAATGCATCGGCGAATATGTGTAAATGAGGGAAAAATCCCCAAGTGAGCGGCAAAATCAATAGATAGTAGCATTGTAAAATCTACCAGAAAGTTCTGGTACCCCCCCCCCCCAAAACAAAGGGGGTTATTTAGGAAATGTCATAGAGCAGAGTCGAAAGTGCAGATTCATCCTGGTTTGAGCAAAAGAATGAGATTATTAGCAAGGCAGAGCACAGTTTTATTACACCTCATATCGCCCTAACACCTAAGCACTATTTCACTCCATGAATATTGAGTCTGTCCACTCTAGGCTAAAGCCAAGTAAACCATTGTGAATGAATAGGACACAGCGAACTAGCGGAAGGAAGGTCCTTAAAAAAGATACAGTATTAAGACGAAGCTAGGAAAATGTTATCAAGAATAGCGACACCAATTTAAAGGAAATAAACAAACATGAATTTGCTTGAATTTGTGCTGCACAAATAAACAACGAAATGTTTCATTTTGGATCTTTTTTTTGGAAATTTGAGGCCTAGTTTGCAGGAAAACACACTTCCACGTGTCATAAGAATTGTGTTTCAAATGTCATAGTACTGTATCAGTGTGTACATGTATAATCCAGAGTAAGTACACATTCTGCATGTTGTTAATGATGCGCAAAAATATAAATGCGCAAAAGGAAGTGATTGTGACATAGAGGGATAGTTGCAGGGGGTTAAAGAAAGGGTCATAGCTTGAAATCCAGTGTTGCAATTCCAAAGAAGAATGAATACCCCACAAGAGGCAAGAGAAGAACTTCTTTATTCCAGTCATCCACCCTCCTCAAAGCGGACACCTCCACATGCTAAGGTGAGCTCACGGCTGAAGACTCTATTACAGAAGAGCAAAGGGGGAACTGGTAGGGACCATGTTTATAGAGGTATTTGAAAGGGTACAATAATCATAATAATCATAAATAAATATAGGAAGATTACAACAAAATGGTCATAGCTTGAGCCCTTTTTAGGAAAGCATATGAGCACTTCTCGTGATGGAGAGAGAGAGCCTGGCAGGATAAATGCTTGCTTAGGGAGGTGTAATTGGAGCAGGTTTGAAGTAGAAAATGCAGATCACAGGAGGTCGAGTTTAGCGAAATAATAATCAGCAAATGCATCAATAGAAAGAGTCTCACAAGAAGAGGCATCCGGAGAGGAAGTGTGAAGCAGAGTTAGCAGGGGTAGGACCAAGGGGTGTCTTCATAGTATGTTTCCTTGACCGATTGTTGACCCGCTTTGTGTGGAGTATAAAATGAGACGAAAGGGTGAGTAAAAGCGGAAGTTCATCTCAAAGAATGCTTGATCCTCTGTTGGATACAGTGAAGGTGCAAACGGCTGGCATCAGCCAAATGCGTGGGATCGTTGGAAGAGATAAAGAGAGTGGATGGAGTCGAGGCATGCGGCAACAGAGGTCAAAAAGTCTCTGAAAGTGGCCCAAGGGGCATAGAGGGATCAAGGATTCATGTATAGGTGGGTTCACTTTCACATCTATGATGCACTATTGTGCTGTTTTCATAAAGCCAAGGTTGTTCAGATACAGTAGTATATTTCAATTTCACCGAGTGCCGCGGTTTAGTGGGGAAAACCATCGAGACAGCATTAACATACAAGTATTCTTGTCAGCAACGTTTTTTATATATTTATGATAAAAATATCAGAAGCTAAATGACTTCATCCAAGTGCTCTTATAGAGGTGAATTCTGTGCAGTTGACGCTTACAATCAGCCCTCCTCTATCAAGCCTTACATTTTAGTTCAGCCCTTCTTAATCAAGTGATTATCCATCCGCTCTCCTTTGTCCCAGATAATTCCAATGTTCTTTAAAACTTGACCTGGAATGTGCCACTCGCCCCCTTCTTTGTGCCTGCACCGCCCAAGAGATCGCATCTCCAATCAAGTAAATTGTGCTCCTTTCAACGCAGCTCTGTAATTTGAATCTGGATTAGCAAGCGGTGGTGCCAGCCAATTTAGCCAAGGCACCCATTTAGGATTTTCTTTCTGTGTGAACGCATTGGAAAAACATAAGAGTAACTGTCCAATTCAGAGAAGAAGGGGGTGAAGCAGCCCCAGCCAAACCACAGCCTCCCATTGCCCTGAGCTTCCTCCATGCCCAGTGCCCCACTCCCCAACCTCCATTCCGCACCAGCCTTCCTGCTGAAATGTACCACCTGCTCAGAGCAGGCGATAACGTCAGTGTATTTGTTTCTGTGGAAAAACCAACAGAAAAAGACCTGGTAATTCTGAGCCTGTATCGTTACTCTCCATTCCTGGCATAAAAACTTGTAATGGAAAGATTTAGGTAGGGGATACCTTCAAAACCCCCCACCTAAATCCGGCCAGCCTGTGACGAGGGCCATTCTGAGCTGTGGCCCTGCAGGTTCTTGGACAGAACTACAGATGGGGAGGAGGAAAGATGATCCAAGGAAGTTTACATACACCTGCTTCCTTTTACCATCATGTAACCACATACATGTTCACAAAGCATCAAAGACAGCCACGCCTAAGACAGACCCTCATATCTAAGATTACTCTCATGTTGGTTAATTAAAACTGATCTACTGCATGAGCTCACTCGATACACTGGACCAAATGGGCAGCACTTTGCTGTGTGCAAGGCCAGTGAGAGAGTTTTGCCACCCTGGGTAAAGTGTCATTTAGCCCTTCCTAACTCCACCTTCAGAATGAAGGCACCGTTTGCTGTGTTTAATGACCAGAGGGGCAACCTGTTATCCCCCAGGTGGTTGACCCCCTAAGTGACTGCCGTTGAGAATTGCCTTGGCCCGGAAACAGCCCTCTGTCAGTCCTTAATGGCGCGCCCGCGGCAAGTAGAGAAGGCAACCTGCCTGTCAAAATGTCCACACCCGTTACCCTTGTGGATCTTGTAAATGGAGCCATTATATAGAAAGCTGCCCCTTGCTCATGATCATTAGGTTCATTCACTTCCTTGTACTACTCCTCAGTCATGGTATCTTTGTTGTTCATTATTCTCCACTTGTCTCACAAACTGAACAGATTTACAGCTTTCTTCATAGATTTAAGGTTATCTTGGAACTGGCACATCCCTGATATATTTAAAAATCTTCATACACAAGAAACAAATGTATTGACAAAACAGATAAACATAAGGAAGCAAAGAGAAGGTCAAGGCACTTCTGAATGGAGAAAGAGTAGGTGTGCGTGCGTGTGCGCGTGTGTGTGTGTGTGTGTGTGTGTGTGTGTAAAAGTAGCACCACTTGCGAGCATTGTTCTGAGTGTAATGTGGTCCAGTTAATGTTGACTAGGAGCTTTAAAAAAGGGTTGTTGTGTCAGGTGTCTCTACATTCACTGATGTGATGGGGAAGAGTGCAGCTCTCGTGCAAAGCAATCTTGGGACCGGAGTTTGGCAGATGGGATACTCTGTCACAAATTGGGTGGGTGTACCTTCCACTATATTACAAGTGCATTACACCCTATGGCACTTGTAATACAGCATACAGGATAGTCATCACATTTTCATGGAGTATCCTAGCTGCCACACTCTAAAACAGGCCCTTAGTGTTTTTCTGTTAACAATATGGTAACAAACACCTGTGCCATGGGACTCGAGCTGCACCTCACTGATGAGTTCTGACGTGAAACATATTTAGTCTAAACCTAATCAGACAGGCCCTTAGTTCTTACTACTCCTCAATCTGCGCTGTAGAGTCTGACTCTCATGTAGTTGAGAGGGAGGTGAAAACTAAGTCCATGAGCGGACAGTCTAGCTTCAAGAAGTAGTTCATCATGCCTTCTCCCACGGTGTTTATATACATCAACCCTCTCTCCCAACACCTCATAAAGATAAACACAGAAGGATTTGTATCTCAGACCTGCCAATTGCTTTCTTCTTGTTGGGAGATTGCCCCAACACTGAAAGTGTACCAGACTCTTGAATATGTGAACCAGCCATCCTCCCTGCTGATCCAGATATTACAAAAGCAGGAGATGGCACTAGTTTGGCTTCTAGAATTGTACGGTCGTCGGGAGTAACAGTGGCTTTCGACTGCCATATTACTCAGGACTCTGTCTACTGTAGATTTATACCTGGCAATTCTATCTTCGTTGTAGGTGGATTTCATGGCAGCCTTATCAGATCTGTCAAACCCATCAGACCAGAAGCAGCAGAATTAGGAGTTTTCTAACCCCCTATCCATATCCTCTCAAACCAAAGTGCAGGCTTGGCTACTGTTGTGGGGATTCTGCTCATACACAGAACTATGCACAAGAAAACAGGACCTCAGTAAATAGGGGTGTACCTCCTACCACATTAGTACCCAAAATCCCAACCAACTAGCAATAGTGTTTCATTCGGTCTCCTACAAATAGCAAGAAGCTACGAATGTTTAGACAGCCCAGAACATGAGCACTCCCGGCTCAACTCAGAGTCGCGGGAACAAGGCAATCTTTCGCTCTCTCGTACTTGTCCACAATAAGAATAATCAGAGTCACAAAATAAGTTCAAAGTGTTTATTTTAACTATAGTGATTTATAAAACAGTATGCGAACCACGACCAGCAGCAGAATGCATAAAGCTAGCATCATTAGCATTGTTACAGTACCATAGAATATAAAAGGAGTCGTCATTTTATAAAGACTGTGAAGAATGCAAAATAACCAGGCCTAATCACCATCCCCTTGGTAGTAAGAAATTATTTTATATAACAGAAGATCTCTTAGGCGTTATTTGCAGACCCCCTACCTGAAAGCCTAAACGCAAAGGTTTACATCCTAGGAACAGCAGAGCTCCGCTCCGTGGAACGGCTTTCTTAGAGTGTGTTTCAAAAACATGCAACAACGCTATATCAAAGCACGATTCTTCCATATGGCAGCTGTTGGTAACATGTTTTGTCTAGGTAATAGGGACTGACCAGAACAGAATAACAAGAGACATTGTTGATCGACCTTGCACATTGTGTTCAGACAGAATTTGAAGGGAAAGCTGAGAAAGTGAAAAAACAATCTGTTATCATGTACAGGGCAGAGGCAAAGTGTGCAAAAACAAACTCTAGCAGAGGCGTGCGCAAAGCAGCAGCATAGGGCAAGCAAACTCATGCTAACTTAGCAATATCGACAATGTATCTACAGGCCACATAACCCCATATAACACTACCTTGCTGTATTTCACCTTAGTTAAGACTCATTGGATGCTCACTGTATGAATGTGAAGGCTAGGAATGCCGCTCCCATTCCCTAATTGGCTTGGTGACATCGGCATGTTTTGTCCAATTGCGCAAACTGCGCAAGATTCGAAGTTTTTCTAGTAAGGAGGCCATCACCCAAATTGCCATAGCCCTAATTCTCTCCAAAATCGATTATGGGAATGTCCTCTACATTGGACTCCCACAATTCCAGAGACATCGCCTGCAGATGATTCAAAATCAAGCAGCAAGAATCATCTATCTTAAGGACAGACGCTGCCATATCACCCCCTTGATTAAAGACCTCCACTGGCTTCCAGTGGAGCAACGAGCCATGTTCAAAGCTGGTTGTATACCTTTCAAAGCAATCCAAGATACCAGTCCAAGATTTATTGTCTCATTGATCAATAAACACCTACCCAAGCAAACCTTGAGGTCCTTGCACCAGAACCTTTTGACGGTGCCTAGAATCCGACGCCAACGCATCGGTGGGACTAGGTTTTCTTTCCTAGGCCCCATGATCTGGAATTCTTTCCCTGCTTTCCTCAGGCTTGAGGGAGACTATCTGCGGTTCAGAAAACAACTGAAGACCTGGCTTTTGACCTTGGCCTACAATTAGCTGCTTCCGGCTTAAGCAGCACCCTTCTGTCTTTTCCTCAGCGCCAAGAAACCTGTTGGTGTACGTGCGCTATACAAATTCCCATGTAACATAACATAACATGTCTCTTGGTGCCGTTGACACTACCACCAATCCCAGAACCGCTTCTGGTATGGCTGTACATCTTTGGGCATCCAAGGACCAAACTCTGTTCCTTCCACCACTAGGACTGACATACCTCATTAGAGCAGCAGCAAAAGTGGAAACAGAATGCTGTTTTGACCTTACAACTGGGATCCTATTCAGCCTTGAGTTTTCCATGAAGTTTCCCAAATGTTCCTTGATGCATTATTTATGATGGGACATTTCTTAAACAATGAGCCTGATTAAGCCAGATGGTTCCAAGGGCGTCTGGGACTACATGTCCTGCAAAAGGGATGATCACCCAAGTCAAACCACATTTCTCTCCTCGCAGATTCATCCGGCAGAGTAATGGGCCCAATTGCTGGGCCCAGTTGCTGGATGACCATTAAACCCTGTCCCAGTCTTTCCATCATTGGTACTAAACCTTTGAAGGTGTGCACATGTGCCAAGCATTCAGCCTACTCCCTATCATTCTACAACTTTCGGTAACAACCGTCTCTTTAAAGTCTGGGTTAGGGTCTTATGAAAAACATGACATTTGTATACTGCAATGGATAGGAACCTAATACCAAGGTTTGTTCAGGGTGGTTGAAGAGAAAATAAAAATATTGTTGTGTATGTTAGGAGAGTCAGGAAAATGTATGAGAGCAGCAAAATGTGGTGAAGGATAGATATGATCTATGATCTACGTTCCCTGCAGGGCAGACACGCAATCACCCTCCTCTTTGCCCAGCACAGAGACTTTTTAGGGCATGCATGCCACTCCATTCTCTAAGATAGGTTTCAATACTGCCAGAGGTTCTGAGATCCCAGCGGGAATGAGGTAGAACATAGATCAGTAGCGGATCATAACTGCCAGAGGTTCAGAGATCCCAGTGGGAATGAGGAGGAACATAGATCAGTAGCGGATCATAACTGCCAGAGGTTCAGAGATCCCAGTGGGAATGAGGAGGAACATAGATCAGTAGCGGATCATAAATGCCAAAGGTTCAGAGATCCCAGTGGGAATGAGGAGGAACATAGATCAGTAGCAGATCGTAAAAGAGGACCAGGAAACCAGTTACTATCCTTCTTCTATAGTCCTGTTGCAATTCCACCTTTTTCTTCAATTTGTCTCTATTGGGGACCACTCGGTTTGCTGTAATGGCTGGTGCACACTGTTCCAGGGCTGCCATGTTTTCAGTTCCTTTGTGATTGCCATTGCCATAGATTCAGTGTGCTTGTTTCACATTCTCATACAAATGTAGCATTTAGAGTGACATATTTTGCGAGCTGTGCAAAGCTCTTAGGACCATGGTGAGAAGGCAGCAAATTAATATACTAAGGTTTATTATTACTTGGTTTAGACCAAGTGCTGGCGTACACTCAGAACAATTTATTGTTTGGTTTGTTGTCTTGATGCATGTGCTCTCTACTGTTCACTTGCTAGTAAATTACAACATCAGAAAGGAGAGGAACCTAGTTTAATGGGTTGATCTACCTACAGGAGTGCCCCTTAAGGTCTACCATCTGTTGATTGCCCTGTGCAGGAAACCTCTAACCTCATGGCCCCTCCTTCTAGCAGAGGAACAGACAAGGACCCCATCCAGTTTCCTCAGCAGCGGGACTGACCAACTCACCGTCCAGTACTGGTTTGAATCCTGGTCACAGTAAACTCTTGTTTTGGCCCTTTTTGTATTGTTTTCTTCAAAATTCCAATCGGGAGCCCACCCATCCTACCCATTCCTGAAAGCCTACCTGAGGCAGGTAATTATGGTAAAACACATGCAGATAATAAACACTTACAAGTCAGATAATAATGAAATATTCACAAGTGAAATGCAAGGGAGCAAAACGTAAGCAGATCGTAATAATGGACGTCCAATGCAAGAAACTAGTGCTATTAAATGCAAGAAATAAACACCATCAAATGAAAGACTCTGATATAAAGAGCATGTATACACAAAATTGAAGCATATAAAATATATACACAGAATATATCAGATAATACCAATGAACCAGAACCAATTAATAAAAATACTTCACAGGTTGGTCACTCAGCACACAAACAAAACACATGTAGAAATAACTCTATATCTATACATATATCTCAATACCAATGATCAGAGAAAATACCTCACCAGCTTTAATATCTTCATCTTAGCCCACACAAGACTGGGGGATCCCAAATACAATCCTCAAGTCAAGAGACTCCTCAAGCCGTGAAAAGCAGCACTGAACAGACGCGTCTGTCTCTCAGGACAAAACCTGGTTTCCATGACAAGAAACCCCAATTTTAAAATATTTTCAATGCACGAGAAGACACCCTCTACAGCAAGGAATCTTACTGGTCCTGGCCATGTTTCTGCAAGCATTCTATGGCAAAGGATTTCTCACGCATTCTCCTCAACATGTTCCAGCCCCTTATCTTAGTGAAGCTTACGAAAGTAGAAAACATCCCCCAAAGTACAGAAAACAATCTTGAAAGTGAATAACCTGAATAATGATGAGTAACCTCTGGGCATTCTTGTGTGTGTGTGTGTGTGTGTGTGTGTGTGTGTGTGTATGCAGAGCTCAAGCCAGACGGAGTCCAAATTTAAGATGAAGTTTAGGGCTCTTGAAAGCCCACAGGTATAACTCCATGTCACAATTTACAACATAATGCACATTTGCGCACCACTGCCTACAACACTACACTACACTCTGAGACAGAGAAGCACATTTCACACATTTCTCTCTCGTGCTTTCAAACCCACATCCCACACAGTCCATTTCAGGCAAGGCTGTGTTGAAAACCTCCTACTCTGAAGTTTTAAGAAGACACAAAAAGAAATCACAAGTTTAAAATGCAAGTGCACAGACAATGATGTCGTAGATTCAAGATAGAGTAAATTAAAACACATAGTCAATTAAAACAATGGTAGAGAAAGGTCATCATGTGGTCCCAATACATATTAGTGCATATAGCACTACAGTGTGTGATCTTGTATCCTTCGGAGGTAGCTGTGGCGATGTCTGGAGCGGATGCGGGGTTCAGCCAGGTCTCTGTGATGAAGAGGGAGTCCGAATCTTGATGGTGCCCCAGATTGGCGTGTTTTCCGAGTCAATGTACGTTGATCAGCAGGCAGTTGATCTTTTTATTAGAGGTGTTAGGGATGGCCTTGTTGGTAATTGTGTGCGACGCTCTATGGCTGGCTTGCGTGGTGTGGGCGGTTTCCTCTGTGATGCAGGTGAAGCAGCATTTTCGTCAGGAAAAGGGCCCTCTGTGGTCCTGGGAGAGGCATGGGTGCAGTTGTTGTTGTCCGAGGTTCAGGGCTCCAAGTTCATCTGAAGTGAAGCGGTGGCGGTCTGTGAGGGTAGGGGTACTGGTGCTGGACGTGGTCCCTCTGCCTGCGGTCCCAATGGCGGCAGAGCTGGGCACCGAAGCTTTTTTAAAGAAATGAAAATGGCAGAATGGAATATTACTGTAGAATTTTAAATCCGTAAAACAGTACTAGTGTAATTGTCAGTTATGACTCCCATCAAATTTAGTGAAAAGTTTATGCATTTTGCTGTTGAATGTTATTGAGATAGGTTTGTGGCTAACTCTTGCCATCATTCTTCCAGGCTAGTATCCTTTGGTGTATGCTTTAATCTAAAACAAACATTTTAGCATGCACTCCAACAAACTCAAGGTCCAGCTGAAGCCTTAATGCTTAGCTCAGAGAAGCATACATCTTATTTTCAAACACCTTCCCACGTGCCTGTAAAGCTGTGGACAGGTACATGACTTCGAGCATGCATTACTATATTCATGTAAAACGAACGGAACCAATAAACTGCTCACAAGCAGGCTCTGGTAATGTGTTCATCTGATAGAACTCCTTAAATTCTGTTAAGTTTGCTAAGTGGGTCAATCTTTGTGTTCCATCGCTTTATTTAATACGATTGTGTTCACGCTAACACAGGTGTGCCATGTAAAACGTTTGAGATATCAATAGCTCGAAGCAAAACACCTAAAAGCTCATACAATAATATGTTGACAAGTATTCACTCCTCGGTGAATTGCAAAGCAGATGATCGTGTGGTTAGTTTGGCAGCAGTACCAGTTGCTTGCAGGAAGTTACGTATTTACATTACTCCTACTCGCTTCCGGAATTCATGCATGTCAATCAATTGCTTTTAAGACAATGTATTTTTGCAAATACGTAGGGAAACTGAATCTATTTCAAATGTTCGTATATATTAAAATATTTTGAGTTTAGTGTATGACAAATAGCTGTGTCAGATAGCTGTTTATTGTGTTGGTTAGACATTACAGTACAACATAATCCTTACCACAAACCTCTGCCTTAAATATAATGTTATGTCTGATACCAAAAAGAGCGCTAGACTGGAGGAATTTCTACTTTCTAACCTCCCATCTGCATTATCAGATTAAAGTAAATTTGCAACACTAAATATTGTGTTTTAGTGACTTCAATATCAGTGCCATATTTACACTTTAATAAGTTTAAAGAAATTAAATTTGATGGAAGCATTTTTTCATTATGTGGAGCGCTGTGTCACCATGAAGCATGAAGGTTGGATTAAAAGCTTTCAAACTACCTAGACAGAACCTTTCTTCATATTTTTTTGGGCAGATGAGACACATTGGGGCCGATTACGATGTTGGGCAGAAAGCCTCCGACTGCTAGTTGGAAGCTTTCAGACCACAGTCGGAGGCTTTCAGACCGTCATGGTCGGTTCTGACCGCCTGATTACGATGTTGGCGGTCGAAACATAAACCGGCCGGTCATTCCGACGCGGTCCGACCGGCTCTCAGAGTCTTCCGGACGGTTGAAACCGCACCGTAATTCCCTATGGACGGCATTTCTGCCATTGGGATTACGATGTCGGTTTCCAACAGCCTTTCCGTGCTGGCCTTTCCGACACATAAAGGCTATCCGAAAGCGACTTTGGGCACCTCTAGCAGGGCCCCCTTGCCTCCGCGGCCTACGGTTGGTGGCCAACGGGATGCCTAGGGAACTCACTGTAAAACACTGCACTGTGTGGCAGGCACCATAGGGTGCCTGCCATTGGGTTCAGGGTTTTACACACACACCTATTTCTCTATAGGAGCCTGTATTAAGGTTGGTTTACATCCGTAACACAAGCTCCCAGAGAGAAAAGTGAGTATGCGACAGAACAGTATTAGGTCGCATCGTAATCAGCCAGTTGGAACCGCCGACCTGAGGTCGGTCGGTCCCGAAACTGAGACGGTGTCAGTCGAAGCCAACTCCAACGGACATCGTAATCAGCCCCATTGCGTTTTTTCCTATTTGTTAAACTGTATGTAGACTTAATCACGCCTGTTACAACCTAATATGTTTTATCTCTGCCCGAACACAAGCATCCTGCTCCCTACATAGAACCTTTTCTTAGGTCCTTATAAGACTGTCTTGTAAGAGATCTATCCGTATTCCCCTGATGTTCTGCCAGTGGATAGATTTTCAAACCACTGAGTCAAGTAAGAGTCCTAGCACTAAAATAATGATTGGTAGGAGTAGGTGTGAGGAGAATTGTAAAGCATGAGTACAGAACAGCTTGATCCCTCTACCAAGTCTCTTTTCTTAACTAAAAAGGATATCACTAAACTGTATCAAGCCATTAACTCGAAGTAAAAGAGACACAGAGCGCTGAAAAAAACCAAACAATTCATCTGGACCTGGTAGTACCAACAAAATACTATATAAGCTGCAGATTCAGAATAGAGAGTTCAACCAGGGCTAGTTTTTGCACGCAATCAAATTGATTGACAACTCATAGCACCTGTTAGGCTGCACAATTAAGAACCATTCCAGAGTATTTGAGCGAATGATTTAGACAACTCATAGCATCTATGAGGCTGCACAATTTGAAGACCTATCCCAGGGTATTGGAGTCGCTGGGGCTGGGAAAGGGTCTGCAGTCCCTCTTGTTCTCCTTTTAGTATGACACAGAGAATGCATGTGTCTCTATACAGAGAAAACCTGTCAAAAACTCGTTTGGCCCTCTAGAGTAGGGCTTGAGTATGTGCATCAAACACCTTCAAGCTGCTACACTGCTTCCTAAACAGCAGTATTTGCCCTAAGAGAGAAGGGTATGCACCAACGTGGTTCCCGTACACACTGTGCCATAGGACTTAAGCTGCGCTTCCCTGATGAGGTGTAGGTTGGCTGAAACCAACCTATGGTTGCTTCTGTTCCTGCCTGGATGGGACAAAGTCTGTCAGTTTGGGCTTGACTGTTCCTATGGGGGCAGGACAAAGACCGATTTGCAAATGGTCTAGAGTAGCCGAGTTGGTTAACAGCGATCTGGAATGAAGCCCAAGGAGTCACCAGTGCAGTGCTATTTAAAGGACCCCCAATGGAGCATTCTACAGCTAGCTCCCTTGAGAGTGGAGGCAGGTTCCACTGAATAAGAAATGAACTAGTACTGAATTGAAAGTAATTACAATGAAACCATGGAAGCTACAAAGTCGGGTAAAATATGAATTTGTAACGTTATCATTGGTGTTGAAGAAGCTCATTTTTGCTCACTCGACAGTCACTTCAGTTTTTCTTCGGATATTTTCAGGACTCTAAAACTTCTGTAAATGCCGGCTGTGCATCATTCACTGCTAACTGTTACTCAGGATTGGATTATTAACACCTCCTTCTGTGATGAAACTCTGAAAAGTTGGCGTTCAATAAATGAATCCATTCAAGCAAGCTTCAATTTGAGCTGTCATTTCATTCGTCTATGACAATTCCAATTCTAGTCAACATAAAATGACATTCAGTTTGGAAGGAGTGTAATAGATAAATTTCATCGGATAGAAGAGTACTTAACACAAACCATCAGCTTCTTGCTCGTAACACAATTACCATTAGCTTGTAGTCAGTGGGCATCTTCATATCATCTTCTAAATGTTACGGAGGTAGTATCAGAGCAGTTCTGCTGCCATATTGTTAGTATTAAATGGCTCAGCAGATCATCTGGTCACATTGGGAGCAGCTTCTGCGTCAGCAGAGAGCACTGGTTTGTGTCTTTTCTGCCGCACCGAGTGAGTCGTGTTAGATTGGATGCGTTTACCTAGTCTCCCATTATTTATAGAGCTCCATCGGGCTCATCTGAATCGCCTTCTCTGTCTAATATTTTTTTTTTGATAAACAAGTTTTTATTGTTTTGGGTTGTACAACATGAAAAACTTCTGGGCCCTTCGAACCACCACCACACAGCTACACAACATGAAAACGCACCATAGTCCCGCTCTCTGTCTAATATTTACATAGAGAATCTGTACACTGTGCTCCAAGTTGAAGGAGTCTGTTTCTGCATAAATATTGACGTGGATTCTGCAAATTGTCAGCTGACTTAAGAGGTGATGCTTCATTGCTCCTTATCATTCAGGACTTGTTGTAGTGTGATTGGCTCAGCCTAAACTATGCCAAGATAGATTTTGTATTGTGCCAGTCCCCCCACATAAATACCTGATTACTTTACAGTGCTATGATTATTAATATTGACAACAATAACTCTGTGACTTGTCATTTGCACAATCTTTTCTATCGGAGTTTTGGCCTTGGCAGCTAGCGTAAAAATTAATTTGGGAGTTTGAAATGTTAATACATTTCAGAGGACATTAGTCTTCTGACTGATTAGTATGTAGCTGGAACTAGGGATTTGGATAAGGATATTTTAAAACTGCACACAATTATTACTATATTCATTAAATTAATCATTTTAGTAAATTGTATTTCTATGATTATTTTGTTGTTTTGATCAAATTGAATTGAAAACAGCTATTTGAGGAAGAAAAGAATGCTAATAACATCATACATCATCTCTCGGTTAAAGCATGGGAGAGGGCGGTCATTTTAAATTTCGCTTTATGAATGACGGCTGTGAAGGTTACACAGTAGTAAGTGCTTTTTTAGGTCGAGCCTAGCGCAGCGCGCATGCGCTGCTCTAGGAAAACGACTTCTTGGAATCGCTCTGGATTTTTCACACGCTCGTGCGTGTGTTTTGTTTTTAGTCTTTTTTCTGTTGGGCTTTGCATGCGTCTTTCTAAAAAAGACAGCACGCCATTGAGCAAAGGCGGGTTCATGTCCCACCTTTCCCCGGAAATGTTTCCGCCCACAGCCTATGGCTTGCGGTTATGAGCAGGCGCCATCTGTTCGCCATCTGTTTCTGATTATGTTCCACATTGCGCGTACGCCGCACTGCCCTGCTTGTTCAGGTTTCCACTCTCTTCTCTGCAACCACCACAAATAAATGCTTTCACGCCAGCCCTGCCAATTAGCGCATTCGCGGTCGCCACACTGCCCCGCTTGTTTTCCCAAAAGTCGATGGAAAAAAGTGTCAGTGTGAACAACAAGTGACCATTCTATTCTTTCAACAAATAATAATGCGATTCAGTTAACGGATACTAGAAACGTGATGGCCCGGAAGGGGGGAAAAAACACCTTTTCCCCTTTATGTATCCATGAAAGAAAAAAAATTGAAAAAGGTGCTGTTGTACACCATCTTTAGGTCGACAAGCACTCCTGTGAGTGCAATGGACATGCTCTGCTTAGGTGGAAAGGTTTGGATAATGCGAGCTAGGCTTGCGAGTCATTCATCCTTTGTCTTTCTACGCATGTCTGAGAAGAAAAAAACTAACTCGAAATACATTTAAAATGGGCAGTACAGGAAGTGATCTGCTATCAGCAGAGTCAGCCACGCCTATACTTGTAAATCCGACAGTTGGCAGAGGAGTCAACTCTCATTCTGTTTCTATCCAAAAATAAATAAAATGCAAATTGTCTTCCCTAAAATTCATGGAACACGAATGCTAACCAGCGGATTACTGAATTTATAGCGATCGACTTTTGTTTCAGTGAGAAATTGACCTTTAACATAGTGATGGAAAAATGACATGCACGAATACCCAGTTTTGTGTCTTGGTTATGGGGAGGGTGCCATCTGTTTTTCTAATTAGCGAGGTCGCTTTATCTTTTGCGCCCACGCTTGTTTTAATTGTTTCGTGCCTCCAGTTCTGGCCGTGCACTTCAGTATTTCTCTCTCACCACTCAGTAACAAAGATCTGCACGTTTCCGCTGTGGGTGAAGGGCTTGGTGACTGCCACGGCCCTGATGTCCAGCTAGCCACAGACTGCCAAACTGACTCACTTTTGGCTTCCGCTGAAGCGTGTGTCCAGTTGCACTACGTCATGCCACCCTGCATACAGATGTAAGCACGGCACACTGATCTGTTATGCAAATGAATGTTTAACTGTGATGAAATGAATTGGGGAAGGGCTAAAATGGGCAGCGTTGCAGGGTTACAAGGATGACCTGTCCTTTATAATACCGGTGCTTTTTGTTAAATGTGTCCCATGTATTTGTTCAGCTGTCACGGTGCTTCATGCTGACATCCCCTCCTCAATATCTGCATTTCCCCACGGCCCCAATTCACTCCACCCACAGACATCTTAGCAATGGCGACTTCCAATAGCCAGCGTTTTTATAACTTACAAATGCCAGTAGTGTGTAGTGATTAGAGCCGTTTGTTTGAATGGAAGTCTCTCTGGTTTGTTCTATGTGCTTTTTTGGAAAGGGTTAGTGCCACAAAATCACTATCAAAAGTTTGACCTACAGAAATGTCAAATCTAGACTGTCACTGTACGTTAAAGGTACTTACCTTGACAATATAGTGCTATTCGATATTGTTGATGCGATGTTTTTGCAAGTCTGTTGTGTTATCCTGACCCCGACTCCCCCTTCCGCTGTGGAAAGACATCAAAATTTAAAGATCGCTGTGGCAGGATAGTAACATATGAATGAATCAATGCATTAAAATAAAGCAGTGTCCATAAATGTGACGTCTAGTTATGCAGATTCGCTACTTACAGTGGCCCGTAAGTCAAAGAAGGGGTTGGTGTTCCTTTATTAAAAACTTTTTTTAGTCAACAAATAGGACAGTCTACCCGCTCAAGTCGCAGGGGCCAGGGAGGCAGGGCTGATGCCCTCGGGATATTAATGGCGCCCGTCATCCGTGGAAATAAGGCATCACTTGAGAGGCTTGGCGCCTTCTCTGCCATCTTCAGGGTGCCCCCTGTGACCCACAAGACGCAGCAGCTAGAAGTGCCTGCAGAATCACACCAATTTCACCACTACCCCATCCCCATACACACTTTCTTCTCTCCTCCGCCCCGTCCTCTCAGCTCCTTGCCTCGCACCTTCATTTTCTGACCCTCTCTCTCCCCACTTCCTCTCTCATCGGCCTTCTCTTGCCCTCCCTCATTCTCCCCTCCTCCGTACCAATACATTTACCTTCCTCCTTCCACGTCTTACTCCGCTCCTTCCCCTGCCCTCCCCCTTGCACTCCCTGCCACCACTTCTCGTTCCCCACACCCCTCTCCTGACTGCTCGCGCCTAGCAATACGCGGTTGTATGACTTTACAACGCATTCCGTTGTAACCAGGGCCGTACTGGCTGTAGCGGGCACCGGGCATTCCCCCGGTGCGCCGCACGGGTGGGGGCTGGTTTTGGGCCCCTGGGGGCGTTTTTGTTGCAACACCCCCCCCCCCCCCCCCCCGCCCCCGCCTGGGGGTGGGGGGGGGCGGCCGTGCACTTTGCCAGGGCCGGTTTTGGTACTCAGTCTGGCCCTGGTTGTAACGCATGCCTTTACCACGCATGCGTTACAACGCGAATGCCATCACCACGCATATCCTTTACCACGAAAATGCCTTTTACACGCATACTTTTACAACGATTTTCGTTGTTAAAATATGCATGTTAAGGGCATTTTCATGTTCAAGGATATCACCCTAAAACTGTACCCTTTAAATTTACCCCTGCGCGATACCACCCCCTCATTCCACCTTACCTGTCCTTGATCTTCCGAGGTGATGTTGCACGTCATTAAGAGAAAGCGGAAGTGTCCTTCCGTTTACTCTAACTACGCCGATTGCCTCCACATCTTTTTCTTTAAATGACGGAAACAGGTGCGTTTTTTAAAATTTTATTTTGGGGGGTGCCCCCCCAAGCCTCTCTTTTTTAATCCTACGGTTTTTTTGGGGGCGGGGGGACCCCCCCAAACACCTTTTTTTTTTCTTTTAACTTTAGCCCACATGCCTTTAATACGTATCTCGTAGTAAAGGTATGCGTGGTAAAGGCTATTCTTTGTAACCACGAATGCTGGGTTATGGTTATGCGTCGAAACGGCCGCGTTGTAGTGGCCGTTTCCCGCAATATGCAGATTATTTAAAGCTGTTGTGGCCTGTAATGCGCTCTCTCTTTTTATTAACTGCTTTTACCTCCATGTCACTGTTTAACAATAATCTCTGTACTAATCTCCCTTCTACCCTTCATCTTGCCGCCCTGCTCTCTCCACTCTCACTTGTATTGCTCCAACTTTCTACATATCACTTCATCATGTCTCTTTGCTTCCCCTTCTCCACCTATTCCTCATTTACCTCCACTTCTTCCTCTCTCTGTGTTTTTCCATCCCCCTCCTCTCTTTACGTCAAGCCAATTTATAACCGCAAACCTTCATGCACACGTGGTTATAAAATTGTCCAGCGCAACTACCACGGTGAAACAAAAGGGGGCTGGTTGCTCTGTGTTCTTTGTAATATTTGTAAACTCGCAGCTTCTATGCTGCATGGCTAACCACTTTTATGGTCCCAAAGGCGAGTCTATTGGCTATGCCAATGCTTGTCTTATTAGTTTAGCTCGTTTTATCATAGGAAACCTTTTCTTTTGATCACAAGATACCTTCATAATGTCCCCCAAATTAGGCAATCTAGTGATGTGGCATCGGGAATGACTTTCCAGAGAGTATGACAGCTCTTGAAAATTCTACTGTTTAACAGACTGTACTCTTGTCCACCAGTTGTTTTTGTTCAGCACCATAGTGATCTGTGTAGACTTAGAGGCACATAAAGACTAGTTGAATAATCATCACTTAATGACAATACAGTGTATTCCTGGGCATCACATCCTAAGGTGATGTTTTCGAGTGTGTCCTTTCAGAACTTTTTTAGCTTGCTGCCTCTTTGAACTGAGGGTGATTATTAATTAAATTAGAACACAGACTATTAGGAAATAACAAATCCACATTTGTTAGTCCAGTAAAGTAGTGATTCTTTTTTATTAGGTTTTTAGGTCTGGTTTCTGACAACACATCTCTAATATACTTGCAGTGGGCTTTGGGTCTTCCTCTTTCAACCACAGACTTCTTTCATCCAGCCTCTTTAAGCCATTGGCTTAAGGCTTTGTTAATCACACTTTGGCTCAGGCCAGTGGAGTATAGCTGTCTCATCTAATGCTAAATGGATGTTTGCAGTGCACTATTTCTCGTCTTAAAAGTGCACCTTACACATTCAATTCTCCATCTCCCCAGTCTGTGTTGTGCCCTGATGCTGTCCAAGTGGGGCACTTCAATCACCAGCAGCCCTTGGTTTCTGGAGGAGAAGTTCAATCAATCAATCAATGAATCAGGGAATTGTAAAGCGCGCTACTCACCCATGAGGGTCTCAAGGCGCTGAGGAGTTGAGTTGCTTTTAGTGCATTCTTCGTTTCCACAGTGGAGGACATGCCTAGGCTGTGCCTTGGGGTAGACTGGGCCAAGAGCAGGCCCGTCGACATCCATCAGAGTGCAGGGAGGCTGGGTTGGACCACCCCCTTTTCATTTTCAGATACGAGGAGTAAGAGAAAGACTGCTGTTAATACAGGTCCCACACAAAATGACACAACAGTTGAAGGTTTTCAGAATGCGCAAAAGGGGTAATATCAAAGGAAATCAATCTTGCCGAATGCCGTTTGTCTGTTGATTGTTCCATGTTGTCTAGCCATTGTACATTGCCATCTTGAACTACAACAGAATTTGTCGGCAACTTTTGTTAGCCTGTCCGTGCCAGCTATACCAGCAGTCAAGCAGAAAAAAAAGTGGGCGAGTCTTATAGAACTGCTGATGAAAGTACTTAGACTTGTAATGTGTTGTTCCCGACTTCTCCACTGCATAACAACATTTCTGAGCTTGATGTGCAACTTTGTGCACAACGTGACTCTGTTCTAATGGAAACTCTTCAGCCTTGTCTTGAATGCATAGAGAGACTGGAATCTGGCTGCATGCTGTTTTGTGCGTTATTTTTTTTTATTTTTTTTTTAGAGTTTTATATAGCACGAACTAGACCCGAGACATCGGGTATCAAAGCGCTTTACATGAGCACCAGTTGTGTTACATAAGGACACATTCATTTTTGTTAGGCACGGGGAGATTAAGTGATTTGCCCAGAATCACAGGATGTTGAGCGTCATTGCCGAGACTCGAACCCGGTTCCCCAGCTTGGAAATGGCTATTCACACTGTGCCTCCCGCTTCCTCTGCCGGCTCACCTTCTGTTAATTCTGTACTAGTCTTGCTGACTGCAGCCGCTCCACAGTTCGTTGGCTGTATACGCATATCGTGAGAGCCAGGCACAACACAGTGTATCTTCTTGATGTCCCCTTATTGAGCCAGGCAGTCTCCCATGAGCCCCACTTGGCCGGCTTGGACTGCAGCTGAAACATCATCCAAAAGGCTCCCATGGATTATGGATGCTGTTGTTATGGGCTGAAAGCCATTAGCCGTCTTTGAGCTTGCCTCCGCTGCCTGCTCTTATGTTCTGCTATTTGCAAACGTTTCTGAAACAAGTTCAGCCCATAGCTAAGGTATTCTGCAGCTCAAAAACAAGGTTGCCCTTTGGTTGGCTAAACTTGCATTTTAATGTTGTTGGTTCTGACCAGATTATCATGGTCAGATGAGTGGCTTGAATTGGCTCCTCAGCAAAATGTTTTACGGGTGACTATCAAGTTTTAAATTTTAAGCCTCCTCTGTTTGTCAGTTCCTCTTTGGCCTTGGTGTCTAGGATCTCACTGCTTAATAGATTTCATGTTCTTGAGGACCTGGAGCATGTGAACTGACAGGGACCCATTTACCACCGGCCATGAATCGGTCAGTTCTCTCTCTATTACTGAGTTTGGATCAAGAGCTGCTAGTCGCCCTCTGAAGGTGGCTAGTTGTAACATAGCTGGTATTAACTCCTATGTTAAGTTAGCCGATTGTTATTTGTTATTACTTTTTGTTATTACTTTTTTATGTTACATCACTTCAAGAAACTTGGGCGATCCCTTTTTACATTTTGATGGTCTTCCTTGCTTTACCAAACCCACTGTTGCCTCCGCGTCGGGGTCTCTCAACTTGACTGAAGCTGGCTTTAAGTTTTCTACTCACTCAGATTGACGGATTGACACTGATCATAGGGGATAAAGCGTTCTTTGTATCACTGAACAATTTAGAATTTTCCATTGTTAATTTTTGTGTTTTTTTTTTTTACTAGGCAAATCTTAATTTCGCTGACTTATTTTATTTAATTGATTCCATTAGTGAGAAGACACAGTTCTCCCAGAATGTATTTCACTTGTTTTTTTGAGGTGAAATTATTTCTAAATTGCTTAAGAATACTTTTTCCATTAATAACTGTAACGCTCGGTTTGCCAGGGACTATACCCATATTCAGCAAGATCCCTGGGGCGCCCTGCACTACAACTATATAACTTAGTGGGATATTATTGACACTATAGAAACTGATGTACAACCTTTTTGGGCATGTATGTAATTCCACTATTAATTAATGATTTGTTTCTAAAAGTCTGATTGGTTATCTTAGTGGAGGGGAGGAAATCAATAAGAACTATGGGTACTATAATCTCTTAACAGCTGCTTTTGTGCTACCGGTCGCTTGTTGTTGCCACACCTCTAATCGTACCCCTCCACCTGTAGTAAAAAATTAAAAAAAAAGATCTTTGCCTTGAATGGAAGCTCTCTTACCTTATAGTGTTTTTATGTAATTTTGTGAAGCAGCATTTAGTTTGTTTTTATACATCTCTCCATAGATGCTATTCATAAAAACATCGCTGAGAGTTTTGCAGCGATGAATTGTTTGAATTGTTGGATTAGGAGCTCTCGTACTAGATAAGTGTGTTGTTTGGCTGATGGTACTGGTTTGACCTTTTTTTTGCTCTTTCTCAAACAGGCATCTTTGTGCTTCTCTCTCCAAAAAGAACTTTCAGACGCTGTAAGCGTGTGTGGGGAGTGCACCAAGAATGCGTTCTTACACCCTTGCTTTTTATTCTCTATATCAACCATCTTAGTTCTTGTTCACTTGTTGTGGGCAGCATATACAGGTTAATTCCGGCTCTCCTGTATATGGATGATGCTGTTACTTTGGCCCGCTCTCCTAACAGCCTTAAAGTTTTGGGTAATGCTTTTGTTTCCTTTATGGACAGCCTTACACCTGAGACTAACTTCACTAACTCCTACTATATGTTGTGGTCCAAACAGCTGATGGATGTGTGCCATTTGTAAAAACAGCAAAGATCTTAATTGTATCCCATAATTTCCTTATTAAGGTTTTGTATTTGATGCTCAATGCTCCTGGTTACCATATCTTGAAAATAGAGGTAATACGTGTTTTGGCTTGAACGGAGAGTTTACTGGGTTAGCTAAGTCCATGCTAAGGCAATACACGATTGTCCAGCAATTGAATCTAATCTTTTGACTACCTGCAATTCTTGGGAAAGAGTACTCCGATTCAGAATTGGCATCTTCCGTCTTTGTTTATGCTTCCCATTATGGAAATTCTGATCTGAGCATGTCAGAATGTGACCCTGTGATGTGGAGCCTCAGTCACTCAATCGCTATTGCATTTTATATTTTTTTGTCAATTTTACAGTCCGTTTTCCAAAAAGATTTGTAATACCCGTTTTGAGAAAATATAATTTTAGAACATGTAAACAGTCCTCGAAAAATCTGCTCTCCCTCTTCCTAAGGCGAGTCTTGTCTTAACAGGGTTTATGAAGCCTACTGGCCTGTTCTGGCAAGAGAGCTTGAGCTGGCAAAGAACTGTTAATTTGGAAAGTTAATGAGCAATAAAGATCCCTGTAAATCTTGTTTTAATCTTGTCACATTTACTGTTTGTTCAAAGACAGAGGTCAGATATTAGCTGATGTCTTCTTACAAATTGCTTCTTATTTTATCCTGGAACTTGGTGTTTACTTTTCCTTCTCTGGCTGCAAAGTTTGAGGATTTTGTAAAGTAAACTCTCTGACTATGGTGCTGAGTTAGAAGAAGTGTGAATTGAAAGGCTGTAAGTTGTCAGTTTGTTTCTAATACACAACATTAAAATAGCTTGCAAATGAATTGTGGGAATATTTCAAAATTAATCATCTTTTAGGAAAAAACTTTTTGGGTAATTCTGAAGTATGATGGAAAGAGATTTTAATAGGATCCAAATAAATCAGAATACTTTACCTGGCAATGAGCAAATGATAAATATTTGCTCAAACCCGATTTCCACACATTGGGCCATATGTACAGATTTTAGGGATTGCGATTTCGTAATGTATGAAACCAATTGAGTTTTATTTAGCGATTCCTAATAGGAGGGCAATCTCCCTACCTTATGATATTCATTAGGTAGGTCGCAATTTGCGACCCATTAAGAATTTTGGCCACCACGGGGATGGTGGCTTTCTGGGGTCAGCAGACCACCATGTCTGTGATTACTTTTTGAAAAGCAAACTTTTTTTAAAATTTTAATGCAGCCAGTTTTCCTTAAAGATAAAAAAGGATGCATTTAAAAAGGGAAAACAAATGAAACTCTGAAGTTCCATTTTTTAAGAGCAGGATTGCTCTTAAAAAATATTTGATTCAACATTCACAAAGGAGAAAGGATCCCGTGTGAACCCCTTTCCTTTTGCAAATGATTACCACCACCCTTGAGGTGTCGGTAAAAACTGAATGTTTTGCAACGTTATTTGGTTGCAGCACATTCATACATATCATTGCAATTTGGTATTAAGACAGGTTGCCTTAAACATGCCTCTTCAATCCCAAATCGCTAAACTCAAATTGCAATTCGGTAACATGGTGCCAAATCGTAATTTGGGCACCATATGGAAAGCATTTTTGCAGTCGGTCCAACTGCAAAAATGTTTTTGTACACATGGCCCATTATCTTTTGCACAATATATAGTTTTATAAGTAAAGCTGCACGTCAGATGCAATATTTGTACTTTCTATAAATGACAGTGCTCTACCGCATCAAACTTAAGTAATATATTTATTAAAAGTGAGAGTTTTTAAACAAAAACAAAGCAAACATTCTTGCTTCCACCAAGATAACAATGTTATTCATGATCTTAGAAGCCAGTTAGGGGTCATGTGTACACTATGTAGATTAGATTTGTATTATTCATAGAACAAAACCATAATCTATTAAATACAATACGGATTTTATGTACAGCAGACCTGATGAGTTCACATATTTGAAGGTACTCTCATATGAGAGAATGAAAAAAAAGCGACATGGTGAAATAAAATATTTTTCTCTAGGATCACACAGTTTGAGACCAATTTATGGGTCAAGTGCATTAAAGTTAGGTCGAGTAGGTTATTGAAGTCACTAGCCCAGCAGACCTGGTAACATTTTTATGTTTTTCGAGCCCAGGTAGACCAGCATTACAGTTTTACAATGATTGTCTGAGTCTGATGTTCGTCTTTGTTTTTGGATCATTTTTAAAATTTGCCATGCGCTTTCGCAACTCAACGATGTTTCAAACTATGTCTATATATATGTTTTTATAATCAAAGTTATTCATTCATTCATTCTTCATCTGATGGATGCACTATAAACATTAAACAAATGCTTTTCATTTTATTTTTTGAACATAGCAAGATTTTTTAAAACATTTTATCCAGGGTTTAAAATGCAAGCCAGACCTATTAGCTTAGCCAATGCTTGTTGTTCATGCTGTCAATTTACAATATAATCATTTTAGTCTTGAAGCATAATCATTACATTTCAAAACATGCACTGAACAAAAAGATAAATTAAACAAAAAGATGTGTATGAAAGCATGTTTGACTGAGCAATGAATCCTTCCGCTTGTAGAGATGATTGGTGTTGTCCACATGCAGCTAAAGATGAAACGACCTTCAGGGACATGCTGCCGAATTCTGATTTATCGGATTGATTTTATCGTATCTGTGTGCTGGAGCTATACCGCCCATTGGTTATTGCTCCAAGATTGCTGTGCCAGCTGCCTGCCAGATATACTAGTGCAGTGTTGATTGCTTGCCCTCTAGACATGTACAGGTCAAAGAGTGGAGGCAGCTGGGAAACTGTCATCGAACTGTGTATCCCAATCCGCCAGCTCTTCCATGGGGCTGCTGATTTGACTCTGACCTTGAATAATTAAATATTGTATTGAAATTGCACTACCCCTGATGAGGCTCGTAAGCCCAAAGTTAGTTGTGAGTCCATTGGCTATTGTGATTTGTCGTGCATGCTGAGGATGCCCTTCCACGCATTTACTCCAGTTTTTGTGGTAATTAGGGACTTGTGTGTTATCATCAGGGAGGGCTATGTGAGAAGCAGGTGCTTGCTGGAATAGATGAGAGTATGGTTTCCAAAAGGAGCTTAAGACAGACAGGCACGAGATTTAGATGAGTTTATATACAGAAGGAGCACGGAGAAGGTAGAAGGGAAGCATTCAAATGAAATACGGGAGTGTAAAATAAAGCAAAGATTTCATGGAGATTTTTTGCATGCTGTCTGTGTATGTAAAACTTTTGAAAGCTTTTTTTAAACTCTGTTCTAAAGGAATGTGGCTTTTAACAATTGTTCTAGAGGCACTTAAGAGGTAGCACAGATACTTCCCGCACTGCGAAAAGGAAGCCCGGTGCTTTTTAAGACCTCTTTACAAGTGACTGTCAATTAGGGCGACATTTAAGCACATCCTATTACTTGTAATTACAGTTTGACAGCATCCCCATCACCCCACCGGATGCAATGCAAGCAGTTCTTTCAAACCCAGAGAGTCCCTATTTTATACCTAGTACAGCAGTATATTCAGTACTATAAACTATTGCTACCATTTAAGGCAAATCATTTGCACCATACATAAACTACACATAAATTATAACACATGTAATGTAAACACCCACAAACTTAAAATATATTAGGGCAATTGATAAACACATTGCAGCAACCATCATTAGTAATTTATGTGCATGTTTGTGACCCTTCGATACCTGATTCGGATGTGAGGTACCCTATGGTTCACCTGCACTGGGACCCACAGGAACAGATAAAGGTTGTGGAGGGGGATTAGGATATAAATAAAAAATAAAACGTGCCTGCTGGTTGCCTTTGCCATCGCCAGCCGCCGCCTCTGCTGAAGGAGGAACAGGAAGCAACCAGGCTTCCGGACTCCCTTGACCAATCACAACACTTCTGATTGCAGCGTTGTGATTGGTCTGAGCACGTGTTTCGGCGCTCAGAAAGGGAGTGGAAGCCTGGGCATGTTCTTCACGCAGGCTGTAATGCAACCTGGGTGGAGAACATGCAAAGTGTGCATGACTGTTTGGCCGGCCAGAGACTGCCGGCCAAACAGTCATGTGCACTTTAGGTGCCGCATCAGCCACTCTTCCTCCCTGTGATGCGGGGAGCCCAGCCCCACTCTAATCTGGCAGCAACAGTTCAAAAAATAAAATGATCATAACGCTCTGTTATGATCATTGTATTTTTTCCTTGCACTGCTTTAAAGCAGTGAGATGACACTCCTCCGCCTTATCGGAGGAGCCGCCGCTGACAAAAACCTTTAAGATGGAAATACTCATAGAATATTCATATACATTTTATATAAATAGAAAAGACTGCGCCCTCCTTTCACTTTCACTAATAGGGAGTTGGACGTTTCAGATCTGATTCACGTAAGAATGTACTAGTGGGTGAAAGAGTGCTCCTGGCGGGCTACTTTCCATTGTAATAAATGCTTTCGTGGATCATCCACTATGTTAGTGGGACATTTTGAGGTGACTCACAAGCACAGATTAATTTCACAAGTCTGTGTTGCACAGCAAGTCCCTTCACTTAAGACTGCCTAGTATTTGATGAAAAGTATTTTAACTTTGTGGAAACATTTACATTTGCTCCGAACAGCAAATATAAACCATGTCATCAATCCTATATCAAACTCTATTTAAAATCCATAATTCAGAGCATCCCAATTGATGAGCAAGATTCTGTTTTCAATAGGGTTGAGCTTAAAATCTCTTGTGCCCCTATTTGTCAACAACTCTTTAAATTTCTGTACTTAGTAGAACTTTATCAGTGCTTTCTGTTAACACTTTGAATATTCAGGTGCCCATTTCCACATAACTGCATATTTTAAAAGCAATGGCAAAGCCAAGAGACCGGAGTTTAATGTGCTAACACATAGAAATACCGGGGCAGCCTATTGAAGCCAAGCATTGAGAGAAATGAGACCTCCATTGTCTTTTGTTTATGTTTAAAATGAGGCAAGCATTAACAAGACAATCAGTTTAGCCTTTTATATATTTATTTTGCAAACATGCGCAATGTTTTTCTTTAAATTGCAAAACCTTAACAACGAAGGAGCGGCACACTATCCACAGCATGTCTCCCCTGACACTAAAGTGCACTCCTATTTAGGTTGTTGTGCACATATGAAAAGGCAATTGCCATCCCTCACAGTACACGTCAGCCAATGCCCTTTGCTCTGGTAGACATAGCACATTGTCAGTGTTAACTTCAATTGGTAAATAGATTAATATATATTTGATTATATAAATATAATTAATGATTTGGTTTAGAAACTTTTAGGCTGAAGGGACAGCTAAAGCTGTTTCTATGCCTGCCCTGAAAAACAGAACATTAGTGAATGCAAGGGAACCTTCATTATAGACTTTCAGTTTGGCAGCTCTGGGGACAAGCTGGTCAAACGTAGGCTGAGGTGGGAAGAACAAAGAGCGATGTACAGGGGCAAGAGAGAAGAGGAGAAGGAAGTCAAAGAAAGAGCAGAAGGAATCAGATACATCTCACAGGGAAACAGGAAAGACCAAGAGAAATGTAGGGGCAAATGGAATTAGGAGTGAGACGGGGAAGAAGGAGTGGTGTGATGGACTAACCTCACACCACTCCCTGAGGTGATATTGGCTTTTCTTTTTTCCAAAAGGTGATGGCCTGGCCCCAAGTTAGAGATGAAGTCTTGAGGCATCAGGACAGCCATCGTGAGGTATGACATCCAAGTTTGTTAGAAACAAATCCAAGAAAGCAGTAATGACGGGATTAGGCTCAAACTGAAACACTGAAAAAAGCAATAAAAAGTCTGATGCGCACAAGAAAATAATAATAATAAATATGGCGGCCGTGTAGATAAACCTACCAAACCCAGACATTTTTTAACTAGACACCTGGGGGAGTCCAGGGAGGTGTGGCTTGCGTAGATCTCCCAAGGTTTTCTTACCCAGAATCCCCTGTAAACCTCAAATGTAGCTAAACAAATCTAATTTCTCTCACATTTCTGTGTGGGATCAGTGTGCCGGCACAAATTTCCTACCGCCCAGCATTCCCCTCTGTTTCCCAATAAAAGTGATACCTCACTTGTGTGGTCTTCAAATAAGACCCAGCATAAAAATGTATAAAATGAAAAAGTAAGGGGGAACCAAAGCATGATCATAAGGGCATTTTTGTATATACATTTATAGGCTGGCTCTGAGGTATTATTATTATCAGGAGATCAAGGGGAATTCTGGCTGGTAGGAAATTTGGGCAGGTGTGGTGATCCTTTAACTTTCCCACACAGACATGGGAGGAAAATTTGACTTTTTAGCAAAAGTTTAGGTTTGCAGTGGATTCTGGGTAAAAAAACGCTGGGGGATCCACGCAAGCCACTCGCCAAGCCACAGTCCGCCCACACCGCCAGTCAAGCGTCGTCTACCCACACCACCAGCCAAGCGCCACCCACACACACTGCCTGCCTAGCACCATCCAACGCACACCACCAGTCAAGCCACAGTACACACACACCACCAGACAAGCACTAGTACACACATGCCGCCAGCCAAGCACAAGGCCACACACACCGCCAACAAATTGCCAGTACACGCACAGCCAGCCAAATGCAAGTACATGCAGACTGTCAGCTGAACTCCAGTACACACACACACACACACAAACCTTCCCTGGTATCTAGGGCAGATGAGCCTAATCAGATCGCTGATCTCTTCCCCCCCCCCCACCCCCCCCTCCGGGTAGTAGAAACGGCTAAAATGTGTGTCAAAAAAAAGGGGAGCGACCTTGGACTATGGGACTGCTCCCTGACATGCCCATAAACATATCCCTGGTGACTAGTGGGCTTTCTCTCCGCACCGGTGGGGGTGTAGACTGTGCCCATTTTTTGGTGGGGTGGGGGCATTGACATGCCCATTCTGGGCAGACCCCACCCCTACACAAAAAAATGAAAATAGCCCCCATATGTCTCCAGGGGGCAGAAAGTATGTCCTTTTTGTGTTTTGGGGGTGGGGGCATTGACATGTCAATTTGGACAGGCTCCTGCCCTACGCATTCCCAAAAAATGATCCCTGGTTCCTAGTGGGCTTTCTGTCCCCCCAGTGGCAGATCAGGGGTAATAACCCCCATCTGTCCCCCCAGGGGGTGCAGAAAGACTGATAATATTAGGGTCTGGTCATTGGCCAACTCGGCGATGCAGCAAACGCAAGGTAAATCGTTTCATTGATATATTTACTTACTTTACTCCTTGCTGTCGTATGTTTGACTCCACTACCCCCCCACCGTGACCGTCCCCTGCCCCTCCCCGCAGCACTCCCTCTGTGAGCCGCCACTGCAACATGCTATTATGTTCCACCAGAGCCTTTGATCTCTCTTCTGGTGGTCTGTCATAAACATCTATTCTGAACATCATCATTGCTCAGTTGTAGGTGGCTCCTCATTGAGCCACAGTTAAGAGATCAGAAACCAGTCAATAGTCAGAAATGAAAAGTTGTATTGTTGCTTACGTCCACACAGTTTTATTTTTGTTACTTTAGCATCGAAACAATTGAACTGTGACAGACTGGTTGCTTTTTGACTTTTCACAAAAAAATAAAACTATGCTATGTTACTGACCCTGGTGTCTCTCCCAGTCTCTCTTATTGTAGGATCTTGCTGTCTTGGGTCTTGCCCTAGCACCATGTTGCCTTTGGGTGAAAATGTCTGCAATTTATAAATAAATAAACAGGTAAAAGAGATGGTGGCCAATTTGTCTGTGTAAAAGAATTCAAAGGAAAATGTCTGTATCCCAGAACTCACTCTTCCTTGGGTACATAAAAAAATTGATATGTAGATCTAAAGGCACAGCAAGTTCACTTTCTTGCTTAGTATGTCAGAAATATACAATATGGACTATATAATAAAGATTACCAAATGGAAATGTAGTAGTGTCTTTTTAGGTGCAGCCTGTCAGTGGGGATGAGTGTTCTCGGTGGTGGTTAATGGAAGCTGGTGATTTGTCTGAGGGAAGACAGTGAGAGGGCTGCTGTGCAGCGTGATGCGAATGATGCCACAGAATCTGGGTCTTACGTTGAATGGGGGGCAAGATCTCGCGGTCTGCCGGATGGTTGGGTGATTTTGTGTGGTGATGAATGATTGTAGTTTGTATGTTTACCAGGCACCATGTCTATGTTCAGTTTGGCTCTTTGGAAGTGTGCGGTCTGGCTGTTTACTTGTCTTTTGTTGTGGCCACCACATTGTTTCTGGGCATTATATTGCATCCAGATGTAACATG
The DNA here is from genome assembly GCF_964204655.1 of Triturus cristatus. Classification (NCBI taxonomy): domain Eukaryota; kingdom Metazoa; phylum Chordata; class Amphibia; order Caudata; family Salamandridae; genus Triturus; species Triturus cristatus. The sequence goes on from NC_140584.1 coordinate 910,824,557, forward strand.
GTGGACATCTTGGAAGTTCTACAAGCATTGCTAAATCTAGTAACAGCTGATAGCGAGCACTGATGGTTCTTGGGGAAGGCAGAGGGATTTTTAGCGGATGTGTTTTTTTAAGCCACGCCTTAATTGCAATGGCCTCGCCCCTTTGAGAGACCCCCTAGTTGTTTCTTCCTACTTAAAGCCTTGCCTATGGTTTCACAAACGCAAGCATAGGGGAGGAGCAGGAATTAGGTCATGGAACTGAAACAGACACGAGAGCCATCCAATCAAGAGCAAGGGTCAGACCTAAAGTCCACTCTAAGTACATGTTTAAATATTGGTCCATTACAGGTGTCTGTAGCAGAGACAACAGAAAAACAATTATCTGCATGCTTGAGGTCTCTGCCCACTGAAGCGCCACATTTCCAGGCTGTAATCTTGTAGTTAAGCGACGTAGGGGAAACATGTATCTGAAAGGTGCAATGCGCGTCTGCAGCTAAGGGCTCAAAGGAAGATTTCCTCCACTGAACCCATAGCCAGTATTGTATCTACTGATACCTCCAACATCGTTAGGACTTGGGTTTTTAATATTCTCCCAATCTCTCGCTCTGTGTGTTCAATGGAATGTGTTTTACATTTTAGGAAACTGTCAGCCTACTTACCAGAAGCGATAGAAAACGACTGACAGGCCTGAATCTGTGTCTATAAATGTCACTTGGGCAATTCATCAAGTTAATTTTCCTTCATGTGGCACAGAAGGCGTCCTGATATTTTTTCACGTGAGTTGAGATCACTGACAGGCACTAATTTCACTGTTGACAGAGGGCTTTCACCGCCTTGCCACCAGCGCGAGCTAACGGCCGCGCGCCTCCTGTCGGCGCGTGATGAGAAGTCGGCTCATTAAACAGTGTTTGGGTCAGATAACTGCCTTATTAGGAGCGTTCAGGCCTCTGCAGATTCTAGCCGCGAGAAATCGTTTCATGGCATGGTACCCCACCTGGAGCTTGAGGGCACCCGAGAATCGACATTTAGTGAAATAGCCACATTTAAGAGAGAGGAGGATTGCTTTTCTAATCATTGATCAATGATGTATCAGATATATCATTGACTTTCACAATAAACATTGTTACATTTTTATGTTTTTGAGCGTTCTTTGCACAGTAACATCGCGCAACAGTAGCGTGTCACATGCCACAGATGTCAACTCTCTTTTATATTGCATTTTAAAGAAAAAGATACTACCATGTGATTTTATTTTTTAAATCTGCTGAAATAATCACTTTAAAGTTAATTTCTGGCGATTAATCTTAGGGTGTTTGGATCTCATGGACTTGCTTTTTATAGATTTTTTTTTTAAACATCGCTGACCTTTTTTGAGGAATTGTAAGTTAAATCTCGGGTTTCCCGTGTTGTTTTTTGGAAGTGGAAGATTTCCCCTATAAACCTTTAACCTAACTCTATTTTTCTGCTCTAACCCTTGACCCGGAACTTTTAAACAATGTAACTCCTGGCTCTAGCCTATCCCTTGCGCCTAATCCTAAACCTAACACTGTTCACTCCCTCTAACCTGATAGCTCACTTTATGCATTACCATAAACCTTTAACTTAGTCAAATGCGAGGAGGAGCCTAGCGCTTGACCAAGATGGCCGCGTGAGCCTTGAGCTCCCGCGACCCTCGCGCCCTCCTGCAATTATCCTGTCCTAAATCCTGATTTTCATGCACGGAATCCTGCAGATGAGTCATAGCTGGGGAGATTGACGTTGTCCGGGCTAAGATCGCCCACCGGGAACCGAAGTTGTGCATGGCGGAAGATTGCGGCCTACCTCCGAAGGATGCCAGGGGCTTGCGTTGGCATCCACAGCCACTAATTGAACAACAGCGGCCTCGGGAGGTGTGAACTGGCGGTCGGGTGCCGCTGCACTTTCACTTTCTCGCCCTTTGCTTGCTCTGGGTTGGGAGTGCTTCATGCCGGTCCCCTGCTGTCTGGAGGACCTCCGCTCGGCCCTGGCTGGCTGCTGACGTCCTAGTTGACCCTGTTTCCTCTGGCTGAGTGAGGGACGTCTTTTTGCGACTGACCGCCCTGCTGTTCGAGATGTCGACCAAATCGGAGGCAGACAAGTCGAAGTCTAAGACTACCAGGCGGGGAGGCTATACCCAATCCAACAATATGGATCGCTATGCCCAGCAGAAGGGGTCGCCTGGTGGATCGGGACAGTCGCTGGAAGCACAGACGGCCGATTCATCCCCAGCCTCGGAGTTATCATTGCAGGATATCAAGGGGGCGATAGATGGGATGCAATCTTCGATTGGGCGACAATTCGAGACCCTGGCGCACAAGGTGGACATGATTTTGGTTGATGTCAACTTGATTCGCGCGGACCTGGGCAAAACCAATGAGCGGGTCAAGTCCCTGGACCTCAAGACTACTGGTCTCGCGGACGATGTCTAGGGAACTCCAGGCTGAGGTTCGTAAGCTACGAACCGCGAATGACCTCTCCGCCCGCCGGCTCGAAGACTTTGAAGGTCGGGCCCGGCGCAACAATGTGCGCCTTATTGGGGTCCCGGAAACTTCGGAGGAGCTCTCCGTGGATTTACTCGTCGAGGACTTGGTGGTGAATCATCTTGCGCCTAAGGGCCTTGGCAAGTTTTTTGCGGTGGAGCGGGCTCACCGAGTGCCTGGCAGACGGCCTAAGGTGGGAGCCCCCCCGCGGCCGATTGTCGCCCGGATCTTTAATTTTCGGGATCGAGACGCTATCCTGCAAGCATCGAGGGTGACAGGCCCGGTGCCTTTTCAGAATGCCTCTGTGAGCTTTTATCCTGACTTCACCCAGATGGTGCAGAAACAGAGGCAGAGTTTCCTGGGGGTGAAGCGGCGGCTTAGGGAGATGGACCTGAAGTATGCCATGCTTTTCCCCGCCAGGCTACGTGTGGTGTATGAGGATCGGACTTTCTTCTTCGAATCATCGGACATGGCGGGGGACTGGTTGGATGCGCTCCCTCGGCGACGGCCCGGCCAGGACCGCGTGAATGGAGCGGAAGGCGACCGGGATGGACAGAAGTGATACCTCCGGTGTCGGTTTGTTTTGACTCAGCCCCGGACAGTGACTCGTACCCTACTGCAGTAATGGGAGGGCGGCGGGGGGAAGATAGGAGCTCTTTCCTCCCTTGGGGTACTTTTTGTAGATTTGTTTTTGATAGGGCGACAGGCACACTGCAAGTTGGGGGGGCTTTGTAAGCTGACGCAGGGGTGCAGGGAGGGGGGGGGGGATCCGGGATGTTGGGGTTGTTGTTGGGGGTTGTTTTTTTTCTTGCAAGGCGTAGCAATGGTTGTCAGTACTGTCCGATCGTGGTTCTCCGAGGGGGGGTGGAGGTCTCTTTGTGTTTGGGGATGGGGGATAGAGGCTTAAACATAATTAGCTGGAATGTCAATGGCTTAGGGGATCGTATTAAATGGGGGGATAGTCCTGAAATTCATGAAACGGACCTCGCCAGATGTGGTCCTGTTGCAGGAGACCCACCTTATAGGGAATACATGTTATGCACTTAACAGAAAGGGTTATAAATTCATTGCTCACTCAGGGTTTTCCTCGGGCTCCAGGGATGCGGGCATACTTGTTAGAGCTTCCCTACCATTTGAGGTTGACTCCACCATCGCTGATGACAGGGGGCGCTTTGTGGCTGTGGCGGGGAGGTGGGAGGGCAGAACGTTGGTATTGGTTTCTGTTTATGTCCCTCCTGCCCTGCAGGCCTCCACGTTTGCTGATCTGGGCAAGGCCTTGTTGGAACTCCCCGAAGGGATGCTAGTGGTGGGAGGAGACTTCAATGCGGTTGGGTCTGGAATGCTCGATAGGTACCCGCCCAGGGACACCGGGGGTGCTCAGAAGTGGCTTCCCGACTTTATAGATACTTTTGGCCTGGTAGACTGTTGGAGGCTACGGCACCCCACTCAGAGACAATATACCTTTCATTCCGGGGCCCACGGGAGTCTCTCTCGGATCGATTACTTGCTCACTCTGGCTGCGCACGCCTCATTGGTATCTGAGGCTAGGCACATGGCACGGGGCATATCTGATCATTCGCCGGTGTGGGCCCGTCTGGATATTGGCCGGGTGGTGGGGGGCAGGGTGGCTCCCATTAATCCCTGGTACTTTCGTGACCCCAAGCTGCGCAGTGCGTTGCTGAAGACAGTTGATCACTATTTTCAAGATAATCAGGGTTCAGTTGAATCTGCGGTGTCCTTGTGGGAAGCTTTTAAGACTGTATTGAGAGGGGAGGCCCTTTCCTTGGTAGTGGCCGCCAAGCGGCGGGGAGACGCCGAGGTGACACAAGTAGAGGGCGAGATAGCGGCTTTAGAAGTGGCCTTGGAAGAGGATGTTGCAACGGCCACACTGCATAAATTGAGCTTGAAGCAATTGGAATATAGGGATCTGGTGACGAACGCTGCCAAGACCCTCAATAGGGAGCAGCAGGGTCGATTGTACGATGTTGGTGATAAGGCCGGGAAATTGCTGGCGTGGTTGGATAAAAAAGAGCGTGTTAATCGAGTGGTGCCGGAGTTGTCGATGGATGGGGGAGAGGTTGTCACTGACCCCGACGGTATAGTTCAGTGTTTCTCGGACTATTTTCGTACGGTATACACCTCGGTCTCGGATAGGCCGACTGAGGACTCGTGTGACCTTCTGCGTGATATCGCTCTGCCCTGCCTTTCTGCCATTGATAGGGATGACCTCGATGGCGATATAACTGTAGACGAAGTGGCGTGTGCTATCCGTGCGTTGCGCTCCGGTAAGGCCTCGGGCCCAAATGGTTTGCCGATTGAGCTGTATAAGCTTCGCCCGGATAAGTTGGCTCCTCACCTGCGCGCCATGTTCGTGGAGGCGCGGGTGAATGGGTTTCTTCCGCTTGATCAACGGCTGGCGACGATTGTGGTCATACATAAAGACGGTAAGCCCCGGGACAAGTGTGGCTCCTATCGGCCGATATCACTTCTCAACGCCGAGCCGAAAATCCTTGCTAAGATCCTTGCTAACCGCCTGGTTCGGGTGCTTGGCGACTTTATCCACCGGGATCAGTCGGGCTTTATGCCGCACCGTAACACTGCACTGAATCTTAGACGTCTCCATGGAGTGATTGCTAGGACGGGCACGATGCGAGAGCCGGCTATTGTGGCGTCCCTCGATGCCACGATGGCCTTCGATACGGTGGAGTGGGCATACCTGTGGGCTGTGCTAGCCAAGTTCGGCTTTGGGCCTGGATTTGTAGGCTGGGTGAGGTTGCTCTATGAGGGGCCTCTTGCTAGCGTCGTGGTGAACGGGCGGGCGTCGACACCGTTCGAGCTCGGGAGAGGCACCCGGCAGGGTTGTCCCCTGTCGCCGTTGTTGTTCGCCCTTGCTCTTGAGCCGCTGGCGGCGTGGATACGATGGCACCCCGATATACGTGGGATTCGTTGGTCGCCTGACCACGAAGACCGTATTTCACTTTACGCCGACGATATTCTGTTATACCTCGCCTCGCCTCGCCTAAGAAATCTCTTATAGTGGTTTGTGACGTCTTGACTTCTTTCGGTAGGAACTCTGGTCTTGTCATCAATTGGGGGAAGTCATACTTGTATGTTCTGTGTGGGGATGTCACGCCTGTCCCGCGCAACTGCTCGATCCAGATAGCCCAGCAGGGTTTTTTGTATTTGGGGATCTATATTTCCACCGACCCCATTTTACGATACGAGAAGAACTTGCTCCCTCCCTTGTCACGTCTGCGACGGGACGTGGCGGGCTGGCGGCGGTTGCCGCTTTCCCTCCTTGGCCGTGCCGCCCTGTTTAAAATGATGTCTCTTCCCCGTTTCCTCTATGCCCTGCAGAATACCCTTGACTTGGTCCCGGCCAGTTATTTCCGTGAGGCCGAAAGCCACCAGCGCGCGCTATTGTGGGAAGGGCGTCCGCGCATAGCGATCGCAAAGTTGACGCTTCCATGGTATGACGGTGGTATCGCGCTTCCAGACATTCGACGTTATTATTGGGCCACTCAGTTGAGCGCGATTAACCATGGTGTATATGGTCCGGCGCTGAGCCCCGGCTTCGCCATGGACCGATGGTTACTACGTGGGGGTAATTACCACAGAGCGTTGTACTCGAAGTCGTTGGACTTAACTCTTACGGGGCCCACCAGGGTGGCCGTGCATGTATGGAAGGTGGCGACGGATTCACTGGGCTGGAAGGGTAAGCTTACCCTTGCCACCCCTCTGTTGGACTCCGATATTCTGGGAAAGCTTTGGCATACAAAAGGGTTTGAGAAATGGGACCTGATCGGCATATCCAGGGTTGGAGACCTTTTGGTTAAGGGTGGGATAAAGTCCTTCGAGGAGCTGCAGAAGGAATACGAGCTAGGGAGCACGGAGTACTTCCGATACGCTCAAGTGTGCCACGCCTTGCGGTCAGTCCTTGTAGAAGGGGAGAAGGTGCCTGAGTCCTCTCCGTTAGAGGACCGGATCCTGGATGGCCATATGCCAGAGAGTACGATCTCGCTCATTTATAAGAAACTAATTAATGTTCGGGCGGATCTTCTTCTAGGGTTGCGCGATCAATGGACCAAGGATGGCCTCGAACTCGATGATGAGGATTGGCAGTATGCAGTTTCTTCTCCCAAAGAGGTCGCGATCCCCGCGCGCCTGCAGCTGGTGCAGCTTAAAATACTCCATAGGGTCTACGTGACGGGGCCCAGGCTGGTCCATATGGGTTTCTCTGAGGAGGGCTTATGTAAGAGAGGCTGTGGGATGGTGGGCACCTTCCTACATATTATTTGGGAATGCGGTGCGATTATGGAGTTTTGGAAGCGAATCCACGATGTGATGGGGGAGGTGACGGGCATCGTCATGCAGCCTGAGGCGCGGTGTTGTCTCCTGAATGTTTGGGGTCCTACTGACCACGACGCGGCACAGACTCAATGGGTGACCCTAGGGAACATGGTAGCCAAGCGTGACATCGCTCGTCTGTGGGGCTCTACTAGGCCTCCTACATTGACAGCGTGGATGGAAAACATGGATTGGAGCATGTTTAGGGAGAAGACAGTGTATTGTGCTCGAGGGCGCCCTCGGAAATGGCACTCTGTATGGGGGCGATGGAACCAGTACAGAGGGGGCATATGCCTGCCCCCAGACCCGGACCCGCCTGAGGAGCAGCTCTCCCCTTAGCTTTCTTTCCGGCTTTGTACTTCTTGCTGGTATGTGTTTGTCTTCTTGAGTCTCTGACTTCCCCTCCTTTCCCTTGCTATCGACCTGTGTCTGTTGGACGAAATGGGGCTCGCTCCCCCTGATGGGAACCCTTTTTATGCTTTCAGTGCTTATCGCCTTGCTTGTGTTTAGGTTTGGGTCTGTGTTTATTTAAAACTGAACCTTTGACTCTCTTGTCAGTGAAATGTGGACGCTCGCATGTGTTGTGTTTCTAAAGCTGCCGTACCTCCGGGTTGTCGGCTGAATAGCTGTGTCACTGACTTAAAAGAATAAAGGTTTTAAAAAAAAAAAAAAAAAAAAAAAACTTAGTCAAATGCTACCTGTTTCTGTAGCCATCTCTCAGATGTGTTACTCCAGTGTTTTTCTTGTCCTGAACTGTTTATCGCCAGATTTTTGTATGCAAAGTTTTATCACCCCAGAAAAAATCTCTCCCTGGCTGTGTGCTATTTCATTGAAACTCCGAGGGGATGCAGGGAAGGGCTAAGTAGATTGCATGCTTTGTGATGTAGTTTGTACCTGGAGATTACACAGTATTTTAATTACTTTTCGCTGATCAAGTAAATTCAAAGTCTTCCTCTTTGCCAAAGCCTTGTTGATTTTCAGTTTCTTTTCCGGGAATCCTTCCAGCCTCCTGCTTCTATCCATCTGCTAAGACAGACAGGATCGTCTGCAGCATGTACTCAGACTCTACCACTTTGGAGTAGCCGGGCCTCACAACAGTCACTTTTTCATGAATTGTAGTCCTTACTGGAAGCAGCTGGCCCCAAAGATTCCATAGATTTGGCTTGCCACTTCTGTCCTGAAATGTTAGAGTTTGGAGACGCGACCACCCATCCTCTTTGTGCTCATAATCATGACTCAGGCCAGAGCGGCGACTAGGCCGTGAGCAACATTCTGCCCTTGATGTGAGATGCAGGACAGCAGCATAGGCTGCACCCCACGCTTTTTGTAAAGATTAGAATACTTGGATTAGATTAGAATACTTGTAAAGCGCATGGCTGCCTCGGCAAAGAGGCGTCCCAGTGCCTCTTTGGACATAACCTCTCGGTCCAGGGCTCCCGTAGGTCCGTTCATGCTTTGGGTAGGCCTGCAGGCTTTTCTTTGCTGACTTGATCTTTCGGGTTTTTAGACTCCAATGAACACTTAGAAGAAAAATGACCGGAGCAGAGTGAACACGTAAATGTCTTGTTACGTCTGCCACCAGAAACTCGGCATCGATTGACTAACTGCCAAAGAACAGTCCAGTCACCAAGTTATCCAGAAGGATGAATAAGGAACCCAAAACTGAAGTTAAAAAAATACTTTGAGTGCAGAAAAGGGTCCGTGTCAAGAAGAGGAGCACTGTGACTAAAAAGGAAGTAGTGTGATGTCTGAGGCAAACAGACGTGTACCAGAAATGGCCTAACTCAAGCGACCTGATGATGGAAGTATGAAGTCACATATGCACACATCCTTAAAAGCTGATAATGACTGGTATACATGCATAGAAGAAACAGCTGCCACCAGGGTGCATAACGCAACAAAATGTATTGACAGAAACACTTGTAACCAAGGCGAAGAGAACCCCCAACTATCAGTGACAACACTGTGCCAAGTCAGAACACACATGTCATGTTATGTAGCGTTGGCTGCTTTTTGTAAAATGCTCTTATGCAGCAGAGGGTTTGATGAGGCATGTCCTCTTAGAAAGGATCACGGAGACTACCAAAGCAAGAGTAACCCCCAATATCAATATTCCCAGCAGGAAGCTCGAGGCTTCCCAAAACCTTCGAGCAATAAATAGGGAGATGAAATGACGCACCGAAGGAGCATGAGGCTTCCCACATTGCTACCACAGGGTCTGATTTTACTCCTGTAAGAATGCATACCAACACCGTAACCAGTCTGCATTGGGGAAAAGAGGATATTAGCATAGCATGATCATGTTATGCTATATTGTACGACAAAGGCAATGGCATCTCCTCATGAGGGTTCATATCTTTGCAGCCTGGTCAACTACTACAACCCATCTTGTCTGTCAAGAGCGTGTTGCAGCACTGCTCTGTTTTCTCGAAATGGAACTCAACACAGAAAACTAAGCACTGAATCAAATCCACATGAAAAGAAAGGTAGGTTCACTTATCTCCAACACCCAGGAGGAAGTGAGTTCATGTGAGAGTTGGCTGTCTGTGCAGGGAGGGGTCTGTAACTGAAGCAGTCGATATCCATACCCAAAGCCTTATAACCCAAGGCCAAGCCTGAAGACTGAGAGATGAGCTGTTGCAAAAGCTGGTGCAGTCCACTGAAGGAGCTTCAAACCACGGAGGTCCTAAAGAATACACAGGAAACACAGACCAACTGAGATAACACACCACTTCCAACATGCATATCTTGGAAGAGTCAAGCCACATTGCCCCCGTTAACCCCTCAGCCTCAAGGAACTACAGCACAGCTAGTGGCGCAAAAAGGTCTCCGAGCAAAGAAGATAACGAAGTTGGGCTTTGGTTGCAACATGATAGTCATGGAAGTGCCACTTAACAATATTGGGGAATATTTACACAAAACTCTAACATTACAAATAAAACCTGTCGTGCACAAGCAACACTGTACAGTAAAGGTGCTTGATCATACCCTCAACCACCTGATACATAGTCAAACAACTGGTCCATTTGACCACAGTTGCCTCTTGTAATAGGCTCAGGTGCGCACATGCGACTGTGGTTCTCACAATAGTACAGAAAGGCCATTTCCTGGTTATACATTGAAACGTGAGCGGTCACATGAATAGAACAAATGGACAACCTTCACAATAATAAATATGAAGAAAAGAAAAGATATCCATCATCAGTGGAGTGGCATCTCTCATAGCAGGCACAAGCACCTAGAAAGCCATAGCCATCTAGCTCATTGTGCAGCCATGTCATTCAAGATCACGAGAACATCTTTCAGGGAATGTGAGAGAAGCCCTAAATTCCAAAGAGCATTTAAATCTGAGAAGGATGGGCAGAGGGGAGTCAGGCTGGAGTCCGGCCAGGTGCAACCCTTTAACAACAACCCCCCAAAGAGATGAGGCAAGCGACATTTGCCTCCTCTATTTAATGATGAAGAGGTTTGGGTTAACCTGCACACCAAGGTTCCCAAGCCTTCACAAATTCTAATTGAACCCACAGAGACTGATCCCCCCTCCAAATCCTGAAGAGGGTTAGTGCCACAAAGATAAAAGAAGAGGGATGTGGATTGAACCTACAAAACAGGTCACAACTCCTGTTTTGTGTAGCACCAAAACTCAGCCTCCTGGCCTTGTTTGCTGTAAAAAGGTTGTACACTTCAGCTGGTTATTAACTTCATCCCGCCGCCCCAAGAAAGAAAATCTCTAGAAAGGGGTAATCTCGATATAGTAGAGTGGGAGTTAAGGGGGGGGCGACAGACATCCGACATGACGCTACTCTTGTCATGACCTGGCCCTTGTGAACAACCCAAATCTGGTACAGCGAGGGGAGCCCAGACTCTGGGGGTCCCAGTAAGCACTCTGAGGGCTCCAGTATATCAGCCTACATGGATAGATCCTTCCTGAGGAACATAGAATAAAAAGCAAATTGGTTTCCCAATGTGAGAGCCTCTTCACGACACACCCCATAGAAATGAAACGAGTAAACCACCGAGAAGGAGCTTCGTTAAATTCAGAGCAACATCCAATTGATCAATGCTATTTGCGGATAATTAAGTATTTTGACAAAAAGTTGCTGATAAGATTTGTATTTGGTTTGTAAAACAGTCTTTCTGTATATTTTCAACACCCACACAGTTCTAATCTCAGTATATGGACACAAAGCGGCAAGCACACAGCATTAACAAAGGTTCTAGTTTGAGGCCAGGGTAGTGTGAGTTGAGGGCGTGGGAACGAGCAGAGAGGCGCTGATGGTAGCAAGGTAGTGGAGCTTCTAGGAGATGTAAGGGGTTTTGGAATGTGAGCAAGTTGCCGTTCGGTCCCTTTTCAGTTTAAGGCAAGCTAGATGGGCAGATTTGCTTGCCCTAGTAGTAGGGCTTTCCTGCCATCACTTTCCCTGTTTCTTTCAATAATTAAATGCCTCCCCTACTCAGACTCAGGTGCCCTCTAAGCTGTCGTGTTAGAGCCGGTATTGCATCACCTGACTGATGTTTCCTAACAAAGGACTTGTCGCCTTTGTATGTTGCTCCCTGCATGGTTTTGTGGTTATAAGAGCTGCACCGTGCTCTTAGCATTCTTAAGTCCACCAGAGATAGCTGTGCCAGAAATCTGACATAAACCTGCGGGATCCTTTGATGTTCCTTTGCCCGTTTTTCCTGCGCCATTAAACTTGTTCTAGAACAATGCTGCAGCTGGTCCAATGAGTTGGCAGAGATTTTGTTTAATGTGGTGAACAGCCCCCTCCTCTCCTCCCCACCACCCCTGTCCTTATTCTTTAGTGTGTCATTTACAACTTCCATAGGTGTCCAATTCCATGATAAACGACCTGGTGCCAGTCAATAGATGCTGCGGGCGAATTTCTTCCTTGGCAATATGCCTTCTGCTTTCACGGAATCTGGCAGAAAGACCAGTGCAATCCATCTTAACTGACTTGTCCCAGTGTACTGTGATTGTCCATAAAAGGGCTGTTGAAAGCTCAGCAGCTCCACATTCCATTGAAGTGTACATTGCAAGAACAATGTCATACTTGTGTTCTTTGCTAATGGGAAATTACAATTTCTGAAAACCTCTCTTATATGCCTCTCAGTACTTGGTAGAGTATAGGTGAAATCGTTAAAATGTGTCCAAAACATTACACTGGGTGATTTGCAACTCCACCCTCTAAAAAAACACAAAACAGTTTCTCGCCATCACCTGTATGGTAGTGTAGGTTGCTACTCATGCACAATTCTCCCTGGCATCAGTTGTGCGCCTTGACTTCAAGATCTCTATCCCTGTCACACGTATATCTTGTCTGCCTCTGTGTGTTGGTGCCAAAGCCTCCGCCCCATTTCCCACCAAATCTCACAACCCTTTTGTATGTTTGGGCCCCCAAAAGCACGTGTGTACTTGACAGCATGTTGTGTCCTGAGAGTTCACAGGAACCTGCAGCAGACAGAGGCCCTGGACACGCATACTGCTTCCTGCGAGCGGGTTTGGACAAGGCGGGAGAGCACAGGAGCAGGCAGCCTTTCTAGAGGTAGGGACTGGTGCAGATGAGCAAAGACAGGCTCTGGTCATGACTAGCAATGTGTTATCAGTCAGTGAGCATGAGGAAGGTTCATGGATATCCGGTAACCTGGTCGTTGCCCGGTCCATGCAGGAGGCCATGACAGACGCATTCTGGCTAGAGGACAGCCCCACCGGGAGGCAGGCTGATTAGAGCTGGGCGTCTGGCCTGCCTCAACTCACTATGCAGGTCGTCACTGCACAGCCGCAACTCACTGGAGGTCCTTTACAATAAAGTAGTACTTCGGCAAACAGCTCTCTTGCTAGTTTATGGTTATTATCACGATCCAGAGTAATGGGGATGTATAGCTCAGCACCAGGCGCGCAACACCGATTGGGCTCACAGGGCTTCAGCCCCCCCCCCCACCCCTCCCCACACCCCTGTCGCGTGTGGCAGCCCGGGATGAGACAGCTTCCCGGGCACACACACAGCCGCACCGAGCACTTCACAGGTCTTTAAAAGACCATTTGCTTGTTAATGAGGCCTCGCTGTTGTTTCAGCCCCTCTAAGAGCCCCTGCAGCTCCACTCTGCCTATTGCGTAAAGATTCAGCCCCCCCCCCCCCCCCCCGAAATTTGGCTCTAGTTGCGCCTCTGCTCAGCGCCTACTCCTCCTGCACCACACCCAATGATGCATTCGAAAGGTTAATGCTACCTTATAGGAGGTCTTACAGAAATCCAAATAAGTCAAAATCACTAGTCTGGAAACATTCGCTTATGCTGTTCACAAGGATCTATAAGATGTATTCAGATTATTTCATTGCTTAAAAAACACAAGGACCAATCCTCTTTCTCAAGCCACGCGTGTGTTTTGTTGTCTTTTCAAATATCGTGTTTGTGGCTCAGTCTTGTGTGTAGCTAATGGACATCTGAGCTTTAATTTTCCTCCACACAAGAAGTATCAGGAGTCCGAGATCCTCTCTCATCTATCTTGATTCAGCAGATTAGGTTAGCTAACTTGACCTGTTGGCTGTCTTTTGTTGTGTTTGTGGACATTGTGTTCATGAGGCAATTAAATAATCTGTATAAATCTTATAATAAAGAATTTTGTGTAGACTTCTGCTCTGCCTGTATATTCGGACAGGACTCTGCGAAATGATTTGAAAATGTACAAATGACACATCATTTCTTTATTTGGAAATTCTGTAATAAATATCCTTAATCTTTCAAATGTGCTGTAAACCAAACAAATCTGAATTTTCTAGATAAAACCTATGTCAGGGATTTTGACTGTCCATGCTTATTACTTTGAAAGCTAATTTCACTGAAAAACTGTTAATAGATGTAATTTTTTCAGCTTTTGTATCAATTAACAATGGTTTGCACAAGCAGGCGTTATCATAATATTTAACTGTAAATTAAAATCCTTGTGTTTCTAAAACACGACTGTTCATAAAGTATACTAATGTGTATGACCTTGATTATGATGCCTTTCAATACCATATCATTGTACAAGCTGCTAGTGACATACAATTATCTAGTTATTAGTTATGGTTCCTCACTAGCTCAGGTAGCAGCATGAAGGAGACTTTTGAAAACACTCAGAATGTACTCCCAAGGGTTAAAAGAAATACCTCCTATTACCCCACTCACTAGATTCCCCCCTTAGGCTGTAGGGAACAGCAAACCCCATTAGGACTTAGGTGATCATAGATGATGTCAGGAGCAGCCTACTTGTGAAGTGAGTGGGCCTGAGAGGCTAGTGTAGGGTAGCTTCTTGTTTAGGTATGTAGGCTACTTACCCACCCCAGACACCGCATGATCTAGAATGAAGGTAACATGTGATTTTTCGTTTGGTGGTTACCTTCCACAACAAACCTCAGCTGTATTGTGTGAGGGTGCGGGAGGCTAGCGTGCATGCCTAGTACATAAGCAGTACTAAACACAAAGGATGTGGCCTAATGGCTAGTGTGGTAGACCTCGAACTGGGGAACCGGGTTCGAGACTCGGCAGGGACGCTCAACATCCTGTGATTCAGGCAAATCACTTTATCTCCCTGTGTCTAACAATTTTTTATTTTTATTTTATATAAACGTTTCAATCTGTAACGCAACTGGTGCTAGTGTAAAGCGCGCTGATACCTTCGGGTCTAGTTCGCGCTGTACAAAATAATATAACAAAACCAGAATGATGTCAGTCCAAGACTGAAGAAAATCGAGACTAAGGCACTTATTATACCTTTCATTGGACAAAACGTGAAATATTGATGTTTCTGAAATGTTTACGCCTTTGAGACTCCAAAGGCGCCTCCTGAGGTACAAATGAACTGGAGTCGCAGGGCATGCGGTTTATACCACTGAGAGTAGCTGGGGGGGGACTTGAAAGATACAGTGTGACCAGCTATTTGTAAATATCATCAGACCCCAGGGACATCGAGAAGTGTTTGGCAGAAAATTGCAATGTTCGGTTTTTCACCCATAGCAGGAAGTGGCTTTCTAGAAGGCTTTTTCCTCACTTTATAGTATGTTTGCAGGGGATTGCTGTTTCTATATGAATGAGAATGAAACATGTTTGATTGCTGTCTAATCAGAACTGCTTAAGGTTCTTATGAATATATGCAGGAAGTGTAGCACAGCACCTTGCCCGAATCAAGGCACTACTGTATTGGAAAGTATTACTTATTACGTCTGGTGTTAGCCAAGCCTTTTGATTTTAGGAACATTTGTATATGTAACATACTTACTCATAGGGGCTTTTAACCAGTCGTCTACAGCCATTAGTATCTTGTTGTGTCATGCACATTTGGCTTTCACCCATTACAGCGTAGTACATGCGGCAGTGGGTCAGCCTACTTCAGACATTGACTAAGTTCACTGTGAATGACCTCATGCTGTTCTTTCACTTAGGGCAACAAAAACAACAAATGATGGACGGAATGCTGAACAATGCAAACATTAACACCCCAGTCTCAAAGATCTGGGTTTAAACCATAGTTTTATTGCTCACTGCCCCACCCCAGTTTGGACCCAGCCATATGCAAATCAGTCTTGAACCTGCTCCTCATGGGAACAGTCCAGCCCGAACTGCCAAGCCAGGTCCTCCCTGGACGAGTAACAAGCATCCTGGGACTGGTTTCAGGGTATCATCCTTCATCATCCAGGCTAGCTTGAATCCGATGGATTAAACCCAGATCTTTGTGACTGGGGGTGAATGTTTGTATTGTGCAGCAATCTGCCCATAATGTTTTCCTTTTCTTCTTTCACAGGGAGCACTTCCACACACTAGATAGTTCCTTTCAGTGACAGGGACAGTTGTGTATTCTCTTTGAGACCAAAATATTATTATACATTAAGCCAAATTGTTTTTATTTTTCTGAGGGCCCAGCAGCTACACCACCAATATCATTTTACAAAAACATCACAAAAAACAAGCACTGGCAAAGACAAAAGACTAGTAGCTAATGCCAACTTTGCCAGTGCTTGTTTTAAATTTTAAAGGTTTGGCATTCCAAAGTGCTTAACATTGCCAAGAAAGATTAGACCGATAACTCCATTCAGTTGGACCACAATGGGAAAAATCGACCCCCACGGGAGTCATGGTGTTCTAGTCCTAAGTTAGGTAACCTGTTTGGACTTGCAGTTGTATAGTCCCTTAACTTGGCAAATGGTTGGCGGCATACATGTATTGCATGTGTTACCCCCATTCAGGCTGACCCTGTTATTTGCCTTGGGGGAGCTTGTTATTGACAAGAGGATGTGAGAGGATAGGTGCTTGTTTGCTTGTAGGTATGAGGACAGGAAAGATAATTCATAAACTTCTTATCTTTTGTCAGCATGGGGTGCAAATCTTTGCTCTCTGACAATGAGGCTGCTGATGGGCGGCATATAACAACAACCGGTAGAAACCTGGCTGTTTTTGCCCCATGTGCCACAGTAGCTTTTCTCTTAGTATTTACATGTCATGTTCGATTTTTCTTTAATTAGTCTCAAATATGTATTTTAGTTATGGTATAAGTTTGCTTAGGTGCCATTTTACTATTAGTTATTTGCTTGTCTGGCAGTTGGTTAATGGGTTTTAGTTATGGGACGTGTTTACTTACTTGATCATACCAAAAATTATGTTTGGCAAAAACATGCATGAAGGGCATTTGGGTGAGGGAAGACAAATTATGGGCTGTTTTCAGGGATCCATAAGAAAGGTCACATCTTTGAATCCTTATGGAGTGGCATATACTTTTATCCTTCTGGGGGTTAATAACTGGTGACAGCTCAGCCTATATACATTAACTTCTACTATTTAAAATGTATGGTAACAAACTGTATAAAATAACCTTTTTGTTATTATTTTCCACCATACTATGGCCCCATATTGAAATAAATACCAAAGAAAGAAAGCTAAAAAAAAATTGGCTATGCAATACAGGGTGTAGAACCAAGAACCTAAGAGGGTGTTTAGCTTAATGGCTAAAATATCGGCCATCTCATTTGCAAACTCATAGGAGTTATCTCCATAGGAGATAACTCCCATGGTGAGGGTGGGAGGGCATTGCTTTTTTTATTTTAAAAACTAAAATCACGCTTTGGGATTTTATTTTTGAAAATAAAATGTTGAAAGTATGACAGATGGCTTCTATATGCTGACAGAGCAATCTGTCAAACTTTGAATGTATTTCGGCGGTTCCTGGAAATTCAATAGATGTCCTCTGGGCTGGTGGACATCTCTAAATTTGGTGGGCAGAGTACCCTCACCACGGTGGGAGTAAAGCACTCCGCCATGCTGGCGGTACTTACACCATCCAGCACAAGTCAAATTAGGCCCCACCAAGGTTAAATACACTTTTCTGATTATGTTTAACAGGGTAGACCTCTTGCTGAAAGATGTAAAATGCAAGAAGTAACATATTCATCTTTCATCCTAACTAAGTTCTACCACATAGTATAAATAATATGAATATAGATACATATATGGATAATTGATGCACTATAAAACTATTATAAAGCAAGTGATATATTTTGTACATATGCAGTCAGTACTAAATGCAACACCTGTTTATAAATGAAAAAATTGCACTGAGACATGACTATACAAATATAGGAAGTGCAGTTGGTGTACATAAACATAAAGGAATGAATGACTAACTTTATTGTTCAGTTAATTAAAACTTACAATTAAAAATGAGTAAGAATTCAGGCTTCGGAAAGATGTACCACACTGGCAGACGTTGCCTCTTACTTTGCTCGGCAGAGCGGCTCTGGTTAAGATGCTGGCTCTCCCTCGTTTTTTGTACGTCCTACAGAACACCCCCTCGTAAGGTCCCGATGCCTATTTTATCAGTGTGGAGTGCGAGGTGAGATCTCTCTCATGGGATGGGAAAAGCCCACGTATAGCGACACATAAACTGATCAGAGGGTGGTACGATGGGGGATTGCGTTACCTGACTTGAAACAATACTACTGGGCCTCCCAGCTGGCGGTGGTCAATCAGTGGGTCTTTGCCCCACTGTCTGAGCCGGCGTATCGCACGGACAGATGGGTAATGGCTAAGGGAGGATACCTGCGTGCACTCTATACTAGCCTCAAAAGGCAACACCTTACCGGCCCCACAGCACACACAGTGGCACTTTGGCACTGTGCGACAAAGAAACTGGGTTGGCATAAGAAATTAACAATGCTCACTCCCCTGTGGGAATCCGAACAGCTTGGTATACTGAGTCGATGCCCGGGCTTTGATAAGTGGGACCTAATTGGTATCTCCTCAGTTGGGGACCTTTGTAAACGGAATGCTATGATCTAATTTGCTGATCTCCAAAAAGAATGCCAGTTGGCTGAGTCGGAGACATTTTGTTATCTCCAAATCCGACATGCAATCACCACTGTTGCCGATAGCGGTGTGGCCTTACCTGAAGCCTATCCGCTGGAAGATAGGCATCTGACGGACCCCCTACCACGTAAAGCGATCTCACTCACCTATCGCAAACTAATAAACAACAAGCCCGATCCACTAGTACGTCTCCAACAGCTGTGGGAAACAGACCTGGGATACCTAGAGGACTACGACTGGCAGGACGCCCTTTCCTCCCCTAGGGAGGTTGCCATCCCAATGCGCCTATGACTCATCCAATTGAAAATTCTACATAGAACATATCTATCAGCACACATTCTGGTCAGGATGGACAGTCGTTCGGATCCTAGTTTCCTTAGAGGGTGTGCAGCCGAGGGCACCTTCTTTCATACAATTTGGGCGTGCCCAAAGCTTCAGCCTTATTGGGGCGAAATTGTCTCTACATTGGCAAGGGTAAGTGGGAAGATCATTGTTCACTCCCCGCGGTTGTGTCTATTAAATGTGTGGAAAGCCAAAGACCTAACTGAAACAGCGAGTACATGGGTGTCCCTGAGGTTCGTCCTTGCTAAAAGGAACATAGCTCAGGGGTGGGGGAACCCGAGATCTACCTAAATACTCAAAGTGGGCTAAAGACTTGAACAGTGCCATGATCGTGGAGAAGGACTTGTTCAAACATAGAGGTTGTCCCTCGAAGTGGGAAAAAATGGAACAGTTCCCGTGGTGACTTCGATTGAATTGCGGAAAAGTGATTTGGATATTGATCTTCTTACTGTCTAATGTCGTACTGCGAAGCAATTTGATTTGTGAACATGTTCATGTGCCCTTTTCTCCATATGGTATTACTGTGTGGCTTTGTGGCCTATCACTGTACCATCACAACTGTGTAATAAAAAGAGAATCTAAAAAAACAACAATTAAGAATTGGTAATCACTTTGATTAAACACTTGCATGCTCTGAACGCACCGGTTCCGTCCAGAGCCACAGTGGACATGTGCTGAGGACGGGACTGTTCTATCCTCTGCACACAACCAGGAAATTTTCTTTTTTGCTTTTTCAGCCTCGGGAGCTGGGGAAGAGCTTCCCCAGCTGCCCGTGGCATTTATTTTCTAATGTAATGATAATCGCGCTCATGGCTCGCTGACATCATTACATTGAAAGTGAAAGGAGCCAATTGACTTATTTCACTTTCACTCCCTACGTGCTCATGGGGCTATCTCATTAGCCTTCCCTAGTAGTTACCTGCTTGGGGATCTCCACAGGAGGGCGATCCCCAAGCTGAGATCCACTCCATTAGTCACCAGGGAAGGAGGAGCAGCCCCTTGGGAAAAGGCTTTTGCTCCCCCAAATTAATTGTCTAGTCTTTCTGCCCCCCTGGGGGGGATGGGGGCTAATATTTCCAACATGCCCCCGGGGGGGGGGGGCAGAAAGCCCACTGGGCTCCAGAGATTATTGTTTTGTTTTATAAAAGAGGGCTTGGGTCTGCCCACAATTGGCATGCCAATGCCCCCACCCCTGAACACTAAAGAGATGGTCCTTCTGCCCCCACGGAGGGGGGATGGGGGTCATTACGCCCGATCTGTCCCCCAGACAACAGGTTTTCTATTTCTTTCATGAGTGGTGGGGCTGCCACTCCCATAAAAAGTGCTCACAGTTTTTTCTGCCGCCGTAAGGCATATCGTGGCATTAGCCCCCAATCTGCCCCCCCAGGGGGCAGAAAGCCCACGCGGCACCAGGGACTTTTTTTTTCCTTGGACAGGGGCTGCCTTGAAGGTGAGTTGTCTTTTTTTTATCTAGAGACCAAGGGGAATGAATGGTGGGTGGTAGAAAATGTGTGCTGGTGCGGTGATCCCAGACAGAAATGTAAGGAAAATATGATTTCTTTAAGCCAAATGTGAGGTTTGTGGGGGATTCTGGATAGGAAAAAGTTGGGGGATCTCAGCAAATCACATCTCCCTGGAATCTCCACCAGTGTCGAATTTTCAGAAATGTCTCGGTTTGGTAGGTCTCCTAGATTGCCGCCGAACCTGGGCCTAAAAACGCAGGTGACCCTCTTGCAAAACCAGGTCATTTTTTGATTGATAAGTTTGATTCCTCCACAATATGTTTTAGGCCCCTCCCTGTCACGGGCACATGGCCCACCCACACAAATGAGGTAGCATTTTTAACCGGCGACCTGGAGAAACGTGAGGAAAATTTAATTTTATTAGCTATATTAGAAGTTTGCAGGAGATTCTGAGTAAGAAAATGTTGGGGATCCATGCCAGTCACACCTCCCTCGACTTCCCTGGGTGTCTAGTTTTCAGAACTGTCTGGGATTGGTAGGTTTTTCTAAATGCACGCCGAGCCTGGGACCAAAAACGCAGGTGACTCCCTCACAAAGTTAAGTCTTTTTGTGATCTTTTTGAAGTCCGCACAGTACGTTTTAGGCCATTTCCTGTTGCGGACACTAGGCCTACCCACGCAAGTGAGATACCATTTTTATCGGGAGACTTGGGGGAATGCTTGGTGGGTGGAAGTTTGTGGCTCCCCACAGATTCCAGAACTTTCCATCACAGAAATGTGAGGAAAAGGTTGTTTTGGGCAAAGTTTGAGGTTTACAAGGGATTCTGGGTAACAGAACCTGGTGAAAGCCATGCAAGTCACCCCATCCTGGATTCCCCTCGATGTCCAGTTTAAAAATATTTACAGGTTTACTATGGTTCCCTAGGTGCTGGCTGAGCTAGGGTCCAAATTTCAAAGCTAGGCACATGGCAAAAAAGGGTCAGTCTTTACTGGAAAAATGTGATGTGTCCACGTTGCGTTTTGGCCCGTTTCCTGTTGCAGTCACTAGCCCTACCCACACAAGTGAGGTGCATTTTTTTCAGGAGACTCAGGGGAACAGTGTTTAATACCAATTGACTTTCTAAGCATTTCTGCCTTCCAAATGTAAGACAGTGTGTAAAAAATACATGAATTTGAAAAATGTCCTCTAATTCACATGCTAGTATGGGTATCAACAAATTCGGAGATGTGAAAAATAACCACAGCTTTTAAACTCCATTTGTTGTTCCTATTTCAGAAATACTTAGGTTTCCTTGATGTCTATTTTTCACTTTTTATATTTTACCAAATGATTTGCTGTATATCCGGTACACAATGAAAAATCATTGCAAGGCGCAGCTCAGTTATTGGCCCTGGATACCTCGGGTTCTTGGTGAACCTACCAATCCAAGATATTCCCGCAACCAGAAGGGTCCAACGGACATAACAGCATATTGTTTTAAAAAATCCCCCATACTTAGAAGAAGTTTCAGGTGAAAACGTTGGCACAAATGGCTGTTTTTTTCTACTCATTTTCAATAGTTTTTCATTTCAACTGTTACTCTCTAAAGGAAATCCTAGAAGAACCTACACAAAGGACTTCTTGCTGAATTTAGAATTTTGTCTACTTTTCAGAAAGGTATCCATTATTGGTTTCACACCCATTTCTACCACTAACTGGAAGGTGGTTGAAAGCACCAAAAATTGGAAAAATAGGCAATGTCCCACTAACATGCCAAAACTATGTTGAAAATGTTGTTTTTCTGACAAAAGTCTGCCTTTTCTGGAAAGCTGGGAAGATGGTAATTTTAGCACCACAAACCCTTCGTTGATACCATTTGCAGGGAAAAAAACGAACACTTTCTTCTGCAGCACTTTTTTCCCCACAAAAACAAAATTGGCAAATATTTCGGTTCCCTCCAGGGGAATCCACAGACCCTGGGTACCTTTAGAATCTCCAGGATGTTGGAAGAAAAGGACGCAAATTTGATGTGGATACCTTATGTGGACAAAATGTTATAGGGGCCTAAGCGCGAAATATCCCAAATAGCCAAAAAAAAGACTTAGCACTGCAAGAGAAAAGGCCTAGCAGCATAGCAGTTAAAAACCACAATAAAAGCTAGCTTTTCATGTGAATCCGTATTCCTGTCAACTGCAGTTTTTGTAAAAGAAAGGCGCAAAGATTACTTTTCTCCCCAGAATGATAGAGCAAAAGTCCTAACAAATATATGTGTATGTATATCTATTCACATTGATAAATACAAAATATAGGCAAAATGCTGTGTGTCCATTTGACTGTGTGGCATGGTTCAAAACAAAACCTAAATCCAGAAGTGATGGAAAGCAAAAAGCTGGATTAAGATAGCTATACAGACAAACAGCAGGAGCATCTTATTATCTTCATCTTGTTTTATTGAGCTCGTATCTTTCTGAAAACAGGTGGAAGCTTTTACATTTGCAGCACCAGAAAGAGAATCCAAAGATAGAGAGATGATGGTGTTTAACAAGTCTTACTTCTCTCAGTTAAGTTCTAGATGTTAGAACTATGTGCATTGATTCTCGCCAACTGTTGATGGTGATAAAACCAAGATGCGATTGAAGCTTTGAAAATGTTGAAATCGCAGAGGAGTACGGCATCATAGATATGGTTAAAGGGGCAGATTCAGCTGTTAAAGCTCTTTGTGAAGAGACACTGACTGTATTGAAAATGGTGAGATTGTCAGTCCTATCAATGAAGACACGTCAGCACAGGTGAAGATTCATACATAGCAGCTTTGACAATGGCCAATTGAACAGCATTGCAGAACACCCCATGCTCTCTGATTGGTTGGGTTTATTTTCAGCAATCAACAGGAAGTACAGCTTCTTGTTCTAACTAAATGTTAAAATTTGCAGTTTGAAAACAGTGCAAGCATTGAAGCACTTCTCTCCTGAGTAGGTTGCAGTTTACGAAAACCTCAAATCCACTATACGCTTAGCTTAGCAAGATAGATACAATGCAATAGTTTTGTGGCATTGATCTTCAGTTGGATAGGATGCAGTGCCATTAATTTTAATGTTCTTTCTTTAGCAAGGAAAATATCAAACTTGTGCACCCCACCATGAGGAGAGTGTTGATGTGCCAGCAAACAGATTTGAAAGCAAAGATCCAAAAAGGAAAAGGAAGGTATCAATCCAAAACTAGATTTGAAGCCAGTCAATAAGCCAGATCCAATAGTTTAAAAGACATGGGTAATGCCAGTCGTGTTAGAGACATGGACCTCAGTGTGCAATAAGTCAGGAAACTGTTGGAAATTGAGTTGCTGAAGACGACTGCAGAGGTTAATAGAACCTCTACCTGAGCTAGAACTGGTATAAGCTTATTTAATTTATCCAGGCACGCATTTATCATGTCTACATTCGGCTATGAATCCCTTTCAAAAGAGTGGATAAAATGTGATTTCACACCATTTTACTATTTTTTGAACAGTTAAGAAAAACACAAAGCCCTGGCCTGACCCACAAAATGATTCATTTTTTTCAAATTACATAGCTTTCATTTGTCGACAGTGTGTGATAAGGAATTAAAGAAACAAGAGTCACAAGGAGTTTGCAAGCAAAGCGGGACTTTGAAGGGTGGCAAGTGCCATGAATAGTGATAGATGACAAAGAACGAATATTAAATGAAAATGCGCTAATGAAAGCAGATTTGCCTTTTGTCTGGCAGTGCTGTTCAAAAGGGAAACTTATTGCATATTTTCATACCATCCAAGATATGTATGTTTCTGACAGTTGCAGAAATGAAAAGCAGTGATAAGCAAGGAAATTATTCCATGCAGCCACCACATAAAGTGTTGATCTTCAGCAACAGACAAAGGTGTGTTCTCTATCTGTTCAAATTAGAAAATAGTATAGCATGCCTCTTTTTTGAGAGATTATCTGTCTAGCAGTAAGCTTATAAGGAAGAAAGACAGCGGAATTGTTCATCAAAGACACAGGCACTGTATGTGCTTTGAGTGTTTATAGCACCCAACTTAACTATGTCAGTGCACACATTTGAACTTGCCCATATTATAAAAAAGTAAAGTCTTCCTCCAAAATTTAAAGCAGAGAAGGAGATAGTTGAGATTGTATAGAGACATTTAGATTAAGTTTGAAATCCATTGTTAATAACTTAGGAGTTTATATTATTACCTAGCCAGTCTCCCTAATTCTCTCTGCAGTTTCTCTCTCAGAATATGTCAGTACTTCTTTTATAGCAGCACAAATCATGGTAGCTATCAACCTTTTACGCTTCAGAGGTTGTGGTCCCAAAAGAAAATCACATAAATCCATATCTTCACTTATTCTTGACATGTTTTTCACAGCATTCAAATTACATTATGACAGCCATCTTTGACACAACTTCCCTACACTATAAGTAGTTACAGTCATAGGATCTGGTCTGTTTGCTAATTGACCTGTAGCTTTAGACAGAAACCTGTAGCTACACATACATGGCCTTTTCTCCTCTTTTCAAAAACAATAACAATAGTTTGTGTTCCTGCTGGACCCTGATTTTAACAAGAAACACAGGGTACCATATTGGCAGCCTGCAAGACGCTTGCCGGTTCATTAAGTAGCAAAAACAACAAACAGTGTGAACCGCACCAAACAGTCAGGTAATTAAAGATGCTAGTTTAAGGAGCAATTTATTGACGCTAAAATGTGCATTATCATTGCAGCGGAATTGCTCGGAGCAGGAAGGGAACAGTACAATTGCCATAGTTGGTGTACCATCATGCAATTTGAGCTTAATGCTTTCAAAGAACAAATTCTAAACTAATAGCTTCTTATCTCATTGGGAAGGAAACAGACTGTTCGTACTATTATGGGTGAAGGACATTAAAAGCAAGGCACCTTCAATATTTAGAATATAAAATCCTGGAGAATATCAATGGTTTTAAGTCAGTTATTGGTCCTAAAAAAGGTCGGCTAAAAGTTAAGGAGCCACCAAAACTGTCCGAGGCAATAACTTTTTTAATACTTCTATTTCTATACAGTTGTTTTCTATTTTAGAGTTGGATCAAATGTTTTTGATGATGTATCTGGTTCAATGGATAATAAACGATATTAAAAATGTCACTGGTATTTTATGTGTCTTTTATTAAATATTTATGGGATTCTAAATATTGTGGTTGGAGCATAAGTGGATGTCATCAATGTATGATAAAACCAGAGGATCTTCTTATAAGATCCCATATTGTTTTGCTGCAACAAGACTAGGGCAATTCTTATACCCCTAAGGGCCATCTAATATATAGCCTCAGTCCCATTCCGCAGAAATAAAAACGCTTTCTGAGACATATATCTTGTTTGTCAATCCAGTTACTTTTTTTCCTTTACATGAGATTTTGATTCTGAATCTTTTTCTTTTCTCAGGTTAACTTCGGGTTTGCTTGCATCACATGCTGGCTCTCTTTCATTTTTTGTCTGGTGTACTTCTGTAGAAGGGGATCTCTGTGTATAGTCATAATCTAGTGAATAGTCCCGCCCATGTGCGTGGACCCCGGAGCAATAAAAATAATCTCTTAAGTTGTCAAGCCATACAGACCTGCATCCACACTCAAGAGAGAATTTCAAAGACAGATAATGCAGCCTATATCCAAAGGCTACACTGTCCAGTACTTCAACTAGAAAATTCCACCAACATCCACCAACAGCACTGCCTGCCCAGCTTTTTCCACAGAGAAAAACCTGCCTCTACCAGCAAAAGCCTCTGGAATGATAGAGAGGGAGGAATGGACAGACAAGCCCCATAGGCCACGCATACTTGCACGCACTCTTGAGCATAGGTGTATCCGCCGACGCTGACCTTCAGGGACCATTTTCATTGGGGGAACACGACTGGTAGGTGTAGCAGTGTGCGACCAATCTGATGTAACTTTATATTCAGGCTCCCTTGAGCCGGTGGAGTCGACGGACTCATGGTTACGCACCTGCGCGCTAAGAGAGGTACTAGACCTGATTATGTTTTTAGCAGCTTACACAGCAACCCCACTCTCATTTTCCTACTCCCTGCTGACGAGAGGCAACTACCTCGAAACACGTGTCCAGGGATGGCACACGCCACGCATACTTGCACGCACTCTTGAGCATAGGTGTATCCGCCGACGCTGACCTTCAGGGACCATTTTCATTGGGGGAACACGACTGGTAGGTGTAGCAGTGTGCGACCAATCTGATGTAACTTTATATTCAGGCTCCCTTGAGCCGGTGGAGTCGACGGACTCATGGTTACGCACCTGCGCGCTAAGAGGTACTAGACCTGATTATGTTTTTAGCAGCTTACACAGCAACCCCACTCTCATTTTCCTACTCCCTGCTGACGAGAGGCAACTACCTCGAAACACGTGTCCAGGGATGGCACATGCCACGCATACTTGCACGCACTCTTGAGCATAGGTGTATCCGCCGACGCTGACCTTCAGGGACCATTTTCATTGGGGGAACACGACTGGTAGGTGTAGCAGTGTGCGACCAATCTGATGTAACCTTTACATGAGATTTTGATTCTGAATCTTTTTCTTTTCTCAGGTTACCTTCGGGTTTGCTTGCATCACATGCTGGCTCTCTTTCATTTTTTGTCTGGTGTACTTCTGTAGAAGGGGATCTCTGTGTATAGTCATAATCTAGTGAATAGTCCCGCCCATGTGCGTGGACCCCGGAGCAATAAAAATAATCTCTTAAGTTGTCAAGCCATACAGACCTGCATCCACACTCAAGAGAGAATTTCAAAGACAGATAACGCAGCCTATATCCAAAGGCTACACTGTCCAGTACTTCAACTAGAAAATTCCACCAACATCCACCAACAGCACTGCCTGCCCAGCTTTTTCCACAGAGAAAAACCTGCCTCTACCAGCAAAAGCCTCTGGAATGATAGAGAGGGAGGAATGGACAGACAAGCCCCATAGGCTGCCATTATGTGGCTCAGAACAGGATAATGTGCCTTTAAGAAAACTTTTCAGAACTTTTCCAGTATCCCAGAATGCACAGCAGGTTCCTTTTACTTTCAGTTCTTTTTTCCGGCTCCTGCTAGCAGGACCCTGGAGCATTGAGCTCTCCCTTTTCAAGGGTTTATTTGGAATTTGTTCACTTTTCAAGTGCTTATTGTGTTGCCTTCCTTCTTGTGTGTGCTCTGTGTTGTTCAACATGCTTGGTCTGTTTGACAAGTGCCCAGAGTGCGAGAGGAAGAAGGCCAAGTCGGACCCACACAGGGTGTGCATCGTCTGCCTTCCCCAGTCCCATGTCCCACAGGAGTGTGACATTTGTCAACCTTTCTCAGCCAGGACCTTGAGAGAAAGGATGAAGATCAGGCTCCAAGGCCTGGAGGACAGAAGGCTGAAGGCACAAGGTGGGTCAGGACATGCTGAGGCCCCTGGGGGGCTCCCCAGGGGCAGGAAACCCAGCAAACATCCCCATTCTCCGTCGGCGTCAAGGGGGATGGCTGCAGTCTGTTCGCCGTCTCTCCAGGGCTCTGGGGAGAAACGGAGCGACGTCTCCGTCGAGTCATCGGCGTCGAGACCAGCCCCGGCGTAGGCGCTCGCCGTCGAGGCGGGATCGCCGTTCGCCGTCGACAAAGAGGAGGCGTTCGTCGTCGAGGCGTTCACCGTCGTCGTCGAGGCGTTCGCCGTCGTCGAGGCGTTCGCTGTCGAGGAGGCGGGATCGCCGTTCGCCGTCGACAAAGAGGAGGCGTTCGTCGTCGAGGCGTTCGCCGTCGTCGTTGAGGCGTTCGCCGTCGTCGAGGCGTTTGCCGTCGAGGAGGCGTTTGCCGTCGAGGAGGCGTTTGCCGTAGAGGAGGTGTTCGCCGTCGAGGAGGCAGTGCAGGAGGAGTACTCAGTGGTGTATACTCCACCTCCTCCTCCTCCACCTTCCCCTCCTCCTCCCATTCCGCCTCACACACCGTCGGGCCCTCCTGCGGCCCCGCCACGGTCGGTGTCGTTGTCGAGGTATCCGACGCCTCCGAAGAGGACTCCGAGGCCGTGGCACCAGGTTACGCCACCGTCGCCTGTGAAGCCGGCTGGGCGGTCGAAGACAGACAGATTGCGCTCCCGCTCCGGACAGAGAGGAAGGTCACGGAGCCGTGGACTGTCGTCGTTGACATCTGGGCGACGCCGCAGGAGGCGCAGAGCCAGATCCCGCACCCGATCGTCTATCAGGGACTACTCTCCGACGCTGTCGGACTCACCAGTGACGGGTGTATCGCCGGTCGACGATGTAGTCTCCTTCCAGGAGGTGCTACTGAGGGGTGCGGTCAAGCTAGGGATCACGGTGATGGTTGCAACACCTACGACGTCCGTGATCTTCGAGACGCTGCACAAGAAGCACCTGTCTCACCCCCTGCTGCCACTAGTGCCGGGATTGGTGGAGGCCGCTAGGGAGTTGTTCCTCACTCCGGCGGTGACGAAACCAGCCCCCTCAAGGCTCCTGAAGAAGTATCGGGCGCCGGACTCGGACCCGACCTTTCTGAGGATGGACCCGAAACCGGACTCGGTCATTGTGACGGCGGCTAGGAAGCAGCATGCCACCACTCCTTCCTCGACAGTGCCGCCTGATAAGGATAGCCGTTGGCTGGACTCGGCGGGCAGAAAGGTCTGTGGGACGGCCTCTACCACCATGAAGGCGGCGAGTGCTGGGGCTTTGTTGGGGCGCTACGACCGGGCCCTATGGGAGTCTCTCTAGCAGTACGCGGAGCTGCTGCCTCGCGACAAGAAGGAAGACTTTCTAGAGACTTTGCGTGAGGGGATGCTGGTGTCGAATCAGATCATTAGCGCGGCAGCAGATGTGTCTCTGTTGGCGGCACATGGATATTGTCACGGCATCCACCAACGGCGTCACGCTTGGCTCCGCCTTACCTCACTCAAACCGGAGGCACAACAGAGAGTGGCCAACCTACCCTTCTCGGGGGAAACCCTGTTCGTCCAGCATGCAGACGACGAAATGGCCCGCATGAAGACGGAGGCGGAGACCCTGACGGCTGTCAGGTTAGAGAGGCCTGAGAAGAAAAAGCGGCCGTTCCAGAGACGGTTCGGGGTGGCAGGCAGAGGGCGTAGGCAGGCCCCGGGACAGCAGCAACAACAGCAACAGCAGTTCCGTAAACCCTTCCAGAAGCGCCAGAAGGGTAGAGGAGGCCAGCAGTCCGCTACAGCGACCATGGGCCCGGCTGGGTCTCGGCCCTGAGCGGTTACTTCCCCTTCAACCGTTACCCACTCCAGTGGGGGGAAACGTTCAATTTTTTCTGGCAGAGTGGAGAAAAATTACTCCGGACAAGTGGGTGCGGAATATTGTTTGCAATGGATACAGTCTTCGGTTCATCAGCCCGCCTCCAGCGATTCCACCGGTAAGCTCACGGCATCAACTACAAGAGCTCCAGGCGGAGGCAGACATCCTGTTGAGAAAAAAGACGGTGGAAGACGTACCTCTGTCTCAAAGGGGAAGAGGTCTGTACTCTTGGTTCTTCCTGGTTCGCAAGAAGGACAAGAACGAGTTCAGGCCCATTCTGGATTTGCAGCAAGCAAACAAATGGATTCGCAGAGAGAAATTCCGCATGCTGTCGTTGCACCAGATTTATCCTCAACTGCAACGAGGGGACTGGCTCTGCGCCATAGACCTGCAGGATGTGTACTTCCATGTGCCCATTGCACAGAAGCACAGGAAGTTCCTGCGATTCCAAGTCGGCGCCAATCATTATCAGTACACAGTACTGCCATTCGGGCTAAAGTCTGCGCCCAGGACCTTCTCGAAGTGCATGGCAGTGGTAGCTGCACACCTGCAGAGGAACAAGGTGTTTGTCTACCCGTACCTGGACGATTGGTTGATCAAGGCCTCCTCCTTCTCGGAAGCACAAGCGCACTTCCAGAAGACGTGCGTTCTCTTGAGCAACCTGGGGTTGCACGTCAACATGTCCAAGTCTGTCCCGACTCCGGTCCAGTGCATACAGTACTTGGGGGCCTCCATCAATACGCTGTCAGCAAGCGTGTCTCCTTCGGAGGAGAGACGGTTATCACTCCTTCGGAAGGCTCAGGCTCTTATGGCCTCTCCATCGACGACAGTAAGGGAGGTGTCTTCACTGCTGGGATCAATGACCTCATGTATCTTCCTCACGCCTCACGCACGGCTGCACATGAGACCAATGCAGGAGTGCTTGGAGGATCAGTGGAATCAGAGGACAGGTTCTTGGGACGACAAGATACAGCTGTCTCTGCATGCTCTTCAGTCGCTGAAGTGGTGGTGTTCGGCGGACAATCTCCTCAGAGGGGTTCCCTTCCACAAGGACATTCCCACGCAGAGTATCGTGACGGATGCGTCTCTCCACGGCTGGGGGGCGCATTCTGGAGACTTACAGATACAAGGAAAGTGGTCCCAGTTGGAGTCGACGTACCACATCAATTTCCTGGAACTCAGAGCCATTTACTTGGCATTGAAGGCCTTCCATCCGTCCTTCCAGACCAACTCGCTGCTTGTGCAGACGGACAATACAACCACGATGTATTACCTCAACAAGCAGGGGGGAGTCGAGATCACGCACGCTGTCGCAGGAGGCGCAGTCGATCTGGCACTGGCTTCTGGCCCGAGGACTGACGATTACGGCCACGCATCTGCCAGGTGTGCAGAATGTTCAGGCGGACGCACTGAGCAGACTGATTCAGGAAAACCACGAATGGGTCATAAACGACGAAGTACTAAGGGACTTCTTCGCAAGGTGGGGGACTCCAGACGTAGATCTGTTCGCCAACGCCGAAAACAGCAAATGCCGAGACTTCGCATCCAGGTACTACCAGCGGGGGACGCTGGGGAATGTGCTATGGATCGACTGGTCGAACATCTTTCTGTACGCTTTTCCACCCATTCCCCTGGTTCCGGCGGTGCTCATCAAGCTGTCCCAGTCCGGGGCGAGGATGATCCTGATTGCCCCGGAATGGCCCAGACAGTGGTGGTTCACGGACCTGCTTCACCGGTCTCTCCTTCCTCACATATGGCTGCCGTGCAGGCCGGACCTTCTCACGAAGTTCGGGGGGCAGTTGGTGCACCCCAACCTCTCGTCTTTGAGTTTGGCAGCATGGCTCCTGAGATAGTGCAATATGGCCATTTGAATCTACCAGCAGATTGTATGGATATACTGAAGGAGGCTAAGCGACCTTCCACTAGAACGTCCTATGCTTACAAGTGGAAGAGGTTCTGCATCTGGTGCAAGTCCAAACAGTTTGACCCGACGACATGTAAGGAAGATGTCATCCTTCCGTACCTTTTGCATTTGGCGCAGTCTGGCCTTAATTTCCATTCCATTAAGGTCCATCTCGCTGCTTTGACTGCTTACAGGAAATGCCCTTCACAGACTTCCTTCTTTCAGATCCCTGTGATCAAGGATTTTTTGGAAGGCTTGAAGAAAGTGTTCCGTCCTGTCAGACTTCCCTCGCCTTCATGGGAATTGAATGTGGTGCTGTCCAGATTGATGAAGGAGCCTTTTGAACCTATACTTTTATCACACCAGAGTAATCTAGGGTCAAGATGTGGACTAAGACAAAACTAAAATGAGCACAAAACAGAATCAAAAAAAGTAGTACTGATGAATCCCATCAGCCACCAAGATAGCAGCCCACATCATCTGGGATTCGGTAGCCCGTCCTGAGCCTCCAAAATAAACAAGGCTGCAGATGGAAGGGGCAACTATAACCTCTCCGGTCATCTAGGATGAGGTATGTGCCCTGGATGTTTATTAGGCTACCTAATGTATTGGTGATGGTGATGGAAGCAGTGCAGAGAGAGTGTGAAGTGAAAAAGTAATAAAATCATCTACTGGGATAGAATCTACTTTTTAATACTGCCTATCCGAGTGACAAGATTAAAAACAGTGTAGTAGCAGTTTTAACAAAATAACTGCTCAAGTCCGAAAGAACAAAGGGGTCTACATGTTTCAGCCTAAGGACCAAGTTATAGTCCGGCTTTCATCAGGACCAACATGAACCTGTGCTACTGCTGTATATATTGTGAAATTTCCAAAAGTGAAAAACACCAGAAAAGACAAATAAAATGACCTACTTGAAGAAGAGAGTACTCCTGATTTATTTGTAGGAGAAATAACTGTTCAAATCCTGAAAAAAAAGATGCAGGAAAGACAGTGCTCATTATAGCATGAATCGTGCCACAATAAAATATTTTAAACAAAATCGCGTTTTGCCAATTAAGCAAACCATGCAGCATACCACTCTAAATATATGTGTGGAGCTAAGAGCCGAGTGTTCAACTCATTCCATGAATAAAGAAAATAAATTAATCAAGGAAAGCTTACCCGTCAAAAGTACGGGAGACCGCCTCACCTCACCTGGCATCCGCTCAGATAAAAGAGGCCCGCTCTATATGAAGACAAGTGATTGACAGCAAACTTGTAAATCTACTGTCTACTGTTTAAAAACACACACACATTTCACACCAACCAAAGTAAGCGTCAAACATATAAATACCTACAGTATCCATATGTATAGACAGGCATAGTCCATATCAGAAAGATATGTTGCTCAATATCTTATAATGAAAAAGGTACTACACAAAGTCTGTATAAATTGAATCTATATGTCGCAAGGCCAGATTAAGATGTTATAAACCTCCGGTCTTATGTTAGAAAGCACACATTGATAACGCTCTGACCAAGAAGAACATCAGACGTCAAGTATCAAACTGTGAATAAACATAGTGCGTATCTCAGAGATATATCATTTGATATCTCATTATAGGACAAACATTCAGCCAAGACTGTATGTACTCCATGTTAATGCAACAAAACCTGGTGCTGTAGAGTTTGACCTTTCTGACCAAAACATCCCGTAAAATCAATAGTTCTGATAACTTAAGAAAATGTCATAATAGAACAAGCCTGTATGCTGCTACATCTTAATGCAGCCAGACAAAGGTAGGTGGAATGAAGTCCAAACCTACCGAGCAGTGTTGAACTCAGCGACAACAGTTCTGATAACTTAAGGATAAACACAGATTTAAAGTACAAAATATGTATATTCATAAAGATGCTTCCATTATAAATTCAGAACAATCAGCGTTCCATTCGTATAAAGCGAAAAGGAGATTTTAAAAGTTGAGCAAGTTTACTCAAATGTTCGTGGCTCCTAACACAATGTCAAAGGGGTTGAAAACCCGCTAAACGGTAATAAAGGACTAACCTGTCCGTCGGTACCTCGATGCAAAACAGAGCAGGACGGGGAGGTAAATGCGTGCGTTTCCTGCATGTTAAAATAATGTAGTGAAGAACGCCGCGCACTAACTAGTGACGTCAGACTGATGCGACCAGGCATCATGGGTAATGTAGTCTTACAGATGATATTTGGCTAAACCGACGATATATTCGTGTTAATGGATCTCACATTATCGTATTTCGCTCCATGACTCGTACAAATGGAGTGTAAATGAAAAACCCACACAGGTAAAGGTACCTTTAACGGAGAAAGTTGCATTTCGTCAGATGTAGATATCACTATCCAAGTGCATACACAGTGTTACACACGCCTTTCAATAGAGTCTATTCAAGAGCAAAAAGCATGTGCACAAAATACGGGCATACGTTCAGTGTCAAGCTCTCAATGCTAGAAAAACAACAAAACAAAGTCTTGTTGAGATATCAAATCTGCAATACATTGAATCTTACTTAACCAACAAGGGTCAGTACTGCACAATACATCTGGAGTATTTAGCAAAAAGTGAGAATACTCATTAGGTGTAGCAAAAATGAATGGAAGAGGCCCTCTCAAGTGTTAAAAAGGAAAGAGTCTCGTTTGTACGAGTCATGGAGCGAAATACGATAATGTGAGATCCATTAACACGAATATATCGTCGGTTTAGCCAAATATCATCTGTAAGACTACATTACCCATGATGCCTGGTCGCATCAGTCTGACATCACTAGTTAGTGCGCGGCGTTCTTCACTACATTATTTTAACATGCAGGAAACGCGCGCATTTACCTCCCCGTCCTGCTCTGTTTTGCATCGAGGTACCGACGGACAGGTTAGTCCTTTATTACCGTTTAGCGGGTTTTCAACCCCTTTGACATTGTGTTAGGAGCCACGAACATTTGGGTAAACTTGCTCAACTTTTAAAATCTCCTTTTCGCTTTATACGAATGGAACGCTGATTGTTCTGAATTTATAATGGAAGCATCTTTATGAATATACATATTTTGTACTTTAAATCTGTGTTTATCCTCAAGTTATCAGAACTATTGATTTTACGGGATGTTTTGGTCAGAAAGGTCAAACTCTACAGCACCAGGTTTTGTTGCATTAACATGGAGTACATACAATCTTGGCTGAAAGTTTGTCCTATAATGAGATATCAAATGATATATCTCTGAGATACACACTATGTTTATTCACAGTTTGATACTTGACGTCTGATGTTCTTCTTGGTCAGAGTGTTATCAATGTGTGCTTTCTAACATAAGACCGGAGGTTTATAACATCTTAATCTGGCCTTGCGACATATAGATTCAATTTATACAGACTTTGTGTAGTACCTTTTTCATTATAAGATATTGAGCAACATATCTTTCTGATATGGACTATGCCTGTCTATACATATGGATACTGTAGGTAGTTATATGTTTGACGCTTACTTTGGTTGGTGTGAAATGTGTGTGTGTTTTTAAACAGTAGACAGTAGATTTACAAGTTTGCTGTCAATCACTTGTCTTCATATAGAGCGGGCCTCTTTTATCTGAGCGGATGCCAGGTGAGGTGAGGCGGTCTCCCGTACTTTTGACGGGTAAGCTTTCCTTGATTAATTTATTTTCTTTATTCATGGAATGAGTTGAACACTTGGCTCTTAGCTCCACACATATATTTAGAGTGGTATGCTGCATGGTTTGCTTAATTGGCAAAATGCGATTTTGTTTAAAATATTTTATTGTGGCACGGTTCATGCTATAATGAGCACTGTCTTTCCTGCAGCTTTTTTTCAGGATTTGAAGAGTTATTTCTCCTACAAATAAATCAGGAGTACTCTCTTCTTCAAGTAGGTCATTTTATTTGTCTTTTCTGGTGTTTTTCACTTTTGGAAATTTCACAATATATACAGCAGTAGCACAGGTTCATGTTGGTCCTGATGAAACATGTAGACCCCTTTGTTCTTTTGGACTTGAGCAGTTATTTTGTTAAAACTGCTACTACACTGTTTTTAATCTTGTCACTCGGATAGGCAGTATTAAAAAGTCGATTCTATCCCAGTAGATGATTTTATTACTTTCACTTCACACTCTCTCTGCACTGCTTCCATCGCCATCACCAATACATTAGGTAGCCTAATAAACATCCAGGGCACATACCTCATCCTAGATGACCGGAGAGGTTATAGTTGCCCCTTCCATCTGCAGCCTTGTTTATTTTGGAGGCTCAGGACGGGCTACCGAATCCCAGATGATGTGGGCTGCTATCTTGGTTGCTGATGGGATTCATCAGTACTACTTTTTTTGATTCTGTTTTGTGCTCATTTTAGTTTTGTCTTAGTCCACATCTTGACCCTAGATTGCTCTGGTGTGATAAAAGTATATGGATTAATAAGGGATTAGCCATCTAGTGGTCGTTAAATATTTTTCCCTTTGACCCTCCTATGATATATCCGGCTTGGTTTGATATATCGTGTTATTGATGGATGAGCCTTTTGAACCTATTCACAAGGCTTTGTTGCAGCACCTGTCTTGGAAGGCGGCGTTCCTAGTGGCCATTACGTCTGCCCGCAGGGTGAGTGAACTTCAGGCGTTGTGTTGCCAAGAACCTTATATGGTATTTCATGCTGCCAAGGTTGTTATGCGTACTCACCCTAAGTTTCTTCCTAAGGTTATATCTGATTTTCATGTCAACCAGACCAAAACTTTACCTACGTTCTTTTAGAATCCCTCTTCTCCAGCGGAAAGGTCTCTACATTCCCTGGACGTTAGGAGGGTGTTGAAGTTTTATCTTGATAAGACCAAAGATATTCGTAGGTCAGAGCAGTTGTTTATCAATTATGGATCAGTCAGGACCCGTCTTGCTACCTCCAAACAGTCCATCTCTCGGTGGATTGTGTCCTGTATACAATTGTGTTACCAAAAGGCTAATAAGACCTTAGGGGGTAAACCTAAGGCTCATTCCACCAGGGGCAAAGCTGCCACGACTGCTTTGCTGCGTAATGTTCCTATTGCAGAAATCTGCAAGGCGGCCACTTGGAGGTCGGTCCATACCTTTGTTGCGCATTACTGTCTGGACGCGGATGCCAGAGCAGATGCTCAGGTTGGGCAGGCTTCGCTGCGAAATTTGTTCGCACAGTAGTGGTATTGTTTTGTAGTCTTCTCCACCGCCGTTTCGGTGTGGGGATGGGCTTGCCATTCTATTCACTAGATTATGACTATACACAGAGATCCCCTACTACAGAAGGAGTAGTTTCTTTTCTGTAACTCCAGTTCTGTAGTAGGGGTATCTCTGTTATACTACAGAGGCTGGTGAGGTTCTAGGTATACGACGTTCCCATATTGGCGGAATCGACACTAAAATTTAGTGCTCTTCTCACCCTGGCCTCGATCCCAGCACAACCTATCAGGGTTGTGTTTGTTGACCCACGGTACCACACATTTTTAGGGTGCTGTATGTGTGTCCACCCAATTTACCTCTTAGAGGGAGTGGACACCATCAAAAAGGTGTAGGTAGACCTATCTTTTTCCTGGTCCTGAAGAATTGCCATTTTAATACATCACAAGGCAAGAAACATGTTGACCCCTTAATCCCTTCAGCATATTTTACTCACACACCTTACGGTGAGAAATGTGCGGATTATTTTTAATCAGGATGGTGACCATGCTTTATTAAAATTGTTTTAAGTGGATCACCTACCCCTGTTTTAGTACACTTTCTTTCACCTGACTTGCACCTACACTCACTATTATTATTAACCCCTCTTCCCCACACACACCTCACTCATCGGCGTTGGAAATAAAGATCTCCGATAGGAAGGCCCCAGTGGGTGCCTGATCGGGCATTGCACCTGCCGGCCCGATAAGGAGCAAAGACCCGGTGATCAAGCAAGACACCCGCTTGTTGGGTGTGTGAGGGTCTTCTTTTCCAAAAAAGGAGTAACCTTTACTCCTGTCTTTCACTTCATTCTCCTCACAGTACTACCCGTGTACCCGAGGGACTCTAATACACCCTGCGTTAATTTTAGGAACTGCATACCCTTTGTTTTCACGTTTCTCTGTTATAGTCATAAGCGCCCGCCCTCCTCCCCGGTGGAGAGATAAATGTTAATATAAGGAATGCTACAGGTCTGGCGTGCTACGCCTTCAAAAAAGAACTGAAAGTAAAAGGGACCTGCTGTACATTCTGGGATACTGGAAAAGTTCTGGAAAGTTTTCTTAAAGGCACAGTATCCTGTTCTGAGCCACATAATGGCAGCCTATAGGGCTTGTCTGTCCATTCCTCCCTCTCTATCATTCCAGAGAATTTTGCTGGTAGAGGCAGGTTGTTTTTCTCTGTGGAAAAAGCTGGGCAGGCAGTGCTGTTGGTGGATGTTGGTGGAATTTTCTAGTTGAAGTACTGGACAGTGTAGCCTGTGGATATTGGCTGCATTATCTGTCTTTGAAATTCTCTCTTAAGTGTGGATGCAGGTCTGCATGGTTTGACAATTTAAGAGATTATTTTTATTGCTCCGGGGTCCACGCACATGGGCGGGACTATTCACTAGATTATGACTATAACAGAGATACCCCTACTACAGAACTGGAGTTACAGAAAAGAAACTACTCCTTCTCTTTCTTGCAATGCACAGTCTGTTTGCTGCTTTCTGTCCTTTTACTGTCCCCGGAGTCCAACAAGGAATGGGAAGTTCGAGGCATGTGGGCTGCTGAATTCATATCTGTGCATAGATCGCCGCCTAGTGTTGGGTCCGGATGTTTGCACGTTGTTGTCCTGGAAGAGTCTTCGAAGTATCACGAGATAGGTGACTCCTCCCCTGGACCACAGTGCGCATGGGCATCCTCTCCATCCTTAGATTGTTTTTTTCCGCCATTGGGTTCGGATGTGCTTATCTTAGCTCAAGTTAGGAAAATTCAGGTTAAGGCCAAAAGGCCTTTAGTTTTCGTCGGTAATGTTCCCGTTCGGTATCGACTGCTTTCTGGATTAGTTTAGAAACTTCTCCAGCCTTTCGGATCCCTTGATCCGAACATCGAACTTACATCGACGATGGAATCGAGGACCCCATTCAAACGGTGTCCTTTATGCCACGCCAAATACCCACACATTGACGTCCACCCGGTATGCAACAAATGTCTCTCACCGGATCACGACGAATCGAAATGTATGGCCTGTGCCCGATTCCGATCGAAGAAGACTCTCCGGAATCGACGGGCAGCGAGATTAGAAGCGCAGCAATCGGCGCCTGCCCCGGCCAACATCTTCAGCACCGAGGACGAGGACGTAGAGAGCGTGGAAGAAGTAATCTCCAGCCCCGCTTCCGAACACGATTCCCAATCGGAAGACGACGATGAAGTGCTCTTTCACAGGGAAGAAGACGTCGACGAGGTAGGAGACTACAATGAGGCCTTTGGGGCCGAAGAAGACCGCTCTAGCGAAGAGCCAGGCCCACCCGTCGATACGGAGGCCGTCAAAGTGCGTCATTCTACGGCTCAGGTCGAGGGATCGCCTCCGGGCCTTACCCAAGATCAATCCTAAAGTTCTTCGGCCCCGCCTTCGGGCCCAGCCTCAAACATCCCGCACGAGCCATTATTACCAAAGACGACTGGATTCCCTTCAACGAAACCGAAACCAATCGTCGCACCAGTTCCACCGAAACCAAAAGTGAAACTGGCCGTGATCGGCTCAAAGCCCTCGAAGACCTCCACTCCTTCGACGCCAGCAAAGGCCGTCGGCTCCGAACGCACAAAAAGGGATTTCGGCGCCGAACTCACTGCAGCGGATATCGGTACCGACCCGAAAAAGAAGGCCCTCGGTCCCACAAAGGCGCCTCGGCCCCTGGCACCGAAGCAGTCGGCCTCGACCACCAGAGTCAAAATGGCCGCTCCATCTGAGTCCGCATCGAAGACGGCCGCACATGCCAAGTCATCGACTCCAACGACCGTTGCTACCTGTCTTCGGATCGATGACCCCGTGGCTCCAAAGCAGTCGACGCCTACCTCCACGGTATCGACCGGAACCAAAGAACCTTCAGCGTTCTCAGTGCGACAAGTCGCGGCGTCGTTGCAACGCATCAGGGAACGGGCAGCCCTCCGATCCACGTCGGGCCCCGACACAAACAAGGCTCCAAAAACACCCTCAGCGCCACCCAACATCACTTTTGGTTTGCCGCCATCCACGGCGCCGAAGATGTTCAAGATCCGAACATGTGTCCGCCAGACACAGTCCCCATCTACTGGACACACATATTCTGAGCCTTCACCGCCACAATTCATCGACGCCGACACTGGTAGACTGATGCCCCGCAAACAGAAGATCACACCAGAGAAGGGCCTGGACTCCTACAGAATACCTCTAAAGCACAAATTGCCAGCAGAGTCGGAACCAGTTCTGTATGAATGCTTGCAAACCTCCTATCAGGATCCCCAGTCCTTTTCTCCTACGCCTTCCGAAACGGACGCGGTGGAGGAATACATGGGCGATAATACCACCTACCCTGGGGATGTCGATCCTGATGAGCAGCAGGACCAAGATCAGGCATGGGATGACCCTACAGACCAGGGTACCGCGCCAGATACCCAGGACACGCAGCTTTACAGCGCAAAAACATCTCCCACAGAGGACACTGCTGCCTTCAATGCCCTCATAGAACGTGCTGCCGCCAATCATGGAGTACAACTCCACTCTGACACTGTTGAGGAAGACTTCTTAGTGGACACTTTCGCCTCCTCTGAGAGAACTGTCAAAACTTTGCCCATGTTGAAAGGAGTTCTCAAACCTGCAAAGGACATTTTCAAAGAAACAACCAGGGCACGGGTGCTCAACCCCAGGATTGAAAAAAAGTACAAGCCTGCGCCCGGAGATCCTATGTACATTAGAGGTCAGTTACCTCTGGACTCCATGGTAGTCGCTAACGCTCGCAAACGAGCCCATTCGCAGACAACAGGTGATGCTCCTCCCCCAGACTAGGAGTCCAAGGTGCTGGAGACCTCAGGCAAAAGAATTGCAGCTCAAGCAGCAAACATCTGGCGCATTGCCAATGCACAGGCCCTCCTGGCCCGCTATGATCGTTCACACTACGACACGCTAGAATCGCTACTCCAGCACCTGCCAGATGAATACAAAGAGGCAGCGGAGCTCCTCATCAGAGAGGGACAACTCCTTACCAACGCGTCCATTAAGTGTGCACTGGACGCGGCCGACACAGCAGCAAGGGCAAATAACACCAGCGTCATGTTAAGACGACACGCTTGGTTAAGAATATCAGGATTCAAACCAGAGATTCAAAACAACATCCTGAATCAGCCAGTCAACCCCGACTACTTATTCGGCCCCGAAGTTGACACTACCTTAGAAAAAATAAAAAAAGACACTGACACTGCGAAGTCAATGGGGGCTCTGCAGACGCAGCAATTTCGTAGTGGCTCCTTTCGTCGCCCCGGGAATAGAGGAGCAGCTAGAGGCCAGGGGTCGCAGCAGCAATACACTAAAGGGGGCACACAGAGTACCTACGATAAAACCAACAGGGGTGGATATCGTGGCTCCAGTACCAAGGGCAGGGGACGTGGTTATGGCAACACCAGGTCCTCCCCCAAAAACAAGCAGTGACGCCCTCTCCCTTCCCCCCGACCACATAACACTTGTCGGGGGGAGACTCCAGCGGTTCCTGTCCACGTGGAAATCCATCACCACGGACAGGTGGGTCAGGAACATTATCCAACACGGTTACTGTCTCGAATTAACCTCCACTCCTCCCAACATACCCCCAAAGCACCGTCCTATGTCCGTAGAGCACTTAGCATTATTGCAGCAGGAAGTGCTAAGTATGCTGCAAAAAGGTGCAATAGAGGTCGTGCCCGTCAACCAGCAGGGGACAGGGGTGTACTCTCTGTACTTCTTAATTCCAAAAAAGGACGGGTCACTCAGACCCATACTAGACCTGAGACCCCTCAACCACTACATTCTCTCGGAGCATTTCCATATGCTCACCCTACAGCAGGTTCTCCCGCTGCTCAGCCAGGGAGACTTCCTAGCCACACTAGACCTCAAAGATGCGTACGTCCACATACCCATACACCCATCACACAGGAAATATCTCGGGTTCACTGTTCAGGGCCAGCACTATCAATTCAAAGTCTTCCCCTTCGGTGTGACAACAGCACCCAGAGTTTTCACAAAGTGCCTAGCTACAGTAGCTGCACATCTACGGAGACAACACATTCACGTCTACCCTTACCTGGACGACTGGCTTGTTCAGGCAAAGTCAGCCCAGCGATGTGCCAGCCACATGTCCCTCACCATTCAACTTCTTCACAGTCTGGGATTCTCACTAAATTACCCAAAATCACATCTCCAACCCGCACACGTACGACAGTACCTGGGCACAACCATAAACACTCTGGCAGCCACAGCTCAGCCAAATTTGGTGAGGATCAACAGCATACAACTGCTGATCTCAAAGTTCAAACCTCAACACTCCCTTTCCGCGCTGAGTGTTCATGCAGTTGATAGGCATGATGGCCTCCTGCATTTTCATAGTCCCGCACGCAAGACTACATATGCGCCCGCTTCAGGAGTGCTTAGCACGTCAATGGAATCAGGCTCACGGGCAGTTAAAAGACCTAGTTTTGGTGAGCGGTCGGGCATACAACTCTCTTCATTGGTGGAATCCACAAAACCTTTGCAAGGGCCGACCGTTCCAGGAGCCTGTTCCACAAATAATACTGACAGCGGACGCCTCTCTCCAGGGATGGGGAGCTCATGTACTCAATTACACATTGCAGGGACTATGGACAACACAACAAAAGAAGATGCACATAAACGTTCTGGAACTGATGGCGATCTTCCTAGCCATGAAGGCATTCAAAGTACACTTGTGCAACAAAGTCGTGTTGATCCGGACGGACAACATGACTGCCATGTACTACATACAGAAGCAGGGAGGAACACACTCTCCACAGTTGTCTCATCTGGCTCAGAGCATGTGGAAGTGGGCCATTCAGAGGAACATATTCCTCATGGCGGAACACCTCGTCGGCAAAGACAACCAGATGGCGGATCTGCTCAGCAGACACAGCCACCAGATGCACGAGTGGGAGCTACATCCGTCCGTTCTCCAACCGTACTTCCAACAGTGGGGTCATCCGGAGATAGACCTATTCGCCACACACGAAAACGCAAAATGCCAAAGCTTTGCCGCCAGGTTCCCACATCCACAGTCGCAGGGCAATGCGATATGGATGAACTGGTCCGGCAAATTTGCGTACGCTTTTCCCCCAGCGCCATTGATACCGCTGGTGGCACGCAAACTACGACCGCACTCCCTAACACTCATCCTAGTTGCTCTCACAAGGGCGCGCCAGCCATGGTACACCACCTTTCTAGAACTTTCCGTGGTGCCACATCAAAGGCTGCAGATCAAACCTGCACTTTTAACGCAGAACCATGGCGAAATTCAGCACCCAGATCCGCAACAGTTGAACCTGGCAATCTGGCTCCTGAAGTCTTAGAGTTTGGCTACCTAAACCTGCCACCTGACTGTATGGAGATCATCAAGGAGGCCAGGAGACCCACTACCAGAGCTTGCTATGCGGCAAAATGGAAAAGGTTTGTCATTTACTGCAACAACAATCACATTAACCCGCTAGACGCATCCATTCAAAACATAATCTGTTACCTCTTACACCTATACCGATGCAGTCTGGCCTACACCTCAATACGTGTCCATTTAACCGCAATAGCAGCCTATCTCCAAAACAGGCAGCACCTCTCTTTATTCAGAGTGCCTGCCATCAAAGCCTTCTTGGAGGGACTTAAACGAGTGATTCCCCCAAGACACCCACCGGCACCGGTGTGGAACCTCAACTTGGTCCTCACCAGACTGATGGGTCCACCCTTCGAACCACTCCACTCATGTGAGGTTCAATTCCTCACCTGGAAAGGAGCTTTCCTAGTGGCGATCACTTCGTTAAGAAGAGTTAGTGAACTCCAGGCACTAACCATTCAAGAGCCATTTATACATGTTCACGCAAACAGGGTCGTACTACGTACCAACCCCAAATTCATGCCTAAAGTAATATCGCAGTTCCACCTGAATCAAACTATTGAACTGACTGTTTTCTTTCAAAATCCACAAAATGTCGCTGAGAGAATGCTCCATACACTAGATGTAAAGAGGGCCCTCATGTACTATATAGACAGAACTAAAGACTTTAGGAAGACAAAACAACTTTTCGTTGCCTTTTCTCCACAACACAAGGGCAA
The DNA here is from genome assembly GCF_964204655.1 of Triturus cristatus. Lineage (NCBI taxonomy): Eukaryota > Metazoa > Chordata > Amphibia > Caudata > Salamandridae > Triturus > Triturus cristatus. Next base: position 910,867,981 of record NC_140584.1, read on the forward strand.
CGCCATTTCCAAAGCAGGTATAGCCAGATGGATCGTTAAATGTATTCAAATCTGCTATCAAAAAGCTAAACGCACATTAACGATTCCCCCACGAGCCCACTCAACACGAAAGTTAGGGGCGTCCATGGCTTTCCTGGGAAATATTCCTTTACAGGAAATATGTAGAGCAGCCACATGGTCCACTATACATACATTTACCAAACACTACTGCGTAGATGTACACTCAAAACAGCAGGCAGCTGTAGGACAGGCTGTTCTCAAAACTCTTTTTCAGACTGCTGCAGCTGGCACTGGTAGCCGCCGCTAATAGGAGGTACTGCTATGTATTCTATGCACAGATATGAATTCAGCAGCCCACATGCCTCGAACTGAATATGCTACTTACCAGTATGCATCTGTTCTTGGCATGTAGGGCTGCTGACATTCATATCGCCCACCCTCCTCCCCGGCGCCTGTAGCAGCTGCAGCTCTCAGACTTACTATATAGCATGGTCATCACTTACCGTATCTACTCCATCACTGCCACAATGGCGAAAAACAATCTAAGGATGGAGAGGATGCCCATGCGCACTGTGGTCCAGGGGAGGAGTCACCTATCTCGTGATACTTCGAAGACTCTTCCAGGACAACAACGTGCAAACATCCGGACCCAACACTAGGCGGCGATCTATGCACAGATATGAATGTCAGCAGCCCTACATGCCAAGAACAGATGCATACTGGTAAGTAGCATATTAAATACTGACCCTGCTCCACATCTTGTTCCAAGAAGTAAAAAGACGAAGCTTGGAGGAGTCGGATTTTGTGTAATGGCTCCCCAAATCTGGAATACCCTTCCCCTTGACTTTAGATCATCAGCTAATTATGTGGGTTTTAGGAAACTTTTTAAAAAGTGGCTGTTCAGACAAGCTTATGGCTAATCTTGCTGCTTTTGTTGCTTCCGCTGCTTTAGCGCCAAGAGACCTTATGGTGACTTGCGCTCTATAAATTCCCTATTACATAAAATCAGAGCAGGCCAGCATCCAAGCTACATTTCACTGATAAAGCCTATTTGCAAGCATTCCTACTATCATCCTCTTGGTGTGTTTGATGTAACACCCTAAATTGTGCCACAAGATCTAAGCTTTATCTGTCTAACGAGACCCAATTAGGCTGAAACATGTCTGGGTTTGCTTGTGGTCTCTTCTGGATGGTGCCTTGCTTGGCAGTCATTGTAGGATGGGCTGTCCCCATGAGTAGCGGGGTCTGTGCTTATTTTCATAAGGCTGGCCTCTGTCTAGAGTGGTACAATGGGTGAAAAACTATGGGATGGAATAGTAGTTAGACTATTTGCAAGCATTTCTCCCATCATCTTTTTGTGCGTTTGGGTTTACCACGACACCACTCTGGCTGATGGAGACACCTGCCCAGCTGACAGGTGCTGGGTATTGAAAGGTGGTTGTATTTCAGAGAGTCTAGACAGTACGTTAAAACTGTGTGCTCGTAGCACAAAGTCAGTCTTTAGTTGGCAATCAGAATGAAGATCTTTAAGTCAATTAACCTTGCTTAACTATTGCTTGCATTTCTTCTTATTCGAAAGCAATATGATTTTAATTTATTTGACTGCAGTGTGCTCACAGTCACTAACTCGTTACTAAATTAAGTCTTACCATGGCAAGTGACAGGATAGAACTAGTTCTGTGGGGGGCTGGAGCTCAGGGGTGTATCATCTTAGGAAGCTTTCTGTTTGGGAATAAGAGGGAGGTAAACTACTGAATTAAACATTAAAATCAGTAGGGGCATGGCCGAGCCGGCGACCAAGATGGCCCCCTGACTCCGTATCTCCGGGGCCGTCGCCTAAACATTTCTCCACCGCATTCTCCATTGCACCCAGAACTTATCCATCCTCGCCGGAATGGATGCTTGTGGCGACGGAATACAGATCGGCCTGCTCGCGGGCATGAATGGTGCCCGCAGTGCCGAGATGCTCAGCGTGTGCTCTCCCGGGCCTGATGCGGCCCTCAGGGGCCCCAAGACGACAGGGGTATCGGGTGAGCCTGACATTGAGGCCCGGAGAGCGCGTGGCGGATTGCAGCCAACTCCCGCTATGCCAGCCTCCTGAAACTAGCAGATCGGCCCAGACGCGATTGCGAGCGTGCTGATGCCTTCCGTAGTGCACCACACAAATTGTGGGACGTTTCCCGGCGGACACCAACCGGAGATATAGGGGGTGCTACTGGACCTGAACGGCCCTCCCCCACCCTCACTCAGCGGGGATGTAGTGCTTGCGCCGGCGATGGTACACCTCAAGTCCCTCTGGTGATAATCCTTCATTACTCCTCCAAATATATCAGCACACCGGAGCGCAGCAGTGGTGAGTTGGCGCCTGGAAAATGCAAGTGCTAGCATAGAACATTTGGGCCCCAGGTATTCACATTTACATTGACCTGTGATGGTTTGGAGGTGGCTGATTGCTGCAGCACACGTCTGTTGCTCCTACGGTATAGAGTGACCAGATTCTCAAAACAAAAAACCGGGACAGTTCATAGACATAGAAGTAGGACTACATTTTGCAGTAACCGTCGACATAAAAGTAGGACCATTGGCAGCTGTTATAGACATAGAAAAGGACACAATGACAGCTGCTTTCACAGACACAGATGAAGAATTACAGATGACCAATCAGATGTGTGATACAGACAGAAATTGATTTTTAAGCTAACAGTGTGTGCATTATAGAATGTTGGGTTTTTGCTTTAACAATGCCAAGAACTGCATCCAAAGCAGTAACTTGCAAAAATGGCTAAATAGCTTGCCCCATGCCAGAATTTGAGATGGGAAAGGGAAAGAAGGAATAGAAAGGGAGACAAAAGGCACTCTGATGCGGGAAGTGCTGAGGAGGTAGGACTGTCTGTGTCTCTGAGATGAGGGGAAGGATGAGAGAAGGCCTGTCTGTGCCTCAGAGATGAGATGAGGGGGGCTGAGATAAGGCTTGTTTGTGCCTTTGAAGTGTGGGATGGACTGTGATTATAGGCCTGTCGGTGCCCCTGAGATGAGGGAGTGGGGGAACAGTAGCATTTCTCAGGTACAATGCTAACTCTAAAATAGAGGCAGTATGTTACTGGTGATGTCCGCTCTGTGCATGCTACTGTGGTACATAAGTGTCTTCTGTTGAGCAACTTTAAAAACACCTCTAGGCACTGTGTATGTATCCATTCTTTGCTGTGATGAAACCCATGACATCATAGTGCCAAAAACATTTCCTCAAGTGTATTTTGGGGAGTGCCTGTCTTCAGGGGGCAGTTACTGTCCAATTACAAGCCAGAATTTCTGGTCTTCTGGTAGATCCATCCAGTGCCCAGGTTCTCCAAGGTAGGTGGTCTGAGTAGTGTGGAGTATGGTACTGCACCACAGACGTGTTGTAGGTCATAGTAAGCAGAGCTTGCCTTTGACCCTGAGTATCTCACCCAACTATGACCCATGAGACAACTGCACCCGCAGACATCTCACCACTTTAGTGTCACACAGGGCCTTCAGATGTAGTAGAAATACTACCCGAGCAGGCTCGGAGGCTGCAGTAACTTGACCAGATCACCACTCGCGCACGACACCTGACAATTCCCCCCACACTCGCTTCAACCACTGCACCCTCTGCATTCCAGCGCTCCCAAACAAGGCAGCGTGCTGAAGCCCCATACAGCGCTCTACAAAGACCAGGTGACATGACAGAAGTACCCAAGCTTTAAGTGGGATGAAAAAACTGGGGGGCCTCTCAAAGGGGTGTGGCCAATGTCATTAAGAACTTGGCTTAAAACACATAAGCTAAAAAATCTATGCTTAGTATAGTGTCCCGCCTGAAAAATGTGCTGCTTCTGTCACTGTATTCAGATAAATAATGCAACATGTAACATTACACCTACAACAAGCCAGGACTATTAGCTTTGTCAGTTGTTGTTAGCTGCATAAGATAAATAAGCAACAGCTTTGGCTTTGTTGTACATAACATGAAAAACGCTTTGGTAATGAGACTGTGAAAGAACTATAAGGGGTCTCTTTTAAGGCAGTGAAGGGTGGTATTGCTGCAGAGGTAAGATTTTTTTTCATCCTGAGGGCAACATTGGAGAGCCCAATAGAGACCCGTCTCAGCACCCTTCGTCAGGGGTAGCTGTCAAATTGAAATAAAGAACCTCTGTTAATTCGTTTTGTAACGCGGTTTAGTTTGGCAGGTATTAGATCGAGGATGAAGCAGGGAAGGTTTCCTCGTCAAGTGAATTCTTCACAGAGTCGTTATACTAGCAATGTTTTGGGGTGAAGAAATGTTGGGTAGTTTAGTTGCACTTATGAGGGGTTATAAAAACATGAAGTTTGAAGAATTTGAGGTATTTTTACATTAGTTAATGGATTTATGCAAGTTTGACTTTAAATATGCATTTTTGTAAAAACATCATAGGCCTAAACATGTTTAATTAACAGAGGTTCTTTATTTCAATTTGACAGCTACCCCTGACGAAGGGCAATAAAAAGGCCCGAAATGCATCGGGATATGATGTAAACTTGAGTTGCTGATCATGAAGTATATGTACCCACGTGATGTAGTAAAAGGCCCGGATGGGCATAATTGGATCATTAGAAAAAAATGGAGACCTTAATCTGCCTTATCGTGAACAGATTAGTAATATTTGTTAAATGAAGAAGAATATTGAATAAAATTGAATTAAAACAAAAGAAGGTTCGTAACTTGTACTTTTTGGCTGTGCGATTGGAAAAGTTGCGTATTCACGCTACATATGGCTACGAGCAGCGAATCGCTGCCTTGGAAGATGAGCAGCCCATGGTACAGAAGCGACTCGAGAGGGTGAAGAACCTGCTAAAGCAGCTTGCTACCAAGGCGGAGGATTTGGAGGCGCGCTCGCGCAGAAACAATATCTGCATTGCGGGAATTGCCAAGTCCACAAACACGGGTCCTATGTCTAGATTTGTAGAGACAGTACTTGTCAACATTTTTGGATGTGAGGCCCTTTCTAACACCTTTGCTGTGGAGCGGGCGCACCGCATTCTGGGAGCCCGACCTGCGCACGGCGCAGCTCAGAGACTGATCATTGCGAGAATCCTTAACGACCAGGACTGAGACACTGTGTTGCACTTATCGCAGGAGAGGGGTTCGCTCAGTTTCCAAGGATCCACAATTGCATTATTCCCGGATTTTACACCACTAGTGCAGGAAGCGCGCCGGAAGTACGTTGATTAAATGCACTCTCCAAAAACCAAACATCAAATACGCAATGTTGTATCCGGCCGCGTTCGCATACAGATCGGGAGCAAAGCCTATTTGTTCGTCACCCCCGACGATGACGCTAAGTTTTGGAAACAACATCAAAATGTGCTAAAACTGCATAAACTAAATTGAGGCCCTGGTACTGCAGATTAACATCAGCCGGAATTTCGGCAACGAAGATTGAGATGGAGACGCTCTTGTTGATCGCTGGAGTGCACAGTACATCTACAATCGCAGCCTGAGCTTAACACACAAAACATTGCGTATGGCTTGTTGATCATGAAACGCCTCTGGAGGATTGCATTTCTTCGAAATAGTTCTGGTATCTGAAAAGTGACATATTGGGTGGAACTCACTTGGTGGTTCTCATACGCACTTTTTATATAGACGGCTCCTTTGGAGTGTTACCTAACCCCTCAGGATGTTTTCCTGTCACTCCCCTTTCGTCCCTTCCTCTTTCCCCTGTCCCCTTCTTCTCCCTGTTGAACTTTGGTCAGGATTCACCGTGTGCTTTCTTTTGTTTATCCGATGTGGGTGGGGGGATGGGGTGGGGTGGTTTCTTACAGTTAATTGTTTGGTTTGTTATTGGTGCGAAACAGCGTTTCTGTACATTGCTGATGATGTGATTCTTATGTATGTGCATAGCATGACACAGCGCATTGCGCAGTTGACATGACCCCCACTGGTGAGCGCAACATGGGTTTGCGCCTTCAATGTCTCTCTTGGAATGTCAGAGGGCTCTCTAATCCTAAGAAGGGGCGTCAGGTTCTGGCTGATCTAACTAGACATGCAATCCAACTAGCCTTTCTTCAGGAGACACACTGTGCACCACTTCCGGTGCACGGTTTCGCATCATCATGGGGTAGTCACCGTTTTTTTTTCTAGTTATAGCTCTTACTCACTGGGAGTGTGTATACTAGTACACCGCTCTCTTCCTTTCCAGGTCTCTGAGGTGGTAACAGAAGATGAGGGCAGATATATTTTGGTGTTGGGCTCATTGGGGGTAGAGTCACTGCTTTTAGTTGATGTGTATGCTCCAAATGTTGATACCACTGACTTCTTCCCTAAGATCGCTCCCCAGATTGAGCGCCTTGCTGCGGATAACATACTCCTGGACGGGGACTTTAATCTCACACTAGATCCTGCGGCAGACACTACTGGACTGGGACGCATCACAAAGCCACACGCAACGCAGGGCCTCACCACACTACTGTAATCCACACTTCTAAAAGATCCTTGACGTGCGAAACATCCAACAGTTTGGAACTACTTATTCTATTCAGCCCCTCATGGATCATGGTCCCGAATAGACCATTGGTAGCTCATACCCCAACTCCTACTGGAAGTCCAGACGATTGATCATCTTCCATGGACGCTGTCCGATCATACCCCTGTATTTCTCACATTGGTATTCCCCATGCTTCCTAAACAACGACCTCTATGGAGGTTTCCTGCCTCCGCCTTGCTCGATTCTGTTTTTCATGCTGAAGTGGGTGAAGCCATTAGGGAATATTTCCTACTAAATGAGGGGACGAAGACATCCCATTCCACACTTTGGAACGCCTTTAAGGCGTATATACGAGGGGTATGGATCTCCAAACATGCGGGGGTGTTACACTCCATACGAAGGGATATAGAGTGCGTAGAAAAGAAACTGAAAGACTTGGACATAGTGGCACAGACTACCGCTTCATCTCGAACGATACACGAGCCGGCAACATTGTTGACCTAATTCACAGAATTGGCTTCCTGAGAAGTTAAATACCTCTGCAAATACACAATGGCCCGCACATATGGGGAGGCTGAGAGACCAGGCAGGATACTTGCCCGATTGCTCAGACCTCAATATCAGTCGCCGTTTATTACACACTTAGACGAGTACAGTGGTACAACATTGACCATGGGAACTGAGATCACTGCTGCTTTTCTCTCTTATTACACTCCGTTATATACAACGCGGAATCCCCCTACCAGTCAAGCACTGACGGATTACTTACAAGAGATAGCTATGGTCTGGTTGGAGGATGGGCAGCGCGAGTACTTGGCCTCCCCGATAGATGCAGATGAAATCAAACAAGCGATCAGAGACTTGGCAACCTGCCGTGCTCAAGGCTTGGACGGTCTAACGGGGGAGTTTTATAAAGCCTATCAGCACGAGTTAGCCCTGCGACTGCTGGTAGTCTATGATGAGGCCCTACAGAATGGATCCCTTACCCTCACAATGCGTGAAGCCATTGTCACGCTGTTGCTTAAGCCTGGGAAATCACCTCGTCATTGTATATTTTACAGACCACTATCTCAACTATGACTACAAGATCTTAGCCAAGATATTGGCTACTTGTCTAGCTCTGCTGGTAGATAGCATACTGTGCCCTTTCCAGGCAGGATTTGTCCCCCGATAGGTCCACCACGCTCAACATGGGGGCCATTTTCTCAGTAATGAATCAAATAGAACTTACTTTGCCAGCTGCAGCCGTTTTACTCGATGCCGAAAAGGCCTTTGATTAATTAGAGTGGGCTTTCCTCTACGCTGTACTGCAGAAACTGGGTATTCAAATCAGTTTTTTAAATTTGGTAGGCTCCTGCTTCTACCCCGGTTGCCCGCCTATAGTTAAATGGTGAAATAACAACTCAATTTCCCTTAACACGAGACACTAGACAAGGGTGCCCCCTATCGCCCCTGTTATTCATTGTGGCCATGGACCCCTGGCATGACATATTCAAGAGAAGCACCTTCAATGTGGCTTGCAATTCCACACTGGGCCCCTTACTGCCTCATTTTATGCGGACGATGTTATGTTGTTCGTGCGAGAAAGTGGTCCGGTTTGGAGTGTATTCTGGACTGGTCATTAATTGGACAAAATCGGAGATCTTCCCCTTGACACCAGCCACCACTCAAGAAGATTTCGAGTTCCCCTTAAAGTGGTGTACTGATACCCCAAAATACCTCAGCATTTTTCTTACATTGTAATGCAGTTGAGGTGATTCGCCACAACTACGGCCCAGCAATAGACCGACTTACAACCCAGGTCGAGCGCTGTATCGGGCTTCCACTTTCTATTGCAGGTAGGATAGCCATAGTGAAAATGGTGGTTCTGCCGCGTTTTTTAAATATCCCTATTGCACTCACCATGAAGTTTTTTGATACCCTCCGGACCTTGCTTATTTACATTGTCTGGGCTGGTAAACAACCGCGTATAGGCTGATTATGCTCTTTGAGTGGGGAAAATTTGGAGTCCCTGACTTTTATTTGTATTATCTTATCGCTCAAATGCATTTCACATATCACTGGTATCATCGGGATGCTCGACTCCAGTATCTTAAACAGGAGAGATCCCAGATTCATCCCAATTTGTTATCCGCTATATTGCCGCAGTGCCTTCCGCGCTGTCCTACTGAGATCCAGGCGCTACCCACCACATGCTGGGCTTGGACAAAACTAAGAAGGTATTTGCAATCAGACTTTTTATACTCTGCACATAAACCATTGGCAGATAATCTGTGGCTGCCTCCCACCACCGAAACCAACCACAAACGTGCATTAACTAAATATGGGCACTGTACGGTGGGTGACTTGTACAAAGATTCGCACTTGTGTACCACTGACGAACTACTTGCTCATAAGGATGCCCTTTACACGGACAAGTTCCTCCTACATAGGGTCCATATATCCCTAGCTGGGGCGATTCCAGATGCGAAAAAGGAACTGGCAGACTTTCCCCCTCACATTAGTCATAGCTTCCTCGGACAGTACTCATTTAGTTTTGCGACTGTATCCTCTTCCCCTATCGCTTCGACCCGTTGCAGGCGCTAAGACGCGTGCAGCCTGGGAGCAAGATTTGGGTATTCCAATTTCTGATCAAATATGGCAATATTGTTGCGCACAGACGCGTTATGTTTAGAAGAATTATCCGCATAAGCTCTTACATTTTAAATACCTGCACCGAGCTTATATAACACCACAACTATTGGCCAAAATCGATCCCAGCACCACAAAGAAGTGTGCTAGGTTTGCCGCCGTGAACGCCGATTTCTCGCATCTCGCTGCGAGCCTATTCTGGCGTATTGGGGTGAGATCTTTCTAAATGTGTAGACCATACACCCTACTCCACTGACAGCCTTGTTCGGGCATGTTCAGCCATTGAAGAAAAGTATAAGAAGGTTTACGGCGATCGCACTTTTAATTGCAAAGCGACAGATTTCTATACACTGAGGCAGGGCACATACACCAACGGTTAGGGCCTGGTTACGTGATTTGATTCACTGTGATATGCCACACTGCTGTCACCAACCTCAAGACCGCTTGACATTTGGCAACAACTGAAGACCTACCTATTGACTTACCCCTTGAGCGATGAATGAATCCCTTGAACAGCTATGTCCGGGAACTGTATTGCCCTGGGAAAGTGTATTGTAATGCGCAATGCTATGTAATATTTTTGATTGTTAGCCTGTGTACTTGTTTTGAACCACTGCCAAAATCTGCGACAGCAACTGTATTTGATAAACCTGCAATGAGCATGAAGGCCAGCACCATTTGAGAAACGCCCTTTACACCTTGTTTACTCTTGGGTTATACCCTTGGTTCTTATTGCTTTTTTTTACATGCTGTGACATGATGTATCTATTCAAGCACTATTGAGTGCGATTGTACCTTGCAACCTTGCAAATTTCTAATAACAAATAAAAATGTTTTTTAAAAACATTTAAAATCCGTTTTCATTTGCATCCATGGCCACTTGTATTGTAGTTGTTGCTTATAGTGTTTCATACCCCTGATGAGTTGCTGACTCCCCTTGCGGACACATAGCAGGTTGCTCTTTAATTTGTGCTTAGTCTGAAAGGTGTGAGTTTGTAGTGTGGCGTTTGTAGACGTTTTTCAGTGTAATGCTTGATGACCAAAGTTGAGACTTTATCGAGTAATATGTCACCGTGCCTTGGTGTGTGGTGCAGCCAAAAGGAATAAGACACAGGATGTTTAACCTTTTATTTCATTCTTGTGTTTGGTTGGGAGAGTATGGGAATGCAGTGTGGCCTTTGTGGGACGTGTTGTGGTGGTGTCTCTTATTTCCAGGGGCTGCTCCTGTTGTGTTTGGTTGGGAGAGTATGGGAATGCAGTGTGGCCTTTGTGGGACGTGTTGTGGTGGTGTCCCTTATTTCCAGGGGCTGCTCCTGTTGTGTTTGGTTGGGAGAGTATGGGAATGCAGTGTGGCCTATGTGGGACGTGTTGTGGTGGTGTCCCTTATTTCCAGGGGCTGCTCCTGTTGTGTTTGGTTGGGAGAGTATGGGAATGCAGTGTGGCCTTTGTGGGACGTGTTGTGGTGGTGTCCCTTATTTCCAGGGGCTGCTCCTGTTGTGTTTGGTTGGGAGAGTATGGGAATGCAGTGTGGCCTATGTGGGACGTGTTGTGGTGGTGTCCCTTATTTCCAGGGGCTGCTCCTGTTGTGTTTGGTTGGGAGAGTATGGGAATGCAGTGTGGCCTATATGGGACGTGTTGTGGTGGTGTCCCTTATTTCCAGGGGCTGCTCCTGTTGTGTTTGGTTGGGAGAGTATGGGAATGCAGTGTGGCCTTTGTCGGACGTGTTGTGGTGGTGTCCCTTATTTCCAGGGGCTGCTCCTGTTGTGTTTGGTTGGGAGAGTATGGGAATGCAGTGTGGCCTATGTGGGGCGTGTTGTGGTGGTGTCCCTTATTTCCAGGGGCTGCACCTGTTGTGTTTGGTTGGGAGAGTATGGGAATGCAGTGTGGCCTTTGGGGGACGTGTTGTGGTGGTGTCCCTTATTTCCAGGGGCTGCTCCTGTTGTGTTTGGTTGGGAGAGTATGGGAATGCAGTGTGGCCTATGTGGGGCGTGTTGTGGTGGTGTCCCTTATTTCCAGGGGCTGCACCTGTTGTGTTTGGTTGGGAGAGTATGGGAATGCAGTGTGGCCTTTGGGGGACGTGTTGTGGTGGTGTCCCTTATTTCCAGGGGCTGCTCCTGTTGTGTTTGGTTGGGAGAGTATGGGAATGCAGCGTGGCCTTTGTGGGACGTGTTGTGGTGGTGTCCCTTATTTCCAGAGGCTGCTCCTATCCCGTCACTGTGAACGTGGAGCTGGGCATATACCTGGAGATGAGGTGCAAACAGTGAGTGTACTGAATCTCTCTGAACACAGCCATGGTAATCCCGAATTCACCATTACTGAAGATGAACACCTCAACCTGCGTCAAGAACCTTTGATGCTGCGCTTTGGTTGGTCAAGGTATGATGTTTTACAGTAATCAATATCTTTGCTCTTGTTCAGCGTATATACTCATATGTGCCTCCCTGCTGTGTAGAATATAAACACGGGAGCCCAAAACCCAGTCCCTTGAGCTCATTGCTAGAATGCCTTTGTCTCTTTTTCAGTGCAAAGTATTTTTAAAATTTGTATTCTCTATACCGAGTATCATTTTTACATTGAGAAAACAACTTCGTGTATATAAATGCTCCCCAAAGAGCACACATTGTGCTCTGTGGATATCTTCAGTGAAGGTCCTGCTTCATGGTGTCTGGTAAATGAGAGTGGCCCGGACCCCTGATCAGCCAGGACCAGGAGCTTGTGATCCCCGCTGATGCCAGACATGCCTCCATAGATGTTTCTGCCCAGCAATCCCATGCCCAACTTTCTTCTTTCACCGGGTACGTGCAGCAAAGAAAAGGCAAATTAAAGACCTTACTATTTAACAAACCTCTAGTGTTGTCCTTCACAGGCTGGCCGTGTTTTTAGGCTGTCCCTGCTAATATATAAAGTCTGAATCGATGTTTGTGTGGACAACAAAGTCCCCACTTGAGACTATTTGTCATAAATGAAAATTTTATTTAAAAACAAAAAAGAACAACCATCTGAAATAGGTGGCAAAATATGGGATTTCAACAGTAAAAAGGAGCTGTACATCAGGCATCTTCGCTTTAAAGAAATTTCCTGCCACATAATACAGTGGCAAAGCACTCTCAGGAATCAAACTACCAAGGGGGTGGGAAAGCTCAAACTGAGGGGACTTTATGGAATCCGCACTAAGAGGAATGGAGAAAGAGGAATCAAGGGACCCACCACATGCCGATGCCTCTTAAAAGATGAACAAGAATAGGGCAGAGTCAGACGGATGTTGTTACTGGTTCTTCTTCAGACCCAATAACCTTCTTGAGATGCCGCTATGTTGGGTTTCTTCCTCCCTATCTCCCACAGGGAAATATTTCTTGTTTCCACTCTTGAAGTACCAGGATGTGTTGGGGTAACAGCGTTATGAACCCCAATGTTATTTTGCATATTATTTCGAGAGCACGATCAGTATCTTAAACACAGATGCATTGGGGATTAGAAAGAATCCATCAATTCGTGCTCTAGTATGAAATCTCTGCATCTCTTCAACCTTGCAGCAAATGTCTAGCATTCTAAAGTTACAAACCATGTGTAGTCTTTGAAAGTACATTCTATTGGAACAAAAATAGCTTTTGAAAACATCAGAGGCTTCAAGAACTTAGGCCAAATGGTCCACTTTAGGAAAGTTTGTTCGTGGTCAGGACACCCGAATTCACCGTATCCTAGGCATGGCAGACTGCGGATAGAAATTGGCTGGTGCAGCGCTTTTCAATCATGTGACAGATCCAACAAGGACTCTGTTAACTAGTTATGCCTTTGCACCCCTTTAGTCACAATCCCCATCGTCCTGCTTTGCTGACACCGGGTCCTCTGCCAGCCCTCTGAATCTTTTTTAATTAATTCTGCAATGGCCCTTTGTGTCCTCTTCTCTAGTTTTTCCAGTTTTTTTGCCACATCTTGCTCCAAATCCCCGTCTGACTTTTGTGGGGTGAGGTTAGCCAAGTCCACTGCCTCAATAACTGGCTCTGGTTTCACTGCTTCAAGCTGGCTTATTCACTTTCCCTTCCACTGAAGCTGGTTTTGCCTGTGGCTCTTGCCTCTGTTTCAGATGTATAGTTTCTCAACTTATTCCCTGTGTTTGATACCGCCCCTGTCTTCCCCGTTTTCTATGAACTGCTAATTTTCAGGCTGACCATCATCTTTCGTCATGAGTTGTTTGCTGTGCAACGCTTTCAGTCTCTATTTTCTGTGCAAAGCTTCTAGGCCTGGGCAGAGTTTATGAAGTTGTGCTACATGGAGCTGAGCAGTGTGCCGAAAAAACTCAACAGCGCTACGTGGAGTTCCGCGAGCGGCAGAGTTCGGTACGCCGTGCTGATTTTCAGTGCCAGGAGTTTCTCCCATGCTGTAAAATCAGCATGAACTGCCGCACCGGAGAACGCTGCTTCTTTCTGCTGCTTGAGTAGATGTTCTACTCAAGCAGCAACTTCCTCAACATGAGCGGCAGCTTCCTCAATGCCAGCGGTAGCGACCTGCTGCGACCGTCCACGTTCAGAAATCTCACTGGGAGTTGGTCTAGTGCACGATTTTTCTCACTCGCCAACTTGTTGTTGGCGAGCTGCGCGAGAGAAAAAATTCTGCTCGGAGTCGCGTAATTTTTAAGAACTCCACGCGGAGTGGGTAAAAGTCTGCGAACTCTGCCGGTGAAGCAGAATTCTTCACCCACACCTAAAAGCTTCCTCATGCAGCTTCCTGCCTCCACATTCACACTCTGCAGCACGCTAAAAGAGCTTGAGCGAGTTCCGACTGACCTTATATGTCATCGGCAGACATGCAAGTGGCGGAATCTCCCACTCTTGTGATAGGCTGTATGCGGACGCACTCCACGATTATTACAAATACCTCGAGAATGGACTGAAACAAAAAAAGAACCTTGCACCAAAATAAAAGCGCCCCCCATTAGCGAACAAGATGGCTAAAAAAGTGGTCTGCATTTGCAAATCAGACCAGTTTTGAACTTGTAAGACCCACACACTGCTAAAAAAAAAAAAAAAAGAAAAAAAGGCCCACACACTGACCTGTCAAACCAAGCCCATCAGGCGCTTCCTGATTGGCCTGTAAGGCAGTTCGAACCTGCCTCGGTGTCCAACTCAATAACAAAATATTTCTCTGCAGATCGGTCGTTAACTTGTACCTTGGGCGAGCTATTTGGTTCTGTTCTTTCCGAATTTTCAGCAGATACTGGGGGACTTTTTTGTATCTTGTAAGTAAAATAAAGAGCGTGGAAAATTAATTGGAGCTCTGCATCCTCATTATCTAAAATAACCTGGGCCTGTATGTCTGCTTTAGTTTCAGTAGCATCAGGAGGGAATGCTTGCATCCAAATCATCTACAGATTAGCAAGTGCGAGCAATTAACACATGGACTGCGAACAGATGGATGGCAGCAGCAAGGTGAGATCTCGTGGCCTGCGGCTCTGCATTAATCACAGGAGAGCATCACTTTCCGCTGCTGCTGAATATTAAAACCACCGTCTTGGCTTACTTTTTGTAACCTCGATTAAACCTAGCAGTAGACATTCGAATGGCTTTTTGCCTGTTGGCAGTGCTAGCCATTACTTTAGCCACATACTAACATTTCAGGAAACTTGCTCTCAGCTATGAACAACTTTGACTAAATTCCCACGACCAATAATTACGACGCCACTTTTAATAAGTCACCTCTCAGGAAATCACACTGATGTGTCACCCTATTGCTTTTCATATTGAGACCCAAATAAATGATTATGTGACCTGTCAGTCATAGGTTGCCATAAGCTTTTAGCACAATCTACATGTAGTTTTGTAAGATAGCTCTCAGTGTCTGCAAAAGTGACTGCACAACCTCTTCATGTGTAGGAACTTAACACTTAATCTTGGGCTTTGCAGCATGAACATTCCCGGCACTACCTTCTGCCTTTAGAGGGATCAACTCCCTCTTACCTTCTCACCATAGGATCCCTTTCGCTAATTTCATGTAGGGGGCCATAGTGATGCGCCTGTTAATCTGGGAAGACCAAGCCCATGCTCCCAAGCCCACCCGTGTTTCGTATACCCTTATCTTTCCCTTCTCACTGCTCCGTCCGTCTGTCAAAGCCTTGGAGAATGTTGTTCACCCAGAGTACTTTCCGATGGGTAGGTAACAATCCCAGGGTACCATCTTCAGTGCGCGGGCCCTGGTTATCAAATTCCAAATGTGGGCTAGTTTTGCACTGTTTTCATGTAATATACTAAAGGCCAGACTGGTTCGGTGACAAATCCCTTCGTGACCTTTGCCCCTTTGGAGTTTCGGCATTGAGACAATTGGCCACCGATACCTGAAAGTGTGTTCTTTCTGCAGAGACATTTATCTAGGACCTGACAAGGGCACTCCGAGCCAGCATGCGGGTGGTATTTTCACTGGGGCTTTCTTTCCCTTTTGTTGCTTTTACAGCCTACCCTAAATCATGGGCCTACGGTACTCGTGGTGATCCAATGCCCTGCACTATCATAATTTGCTTTTATAGTCGCAAACCAGTTTTGTTCATAAGGTTACATGAAGTCCTTACACCAGGCTAGTTCTGCAATTCCCCATCTTTGTGCGGGATGCCCATCATACATGGCCATGTAACAAAAAAGAATGTGTGGCCATCTAGAGAGCCTCTCTTAGTTCTGCAGTGCAGGAATGAAACCCTTAAACACAGCTGGCATCCAGCTGTGCTGCCAAATGTAAGGAGGGCTGAGCAAAGGCGGTGCCTTCAGGTGCAGGCATCTTCATGCATGGTAGGTGCTCAGAACTTGGAGTCGTCATTCTTGGAGACCTACTTTACAGCTGGGAGGGTCCTGCGCCAGACAGTCTGTCCCATCACAGTCACAGTAGCCTTGACCTAGTGTGAACTGACCATAATAAATACATGCAGGACATAGGAGCAGATATTGCCCGAGAAGGTCCTGTGGGAGTGATGCAGGCCAGCACCCACAGATAATGATTTCCCAGGGTTTGTGATTTCTACGTTCACTGTGGACTTGTTTTGAAAAGCTATGGACCATGAGCCTGACAGTAGCAATGCTATCCCGATAGACCGGAGTTGGCCACTTAGAGTTCTCCAGCAACTGCTCCTGAAGTGGCACCTGAAGAACCGGTGCAGTCCTAGCCTAGCGTACGCGAAATGTTCAACACATGGGATACTCATTTATATTGCGGTCTCAGAAGGAGACCCACTCCTTTGTGATTTATGAATCGGCATATCAAGGGTAGATTCTTTACAAATAAGTAGATAAGTATAGAAATTGGTGGTAGAAGTACTGCAGTGCCTATCAAACACATCTATGTCTCTGGATTCTCTGATAACTTCGTTTCCACCCACCACGGGTCCGCTGAGCCAGTCCTAAACTTAATTGAATTCAAAAATATTTTTCCTCCTCTACTGCTAATGCGATACCTTCCAATTTTAACAATCAAGAAAATTGAATCCATGGCGTGTTACATTCTATGGATTATTTATTTCTCCAACAGCAGTGGAATATCATGCATTTGTAGAAGGCAACTTTGAATTTACTTATATGGTTTCCTCGCATATGCGACACATATATGATCTTTGCTAGTTATTGTACCCCATGTTGATTTATGTATATTTTGATGTATCCATATAGCTCATTGATTAAATGCTCTTGCAGTTAAACACCTCCTGTCCTATCAAGTTTTATGTTAACATTCATTGTTCTATTGATTAACTTTACATGTCTTTATACTTAGACACATGAATAACCTTTAAGTCATTTTCAGTACAAACCTATAAATGTCCATATCTCATTATATACTGATAACCAAGCTCACAAGAGGTTATTGGGTCGCTCCTATTTTCCTCTTATGCGATATGGGTCATATTTAACCTGTCCTGCTTTATTTATCCAATACATCGGATTTATTTATCCAATAGCAACTTGCATGCTGAGACACACAGGGCCATCTGTGAAATCACAGCAGTGAAATTACAAGTTGCAGAGTCCAAAGTGCTGTTGGCTAAACAAGCTGGGATGGCTTGAAATGACTCACCTGGCAGCCATGCAGTACTTCTTAGCTGCCTTATTTTTTAATCGCCCTGCTTTTTCGTTGAGGAGGGAAGAGACCAATGGAATAATAGTGACAAGTGCTGGGAAGGGAGATGTTGGAGTGGAACCGTCTGCACCCAATGGAAATTGTCGTTCACGTTGACATAAATTGTTTGCATTCTTCAACTATTTCAAGATATGCGACTATTCGCTTTCACCTCAAATGTGGTTAATATGAGATCTCTGCTGGAAGGCTCCTATCGCCTTCTCACATCATCTGAATAGCGCCCGCGTTTGAGATTTTTCTTGTGACACCTCTCCCGTGTACAGAGCTCTTCACTTGACTCTTCACTGTAGATCTAACCGAGATGTGCGCTTCTTGTTCTGAGATTTACTAGAGATGTGGATATTGTTCGTTTAATATTTCTCTGCCTTTGAACTTTGTCTTTTTATTCAAGATTCCACTCTTTTAGATGCTTCTGTATAATAAAGCCTAAACTTCTGCATGGGGACAAATTAATTTGGATACTTCACATATTTAAAATTGTAATGTTTCTTTTTTTTATCTGTTTTTATACATTTTCACATCATGGCAAGTCATACATGAGCTTCAGATATACATCAAACTGGTGCTTGTTAAAGTTGCTTTGTACAGAAATCCGCAGATCAGCTCCACGACATTATATGCATAAAGTACAGACATATTATCAGTTCACCATACAGTACGTATTTTCCGCTTTAATCGTCTCCTAACATGTACGTGTTTTTGACTATTGTGCATCTTTTTTTTATCCCTTTTTTTATTTTTTACTTTTGAAGACGCTCGATCCCTCTAAGTTGAATGTAATTTGCGCTCTTCTGTCAACGATTATGTTTGCAAACAGGTTAAACCATGGGGGGCGAGGGGGGTTGGGTCATAATGTAATGGTAGCAAATAATACATAGCGGGGTTTGATCTAGGCTGCAGAGTTAACGCTTGGACTCCCTGGTTATTCTGTTTTATGAAGAAAAAAATGTGTGGCCATTGTTTGTCTTGGTGTTGGTTGGATTGTAGGGGGGTCCACCTGTCGTTGTGTGTTCTATCTGCTCTATATCTTAGTCAGCATCTTGATTTATTCTTCTTGAATATCTCTTCGTATTAAGTCGTTAGTGTTGTTGGGGGTGAGGTGGGCTTGTTATTATGGATGTGGGACAGAGCTGACAGGATCTCATCCCAGCCGTTAGCAATGGGGATCTTGCGAAGACCTAGTGTGTCTTCCCTATGGAGTCCTACACACTCTGCTTTTGCCCAGGTGAGCATTGAGTATCTCCACATTATGATGTGTGGGGGTTGTGGGGCTTTCCACTTTCTGGTGATCAGCCTCTTTGCTACCACCATCCCCAGATCCAGAAATCAGGAAGTAACTTTACTATTGCGGTTCCTGCAATATAGATGTATAATATATGTATACCATTCTGAGAAAAGGTCTCTACTTGTGCAGTATGCTAGGTCTTCTGCTATTGATTTCCAATATTCGTTCAGAGTAGGGCATCCCCAAAGCATGTGTAGTAAATCAGCATCCGTGAGTGAGCATCTGGGGCATGTTGCGTCTTGGCGTTTGAAATATTGGTTAATCTTTGCAGGTGTGAGGTATGCTCTGTGTATGATGAAAAATGTAATCTGGCATAGACGTGTGTTTCTGGGGAGGTGTGTGGGGCTCTGCAAAATTGAAGACCATTCTGAATTTCCGAGCTGTCGACCTATCTGGGCCTCCCAGTGCTGCCTAAGTGGCGACAGGCTGTATGATGCCTTAGCGAGGCCGCGAACCATTTAGTCAAGTGTCCTCCTTGACCCCTAACATGTACATTTTGCACTGTAAGGTCCGTTGCTGGATTCGTGGATAAATTACTCCATTTGGCGGCGAGTGCTGCCATGAAAGAGCGGCGCAATAGGAATTGCCCAGGGGTAGTTTCTCCTCTTCCATGAGTGTGGTGTACAGGAGTAAAACCCCGCCGCAGTATAAGTCTCCTATGTCTTGGACTCCTGTGTCTCGCCATTGCTGTAATTCTACCGCCAAGGTGGCTATGGTGCCTCTGGGAGTCCCTTCTAATGGGAGGGCGGGAGCATATGGAGTCGATGTACTGGTTATGTATAGTGCTCTGCGAAAGCATTTATGCGCCATGCGAAGCAGTAATGAGTCTGGGGTTTTGGTTTTGGCACAGGGGTGGAAAAGCCTCATCAGGTCTGGGAGTTGCACAGGTGGGAGTGTGGTTGCTGTATCTTCTCTATATCTGTCTGCCATTCATCTGGCCACCCACTGCAGTTGGGATAGCCAGGTAGTATTGTTCTAGTTTCGGGACTGCTTGGCCCCCTTGGTCTACTGGCAGATACAACTTTTAAATTGCTACACGATGTCTTGAGCTTCCCCATATGCAGTCTTTGATCAGATTCGCTAAGGGGCAGAAATAGGATGGGGGGACGTATAGTGGGAGGTTCGTAAAATAGTATAAGAAACGGGGGAGATTACCATCTTTGTCAGTGCCACCCTACCCGTTACTGATAGTGGCACGGTCTTCCAAAAGGCCATTTGGGACCTGACTGCAGTTAGGACTTTGCCTAGGTTTCCATCTAGTAGATCTGACGGGTTACGATATATGCGTATCCCGAGATAACGGAATATGAGTCCACACCATTTAACTCGTTCTCAGTTCAGTGTGTAGCCCTGGTCTATTTTGCGTTCGCCAAAGGAGTATAGGCCGGATTTCGGGACATTCACCTTCAGTCCTGATATGGTAGCAAATCTGTCCACTGTGTGTGCCAATTATTGGGGTATTTGGTGGATGTCTCTTACGTATAGCAAGTGATTGTCTGCATACAGTGATATGACATGTGCGGCATCTCCCAAGGGGATGCCCTCCCCTATTTCCGATCTGAGCACCTCTGCTAGTGGCACAATAGCTAAGGCAAAGAGCAGTGGGGAGAAGGGGCTTAGCAAGGTCAGGTGGTACCCGGTGCGAACATTTCTTGTCACCCCCCCTTGAGTACAAGCTGCAGAGACAGTCTTCGGCGGAAACACCCCTCCCCTTCCTTATCCATACGCTCTCAACCATTTTGTCACCCCCCTCAGTGAGGACACCCGGGGCGTCCTGCACCTCCTTCCAACGCCGCTGGGCATCCCTGCCTGGTCCGTTTGCACACCTTTACCAGTTCCGACATATAAGGGCCTGTTTTTACCTGTACCGTTGGGCGCGTCATAAATGTAGTTGAACCATGCTAAGTAAAATAGTCCCCTGATTTGTATTTTTCTAATGCTGCGTAGATAAACGCCCATTCTAATGAATCGAAAGCCTTCTCTAGATCTAAAATCAGGCATCCTGCGTGAAATTGTAACGTTTCTTGTAGGAAAAAGCCACACGCCCTTTCAGACCACACACTACATTTGTAGAATATAATATTTTACACACCATGATCAGCAGATACAAAGCTAGCAACTGACTCAGACTGGTATTTACATGTTGAGCCTAGTTTTCCTGGCAGAAGTAAGCAAGCGTCATCTTGAAAGAAATGAAACACCCTTAGCCCAAGGAGGGCCACCTTGCATTGTTATTCCACTTATCTCCTGGTACAATCTGAAATCCGGAGACTCCTACTCAATCCGAGCACGAGCAGCAGTATGAACATCTAACGGGGCCAACCTTACCTGTCCTATTTGTATCCTAGTTCAGGTTTTCTTCCTTGTGTGATACTGATACATTAGAGAGACATAGGGAAGCCATACATTGAATCTAAACGAAGGCGGTGAAGAAAGATTTGAATGCAGGTTTGAGAAGCAAATGGGAAATAGTACTGAATGCATCAAATTTCTTTAATCTTTGTCTGGCAAGTGGACCAAGATATTTCATCCACAAACCAAGCTGACAGATTTCCATGTTAAAACTGTCTCGCTAGTAACCCATAATTTCATGACAATGATCACTTATCTTGACCACCATGCAATACTGAATGTCTCATTATCTCTTCAGCTTTGAAAAATATGCCTGCCCTTTGTAGAGTCTCCTGAGTAATGGCACCGCACTCTCCACCAGAAAATGTCTGAATCCCATTTAACGAAACGCAAAAGTCTGTTCAGTTTTAGAAATCTCCACTTTGACATTTTAGCTCTAATGGAAGCTGGAAGTTTATGATGGTTTGATATATTATTGTAAGCCACCCTCCATTTACATGTTTCCTACCGTTCTCTGACTTCCTTTTTAGAAAGTATGCACTAAATGTGGAATTGAAACCCTTGGCAGCCAGAAGCGACCGCTGTGGCTCTGTAAAATCTGCAGCGAGCAAAGGGAGGTAAGAACAATTAATTATTTAAGGATAATCAGCTCTGAAAAATTCCTTAGTGCTAGATGCAAGAGGATTTCATCAGGAATATTGGAAATAATTTGTTTACTTGGAATCATGAATTAACATTTACATTACCACATTCCACCACCCCACAGCTATTTTTAACTTGTGTCCCTGGTCCCTATGAAAGCTCCACCCTAGCAAATGAACCTAATGGGACCCTACTGGTTGCAGCCAATGTGGCCCTCTCGGGGCCTGTACGTAGACATCTGTATGTAGACTTCTTGTGTAACAACGTCCCCGCTGTATGTCAGACGTAAATAATATGCAATGCAACACAACTCTCAAGTGCCTGTCCACTATCTCTTCTTTCACCCCTTGCTTTCCTGTCCTATTGTCTTCTTTCTCTCTTCTACAATGATAATGGCATGTAAGGGTTAGCTAAAAGTCATAATGTCAAAAAGCGATTGGAATAACCTATGCTACCCCTGTAACAGTATTGCTAATGTGTTCTTGTAAAAAATTAATAAAGCATGTTGAAATGAAAATAATATTGAGATTTGGAATAAGGCCCTTATGTAGCGACTGGCCGGCTGTAATTTGGCCCTGCAGGACAGCGGACGGATGTGCCCCTATACCCTGAAGGAGTGCAGCCCACCATATTTACAGTTCCTAACTAGGCAGGCGAAGAGTTTTGTGCCGGCAGCAAGGCCGCCATCATGGTGGCTCCACTGGCGCTTTGTTGAACAGGCCCCAGGTTCCATGCGTCTGCTCTGCAAAGTTTTTTTTCTATTACAAAAACAAACTACCAGAGCTTGAGCTTGTGATTGAAAGACAAAAATTCCAATCGCCTAACAAGCTGGGATTTTCCTCACAGGAGGTGCAGGTAATTTTGTTTCCCTGTGTATCATCACCAGGTTTTCCACAGTGGCATTGAACAGGAAAACATTGCAGCGGAACTTCTACCCTAAGTGGGGCGGTTTTTCTGAAATAGTTTACCCAATGTCAGTCACGTGTGGGTAAAAGGTTGCCACTGGCATAGCCAGCGTAGGCCTCGCCATTGAAAACATGAAGGTCTCCACACCAGCTAGAGAGGGCAAACTGTGAGTTTGGCAAACAGGGTACTCCTGATGTTTTTGGCAGGGTAACTTCTCTGCAAAACTCTAATAAAGGCTATAAATCTTTTTTTATACCGATATATGCATATTTTATTCATTTTCGAGGCAAACTCTTAATTCGAAAGCCAGAATCATTATTCAGAATCTGAACCAACTTTGTAGTGCTCTTAGCAGATACTTCACAGTTATTAAGGATTGAGCAAAAGGCTTTATGCAGATATAATCTGTAAAACGGGGTAGGGGAGACAGAGAGAGTATGCTGTCTAAAGATTGGGGGAAACAGAGTATGCAGTCCAAAGATGAGGTAGACAGAGTGTGCTGTCCAAAGATTGGGGGGAACAGAGAGAGTATGCAGTCCAAAGATGGGGGTAAACGGGAAGAGTATGCAATCCAAAGATGGGGGGGGGGGGCAGAGAGAGTATGCAGTCCAAAGATGGGGGGAAACAGGGAGAGTATGCTGTCCAAATATTGGGGGAAGCAGAGAGAGTATGCAGTCCAAAGATGGAGGGAAACAGGGAGAGTATGCAAGTATGCAATCCAAAGATGGGGGAGACAGAGTATGCAGTCCAAAGATTGGGGAGACAGAGAGAGGGAGTATGCTGTCCAAAGATTGGGGTAAACAGAGAGAGTATGCTGTCGAAAGATTGGGGAAAACAGAGATAATAGGCTGTCTAAAGATGGGGGGGAACAGAATATGCAGTCTAAAGATCGGGGAGACAGAGTATGCTGTCCAAAGATGGGGGAAACAGAGAGAGTATGCTGTCCAAAGATTGGGGGAAACAGAGAGAGTATGCTGTCCAAAGATTGGGGGAAACAGAGAGAGTATGCTGTCTAAAGATTAGGGATAACAGGGAGAGTATGCAGTCCAAAGATGATGGGGAAACAGGGAGAGTATGCTGTCCAAAGATGGGGGAGACAGAGAGAGAGTATGGTGTCCAAAGATTGGGGGAAACGGCGAGAGTATGCAGTCGAAAGATTGGGGGAAACAGAAAGAGTATGCAGTCCAGAGATGAGGAGAAACAGGGAGAGTATGCTGTTCAAAGATTGGGGGAAACAGAGAGAGTATGCAGTCCAAAGATGGGGGGAAATAGGGAGAGTATGCAGTCCAAAGATGAGGGAAAACAGAGAGAGTATGCTGTCCAAAGATTGGGGGAAGCAGAGAGAGTATGCTGTCTAAAGATTGGGGAAAACAGGGAGAGTATGCAGTCCAAAGATGAGGGGGAAACAGAGAGAGTATGCAGTCCAAAGATGAGGGGAGACAGAGAGTATGCTGTCCAAAGATGGGGGAGACAGAGAGAGAGTATGGTGTCTAAAGATTGGGAAAAACAGAGAGAGTATGCAGTCCAAAGATTGGGTAGACAGAGTATGCAGTCCAAAGATTGGGAAGACAGAGTATGCTGTCCAAAGATTGGGGTAAACAGAGAGATCTGAAAGAGACAGGTTAGTGATAGATTCCTTACCTTAGAATATCCCCAGGCGTCAGACTGGATCCGGAAAGATTTTCGTCAGCAGTACCCCTGCGCGTCGGAAGGTGGCATCGTGTGGCTCCGCGTCTGTCGCTGGCGTCGTAGGCGCCAAGATGACGTCACGGACTCTACTTAGGCGCCACCCATGTGCGCTGACGTCAGTTCTTTCTTTTGTCGCGCCAGCAAGCGCAGATCCGGTTAGAGCACGTATCCTAGTCACTTTTTGACTAAACTTTTGAGTCTTTGACTCCTGGTGCCACGTAGGGATGCCTGGACTTAAATCCTGCGGGGCCTGTTGCCGTACTGTGTCGCTGGCTGACTCTCATGGCGTCTGTCTCTACTGTGTGGAGCGCGACCATGACTCCGGGTCATGTTCCGACTGTCTGCCCATGGCTCCGATGCCCTTGCGGGGGCGGTCCCCTAAGCTACTGGAAGCCCGGCAGTCGTCTCTGCGCCGTTCGAGGTCATGGGGTCGCTTGAAAAATCGCTCGCGGAGCCATCGTCATCGCTTTCCGGGGTTGAAATCTGCCCACTCGGATTCGGGTAAGAAACGTCATAAGAAGAAGTCGAAGAAGCGTTTCCGCTCTCCGACGTCCCCTCGACGGTCTCCGGGCGTGGACGAGGGGGCCGGTGGGAATTCCCCCACGGCTCCTTTGGAGCCTGTGAGTCCCGCGACCTACCCACCTTATTCGGATCCGTCGGCGACTCCTGCCCTGGTGCAAGATTTTCTTGCAGCCATGGACCGCCTCTTCAGGCCTCAGGCTCCTGCCGGCGCACCACCCTCCTCCCCCCCCCCCCACCACCACAGCCTATCCACTGGCATTGGAAGTAGGGGACGACTGGGAGGGGTCTGAGGACCCTCTCGCATGGCAATGTGGGTCAGAACAGGAATGGATGGAAGAGCTAGAGGATGCCAGTGGCCTTGACCTCTCCTCTGAGCCTGGTTTTCTTCCTCCTCCTGCTGTGGCTATGGAGGAGGGCGCCACTTACACTATGGTGCTCCGTAGAGCAGCTGAGGCCCTTGACTTTGACCTGCCTACAGTGACCCTCAAGACTAACCTCCTCGCTGAAGTACTTCAGCCGCCGCCAAGCTCTTCGGAGCCCCTGCTTCCGTTCAATGAGGCATTTCCTGACATCTTGATAGGCACCTGGTCTAGACCGGCCACGGGGGTTCACGTGGATGAGTATGTGGCCCTGCTTTTCTGTCCACCCACCCAACCCTTCAGAGCCTGGTTCTCCAGGCCTCCACTTCGCCAAGTCGCATTCCCTTCCGCTACGCCGGATAGGAATCCAAAAAGCTGGAACAGTTCGGCAAGAAACTGTTTTCATCTGCCAGCTTAGGGCTGAGGTTGGCGAACACCGCATGCCTCTTGGGCGCTATTTCCATGCTGTGTGGGACACGGTTGCGCAGGTGCTGCCTCAGTGTCCGGAGGGGGCTCCGAAATGCTTTCCCAAGCTGTTCCTGAGGGGAAAGATGCAGCACAGTTCGCTATTGGGTGTGGACTAGCCACCGCGGACTCACTGGGTAGGGTGATTTCCACAACAGTGGCCCTCCATCGTCACGCCTGGTTGAGGTCCGCTGTTTTTGTCGGGGATGTACAAAGTTCCTGTTTGGACATGCCCTTTGATGGTACTCGCCTGTTTGGCGATAAGGCAGATAGTGCGCTGGAGCCTTTTAAGGACTCCCGGGCATGTCGCCCAAAGGGGCTACTCCCTCCCCTTCGAGACTGCCCCTCCAGCCGTTCCACCGCATGTCGGGGGACCCTTTGTGCGCATCTCCAGCAGGGAGTCACGGCCGTCCTGGCCAAGGGGGCCATCGAGCGTGTTCCTGGGTCAGAAGTGGGACGTGGTTGTTATTCCCACTACTTTCTGGTCCCCAAGAAGGAAAAAGGGGGCCTCAGGAACGTCAATTGCTTCCTCCGGAAGGAGAAGTTCAAGATGTTGACTCTGGCTAAGGTCTTGGCTGCCCTTGACCCTGGAGACTGGATGGTAGCGTTGCACTTGCAGGACGCATATTTTCTTGCATTTGCTGGGGTTCTCCATCATCCTGCCGAAGTCGCACCTGAGTTCCTCTCAGAACCTCCCCTTCATCGTAGCGGTTCTGGATTCAACGCAGTTTTGGGTTTATCCTCCTGCGCAGCGAGTCCAGGATATTCAGGCTATGATTCCAATCTTTCGGCCTCTTTCCCGGGTTTCAGTCAGGATGACCCTCCCGCTCCTGGGCCTAATGGCCTCCTGTATCCTGCTTGTGCCAGGTGTCATATGCGGGCTCTGCAGTGGGAGCTGACGTTCCAGTGGGCACAGCATCGGGGCAACCTGGCCAATCACGTCCAGATCTCGGAGGGCGCTGCACGACAATTGCAGTGGTGGCTCACGTATCGCGATTGGGTCAATAGCCCTTCCCTCTGTCTGGGGAAGTGTAGTGCAGGTGTTCACGGACAACACCACCGTCATGTGGTATTGCAACAAACAGGGCGGGGTGGGCTCTCTGCCTCTGGATATGGCTGGAACATCAAGGCATTCCCTTGGTGAAAGTATAGGGAGTCCAGGGATCTATTTAAAAATCCCTGTCACCTACCAAAAGGACACCCTCGTTTTAATGAAAGGTAGTGAAGGGATGGTTAAAAGATATATCGGGACATATGAGACCTAATTATGACACTCATGTCCTACTCTGTGGGGTGTGCAAGGCCATCCCATTCTTTTTAAACATATGCCTGTTGTGTTCAATCAGTGGAACACTGGGATATTAGGTCCACCTGTAATGGAGGAATTTCTCATACGGCAGGGTGGCTCAGCCCCAAGTTAGGGCTGATCTGACAAGGGCACATTCGTTTTTTGGTATTTGGCTGTTGCAAGGGAGAGCACGAATGCCTGCCTTATAAATCTCTCTCCTTCCCCAAGCCCTACTGAATTAAATGGGCAGTCTTGTTATGTAGGACAGCAGTTTGGCACTGATTTGGTAGCTCTCATCTTGTTCAATCTTAGCTCCGCTTTTCTTTGTGCTGTGAAAGATACGAAAAAACTCTTTTTATGTATATTTCCAGAGGTTAATTTCCCTTCAAATCTTCTTCCCATTCTCCTGCGCATCAATTAATTCTGCTCTCTCCTCTAGCATGAGGCCTGTGATCGGAAACAATAGTAGCCAATAAGTGTCAACTCCTGTCCCAGACAAAGCCACCCATCCAGCTTCTCTGAATGCTGGCTGCAGCCAGCAGGTTATACTGATTGAGCCAGATAGATACTGCAGTGTACGTTTGGAACCTGGGGGCACATTTTACTAAATTCAGGCTGGTTGCAATGCCTAGGGCTAGCCTTGCTCAATCTTGGGCCCTTGCATCCATTCTACTGACATCTCCATTGCAAAGATATGACATGCAATCTGCCATTATCAGCATTAAAATATGAATGTATGCCTAGCCTCCCCTGACAGCAAACATTAGACTACCCACTGCTACTTTAAGGATGGGCACAATGTCTCAGGCTAGCCTTGCTGATTTCAGGATTCTTGGTCCCATCTAATTGCCCTTCCCTTTGCAAAGATGTGACTCAGAATCTGCCTTTATCACGTTGAGAACATGAAAGTACATAAAACCTCTTCAGCCCAAAAAAAAATCAAACTACCCACTGCCAATTCAAGACTGGTTGCAATATCTCCAGGTAGCCGTGCTGATTTGGGGACTTGGTCCCAATCCTACTGACCCTCAGCATTGCAGACCACAACCTACTGTTATTGGCATTTGAAGTTTAAGAAATGCAGAATATGCAGTTTCTATTTACACTCCAGGTAAACAGCACTAGTGTACTTAGGTGGAATATCCACCGACAAAGGTGGCATGCTTCATCACCAGGCAGCTCCTCGTTGTGCCAGTGCTGCAAAGCCAAATGGACTCCTGTTAAGGGTCTCTTTACCACAGTTCTACAACTTGTCTGGCAGTTAATGAAGTTTACTTGAGAATGACCATAAGTCAACCATACTTTCATTTAGAGTCAGCTATTTACACTTCACTTTAATTAAAACAAACATGTTGCTAAACTCAGTATAACCTACAGAAACACTAAAAAAGCAAAACACAATGTGTGTATTTTCCTATACTTGGGTAAGTGGCAGACATCAGGTCCATTGGGCAACTTAGCCAGAGAAATAGATACCTAAATTACATCTCCAAAAAGACACACACACAACAGTTTCCCCTCCAACTACAAACAATTACAGTGTTAGGGTGTATATGGCACTAATAAAATGTTTAATTATGTAACTTCTTGGCCAAGGGGGTATTTGCTATGATAGAAATGCAAATCTTTAAAGAAATTCTAGAACATTTAACAATACAAAATAGAAACACAATGGTTCAGATTTACAACACTTTTTAATTACATTTCCAACTTCTAAACTGCGATGCTGAGACTGCTGCAGGTTTCCTAGACATTTATGTATATCACAATGTACCTTTGTACATTTTCGGAAGTAGAAGCATCACATTGAAGTGCTTTTGTTTTTCATGTGTCTGGGAAAGATATTTGTCCTGATAGACAACATCCTTCCACTGCCCTCCCCAAAAATTGGTTGGTTTGCCCTACCCATTTCCAACCTGAAAATAGATTTTCTCCTAGTCCCAACTAGAATACATGTTTGACCATGTCCAATGTACAACTTTTCAAACCTGGATGTTCATCTAGTTGTCAAGATAGGCCGACCTTGTAAGACCCATATACCTGCACCTGAGCGCAGATTGGCCCACATGGAAATTCAGCCATACTTGAAATTCTGAAATGATCTAAAATTCAACACCATATGTATGCTGATGATACCCAACTGTATATGAAAATTTCTTCTGCGGAAGACATTGCTACTTTCAACCTTACACTATTAAAACCCTATAATGGTTATCTCACAACCACCTTTTGCTAAATTCACTCAAAACAGAATTCCTCTTGCTTGCCCCACACAATCATACTGCGCCTATTCAGGACTGGCTCAAACAGCTAACATCCCTCAAGTGCACCCCACATATATTTAACTCCACTAGATCCCTAGGCCTAATTCTGGACAAATGCCTAAATTTGCAGGATCACATCAGTGCTACAACAAGAGGAGCCAATTACCTAATCTGAATATTAAGGAAAATCAAAACGTTCCTGCCACCCTCTGACCTGCAACAAGCTGTCCAGTCCCTTGTGATCTCCCGTTTAGAATATGGAATTGCGACCTTGGTTGGACTCCCCAAAACCAGCTTGGCACCTTTAAGAGCCACTCTGAACTCTGCCCATCACCGGCTCAAAAAAGTGTGACCACATCACACCTTATCTATGCCAACTGAACTGGCTGTCCATTGACGCAAGAATCATGTATAAGTTAGCTTGCTTGACTCACAACGCACTGCACCCTAACACACCCTCTTACCTAGCAAATAAACTTGAACTATCGGATGGGATTCGGGCACTAAGAAGTACAAACACTTTACTGCTGAAACCCTTTAAGTTAAAAAAGTAGAGAACTTACAACTGCACTTTCTCCGGTCGTGCTCCAAGAATATGGGACGCTGTCTCGACAGAAATCAGAACAATCCCTTCATCCTCCTCTTTTAAAAAAGAAGTCAAACACCTGCTCATGAAAAGCCACTGGAGACAATAATTCTGTAACTTCTTAAACTTTTGAAATGACCTTCCATCCTTGTCCTCCCCTACCTCGATGCAATACGCTTAATGTTCAAGATGCTGATGTTCATATCCATTGGCCTTATTATGCTCTTAATGTTTTTGCATAGTTTTCTATGGTTTTCTACCTGCTCAAGATCAACCAGCAGACGACGTTATACTTTGCCCTGTCACCGGCCGGGTCAGTAATCATAGGCTCGATCATGAATAGACATGTGAGTCAATAACCTCACATACTATTTGAAATGACCTCACAACTTTGACCTTCCCGACCTTCGTTTCAATCTACCTACTGCTCAAAATGCTGATGTCTATCTGCCTTTGTCTGTAATCTGTTTTTACTGTTGATTCCGATTATACCTTCCCGCTCAAGTCTAACAAGCGGGCGACAATCTACAGCGCTCTGATACCCTGCCGGGTCATGTTGGTGCTTTATAAAACTTTTCAAATAAAAATTAAATATGTTATATGACTGCCTGTTCAAACCATTGCGAATTCTGGTGGTCAGTAATGAAAGTTTGCACTTGTAAGTGAATTTATTAGTCACATACATGTGTTAATAAGGCCCAGTGTAGGTGACATGAGGCATATCACATCCTGTGAAAGAAGACAAAATCACTTTGGGACTGGGCAGTTGACAACAATGTCTTTCTCTCAGAAGAACATCCTCCAGCCCTTAACAACAACGGCTGGATGCCCCAAGTTGCTCCTGTTGCATTAGTAGTTGTATCAAGTCCTGCTTAAGGTGATCTTCAGATATTTGGGTCAGTTCCTCTTAAACCTTTTTTGCCACCTCGATGAGCAAGAAATGCTAGTTCTTCAACAGCAGTCAAAAGTAACCGGGATCCAGGGCGTACGCCTCTACGATGGCCTTCAGCAACATTTTGCCTGAACTTCCCATTCTGTAGAGAACCAGGAACATGATGTAAAAATGTATTTTTCGATATTTAGATTGCCTTTTAAATGCAGTTGAACATTTTTCTCCCAATTACATCACAAACAGCAAATGAGACCAGTGTTTTTCACTTCAGAAATAAGGATAACCTAATGTGATGGGAGATTTTGTAGACCGAGTATGGAACCCGCCCTATGCTATGCGGATTTATAGAGTGCGTAGCTACCCAGCGGCTTCTCAGCGCTGCATGAGTCATAGTTTGCACTTGCGAGTATCTAGGACAGTAAGCGGGTGGGTGTGGGGGCGAGCAGGGGTATAGTCATGTTTTCAGCTGTCTTTTTTTAATCCGGTCTTAAGTTTGTTTTCTAGCTCCGCAGGCATTGAGTTCAATAGCTTAGGGATCAGATACGAGAATGATCTCGCAACATGTCTGGTCCTTTGGATTCAAGTTACTTTCTGGAGGCCGAAGTTGAAGTATCTTAA
Source organism: Triturus cristatus (assembly GCF_964204655.1). NCBI lineage: Eukaryota > Metazoa > Chordata > Amphibia > Caudata > Salamandridae > Triturus > Triturus cristatus. The sequence goes on from NC_140584.1 coordinate 910,899,071, forward strand.
TGTCCTGCAGGGAGTGTACGATGACAGAGCGGCCCTATTCAAAGAGGATCCCTTGTGGTTGATTCCCCTGTGTGCCGAATAGAGTGCCTTGAATTTTATCCTTTCCTCCACTGGTAGCCTGTGGAGGGAGGCCAAAGCACTTTGTACTGAGATGTGTTTGGGGAGCTTGAAGATAGTTATAGCTGCCGTGTGCTGAACTACCGGGAGTCTCTTGGAAATGTATTTTGTTGATCTAATGTACAGGGAGTGCCTGGACCACTGTTTTCCTGGATTGAGTGATAGGAGGTCTGGGAGTTTGCATAATGTTCTGAACATGTCAAAGCAAGAAGCCATGCAGTCAGGATTAATAGTATTTAGAATTATGGTAAACAGAGCCTTTTCATCTTTAAAGTTGATTTGCGGCCATCAAAGATATCTATACAATTTCACTTAATAATGTCTCCCTTTACCTAGTATTGAGATGCTACCATGGGAGTTCACGGTTGAAGATTCCCAAATTGCATAATCTCTAAGTGAAAGACGTGAGCTCAGGTTGATGAACCGAGTGCATAATAGTAGTGCAGCCCTATCAAGACCAGTGTGAAGAGGGCATTTGCCAGAGCACAATCTCCTGGACCTCAACTTGGGAGTTGGCTGGATGTGTGATCAAACCACTCATCTAACAGATGTTAGGCGTCAGTCACAAAGTCGGTTCCTGCTTCCTTGCTTCAACATAGGTTGGTATTGTGGCCCTCTTCTTCTGGAGAGTACGGGATGTAGTCAAGCTTCGGGAGGGTTACTGGTCTCTGTTGCTATGAAAGTAATAAATGGATTTCGGAAAGCAGGCACAATGCAAAAGGCCTGCTGTGAAGGAAGCTGGGAGCCATTTCTTACTTGTCAAGTATCCCAAAATATGGTCTCCTCTACCCTTCTAGGCTGAAAGTCTTCTCCATCTGCTTGCCAGTATATGTGTCTTGGACTCTGCAAATAATGTATCCGTGCCAATGTGTTCTTGTAACTGATCAACAATACTTATAGCTCATTCTCTCCTCCCCTTAATTTATGGTTTCCTTTTATCACTACGATTGGCAATCCAAATTTATTATTACCTATTTGTTGAGCCCTGTTCCTTATTCCTACAGTCATTAAGAACAGTAAGCACTGTATATTTCTTTGGACCACTATTAAAAATCTGGCAGTACAGTTGTATAAAATGCATTAAAAGGTAGCCTCCATCCAGACAGGTTCTGAAATCCACACCAACCTCTGTTAAAGTGAAGAGAACACGCTATATTTCTCTGCATTTGTCGCATTTCCATAAAACCTGTCGGATGTTTTCAGAGCCCCGCTGTGGATAATGCCTTTTCCCCATGCCATGGTATTGGGGCATGATGGATAGCATCTCCCTTGCAGTTAATAATGTAAGCCTATCCTTTGTTCATCTGCTGCAGATAAGGCCTTTCCCCTCACATACATATTAATCAAGTCTGCCAACTGAGCAAAATTTCTTTATCTCCACATATTGGAATTTTCCAATTAAAAGTGACATGCACCGTAGCGGTGCAGAGATAATTATAATACACATAGCATTTCATATTATGCCCGTGGAAGTAAGATCTCTCTTTCAAGCCTTCTGCTGCAGGCATTTCCAGGGACCTGTTCTCGTAAGGAAGATAAGGAGTACGGTTCGATTATCCTGCCACCAGCGTCAGGGCTTCTACTTGACAGGGTTCCTGGAAAAGTGATTAAATGTGGCATGTTAACGCCTTGTCCACCTTCATTCCCTCATCAGTTACCTTACCCACGAGTACTCATTGCTCGCAGACGTCTACAAAAACCACTGATGGTTGGTATGTTGTTAAAGCAGTTTTCATTTTAACTGGTCAACCAGTCAGCTAAGCATATTCGCAAGGAGTGGAAGCACACATTTTATCCAATTAGTCAACCAAACCAGAGACATTTTATTTGCTGCTGCAACAGTAAAGCCTTCTGTGCCAAAACATGTTAAAGCTCCTCTCTGTCCCTGTGTGCTACACAGGTTTCTTTAGCATGTTTCCTCCTGATTATCTCTTAGCCCCTCTGCTGTCAGATTGGTCAGCTTTGTGGAGCTATCTCAGGCCCCCCAGATCTCAAAATACATTTCTCGATGATCATTGTTTCTGCTTTACAGTTAGGAGCACTCATTGATGTCACCCATATGGTAAGCCTATGGATCCACATGAATAATCTATCCCAAATCTGAAACGCTTAGTTGGATTCTTCAGAATTCACTTGTGTTGCTAGAGATAATGTTTTCGTGTTTTTAGTATCTTTAAAACCTCCCACGAGTGGGATCATCTTTCTGCTCCTATATCATATCTTTATTGCACCTTTGATATTTGTCTTTCACCCTTTAATTTAGATCTTGTTGCTGACCTTCTAGATGTAAGCTCTCATAGTATAGTTGTTTCCTGAAAGTAAAAAACAGTTACGTATAGATGTGACCGAAGTCTAGACACACACCACCACCCAGAAGCCAAGACCATACATGTAAACAATTTTGATCCCTCAGTCTGTCTGGTCCCTTGATCAGTGTAGGGAAGACGGCATCTTGAAGTACTCTTAATAGCTGTACCCTGTAGTTTATTGCCAGCCTTCATTCTTCTTGGGCCGACGGCTTTTGGAATTTCTAACACTGAGCCATTGCATTGACTACAGATACATATGTATATGTCATATCGCTTCCAAGTTTTGAGTAATTTCTGTCCATAACTCAACTAAAGCCAACGACACCTTTTATCACCTAACAATACCAGCTCTATTTTAAGAGCCTCACATGGGTTTCTGTTTCAAGAGATGTTCTTCAAAATCTTGACTCTGATCTCCATATAAATAATTGCCATCCTTAACGTTGTGAGACTAAATCATAATCAGGAGCTGTAGACCTGGTGTCGGGCAGGATATTGCTTTTTATGGTGTCTGCTAAATTTCCCTTTAGGTTCAATTGTCCGCCCACAGAATATCATACATTATTATGGAATGGTGGGATTAAAGTCTGGATGATGTTTACATATTTTGAGATATATACTGTTGAATCATTTACCTAGCGTTTGTGTGGTTTTTCTAAGCATTGACAGAGGTTTCATCCTGTCATTCAAAGCTTACATATGCAGACTCCCTCTGTGTGTGCTTCTTGTCGCCTCAAGCAGTCTTTCTGATTGTTCTGTGAATGAGTATTCCTGCCACTCTGAGCTGTATCTGTTTGATATGGTTGGCTCATAAGAGGCTGTCTTTGCTATACTGTCTTTCTCCGTGGGGTATCAGATGTCTCTGTGTGCCTCTTAAACCACAGGTGTTCCCCTTGATAGGCTTTAGTTTTCATCCAGTCTTCCTCATATATAGGAGTGACGCGTTGCCACGCTTCCACCTGATTGAATTCCAGTTTGTCTTCTATTGTATGCTGCTCTACACCCATGACAGCGTAATCTCACTTTCCTCTTCAGTATAAACAAATTTAAGAATATTCTACACTACTAGAGTAATCGTTATAGTAAACTGCTTCATGGTACTCATTTATGCTAACCCACAGAAATCTCTTTGCTTCTGGGCCTGAGTGTGGAAGCAATCTCTGGTTTGCTGCCAATATCTTCATTGTACCATTGTGCCACAATAACTTTGCAGGCTTGTAACTTTGTTCAGTGCTGCATTGCTTCCTAGCCAGGTTCATTCTATGCCATTAATTTGCATTCATGCTGGTCTCATTTACAGTTGTACTTTTGCTAATAGAACATTCCAAGGTTTTCTGACTGTTCTCAAGACTACTGTCCGTTGACCATCCTGTTTTTTCTAGTTATTTCTATTTTCCTTGGATGCTCTCAATCTTGGATTACAGAATATGTATTTTTTCAAGGATTATGTATTTCTCTGTTTAGAGTGCTTGCTTTTGAGCACTGTCTTTATTTTATTTTCCGGCCTTACAGAAGTAAGTGTTTGTATTTTTAGGTCTCGCCTCAGACAACACAAGCCCTGATGGTTGCAAGACATTTTGTTACATAACAGTGGGCTTAGAGCTTGCCTAAGACTAACCATTGCTTGGCGTCATTGTCCCTTTCATTTGCGTACTTCAAATTTGTCAACTCCCGTTGCCTTTCCTTCCTCTTCTTGTGCTTGTCCTCTCCTGGAGCATGGACGCACTACTGTGTCCATTCATGTGCTCCTTTTTCTTATGCTACTTTTGTTTAAGAATTCTACAAGAGTGCCTGTAATTTCCAGCTGTCTAGCACTTGTACTTTTCCCCCACCATGTTACACCTTCATTCCCCTCCTGCCCACACTCTGTTGTCCGTGTTCTTCTCTGTTTGCTTGCCTGCACCCCTTCCACTCACTCTCTGTTGTCCGTGTGCCTGCCCCAGACCCTCCCGCTCTCTGTTGTGTTTCCCCTAGCCACTTCCACTCACCCTCCATTGTACGGGTGCTCTCCCATCCCCTCTCGCCTGCTTTCCCTCCCACCCATGTCCTTCTCTACCGTCCTCCCTCCCTCCGTGTTGCCTCATACCCCAGTCCACTCTCCCATTTGGGGACTGGGTTGCGGGACGAGGACAGGAGGGACTGGAAGGCAGACCACACTGTTATCATTACTTTTAGAAAAGCACTGTGATGCAGCCAGCGCATCATAGCGATTGTTGAAAAATATTTTTAGCCATGCTGAATGGTAGCCGCTTTGCTGTACGACATAGCTACAAATCATTGTCAAAGTTGGTATTGCCCATGCGGTACAGCATGAACAAAAGGCACCGGCAGACCCAATAGTTCACAAAGGCAAAACATATTGATTTTTCCAGTGCTTGTCTCTACTGTGATTAAGCTTTGCTCAAAGCAGTTCTAGATTTGGGTTTATAACTCTCTCAGAGAAGCATTGTTTCTTAAATGTCTCCATGGCGCCTGGTGGACCCATCTACTTGGCAACACAGATTCAGATTTTCTTTGGCCAAGTTGTCCCTTTCCACACAATGATCAGCAACATCCCGATTTAAAATGTTATACTTATCTGAGTTTTGAAGGTCATTTTGCTGTTGGAACACTTAGTTTGACTTTCTCCTCTCTTGTAATTGTACAGCATATGCTTTTTTCTGCTGAACTTGATGGTTTGCATGTCTGCTTGCCCTTCTCAGTACCACAGTCTGCAAAAAGGTTTTGAATGCTGGTCTTTTTGTTTTCTATTCTCACCTGTTGTACTTTAAGTCCATAGCACAGCGAGTTTGGGATACTTTATTTTGAGGTAGACTGTTTTATTGGGTAATCCCTTAGAGTATATTGTTCCAAAATTGCACTAGTCTTTTACTTCGGAGAAATAGTAATTTATATAGAACATTGGTATGCTGATTAGGAAGAGTCAATGATAAGAAAATCATTAAGTAAACCCAATTTATTTAACAAAACATATCTTTTAGTAGATACAGAAATCAAAAATTACTTTCCTGACTTGTTGGGTGGGTTATATATATATATATATATATATATATATATATATATATATATATATATATATATATATATATATATATATATATATATATATATATATATATACATGTAGATATATACATTTGGGAATAATTTTGTTATCTTGTGTTTGAATTTTCAATGGATTACAGTATTTAAACTGGGAATGTAACATATGATTTGCACAAGTTGGATCGTCATTAATATATTCTAAAAATATATATTCATGTTGTCATAAACACATCAGCAGATATAATCGATTATTTATTTTACAAACTCATCATGTTGTTGTTCTACGCAAAGTACAGATTTTTAATGTTAAAGTCTTTCTTTCATTTCTGTCCATCATGTGATGTGGGTGTAAGCATTTTTAAACGCCGTCATACGCAAAGTTTTGTTCATGTGATCAAGGCCGTTCGCCGGCCGAAACGCGTCATGACATAAGGGAGATTTGAGAGCTGAATAAAAACGACAGTATCTACCGACGAAGAGGAGTTCGTGCATTCTTTCTTTTCCTTGAGAGAAATTGGTGAATGCTCTGTGTTCATATTCGTATCGCCAGGAAGTGGGTCTGCTTCCGTCTACGAACCCCCTCCACGCAAGTAGGCAGCCGTTATCAGCCAACGAGTTCGAGTAACGGTCCGGGAGGACATTCTACAACGGCAGCCCCCTGTGTCAAGATTTCCTCATCCGAATCGGCGAACACGGCAGCAGACGGGTCGGAGGACGCGCCGCAGCAGAGTTCGTCGGATATAAGTGGTGAGCGAGATTAAGCATACTCACAGGTTGGGAGGTGTCGGTGCATACACAGTTTCCCAGTGCCGCTGAATTGTTTTCGCGCTGGGCTCCCATCAATAGTTTGAATATGTCAATGGACGCTTTGCGAGATCGTGAGGCCGCTGCTGACGCTCTCTTTAGCAACACACCTGGTTCAGTGGCACCTAATTCAAGCACAGCTACTACTGGAAATAATTCTGATGTCATATCCTTGCTTAAACGACTGGAGAAATGCATGAAAAATGAGATTACAAAGTGGTGGGAACATAAGTCATTACAAAAGTATGAGGAGGCGGGAAGAGTGCCTCGCGGTTTAAGAATTTTTGTAGCACCCTCTTATGAAAATCCTAACCCTGAGATGTTAAAGGAATGGGCTGCAAATAATCTGGCAGCATCAATGAACATGGTCATCATTCTTATTAAATACGCCAAAATTGATCGGGAAAGTTTATTAAAAGAAATCGAAAGCATCAACGAGCAACTTAATAAACTGGAGCAAACCGACTATATCACCAAAACGAGGCAAGAAATTGGCGAAAGGATGAAAAAACACGAGGACAGAATCAAGACACGTAAGGCATTTAAATATGCGAGAGACAAGACTGACTACGAGTTGGGCCAGATATTCACGTTCTCGCGTAAATACGACCATGTTAAGAAAAACATCTCAGGACGCACAGTGCACAAAAGTGTGGCACCCAACACAGAAGCAGCAACAACTAGTAATGACAGAGGGGAAATGAGTTCTGATACAGGCTCACTCACGAGCGAATATGAATCTGATGATGGCATGAATAGAGGACAAATGGTGGGAGAACAGGTGAATATTTTAAGTCCAGCTGAAGAGCTTAATTTTTTAGCAGAGGACCGCCTGCAGACGCTGCGACCACGGAATCGGAACCAGCCTCAAGCAGCAAGCAACGAAAAAATCAACGTCGCCGGGAGAGGCGCAAATGCAGGAAGAGGCAGGCCAAGAAGGCAGTGGCGCAGGAGATAATGACTAATAATAACACTGTAGTCAATTTATCAGAACTAGTACTTACCAAAGCCGAGACACAGATTCTAGCACTCGGCCTTTCTTTTTGCCCGGAAAGCAGCTTCAACTACGGAAAAACACGTATTGACATTTTTAAATACATTAGGAAGCTTAAACTTCAAAAGTTTTTTACCATCAAGGAGGGCAACACTACACCCACACCACCGGTCAATTCAAGTACTTCTAATCCCACCGATCAGCCAAATCTTGTAGCATCTGATGCTTCAATCATGCTTACAATTAGTGAACTCAACGATGAAAACTGCCTTACCAATGTTCCAAACACCAGCCAATATTCTACTCAGGAAAGACTTGGCTTACGTAATCTCACGGAGTCCAGTGCTGGGCTCAGTCCATTCAAGGTTAAATCCAAATTTTATCCTATGATGCCCAAGGATGCCATAGACATTTTTCATGAACGTATAATTGATGACATCAAAAAATTATACTACAGGACCAACCACAACAAAGCAAGGCTCAAACATCAGAACATACAATATGAGAATCTCATTCGCAAGTTGAGGGACAGAAAAGACATTGTCATCAACATGTCAGATAAGGGTGGTAATGTGGTGATATGGCCAAGGGCAGAATATATTAAGGAGGCTCAGACACAATTGTCCAACAAGGAATGTTACTCAAAAACCACGGCAACTGAATATCATAAAGCTAAGGACAATATCAAGAAGGAGCTTATGAACTGGAGACGACAGGGGTTAATTTCCAGTCAAGAATTGAACTTTATGCTTAATGATTATCCAATTATCCCAACCCTGTATCTAATCCCAAAGATACATAAAGGAATTAATCCTCCACCTGGCAGGCCTATAATTTCGGCGATTGGGGGAATGAGTGAACACATCACCGAATATGTTGATTATTTTTTACAACCATTTGTACAAGGCCTTCCATCCTATATCAGAGATACAGGGGACTTCTTAAACAAAATTCAAAATGTTAAGTGGGATAACGACCTTTTACTAGTGGTAATGGACATTGAGTCTCTTTATACCAGCATCGACCATCATGCAGGTCTTACAGCTGTTAAACATTACTTGGATAACAGACCCTTAGGCCTCTACAACCACAATATCATGCTTTTAGAGATGGTGAAATGGTGTCTTTTTAATAATTTTTTTATGTTTGAAAATACTGTATATCGTCAATTGCGGGGTGTAGCCATGGGGGCTTGCTTCTCTCCCAGCTACGCATGTTTGCATGTGGGCTGGTGGGAGGAGCAGACCCTCCAAGGCACTTTGGCCAGGGTGGTTGACAAACATGTTTCACATTGGCATCGATATATAGACGATGTATTTTTTATTTGGAGGGGTGACCGTGAAAGTGCTTTACTATTCATCGATGAACTTAACAATAATGTTTGCAATTTAAAGTTTACTGCATCGATCAGCTCTTCCGAGGTCCCTTTTCTTGACACTAAGATTTACATTCATGAGGGTCGTCTAGAATCAACACTCTTTAGAAAGCCAACAGCAGGAAACACCACCCTCCATGCGACCAGTGCTCACCCCCGCCATTTGATACGGAGTATCCCCTACGGGGAATTACTCCGGTTGAAACGAATCTGCAGTACGGAAGGGGAATATGTCAAATGTTCTGAACAGGCATTGTCTCGATTTAAAGAAAGAGGATATAAAAATGATACCCTCCGACAAGCCCAAACGAAGGTGGCTCTCAAATCCAGAGAGGACCTTTTATCCCCCATAAAAGACACCACAGTACCGCCAACTAACAGTCATGATACCAATAGTGCACCCAGGCTCATTATCACATTTAACAAACAACACCACCAGCTCAGGAGGATAGTCAATCATAATTGGCCAATTTTAAGAACAGATGCAGTACTGGCACCCAGATTGCCTTCGACTCCTACTATCACCTTTAGACGGGCCATTTCAATGAGAAATCAGCTAGTGTCCAAATACATAGAAACCTCTACCAAAACTAATTGGCTGCAGCCCATCAAAGGTTTCTTCAAATGCGCTTCTTGCAGGGCATGTAAGTTTGGAGTGAATACCTCTAAATATAACACTCCCTTTAGTACTACTCCAGTACAAATTAAGGGGCATTATACATGTCGTACGGAGTTCGCAGTATACGTTTTAACTTGCACCTGCGGTCTCAAGTATGTAGGAAGCACCAAATTGCAGGTGCATGCGCGCATTTTACAACATCTCAGGGCCATTGTAAATAACGACACTACGTATCCTGTGGCCCGTCACTTCAGAGCTGTTCATGATAATGATTTGACCTGCCTCTCATATTACGTAATAGATGCAATCCCCAAACTCAAATATGGGGGTAATAGAGAACGCTTGCTCAGGCAATTGGAGACTCGGTTAATTATTGAACTAGATAGCAAGACCCCTTTCGGGCTCAATACAACCGAAGATATGCACAACTTCTTATAAAGTCTTTCGGATCATTGAATGAGACTACAATGGTCAAACATCATACTTTATCTGTGCATTCACTGCGTTCCATGCACTCATGTATGCTTGAAACTGATATAACTTGCCCATTCTACTGTATGCCCGGTGTGTTTCATCGAGTGATTTCGGCACAACTCACTTTCTCGGCGAGTATTTAGATGACATAATATATATGCTTCTGTCACCCACTTACACATTGAGATCATAGGAATGTATCATTCATAGTGATATTAGGACCTTATCGGTGCGCATTTTTTAGAGTCCGCATTTTATCATAAGTTTTTTATATTCTGCACATTTAATGCGTATTTATACATAGAACCAATTTGCACTTTCGCACTATTTGCACTTTAGTAGAATGTATATATTTGCACTGTTCGCACTTTAAATGAATAGGGCCACATAATCCATACACACAAAAAATAATAAAAAATAAGAAAACAAGAAATATTAGTACAAAAATAAACAGTTTAAACAATTATATTACTATACGCACCGATCTATTGTCACGTTATATACTTTCACTGATTGGACATATGTAGCATGACATTTATGATATGAGGTATTTGTAAATCGGATTTATCCAGATGACAATGTGTTTGCTTGTTTTCCTCTCGACGAGTTGAATTGCAATGGATCATTGAATACAACATGTTTTTTAACTCGGCTCGGTTTAATTTTGGAAAACTTGCGAATAGCTTATTTGCTCCACACGATCTAATTTGGGAATAATTTTGTTATCTTGTGTTTGAATTTTCAATGGATTACAGTATTTAAACTGGGAATGTAACATATGATTTGCACAAGTTGGATCGTCATTAATATATTCTAAAAATATATATTCATGTTGTCATAAACACATCAGCAGATATAATCGATTATTTATTTTACAAACTCATCATGTTGTTGTTCTACGCAAAGTACAGATTTTTAATGTTAAAGTCTTTCTTTCATTTCTGTCCATCATGTGATGTGGGTGTAAGCATTTTTAAACGCCGTCATACGCAAAGTTTTGTTCATGTGATCAAGGCCGTTCGCCGGCCGAAACGCGTCATGACATAAGGGAGATTTGAGAGCTGAATAAAAACGACAGTATCTACCGACGAAGAGGAGTTCGTGCATTCTTTCTTTTCCTTGAGAGAAATTGGTGAATGCTCTGTGTTCATATATACATATATATATATATATGAATACAGCGAAATGTCCCTGCGGGAGGAGCTTTTCGAAGCTGGTGCCGGCGGCGAGATAAGGACAATCTCGCAAATTAATCAAATTGCATGAAAGAAGGACGCCGCACTCTTCTTGGATTTCTCAGCTCAAGTTTAATGACCTTGTTCCTCTTCCCCAATGCTTTTAAACTAACACTGGCACTATGAACCCACTTAGGGATTATTTGTTTTCTCCTGGGACCACATGTCCCAGCATGCAGCCTGTTTGGAGAATGCACTTAGTGCGGCCTATGGGGCGCCATCAATGAATTAATTGCGTGCATAAAAGGAAACGTTACTGCGCCATGTGTAACAAGAAGCCAAGCCCCTTATGAAGAGGCGTAATGCCTTGACACGTGTTGGGCGCTTTAACCAACTTACCGGGATGAAGAGGCAATTTTGAAAAAGAATGCTGGCAAGCTGATCGTGTGCCCCCTCAAAGGGGCGTTTGGTGAATACAAAAAAAATATATATATATATATATATATATATATATATATATATGTGTGTGTATATATATATATATATATATATATATGTATTTTCCTTCCGAGTGGGTCATTCCGGGATCGAGCCCGAGGTCAGGTGGTGCGTTTGCCGGTATGCCCTCACCGGTGAATAATCTTTATCCTTCTTCAAAAAGTAACACGCACTCTCGAAGTTTAATGCTTAGCAGGAAGCCAATTTATTATTTGCTACGCGTTTCGACAAATGAATGTCTTGTTCACACAAAATAAAAGCAAAATAAAGACGTGTTTAAATACATATGCAAAACTAAGGAAGGACTTCAATTCATTCATGCTATGTCCTATCATTGACAAGTGTCGGCCATCTTATAATAGTAAATATAAACATATGTGGCATTTGTAATCCGATAAATATCGTGCTAAATGCAGTTTTTACAGAGGAACAAATTTGATTTTATATTTCTATCTCGCTCTAGTGGCACAAGAGAAAGTTAAATTGAAAAAATATAAAAAAGATATTTTTATATTTTCATTATGTGGGGTATATTCAGTTTGGAAATTCATTATACTTGTAAAGAATACATCAAAGTCGCACTAGTGGCGTTTTGCTTCAACTTAATATTTCAACTGTAATTACTCCATAAAATACATTCAATGACAGAATAATTCCCTGTACTATATTTCATTAAACTCTCTATACATATATTGTTTTTCAAGAGAAGGCCTAATTTGTATCCATTAGACAATAGCAGGACTAAGAGACAAGTGCACACCCTACTAAATATAAGTCCAAAAGTAATAAAGGTTATCATAAATTAATAACCCAATCCCTAAAAAAGTGAAAAAAGTGCAAGTAAATGATCAGACTTTTTTACGCATATTCAAACTAAGAATAAGATTACAATTGCTCTCTTATCTTGTTTCACATGTAGTTCCGAGCCCGGTGGAAGAAAAGGGTAGGGTGCCCATGCAGTGACCATCTAAAACGGTGGGTCCCTTCCTTTCTTCCTGTAAATGTGAAAACAAGAAAGAAAACAACAACTTAAAATACAATAAAGACCGAACTTTATCGTAACAAATTGTCCAACAACAGGCAAAACATCGAAAAATTATTACAGTTTATCCATCATTTTACGATATAATCAAATAGAGTTGCACTGACTAGTATTTATTCTTCATACAAATGGGTTGCCAGTTCATCATCAATATTGTGGCCCCCAGGGAATTTAGTCTCTAATTCAAGTATCCATTTGGATTCTTTTTTACGGAGAGCCAATTCTCTATTGCCCCCCCTATTGCTAAGGACAATCTGTTCAATAGCATAGAAGCGCAATAGGTCACTGTTTGAATTATGAAATCTTTTGAAGTGTCTGGCAATCGGATAATGAGCGTCAGTGTTGGTAATTGCTCTTAGATGTTCCATAACTCTCTTTTTAATCATACATGTGGTGCTCCCTACGTACCTCAGCTTGCAGGGACATTCCAAAATGTATATTATGTAGGAGCTACTACATGTGAGGAACTGTTGTATTTTCCATTTGCGTGTTCTACCTGGAATACTGAATTCTTTAACAGAAGGACTATATTTGCAAGATCTGCAGTGACCACATGGGAAGAAACCTTTAAGATCATGGAACGTGCTTTTCTTCATGACAGTAATGTCACTTTTTACTAGAATATCTCTCAGGTTTCTACCTTTTCTGTAAGTTATTTTGGGTCTTTCACCTATTTCTGAACCAATAATATTATCGGTTTTAAGGATACTCCAATTGTCACACAGAATTTTTTGTACTTTTTTAGAATGACTATTGAAAGTAGTAATCACTCTTGTGACAGATTCAGTGGTCTCCAATTCGGGTGTTTGGCCCAATGATACTTCTCTGCTTATTTTAGAGATCTTTTCTAGTGCTTTTTTCAACACCCATTCTGGGTATCCACGTTCTCTAAATCTTTTCAAAAGGACACCTTGTTCTTGTATGTATTTAGCATCATTGTTGCAATTTCTTCTTGCCCTCAGTAATTCGCCATATGGAATGCTCCATTTAAGGGCTTCTGGATGTTCACTGAGGGCATGAAGAAGGCTATTACCAGCTGTCTCTTTACGATATAAACTGGTAGTGATTTCTTTTTGCTCCACTTCAATTTTGATATCAAGAAATTCTACATATATTTTACTGATATTATGGGTCAAGATGATATTATATTGGTTGTCATTAAGTTTCTTGATAAAGTTCAGGGCTTCTGCTTCACTACCCTTCCACACAATCAGCAAATCGTCAATGTATCGCAGCCATTTTATTACTGACTTGAAATCTTCTGATAAATTGATGTCTGCACGGATTTCCTCTTCCCATTTTCCTAGAAAAAGGTTGGCAAAGCTAGGTGCGAAGCACGTACCCATCGCCGTGCCTCGCACCTGCTTGTATAAAATACCATTGAAGAGGAAAATGTTGTTTTTAAGGCATATCAATATCATGTCTTTTAACATATTGGTATGTTGCAGATACATTATATTTCGTGACTTCAAAAAGTGTAAACATGCCTCGACACCCTGATCATGATCGATGATAGTGTAAAGTGTGTTTACATCTAAGGTAATCAATAAATACTCATCCTCCCATACAAGGCCCTCAATCTTGTTAAGGAAGTCCTTAGTATCCCTTACGTATGAGGGAAGTTCGATGACATAATCTTTCAGGAATTGATCAACGTATTTAGAAATATTTTCCAGCACGTTTCCTACTGAGGAGACAATCGGCCTACCCGGAGGAATAGTAGGATGTTTATGGATCTTAGGTAAAAGATACAATACAGGTAGTTTTGGGTAATCTCTCTTTAAGAAACCATATTCCTGCCAGGAAATGACACCTGCCTCTTGCCATTCTGCAAGTTTCTCCCATGTTGAAGTTATACTGGCATTGTAAGTACTGGTATCACAAATACAGTAAAAACTGATATTATTAAGTTGTTTTTCCGCTTCTTCTATATACAACTTTTTGTCCCATAGCACTACATTACCTCCCTTGTCAGAGGGACGTATAACAAAACTATCATCTTTAGCCAAAGATGAAATCACATGATGTTGTTTAGGAGATAAATTGTACTTTATACCATGTTTGTTATTCAATCCATGTTTTTGTTTTTTCAATTCCTTTGCTACTACGTCTTGAAAAGTGTCAATTGCATCATATGGTAAATTAGGATAAAACACGGAGCGTGGTTTAAAAGACGTACAAGCAGCTTTGTCAGTTAAAAAATCAGAGTCAATGTTTTCCTGGTTTGTCAAAGCATCTGTACCTATACCCAGATCAAATGCTGTGAGTAAAGTATCTGCATCACCAACTGTGAGATTAATGTCACTTGGGTTGTCAGACATGCCTGCGTTTTCAGACTGGGTTGCGCTGTTCTTTAGTATGTGCCATTTCTTTAATTTGATTTTCCGTACAAATTTAAAAATGTCTATTCGAGTGTTTGTATAATTAAATAGTTCTGTGGGGCAAAAAGATAGTCCCAAACACAAAGTTGTTTTATCAAAGAACGACAAAGTACGTGATGAAAGATTTATAATGGTTTGATTTACCGTTTCCGGATCCATTATTACTGCATCTTGTTGGAGCCTCTTCTTCTTGTTCCCATTGGCTCGTTGCTGCTTTGTTCTATGCTTGCGTTTAAGTCGTCTCTGTTTACTCCTCCCCTGCCTCTTCCTCTTCTTCTTCCGCGGCCCCTTCCTCGGCCCCGAGTTGGGGGGGTTGGAGTTGGGGTCATTTTCCCCGGTTGTCGGCTTTTTTTCATCACACAAAACTCGTCTAAAAAAGTGGCTTGACGTGTAATTACTTCCACTTCTGACGATGAACTTGCTGTCCGTATAGACCCCTCGTTATCAGAACCACTTGTTTCTTTTTGCACATTTTGCACAGTTCCAGTCTGATCTATGGCTGATGATTCATCTGGCATGGATGTTTGATTATATAAGTGATCATACTTGTGGCTATACGTTAAAATACGGCCCGTCTCATAGTCTATGCAGTCTCTGTGGAGCTTTCTTTGTTTGCGAAGCTTTATTTCCTCTTCATGTTTTGATAATCTTCCTTTTAGATCTTCTTTGAATTTATTAACACTATGTTGATCATCATTTTTCTTTAGATCTTCCTCCAGTTCATGTAGTTCTTTCAGGATTTTTTCCCTATCTTCCCAAGCATATTTTATTAATATGTTAAGCATATTCCGAGAACTAGCAGCTGAGTTTTCCGCCCATTCATCCAGCATTTGTGGGTTTGGTGACTCGTGGGAGGGAGTTATATATATTCTCAAGCCCCGGGGAATCATTTGTTTTTCGACATAGTCTTGTAGGGAAATAGCTTCCCACCACTTTGATGTTTCTTGTCTCTTAAGTTTTTCATATCTTTTCAACTGGCTGCTTAGAGTAGTGTCTTTATTCTGGGCAATTGTTGCAGTTGATCCTCCTTTACCAGGTGCTCTTTCAAAGAGTGACAATGCAGCTTTACGTCTTTCACTTTCTTCATCCATATTGTCACTGCGGATAAAGTTTTTCAATTTGAATAAAGTTCAAAAAGTCTTGTCATTCGTCTTTATTTCAGGATTTACGGTTAAATAATTCCAAATTAGGCTTCCTCTGACGGCATTAAAACTTCCCCCTTTACCATAACTGGGTTCCTGATGCCACTATGTTAATGTTTTGTACGCAAGGGAACATTCACGATCTCTCCATATAAATTATATAAGAGAGGCTCTTCGTTGCGATACAACAACTTCTTAGCGTTCAAAGAATAAATAAACTCTTGCAAACTTATTTTTGCGTATCGTGCCTCTTTGTGGATCTACTAACGTTCACAGACCTCCCCAGAGAAGCAAGTAATTGCCCCGCCCGCAGCTCTCGTAAGTAGAACGCCGCCCGAGCAGATAGCTACGACGAACGTTCCCGCGACGGTGCTACAGGCAAAGACGGCTAACCTCCTAGGGTTGGTCGGAACCTTGCTTGTCCTCGGTGCTTAGCCGGTTTGGTTTATCGCTTGCAATCCGAAAAGTAGTGGCCGGCTCAAAATCCCTCGTAATTCATTTTCCTTCCGAGTGGGTCATTCCGGGATCGAGCCCGAGGTCAGGTGGTGCGTTTGCCGGTATGCCCTCACCGGTGAATAATCTTTATCCTTCTTCAAAAAGTAACACGCACTCTCGAAGTTTAATGCTTAGCAGGAAGCCAATTTATTATTTGCTACGCGTTTCGACAAATGAATGTCTTGTTCACACAAAATAAAAGCAAAATAAAGACGTGTTTAAATACATATGCAAAACTAAGGAAGGACTTCAATTCATTCATGCTATGTCCTATCATTGACAAGTGTCGGCCATCTTATAATAGTAAACATAAACATATGTGGCATTTGTAATCCGATAAATATCGTGCTAAATGCAGTTTTTACAGAGGAACAAATTTGATTTTATATTTCTATCTCGCTCAAGACGTAGTAGCAAAGGAATTGAAAAAACAAAAACATGGATTGAATAACAAACATGGTATAAAGTACAATTTATCTCCTAAACAACATGATGTGATTTCATCTTTGGCTAAAGATGATAGTTTTGTTATACGTCCCTCTGACAAGGGAGGTAATGTAGTGCTATGGGACAAAAAGTTGTATATAGAAGAAGCGGAAAAACAACTTAATAATATCAGTTTTTACTGTATTTGTGATACCAGTACTTACAATGCCAGTATAACTTCAACATGGGAGAAACTTGCAGAGTGGCAAGAGGCAGGTGTCATTTCCTGGCAGGAATATTGTTTCTTAAAGAGAGATTACCCGAAACTACCTGTATTGTATCTTTTACCTAAGATCCATAAACATCCTACTATTCCTCCGGGTAGGCCGATTGTCTCCTCAGTAGGAAACGTGCTGGAAAATATTTCTAAATACGTTGATCAATTCCTGAAAGATTATGTCATCGAACTTCCCTCATACGTAAGGGATACTAAGGACTTCCTTAACAAGATTGAGGGCCTTGTATGGGAGGATGAGTATTTATTGATTACCTTAGATGTAAACACATTTTACACTATCATCGATCATGATCAGGGTGTCGAGGCATGTTTACACTTTTTGAAGTCACGAAATATAATGTATCTGCAACATACCAATATGTTAAAAGACATGATATTGATATGCCTTAAAAACAACATTTTCCTCTTCAATGGTATTTTATACAAGCAGGTGCGAGGCACGGCGATGGGTACGTGCTTCGCACCTAGCTTTGCCAACCTTTTTCTAGGAAAATGGGAAGAGGAAATCCGTGCAGACATCAATTTATCAGAAGATTTCAAGTCAGTAATAAAATGGCTGCGATACATTGACGATTTGCTGATTGTGTGGAAGGGTAGTGAAGCAGAAGCCCTGAACTTTATCAAGAAACTTAATGACAACCAATATAATATCATCTTGACCCATAATATCAGTAAAATATATGTAGAATTTCTTGATATCAAAATTGAAGTGGAGCAAAAAGAAATCACTACCAGTTTATATCGTAAAGAGACAGCTGGTAATAGCCTTCTTCATGCCCTCAGTGAACATCCAGAAGCCCTTAAATGGAGCATTCCATATGGCGAATTACTGAGGGCAAGAAGAAATTGCAACAATGATGCTAAATACATACAAGAACAAGGTGTCCTTTTGTAAAGATTTAGAGAACGTGGATACCCAGAATGGGTGTTGAAAAAAGCACTAGAAAAGATCTCTAAAATAAGCAGAGAAGTATCATTGGGCCAAACACCCGAATTGGAGACCACTGAATCTGTCACAAGAGTGATTACTACTTTCAATAGTCATTCTAAAAAAGTACAAAAAATTCTGTGTGACAATTGGAGTATCCTTAAAACCGATAATATTATTGGTTCAGAAATAGGTGAAAGACCCAAAATAACTTACAGAAAAGGTAGAAACCTGAGAGATATTCTAGTAAAAAGTGACATTACTGTCATGAAGAAAAGCACGTTCCATGATCTTAAAGATTTCTTCCCATGTGGTCACTGCAGATCTTGCAAATATAGTCCTTCTGTTAAAGAATTCAGTATTCCAGGTAGAACACGCAAATGGAAAATACAACAGTTCCTCACATGTAGTAGCTCCTACATAATATACATTTTGGAATGTCCCTGCAAGCTGAGGTACGTAGGGAGCACCACATGTATGATTAAAAAGAGAGTTATGGAACATCTAAGAGCAATTACCAACACTGACGCTCATTATCCGATTGCCAGACACTTCAAAAGATTTCATAATTCAAACAGTGACCTATTGCGCTTCTATGCTATTGAACAGATTGTCCTTAGCAATAGGGGGGGCAATAGAGAATTGGCTCTCCGTAAAAAAGAATCCAAATGGATACTTGAATTAGAGACTAAATTCCCTGGGGGCCACAATATTGATGATGAACTGGCAACCCATTTGTATGAAGAATAAATACTAGTCAGTGCAACTCTATTTGATTATATCGTAAAATGATGGATAAACTGTAATAATTTTTCGATGTTTTGCCTGTTGTTGGACAATTTGTTACGATAAAGTTCGGTCTTTATTGTATTTTAAGTTGTTGTTTTCTTTCTTGTTTTCACATTTACAGGAAGAAAGGAAGGGACCCACCGTATTAGATGGTCACTGCATGGGCACCCTACCCTTTTCTTCCACCGGGCTCGGAACTACATGTGAAACAAGATAAGAGAGCAATTGTAATCTTATTCTTAGTTTGAATATGCGTAAAAAAGTCTGATCATTTACTTGCACTTTTTTCACTTTTTTAGGGATTGGGTTATTAATTTATGATAACCTTTATTACTTTTGGACTTATATTTAGTAGGGTGTGCACTTGTCTCTTAGTCCTGCTATTGTCTAATGGATACAAATTAGGCCTTCTCTTGAAAAACAATATATGTATAGAGAGTTTAATTAAATATAGTACAGGGAATTATTCTGTCATTGAATGTATTTTATGGAGTAATTACAGTTGAAATATTAAGTTGAAGCAAAACGCCACTAGTGCGACTTTGATGTATTCTTTACTAGTACAATGAATTTCCAAACTGAATATACCCCACATAATGAAAATATAAAAATATCTTTTTTATATTTTTTCAATTTTACTTTCTCTTGTGCCACTAGAGCGAGATAGAAATATAAAATCAAATTTGTTCCTCTGTAAAAACTGCATTTAGCACGATATTTATCGGATTACAAATGCCACATATGTTTATGTTTACTATTATAAGATGGCCGACACTTGTCAATGATAGGACATAGCATGAATGAATTGAAGTCCTTCCTTAGTTTTGCATATGTATTTAAACACGTCTTTATTTTGCTTTTATTTTGTGTGAACAAGACATTCATTTGTCGAAACGCGTAGCAAATAATAAATTGGCTTCCTGCTAAGCATTAAACTTCGAGAGTGCGTGTTACTTTTTGAAGAAGGATAATATATATATATATATATATATATATATATATATATATATATATATATATATATATATATATATAATTACGCACCTCCACCATGATGCGTTTCGGCCTACTGGAGGCCTTGATCACATGACGCTGTTGGTGGAAGCCTGAATATTTAAAGTGCCAGTGCAATATCACGTGCCCGGAGCGGTAAATAGACATAGAGAAAATCCCAGAACCAAATGTTGTGACACTCTTGTAACTGCATAATGCAGAAAATTCTGGACAAGTGTGAACTTGAAATGGCCCACGTTTGTAGCACATTTACACAAAATATTTTTGGCAAAAACACTCAAGTTAAAAGGGAACATACCGATATGCATATTACAAATCTATAAATACATACAAATATATAAATATATATAAAAATATAAATATCTGTGTATTTGCGGAGTCTGCCTCGGAAATTCAATCAAATCTGGTAAACCCATCATAGAGCTGAAATCTTGCATGTTGCGCATGCCCAAGTTTTGAGAACCACTGCGTTTTAGTGTAACAACAACAATACATCCAACTGTATAATCAATGCTAGTTATACGACATTGGCAAACATAAATTGTACCTATTAACCCTAGAAGGTAAAACAATAGAACGAAAGACATGTAGTATCTGAATTTCGTCTATTTTGCCTGTAGTACCTATGTCCAAAGATACATAATAGAACCCAAGTGGGTATATGTTGCCATACGAAATGAATCAAGCTGGAACGGGTTAGGGTTTGCCTTGTGTCGCTACGTGTTATACCTGAGACATTTACCATGGTGTTCCTTGATTCAATTGGTTGTCCCAATGCTGCCCAGATATAAACGTGGTTGACCTCTTAGAAAAAGATTTTTTGTTTGTATATATGCTACTTTGATGTATTGCTGTGTAGCCTAGGCCATCCGGGGTTACACACAAAAGAAACCTACCAAAAACAAGGGAAGAGAAAGAGAAGGGGAACAATACACTCGAAAATAATCTAGGCATCATTTGGACACAAAATTGTATCATATTCATTAAGTCATTGAATTATTGAAAGAACAATACTCAAGGTCAAAATTGGTTGAACCCTCTGTATACCATTCGCCTAAAATTCTACTAAAACATTTATTTAATATCATCATAAATGTTAAAGAGTTGTAGAAAAATCCTAAAATTATCCCCTTAAAAAATATACATATAAATACGACGATTAGGAAATCGTGAACCCTAAGAAATGTATTGCAACATGACTGTCTAAAATCTAATCTAAGGTAGAATGATTTCCACACCCTCATCATTAATTTACATATCTTAACCCTTGTTCTCAGTGTGTGAATCCTATGCCTGTTGCCAGAAAAAGTGCTCGTGCTAAAAATAAATAGAAAATGTTAAAAAATTTAGTATTAATACGATTATTAACCCCTTCAGCGCGGCGCGGATTTCCGCGCCACGCTGAAGGTTCCCTGCGCAGGCGGGGCCGTGATGGAACGGTTCCGTCATGCGCACAGCGCAACCGACGTGCATGACGGAACCGTTCCGTCATGCGCATCGAAGGGGTTAAAAAATACATCTGTACATGTCTTGAGGAGGCATGACATATAGTTTGACTGGTATTGATGGTATAAGCACAGAAAATGATTCAATAAAGTGCTTATGACCTGACTCACAGACACGTATAAAAATCTTCGCTAGAATCCAGTCCATTTGGTGTCTTAGAATCCAGCTCAAGAATATATTGTGTCTCTAGTTTCCTTAGTAATGCTTCTCGATCCCCCCCACGTCTAAGTGGTGGGATGGTATCAATGACAAAGTAGCTGAGATGTTCCAAGCTACTGTTTTGCTTATCCTTGAAATGCCTGGCTACAGGGTAAGAAGCATCTTGATTACTGATGGCCCTCATGTGCTGGAGTATACGTTTGTGTGCCAGCAACTTGGTACTGCCAATATATTGCAGGTCACACGTACACTCCAGCACATACACTGCAAAATCAGTTTTGCAGGTTAGCTTCTTAGCTATTTTTTGGGGACTTTCAGAAAACGGGGACCTATATAGCGTGGTACTTTTTCCCAGTGTACAGGCTTTACAGGTGGAGCATTTGATAAACCCTTTGGTGGTTTGCAGCCAGCTGTTTTTAGTGCCAATTTCTGGACTGCTTTTCACAAGCATGTCACTCATAGAGCGAGCTTTTCGAAAGGTGATATTGGGAGCATCTGTCAAAGAGTCACCTATCACCGGGTCATTACGTACAAGTGCCCAGTTCTTCTTGAAAAAAAATATATATGTGTGTGTGTGTGTGTGTTTATATACATATATACATAATATAACTTCTTTCTGCGTCAAGTTTTACAGGAATCCTCCTAAAAAATCACGACCAACGGACACGGACCAAAAGGTAGTGCAAATCACTCTTTTATTCCTTTGATGCCGCCATAACGTTTCGGCTCGTCCGAGCCTTCTTCACATGCATTGTACCCCTGTTGAGCCGTCGTATTTAAAGTGGCAGTGCTTATTACCTACAATCACGTGCAAGGAAGTGCTCATAGACATAAAAGAATTATTCAATTCATTTTCTTTCAATGTAAAAGGAATACATGCCAGTTGTAAGACATTAAAATCCATGTAAATAACATGAAAATAACAGTTAACTAATAAAAAGGTTACAATCCACTGTTAAAATTCATAAGTTTGTAGCAGCTAATAATATATGTGCACATATAATGCTTGCCTGTTAATAGGCTTGGATATTATGAATAACGGCCGAAATGCTGGATAATAAATTTTCTGCCCTATGAGTTGGGGCAATTTACTAAATTGCCCGCCATGGGTTATAAATGTCTTTTATGGACCTCGTTATTAAAAGCAATATCTTGTTGTATTCTGGGTTAAATCCCCTTATCCGGAGTGTCCTGCATGTAATAATTCACAAAATATGTCTATGTAGCAACTGCCTGTGTGTGTACAAACGTTTATTCCTGTGATGGGAAAACTCTGTGACCTGTGACTGTTAAAAACACTTAGATGATTAATCCTCGACAGTTACAAAATTCATCATAAATTTTGTTGCCGTATAAGAGCTATCTAGACCCGGCTTTGGCTGTACGGTTTTAATGTTGCCTCCAGGGATTCAAAATTTTAAATTATATAACGAGAAGCATCCCCGCTGAGTCTTTGGTATATAGTCAAGTACATGTAGGTATCTGTACAAGTCGGAAGATACCTGACCTTCCTCCACTTACTTGTATACTCGTATTCTAGCTGAGCCATTGGGAATGTGGGTATCCGTCCAATCAATATATAACTTGATATAAATGTGTGGGAATCCTCTAATCTATTAACATATAAATAGATGGATATAAATATATAAATAATTATATAAATATAGAGCTATCTATAAAACTAGTTTTTTTAAAACCTTGATTATGTTAAAATCAATGGTTAAAACGGGTTTAAAATTCCCTGATCTTTTGAATAAATATCCCCGTTAATACTTAATAGATCCCCTCTGATGCAATCAATTATCCCAAGCACATATGTAGATCTTCTGTGGCATTCAGCCCACCTGGGGTTTTAGAATCAAGCTGAAGAATGTATCTTGTCTCCAGTTTCCGTAGCTTGGATTCCCTGTCTCCACCCCTTCTGCTAGGTGAGATCGTGTCAATTACATAGTATTTAAGCCCCTCATTATAACTGTTGTGGAACTCCTTGAAATGCCGCGCTACAGGATATGTATTGTCCTGGTTGGATATGGCACGGAGGTGTTGCAAAATGCGTTTGTGTACAGCTAGCTTCGTGCTACCCATGTACTGGAGCCAACATGGACAAACAAGTACGTATACAGCATATTCTCTTTTGCACGTAAGGAGTTTATAGATCTTATGCTCCCTGTCACTGAAGGGGTTTTTATATGTTTTAGTGTTCACTTCATGGAGGCAGGCCTTACAAGTTTTACACTTGAAGAACCCACTGTTGGTCTGAAGCCAAGTAGTCTTTTCAATAGTTTCAGGACTGGTATTGACCAACATGTCCCTCATGGATGTGGCCCTGCTGTGCGTAATGGACACCCTACAAGGTAATGTTGGTCCAATCACTGGGTCACTAAGTACAGTGGGCCAGTTTCTGTTGCTGATTTTGTGCAGGCTAGTGTGTTGCTTGCTATAACCCATAATAATTCTAAATGGGTTGTTTTTGCCTACAGTTTCCTCTCTATATGTTGCCCTATCCTGAAATTCATTTTGGACCGCCTCCCTTTTGTCTGTTAGGAGCTCATCTCTACTGTGCCTCATGGATTTCATCACGGCGCTATTGATGATCTGCTCAGAGTATCCCCTCTCACGAAATCTCTGTTTACTGTGATGCTGTGCCTCTCTCAGATCAGAATCATTACTGCATATTCTTCTGAGGCGTAGCATCTCCCCATATGGGATGCTGTTCATAAGATGCGCCAGATGTGCACTACTTGCATGTAAAGTGGAATTCCCTGAGGTTTCCTTTCCGTAGAGCCTTGTCTCTATGTTGTTATTATGTATATATTCTTCGGTGTCTAGAAACGTGATGGGTGTTTGGCTCATTGTGACTGTGAAGTGGAGATTAAGATCGTTGTGATTAATTTCAGTTACAAAATCTTCAGCCTGTTGTTTACTGCCACTCCATAATACATATAAATCGTCAATATATCGCAACCAAACAACCACATTGTCATCAAATATTTTACCAAACTGGTTCTTGAGTGCCAGTTCCTCCCAGCTGCCCATATGAAGACAGGCATAGCTGGGAGAGAAGCTGGCCCCCATAGCTGCACCC
This sequence comes from Triturus cristatus, assembly GCF_964204655.1. Lineage (NCBI taxonomy): Eukaryota > Metazoa > Chordata > Amphibia > Caudata > Salamandridae > Triturus > Triturus cristatus. The sequence continues at coordinate 910,923,746 of NC_140584.1, forward strand.
CTTCTTTGTTGATATATGATAATGTTGAACATGAAAGTGTTGTTCTTAAGACAGTGTTCCAACACCTCAAGTAACATGTCGCTGTGATCCCTATATTGAGGTGGTCGTCGCGATAGGTAGTACTGCTCGTATACCATCATTATGTCTAATGCTGGTATAGAGAGATGACACGTCTAATGCCAGCATCCAGTAACCCTCCTTCCAAATTACTTGTCTGATCTTGCGTAAAAAATCCCCCGTATCCTGTACATATGACTGCAATGATTTAACAGAGTCCTGTAAAAAATAGTCCATATAGACAGATGTCTTTTCCAGGATCCCATCCCTGGCAGATGTGATTGGCCTGCCTGGTGGTTTGTTAATGACTTTATGGATTTTGGGGGATACATAATATATGTAACACTGTAAAACAATCAAAAACATTTACCTTTACTCTGAGCAAAATGAATGCACTATTAAACAGATTAAAACATTGGGATGGTCCAGAAGGTCTTGGATGCGTCGTACCGTCGCACTTTGGCTCCAAGGAATGATACAGGCTCAGCAAAAGCGATTTGTTTGAAATATAATATACGTGAAGTAGCTGTGCACCCCTCTGGATGGCATAAGGAAGAGCAGTGCCACTTCTCTCTGTCTCTGAGGCGACCACGGACTGATGATGCAAAGAAGAGAGCAGGCGTTGAGCGAGTCCTGGCCAGTGTGGTTGATCTGGACGCAGGTTGGTAGCTCCCTACGACCTATTGAGGCACCGACCTCATCGGCCCATCTTCAGCTCATCATTTCACTGGAGCACAGGGGCACTTGTACCATAGCATTAAGAGGGACCTTCCATTTCTGAGTTTGTGTTGCAGTAGCTGTAAGTATGCCCAGAGCAGGCAGCCGTATTGTGTGGAATTATTTTTGGTCCCCATCAGGTATTATTGATGGCCTCAAATGCACTCTCTGAACGCAGGTCAGAGGGGTGGACTGACATACTGAGTGTAGCACAGTAGGTGTGTTGTGGAAATTGTCGGCCATTTTGTGGGAATGCAATTAAATGCACTGAATAGAAAAGTGAGTGTATGGACTAACAATGTGCAAAAACACAAGCTCAATGTAAAAAGCCTAATAACAGATGTAAAAGGACTTAATGAAAAAGAGAACGGGACGGACAAATACTGCTGCGCCCGATGGGACAGAGGCAGAGAATGATGACTAGAGTCCAAGAATCTTTTGAGACCTGCTTCCCCGGCTTGTGGCCTGGTACTCGGGGTTCTTACGAAGACTGAGGCCACAGTGTCCAGGTTGGGGACTAATTTTGACATGCTGACTTAGCAGATCAAATAATCAGAAGAGAAAACTGCTAGTACCGGGAAGAGCACAGACCATTGGTCTTCAACCTTTCCTATTGTGATATGTACTCCTGAAGAGTGAAAAGCACCTAACAGGTGGTTTTTATGAGGGTACAAAAAGGCCATTTACGCAAATACTGCCCCTGGGCTACCCCAGTCCTGGTGCGACAACCATGCAGCATTAATAGCACTCAAGCTGTATCACAACAGGTTTACTTGGGGGTTCATATTGATCACTTTTGTCCCTTTTTCTGTTATTTCTGAATCACATTTGAGAGGTGCTTATTGCATTATTGCTCTACAATACGTATGAAACTATCACTTTCATTTTGGGAGTTGGGGCCGAAAAGACTTGTGGTGTTTAGCTATACCATTAGTAGAGGTCAACAAATAAGTAAACCCCAAAGTTTATTTTTAACATACATTGCACCCAAACCTAGGTTCATTACTAATCATACATTTTATAGGTGTCTACAAGTAAACATATCTCTGCAGTGACAGTCACTAATTATTACATGAAGAGGCTGAACACTTTTAAAGGAAGAAAAGTAAGAAGTAAGAAAGCAAGATAGAAGCAGGAGAGGGGGAAAGATAAGTGAAATAAAAGAGAATGAAACAGAAAAAGAGGAATCTAAAGAGAAAGAGTGAAATAGGGAGGAAGAGAGAGAGTGAGAAAGAGGCAAAACGTGAGGAAGGAAAAGAGAATGGAAGGTGAGAAAGAGAAGGGGGAAGGAAGAGGAAGGAGAAGATGAGAGAAATAAGACATGTAAGAAAGAATGGAGAATACGAATGAAAGAAGTAAAGAAAGAAAGAATTATAAAAAGGAGGGATACAGGAAGAAATACATAAAAGAAAGAATGAGAAGGGGCCATTCAAAGAAAGAGAGAAAGGAGAGAGAGAGAGAGGCAGAAAAAAGTTAAGCAAAAAGAATAACAGAGATGGAAGAGCCAGAGGGGAAGAAAGGAGAGGGAGGAAGAAAAGTAAGAAAGGGAATCCAAAAGAAAGAGGGAAAGAATAGAGGATGGAAACAAGTGGAGGAAGACAAGACCAAAAGAAAGAGGTCGACAAAAAAAGGAAGAAGGAGAAAAAGAAAATAAGACAGGAAGAGATCGGAAAAATTAACAAAAAAGGCAAGACAGAAAAAGGGTCAGAAGGAAACAATTAAAGAAACATTTTGCAAAAGTAGAGAACGTAAGATGAATAAAATAAAAAAAGTACAGAGAAAGAGGTAAACAATGGAGAGAAAAAAGGAAACAGTCAGAAACATACAGAATGAGAAGAATAATGGGGAGAAAGGGCAGGAATTAGTGGAAGAAAAGGAGATAATGAAAGAAAGCTAGAAAGTGAGACAGAGGTAGAAAAAAGAGAGAGACCGGTAGAAAACAGACAAAGAAGGAAACACGAACAGGAAAAGACTGGAGAAAGGAGGGAAAGAAGTAAAGAAAGGGAAAGTAAGGAAGGAGAGAGAGAAAAGAGAAAAGAGAATGCAGAAAGGAGCGAAGGAAAGAAAGGAGCAGAAAAGAGAAAGGTGGAGAAAAAGAAAGGAGAAAAGAAAGAAGAAGAAATTAGTCTTCACAAGAGGGTGGGCAGCCCTGACGTGCACTGACAGCTTCTTGAACCACGCACACAGGGCCGGGTTCACAAAGGTAAACTTTTTGACAGCCTATGTGGGAAAGCAATTACAACAAACAAATGATGGACGGAATGCTGACAATGCAGACATTCTCCCCAAGTCAAGAGATCTGGGTTAAATCCATAGTTCTTTTGCCCACTACGCCACCCCAGTTTAGACATGGCCATATGCAAATCAGTCTTGACCCTGTGCCTCATAGGAACAGTCCAGCCCGAACTGCCAAGCCATGTCTTCCCTGGACCGGAATCAAGCATCCTAGGACCGGTTTCTGGTTATCAGCCGTCATCAGCCAGGATAGCTTGACTCCAGTGGCGTAGTGAGCACGGGTCCCACGTCTGGGAATACCCATCCCACTTAGGGCGAAAAGCGCTACAACAAACAATTGATGGACGGAATGCTGACAATGCAGACATTCTCCCCCAGTCAAGAGATCTGGGTTAAATCCATCGTTCTTTTGCCCACTACGCCACCCCAGTTTAGACATGGCCATATGCAAATCAGTCTTGACCCTGTGCCTCATAGGAACAGTCCAGCCCGAACTGCCAAGCCATGTCTTCCCCGGACCGGAATCAAGCATCCTAGGACCGGTTTCTGGCTATCAGCCGTCATCAGCCAGGATAGCTTGACTCCAGTGGCGTAGTGAGCACGGGTCCCACGTCTGGGAATACCCATCCCACTTAGGGCGAAAAGCGTTACAACAAACAAATGATGGACGGAATGCTGACAATGAAGACATTCTCCCCCAATCAAGAGATCTGGGTTAAATCCATCGTTCTTTTGCCCACTACGCCCATCACCACCCCCTTTTGTACCGCTTTGTTCGCCATAAGTTGGCAGGGTATGCTCAGACGTGAGTCCCTTGCTCACTTTGCCACTGGATTCAAGCAAGCCTGGCTGAAGATGGCTGAAATGCCAGAAACCGGTCCTAGGAAGCTTGTTTCCGGTCCAGGGAAGGCGTGGCTTGGCAGTTCGCGCTGGACTGTTCCCATGAGGCACAGGGTCAGACTGATTTGCATATGGCCATGTCTGAATTGGGGTGGCAGAATGGGCTAAAGAACGGTGATGGATCAAACCCAGATCTGTTGACTGGGTGTGAGTGTTTGATTGGTTCTGATGCTCCGTCCATCACCACCCCCTTTTGTACCGCTTTGTTCGCCATAAGTTGGCAGGGTATGCTCAGACGTGAGTCCCTTGCTCACTTTGCCACTGGATTCAAGCAAGCTTGGCTGAAGATGGCTGAAATGCCAGAAACCGGTCCTAGGAAGCTTGTTTCCGGTCCAGGGAAGGCATGGCTTGGCAGTTCGCGCTGGACTGTTCCCATGAGGCACAGGGTCAGACTGATTTGCATATGGCCATGTCTGAATTGGGGTGGCAGAGTGGGCTAAAGAACGGTGATGGATCCAACCCAGATCTGTTGACTGGGTGTGAGTGTTTGATTGGTTCTGATGCTCCGTCCATCACCACCCCCTTTTGTACCGCTTTGTTCGCCATAAGTTGGCAGGGTATGCTCAGACGTGAGTCCCTTGCTCACTTTGCCACTGGATTCAAGCAAGCCTGGCTGAAGATGGCTGAAATGCCAGAAACCGGTCCTAGGAAGCTTGTTTCCGGTCCAGGGAAGGCATGGCTTGGCAGTTCGCGCTGGACTGTTCCCATGAGGCACAGGGTCAGACTGATTTGCATATGGCCATGTCTGAATTGGGGTGGCAGAGTGGGCTAAAGAACGGTGATGGATCAAACCCAGATCTGTTGACTGGGTGTGAGTGTTTGATTGGTTCTGATGATCCGTCCATCACCACCCCCTTTTGTACCGCTTTGTTCGCCATAAGTTGGCAGGGTATGCTCAGACGTGAGTCCCTTGCTCACTTTGCCACTGGATTCAAGCAAGCCTGGCTGAAGATGGCTGAAATGCCAGAAACCGGTCCTAGGAAGCTTGTTTCCGGTCCAGGGAAGGCATGGCTTGGCAGTTCGCGCTGGACTGTTCCCATGAGGCACAGGGTCAGACTGATTTGCATATGGCCATGTCTGAATTGGGGTGGCAGAGTGGGCTAAAGAACGGTGATGGATCAAACCCAGATCTGTTGACTGGGTGTGAGTGTTTTATTGGTTCTGATGCTCCGTCCATCACCACCCCCTTTTGTACCGCTTTGTTCGCCATAAGTTGGCAGGGTATGCTCAGACGTGAGTCCCTTGCTCACTTTGCCACTGGATTCAAGCAAGCCTGGCTGAAGATGGCTGAAATGCCAGAAACCGGTCCTAGGAAGCTTGTTTCCGGTCCAGGGAAGGCATGGCTTGGCAGTTCGCGCTGGACTGTTCCCATGAGGCACAGGGTCAGACTGATTTGCATATGGCCATGTCTGAATTGGGGTGGCAGAGTGGGCTAAAGAACGGTGATGGATCAAACCCAGATCTGTTGACTGGGTGTGAGTGTTTGATTGGTTCTGATGCTCCGTCCATCACCACCCCCTTTTGTACCGCTATGTGGGAAAGCACGACCAGCAAAACAGCTGAAGACTTTGGGACTCCGAATAGGTTCTGAATGGACGGGGCTGGTTGTGCTTTCTGCTGTCACAGCCTGAGCAGCAGAGCATTACTAAAAGATGATCTCTCTATATGTTAATGGCTGCCATTGCATCAAAACTTCAACCTACCTGTTGTCTCGTGAAGAGGGACAGAGCCCTGGATTGATCAAATGCGTGGTTTACGAAAACAAGGAAAGAGATCATTCTTAAGAAAAATAGGGAAAATAAACTTTAACTGTGTGACTGAAGTAGTACCCTCACATTCCGGGTTCTTGCTCCTGGAACAGAACAAAGGGTAGGTTCTAAATGGGATCATAAATTTGTTCATCTGTGGAATTCAAGCAGGTCTTCGATATTCCGCGAAGTTGAGACTTTTTCTTCCTTAATGGATGACCATGATTTGTAGTTCCTCACATGACCCTTCATCCTTGAGATGTCTGTGAGTTCCAAATGGTTGGAGCAGAACAGACCAGGGAGAAGAACTGAACATGGACGAGGAGGTTTGGCTGCAAGACTAATAAAGGAAGTTGGCTCGTGTCTTTGGGGTATATACCCATTGTTCTAGCATTCCCCTTTCGTTATGCTATCTCCATTTGTATAGCATCTAAAATGAGTGTGGCTCCATACGACTTAGGCATCTGGGTACCATTTCTTTACGATTCTACGGTGTCGGTCACAATTCCATGTTGTTGTTGTGTATTTGGTTAATAGGGATTTATTTGTTAATGGCCTGGAGCATACATTTGGACAGGCGGTATGATCAGCTAGTATGACCATTGACAGGGAATCGTTGCTTTAGAAGATCAGGAGATTCCTCAAAACACATTTGTAGGTGTTGGTGTTGAGAAGAGTGCACAAGTTGTATCTCTTTGGCTTTTTGTTAGCGTCAAGATATGGTGGCAGCATCCCTTTCAAATGACATTTAACCATAATTTCAATTGGGTGTTTACATAGAAGATCTCCCAAAGGCAGTCTGGTGAAAATGACACCAAAGGGAGACACAGACTTATCAAACTTTTTGTCTAATGTGTAAATTCATTTAAACAATATTTAAATGATGTATTTGTTTGTTTAACGGTTTACCTATCTTGGCGACTCCTACACTGGTATTAAAATCTCTTACATTTATACAAAACAAGCTGTGAAGTGTGGAAGCGATTGTGTTCGCATTGCTGTTGTTTTGCATCAGTTCTTTTGCAAGTGTGCATGTGTTGGCAGAAGCTAGAATCGTCGTTTGCTGTTCCTTGCAGTAGGTCTGCTTTAATTGCCTCGTGTCGCAGCTTGGGACCAGTGATCTCTTAAGAACAAGATAGAAGGAAATGCCAAGCAGATGTAAACTTTGAAAAGGGAGATTGAAAAGCAGGAAGGGGCCCCAGGGTTTCACATTATGCAGATGATGCCACCCCAGCATCGTCTCACTGTGGCGATAAGGCCAAGCGATAGCTCTACAGGAATGGAATAATAAACGCAATCTGCATTTTTGTGCTGAAAAAAGACGGTGCTTCTGTGGTTAAAGGCAGTTTGCAGTCAGTGAGAATCCCATTTAGTGGCTGTTAGAGCAGCATTATGCATGTACACTTGCTTGTTATGAGACCTTACTTTGAGCCAAGGACACTTTGCTGTGCCAGACCAGCTGAGCCAACCCACTCCAAACCCCCCGGGTATGGAAATTAATATTTTGAGCCACAGTCTTCTGAATTGTCTCCAAATGCAGATTCTTGGTTGGGTTTGTCCTTGAGTCACAGGTCGTGACCGAGGACTGGCCATGGAAGTCATGTTTCTCTGTCCAAAGTGCGGTTTTTGGGGCATCAGGAAGTTAACATTCTCAGATCAATCCACATAACTACAATTCAATCCCTGTATCTCACTCACAAGATCTCACTCGTATGCAGCTCTAGTGCAGTTTGGACCAAAGAGAATCTCCACCTGGAAATACTGAGCTTCTAGAGACAAGAAACTCTCCAGGTGCTGCCCCCAACACCCCCCCTCCCCCCCCCCCGATCCCAGCGCCTCGAGTCCCTCGCGAGTGAGAAGTTGCGCTTTACCACTCCCTGATTGATTGATTGGTTTCACACATTACTTAAAGCTCTTCATCATCTTCCAGAAAGAACCAAAACCTTCCTCTCCAATAAATCCCTCATCATTAAGGATTGACCGTTCTAATCAGAGAGGTACAGATACACGTGTGAGTAGTTCATCCAATCCAGGTTTTTCTTTCCTTTCTGTAATTAGTCCTGAATTTGAATGTGGATAAACCGGTCATCTTGAACCAGGAAGCATAGACAGAACTTGGACCTGATGGTTTGCTTGTTCATGGAACCAGGACACATGAGAGCTCTGACATTTCCAGTCTGATTGATACTCTGTTTCCTTCATGCTATCTAACATAGAGGAGTGACCTTCCTGGCCATTGCTTATTCCATGAATATGAAATCATTTATACTGTCTATACCCCTCCCTTCTTGGTACTTCCGCCTATGCTGATGGATACCTATCGGAACCAATGATGGCAAACTTAGCTTTTCACTGGTGGACTATTGAAGTTCTAGATCCTAAACAATATGTAAGAGGTACCCCTCCTACCAAGAGTACCGGGCTTACAAAGCAAAACTGAAAAAATATTACCCTAGGTGAAAGTTTATAGCAACCACTTTCCTTCATACCTCCACACATACACAACGAAGATTAAAAACAAAATCCACCAGCACTGAGCGATTGTATATGAAAAATCAGTTTCTGGTTGCACAGTGACATCAATTGGTGGATGTTTATTAAAGTAATGGTTAATGATTTTAGCTTGATTAAAAATTCTCTTCCTTGTGATTGTGATAAAGGTTTCAGGTTATTTTGTGGTGTATGACTCATATGAAAAATGTGTTAATAGAAGGTTTTTATACCATTAAGAAATACATTACAATGATCTTTTGGATATGTATGTGGTTCTTTCACAGTGTTCTCATGATACATCTTTTTGAAAGTATAAACCTAGTGTATGTGTGGAGGTGTGGTGAATGAATGTGATTAGCATAAACCTTCACCTAGGGGAATATTTTTGCAGTTTTGGCAATTGAAATTCTAGACCAGTGGTTCTTCATGTGTGGTCTGGACACCCCAGGGGGTCCGCAGTGCCAGCTCAAAGGGTCTTCGACTGTGTAGAAAATTAAATAATATGAATAGATGTAAATGTGAAGAAATTTGAAACTGGAAGATAAAAATTATGTTGGTATCCTCCGATTGATTCATGGGAGCAGTGCAAGTGCATCAAAGAGAATATAGTATGTACGATTGGTGGCCTCAGTTGAATTTAGAAAAGCTTCAACATTCCCATTACATTTAAAATGAATGTTTTTTTAATATGAATTAAATTAAATATTTAAGAATGTATGCATTTTTGAATATTGTTTTGTGGTTCAAATAGTCGTTATTGCTTAGGCCGGGATCCCAGATTCCAATAATGACTCAGTGGGTGTCCCTAGATTCCTATCTAATTTAGTCGGGCTCCCCGGATTCCAGTAGTGATTAAGTGGGGGGTCAACAGAAATAAAATGGTTAAGAAATGCTTTTTTAGACCATACTCTTCTCTTTTGTCTTGAGGGTGGGCCATGCCTACAAGTGTGTTCCTCTCAAGGCAGCTTTTTCTTCTATTCTTAGTAATTGTATCTCACTTTACACATACTTGTACCTCCTGGAGACTGGCCATCAATATTTCACAATCTCCATAGTGTATTTTACAGAGTGCTTTGTAACCCAAGGGAGTGGTGTGTCATTTGTTAGAGCACCACATAGCATCAACCCAAAACAACATATAGGACGAGGGCCCTAACTCAGTATTGAATAGCACACAAAGGCTTACATTGTACGAACTGAAAGCACCCTGCGAAGTTTTTTGGTGTTGGGCAAGGGGAATCTCTTGGACTTGCACTAAACTGGACCTTTTCATTAACCATGCCTTTCTATCCTTCCCAGTCCTACCCAGTGGGAATCAGTGGATGAGGAATGGGCGGTTAATAGCATTCTGATAGCCCCGCATTGGTTGAAATGGTAGTCAAACTAGTGACATCTTAGCCTATATCCCCTTTTGAATCTTCCTGCCACAAGACTGGTTCTTTTTCTGACTTGATACCCTCTGGCGTCATTGCTGGAGGTTGAGAGAAAAAGTCTAGAGACAATCCACAGTAGAGAGATGGGGCTAGTTTTATCACAAGGTCAGAGGTCTCCGGAATATCGACCAGATTGTCAGAGTAGTGAACATACAAGAATAAAAATCGAGAGGATAGCCCCACGATTCCCCATTTTTCCCTTTCCTTAGATCAGAATGTACTAATTGTTGAGACCAGGATGGATTATTTAGCACCTAGATATGCATTTCTTTGGAGCCTCATACTGGGGGTGTTTTTTCTGTTCATCTATTATTAGTAGGTTTATAAAGAGTTTTCTGAATTCATTTTCTCTTGTACCAATTATGGCACGTTTCTGTGATTCCATCTTAGGTCTCAAATTTCTGGTGGAGTTAACTTTCAAAGCCCATGCATTAGAGTAGACATTTGTTTGTTGACCCTGAAAACTATTTTTGTCATCACCATCAGTTTTACAAGAGGAGTGGGGAACTTCCAAGGCTTTCAGTAAAGCAGAAATATATTCTTTCTCACCAGTGGTAAGCGTTATTAAAAATCCAATTCAATGGTGAAGACAGATTTTTAATAAATATTAAATAAAAGTAACTTCAAGAAAGTTACTGTCTGAGGTTCCTGGAGGCTAATTTGTATTTGTTCTCCATGTTCCCCCAGCCAATGATTAACAATTTAATAGATGCAAAAAAGGTGTTTAATGCCTCAGAGGCACAAACAATTGGCTGAACTAAATGGGCAGAGATGACTTCTCTGAACATTGCAGAGTATGCAGAATGGGGCCTGGGAGTATCCTTTTTTAACACCACAGTGTCAAATCCTGCTGGAGTGTCAGATTCAGATTGACAGGTTTACTTGGTTAACATACAGCACGTGGGGCATACTTGAAAGGAAAGGAGCAGGATGCCAAGACAACCTTTTATGTGTCCACTACTTGGTTGCTGAAGAAGCCTGCTTTTGTCATACCAGATTTCTGACCTGGGTTTATTGTGGGTACAATGGCTGCCTCAAACTGGATTTTAGTGTTCAATATGGGAGGACACTAAGATTACCATAGTACTCTCCCCATGCCCACCCTCAGCTCTCAGAGCTCAAGTTTAGTGGCCCCATCTAACTTTGCATTTCGTCATCTTGAAAATAACCATGGTGGGTAGGGTTGGCCCCTGGAGCATTAACCCCATTAGTCAGGGCGTGTTTGCTAGTGATTCCCACCCACTAGTTATAGTCTGGCATAAATGTGGCATCTCTAGACACCCACTTCAGAACACTACTGGACCGAGGAAAAATAGAAGAGGAGTGGACCTGCTATCTGTGACCTGAGAAGAGCCCTGAAGGACTAGACCTGCTCCCTCTTGAGCCCTTGACAATAAAGGAGACTCTCAGTTTGTAAGGCTGGCCTCCTGTTCAAGCTTCAGTGATGCACTAAGCTACAAGAGGCCTTTCCTGAACTGACCAGCTGACTAGTGGCAACTGGCCCTGGACTGGACCCTGCTGCTGGCCTTTGCTTGATACACTGAGAGTATCCAAGTGCATCCGCTGAGATCCTGGAGGGATTTAGAAGTGTACTTCTGTGGTGGATTAGGACCTAAAAGTCTAAGGACCTGATTTAGATTTTGGTGGACGGGTTGCTCAGTTACAGAGGTAACGGATATCCCGTCTGCTGAAATATAAATCCCCCATAATATCCTATGGGATTTATACTTCAGCGGACAGGATATCTGTCACTGTTGTGATGGAGTAACCCATCTGCCGAAATCTAAATCAGGCCTCTAGACAGAAGGTTAAATCTTTCATCAGGAGGAACCAGGTTGGTGTATCCGCCCTGCATGCTATTGCGGTCAACAGAAAATTGTGTGTAGGTCCTGGTCCACTGCAACCATTGACTATTATTGCCTCTATTTCTACATAAAACTTTAATTAGTCATATCTCTGGTCCCTCTTATTGGGTTTTTGTCATTTTGGTGTTGATTAAATGTTACTGTAAGGATATTGTTTGTCTTGCATTTTCACCTTGTTACTGTTTTGTTTTGGTACTGTATAAACACTTTACATGTTGCCCTGAGTTAAGCCGGTCTGCTCTGTGACATAACTATCAAGGGGTCGAGCTCTGGTTAGCTTAGTGACTTTGAGGGCTGATCTTGACATGGGTTGTCATTGCTTCTTGAGGTGGGTAATCACCCACTCAAATAATTCAGTTCCTCACAGCAGGATACCTGGTAATGTTTGTATGTATAGATACTTACAAATACAAAACTTATCTAAGAGGCAACAGAGTATGGTGAGATGCAGTTCCAGGTTGTAGGCGGGTTGTAATGTATCATTCATGGATGTTAGTAATAGAGAGTGCTGGAGGCAGAAAGCCGGAGGCGCTAGACTCCTTTATGAATAACTGATCAGGGACTCCTTGAGGATATGTGTGTTTAATTCGTTTTTTAACTTTAGGAGTAGTGTTCCTGTTATGATCATCTTGGGGCACGGTGGGGGATTGATGTGCTTTGAAAAGGTTTGACGATGTCCTGCATCTTTACTTGTAATAGGCCTATTGACGATGGCAACCCTGGATCTTTACTTGTCATAGGCCTATTGACGATGGCAACCCTGGATCTTTACTTGTCATAGGTCTATCGAGGATGGCAGTCTGTAGCACAACAAGCAGAAAATTGATGAGCTGTTATTTGCCCACTCCCTTTCCAATACTGACACTCAAACCCCTTACAAAACTCTAAATTTCATCTTCATTCTCACATCATTGTCTCACACCCCACCTACCATAAACCACTCCTGGTCAGACCACGGCTCTTAAATAGAATCACCGACTTCCACCTTTGAGCCATAGGGCCTAAACCTGAGTCTCCAGAAGTAAAATTTCCACCTGACTAAATAAAGCACATCCTACTTCAAACAGATCCCTCCTGTACTTGCCACTTCATGTTGCAAAAATTCAACAGTGCACTTAACTTGGCTACTGACTCCTATTTTCCCCATTGCACTTTACTGCCATGATTTTATGCCATAGCTCAGATAATCCATCAGCTGCCTTAAGGCACATATGCAAACTTGCCTCCACAAACCGAGGAAATATTGTACATCTGATTATCTGGAATCCTATAAGCAGTATCTCCACTGTCCTTAATCACAGGAAAACACTAAAACTTGTTCCAGAGTTGGTTTTGTGGAATACGCAAATATTCTGTCTTACAATTTGCTATACGTATATCAGGACGGAACTACCATCCAGTGTACCAGGGTTTCTCTACCTGAATCTAGTGTCCCACACCCGTGGAGACTGAGGAACCCTGTCCTCCCGGATTGGGGTCCTTGACTGCCAAATAACTTTACCTGATTTGGGAACTGGAAACTGGAAGCTGGAAGCTCTGCAACCTGCCAGAAGTGCTTGGGCTCTGCAGAGAAGGTGGCCCGAAGGAGCCCTTGCATTAAGAAGATGCTGCCTAAAAAAGAACAGGGAAGAGCTGAGGCAAGAGAATCAAACCTCAGCTGCTGTGACCCAGGCAAGGATCTGCATTGCCATGCCATGTGGGGAAACCTTGAGACCTTGTGGCATACACTGAAGTGAAGCGCTTGTGGCACCTTGGCACTCTGAGTTTGAAACTGGATTCTGTAGTCCTCTTGTGAGCAGATGAATTGCTTGTGACTGTGTGGCACCTGAAGAACCTTGACTGTAGATTGGGGGTCATATCAGCCAATGTGCCTAGAGAAGGTCTAGGCTTTCTGTGAGTGCTGGATTTGTGTTTGGGGCTGAAGAAGAGCCAACCGTGAAGATGATTTGTCCCTGAATTGCACTGGCAGGGCTCCATCCTCCTTTCCCCAGTATGCATGCCTCCTTACTACTCTCCATATTCCACTTTGCGGTATAAACACAATTTGCAGTATTTTAGGCATTGCTGTGATCGGGAGCTCCGAAATGAAACCCAACTGCCCACGGGCTCTGACAATGTTTCTGATCAGCGTTTCAGCCATGAGAATATTTAATGGGCTTTCGAGGGTCTTATTAGCTGGAAAAAAATGCAGCCGCGGAAGAGAAATCTGTATTCCAAATGTGTGCTTTCCAGAGAGAATACTGTGAAATTAGTCTCGGAAAGCAGCGGCGAGCGAGATTGCCGCTTCCGAGGCCTGTTTCTCCCAGAGCCTCCTTCCAGCTGTGAGACAAATCGCGCTGCTGCTCCGAACTTCGCAGTTTCGACCTGCAACATTTTTTTAGCAGCTGCTGTGAAATGAGAATATTTCACATTTAAAATGGAAACCGAGATTCGCGGCGATAAAACAATGTTTCTGTCTCACCCTGCGCGGTTTCTGAGGGTAAATAAATCTGAATCCGTGAAGCAGATCGCATTGGTGGCACAAAATTCAGAAGTTATTAATTCCGACCTTCTAGATTTTTTTCTGATTTATTTATTTGCTTTGCTTACTCATTCTTTTAGGAACGCGGTTTTCTTCTAAGTGCCTTTCCTTTTATTTGCTTGCACGTTTCATGTGAAAACTACAAAACACACTTTCCGTTGATCTGTAAAAAGTAGTCACTGCATTTGAATGAGATTTCCTAACATTTATACAAACACCTGTGACATGTCCTATAATCCCTCCAGGTATTATTACCAAGTTCTTTCCCCGTACATGTTAGTTCCAAACCCCAGATGCCAGCATCTTTCTTCTTGTTTTTCAATGTAACGTGCATAATGTACATATAGTTCTCTTTCATTAACTGAACAAGTGGGAAGTGGGGTAATAGATTTGTTCCTACCGGTTTCAGATATTGGCATAAGAATGAATTTGTTTGCTAAACCCACAGACTTTCGTTAACTATATGCGCATCAGACTGCCATGTCTGTAAACCAGAAAGTGAAGTATGCTGAAAATGAAAAGCCCCCCCCCCACCACCCATAAGTATCTTCTTTTAAATTGGCTCAGTTTTTTGTCACTTTCCATCCCCCACTTGGTTGCTCAAATTGGATCTCAAAACCTAAGGTGAGTATGTTAATGGTACAGAGTGACTTTTGACACCGCTACGGAGGGACTTTTGGCCTCTTGTGAAGTTAGCGGTTATTAAATTCAATCTCTACAAAAAACACCCTGTGACGTGTGATAGTAAAGAAGGATGGTATTTGCACCGCACTAACTTTGTGCAAACTCAGCACTCCGCTAAGTTCACCCGGAGGGAGCTATTCCTCAAACTGAGGCTTAGATCAAATTCCTTAACATTGGATTGACGGTGAAGCAGATTTTGCCTCACAGTAACAGAGAGGAGTGGATTGAAAAACCATAAAGGTTCGTTAACAGATTAGAAAAGTTACACTCTCCAATCAAATCAATTAGATGAAGCCAATAATAACCTGAATGCAGCATCAATAAATACTATCCAAGCAGTTCAATGTATATTGCACATATTGCATTCTGAAAGATGGCTCATGCAAATCCAAGCAAAGTCTCCTTTCCATAAAGGAAACTCCTAATCCTGAGCTGAGGTTGTGGGCTCAAGCCAGGGAAATCCAGAAGCAGCCGGTGTCACAGTACAGAATCCAAAGAAGAACCAGACGAAAGTTCCTATTAGAATGAGAAGAAATGCCCTGGTCTTGAGTGGATCTCTGAGCAGAAACACAAGGAGCCATAGTCTCAGGAGAGGAGACGGGCGTCCACCTGCAAAGCTGGACACGGGCAAGAGATCTAGCCAGCTAGCAAACTTTGCACAGTTGAAACATGACGTTCTATCCAATTGATGCATCCCACGGGTTCCCATCGAACAACGCCAATGAAAACTTAGTGTTCTGCATTCAGGATTGGCCTCCTTCTCACGTATAATGAAAGCCAACTTCTCCCATTCTTGCGACTTTCACAACATCTCATTTAGGAGTGTCAGCGCCTCTCCTCGCAACCTGCAGGTGCCAAGCATCATCGTCCAAACGAGTCAATGGCTATGCTACGACTTTCAAAATGTAAGCCAACGAAATATAACATTTCAAAATGAGAACATGTTGACTCTTGTGTCTGAAAACAACATACGGGGTCATGCACAACAAGCAAAATTACAGCATTTATTTCAAAATGGAGTGCATCTAGGCTCACTCGTGCCAACTATAAAATGCACATCCTGACTGCAATAAAACAAGATCAAGTACATCATTTGTTTCTGTAAACCTGTAAAGTGTAAAATAATGTGTGTACATATATATGCAGTCGATAAACATGTTACATGTCATCATATTATTAAGCAAAATAAACAAGGGTGTCCTTGCGTCACACAAGCGTTTTAGGAAAGGAATATGAATGTACACATTACTTGCCAGTAATTCCACTACTCCAAGCCCTTCTTCCTCTTTCTGCTCCTGACATAATGAGGCGACCTGCCTAGCCAGACAGGGCACTCCCCAAAAGCCTCACTCCAAACTGGCTACAGAACGCATAGCACATTCGCCCTGTGACAGGCCTCAAAAAGCTGCTCCTTCCTGAAAATAAAAAGTGAACATCCAAAAACATTGCCCTCTCACATTTCTTCCCCAAGGCAGCCCAACTGACCAACCCCAGGGAGGGAGAGAATCGAGGACTAAAGTGAGGCGAGGGAGAGAAATGGGGAAGGGTGTCACAGTTTTGAAATTACTAGGAAGTAATTTAAACATTACCACATTCTCCCACTTCCTCATTTTAGACCATATCGAAACCAACAGAGACACATAAAAATACAGCATAGACTCATAATGAACCCACCGACTCCTGAGTATAACTACCTCAGGCCCAACTGAAAGCGAGATAGAAACACAGTAGCTAAATGCATTGCCACGGCAGTATGTTGCAAGGGTAGAGTAATGGTAGAGCTCCTTCTTGAGGCTTGCACCGCCGTCGCCAGCTCTCAGGATAACGCTTTCCTCAGAAGACCGACCTATTCAAGTTCTAAGCTACTGAGTGTAAGCTGGTTAAAGTATCCAGATAAAGACGTGAAAAGACCATAGGAGACGGGCAGATTGGCGAGGCCAATAATGAATGGGGGGGGGCAATGCATAAATAAGCTCTTGAGGCCACCAGCAAGCAAGAGCGTCCGTTCCTCAAGCCAACTCCTCACAGAAACAGAAAAGAGTAAGAACGGCGTTCTTCCTGGTTGCGAGGAGATCCATTTGTAGAGAAATCCACTTCTAATAGACTGTTGCAAAGACCTTAGAAAGTAGACTTTACGCCTGAATGTGAATAGTGGCAGGACGCACTGGGGGCCTCTCTGCCAACTGAAAAATCTGAGTCACAATCCTGCATAGAGAGGGGGGGATGTGTCCCATCTTTTTAAATGACATTTGACATTCGGATTTTCTGTCTTTATGAGGACTGCCTTCCTTTTGAGAGCTAGAGCAAACACCAGTAAAGCCAGGCAAATTGCCTCCAACACGTTCCAGAGATGACTACATGCCCTCGAGTCTGGTCCATCATCCATGCACCCCAACCTAGCATACTGGCATCTGTAGTTGTAATTGTTCAGTGTGGCAGCGAAATAACACTACTTTTTCTCAAATTACTGACTTTGGCGACCAATTCAACTCCTTCCTGAGGGATGGAAGAACTACCAAGTTCTGGTCAAGATTGAGGGATAGCAGGCATCAAGCAGACAATATTCCCCAGATGAAACCTTGGCCAGGGCACTACTATTATGGACGCAGACACATCTCTCTGGATCTAGAAGTGAGATCTTATAGATGGCGTTCTCTTGCTCAAAAATGCGATGTTGTGGGCGCTAATCCTTTCAATTCTTCTTTCTGAATTAGGGCTCCTATAAGCGCTACATTCTGTGCTGGTTTGCGGTAGCATATCGTTCAGTTTATCAAAAACCAATGATCCTGGAACAAAAGATTCAGCACAATGTCCTTATGAAGAAACGTGGCTCTGTGTTAAGAATGGATTAATTAGTCTTCTAGATAAGGATATAAGATGGTGCCTTTCCTGGGCAATACTCCCATCAGCAGAGCCATCACCTTTGTGAAAAATCTGGAAGCTAACTTAAGGTTGAAAGGGAGAACAGAGAACGGAAAATGTTGATTCTCTTCGGCAAATCTTAGAAACCTGTAATGACTTGCTAGAGTAGGAATATGCAGATAATCCTGGTGATCCAGTCTGATTAGGGATTCCCCTGGAAGAATTATCAATATGACCTTTTGCATGCAATCCATTTTGAAGTGAAAGGTCCTGACCCTGGAGTTCACATCTCTTTTCTTTTGATTTCCCTTTATTGAAAGGATTTCCATAGTCAAAAAACACAAACTAAGCAACAGCATCTGGTAATATGTAATCTTAACAAACATAACCATTGCAAATAAACCAATAGAGTTGGTTCCACACCAGGTACATGCACTTAGCATAATGTAAACGTCAAATTCCATGTTACGGTAGATATTCTATGACGCTGCAGTGGGAAATCCCATTCATGATGGGAGTAGACATGCAATAAATGGGAGAGGATGTGGCCTAACGGCTAGAGCGGCCAATCTCAAAGCTGGGGAACCGGGTTCGAGTCTCTGCAGGGACGCTCAACATCCTGTGATTCTGGCAAATCACTTAATCTCCCCGTGCCCAACAAAAATGAATGTATCTATCTGTAAACGCAACTGGTGCTCATGTAAAGCGCTCTAATATCGTCGGGGCAAGTTTGCGCCGTATAGAACGCTGGAATAAATAAAGGCAGTGATGTTTAGACTTCGGGAAAAGCATATGTCTTTAGTGTGTCTGACAGAGCCCATGGGTATAATGATAAACTATTGTGGTAAAAATATAAGTATAGTAGACCGAAGAAGGACTAGGGTGTGGCTCCAGTCAATGTTGGTTGTAAATCCAAGCATGGTTCCATATCCAGGAGTATGGTATCCCACACCGTGATATGTGTACCCTGCCACGCCTTGTATTGTAAATGTCTACTCACGTCATCTGTAGCTTGCGCATATCGACGGCGTTCAGTTTTCCAGGTGGGAATAGGCGGGCAGGGAAGAGGTGACCCTCCAGTTCATCACTATTGCTTATATTAACAAGCGCGAGAGCCTATATTAACGCAGGGCATCAACCCAGCAGGCATGTTTTTGTTATGTTGACATGTCGCCTACCTGTCACTTGTGTAAGGAATTCATATACCACGCTCCGAAAGGGCCAGAGCACAGTATTGTTAAAATCTGCGTACACTAAGTTGTATCTGGGGCATTTATGAGAGGCAGTACCGAACACCCAATGAAATCTAATTGGGTAGCTACATTGAACATAAGTGAACTCTAGTAGCTTTAAGCTTGTGTTTCTGGACATCGTAGGGATGGGGCCCAGGATTGTGGACCAATCTTTATTAGAAGTCCTGACTCCAGCGGGCCTTAAGGGCAGGGCGGAGCAGGGCAGGGAATACATTTGTGAATGTGTGCTGTTTGGAGCCCCACATCAACAGTGTGTGCAGTCCGGTGTCTGTGACAAGTTCGGCATTAGGGTCACTCCAGGTGCTGCCTATTGCCCTGCAGGCTCAGCATGTAGTAAGAATTGTCCCAGCGAGAGGTCATGTCTTGTGAAGATCCGCAAACGTGAGTGCGACCCATGACTTACACAGCTGACTCAAGGTCTTGATGGATGCCGTTGATCCTACTTTAACACAGCATGGTAACACCAAAACGGGAGATCTGGTGAATGTGCAGTCACAGGAGATCACACCCTTTAAATCCAAGACTGGGCAGAACCCACCCGATGCTTTCTCCACCCGAAGCAATGGAAGTAGCGCCCTCCCCTTATCTTCTGCAGGAACAGGGATAATCACCCTCACCTCAACAAGGCAGATTTGTTTCCCACAGCGCTTTTGCTTTCAACATGTTTCTTGGAATAGGAGTATAGATCAGGCCTGTGTCTGGAGGTATGCAGACAAAGTCTATTGCAGAGCCGCGCTAAACGCTATTCAACATCCACTGGTCTCAGACATCCTTATGTCAGACCTGCATACGTTTTTAAAAACATCCTCCAGTCGCTATCTAATCCCCAAATATATGTTAAGGCCCCAATGACTGGGAAGTAGCGTCTGCTTTGTTCTCTTTCTTCGTTGAAAATGTCTGTGGCAGAAGACTTAACGTGAATAACGTCTCTAGGATTCCCACTTTAAACATCTTTTAAAAGTCATGGTCTTTCCTTTGTATAGAAGAGCATGTTTTCTGTCCTTAAATTCCTTGGTAACTATAGTGTCAACCAGGTCCCCAAATGGCTTCCTGCCTAAAAAATAAATATTCAGCAGTATGAATTTTGCAGCAGAGTCAGCTTCCCAGTGTCTCATCTGCACGTCTTGCTTTACTAGAATTGCTGACCCCAACCACAAGGACAAATCAGAGGTTCTTACACCTTTACACGAGACACCTGACTACACACTGGCCTGCTGGTCCATCTGAAGGAGTATGTCTGAACAGTCCTCCCCTTCCTGCGTGGCTCCATCTAGGAATTAAACATCTGTGAGCAGTGAAAGCTCTGCGTAAGCTGCATGGGTATCAGTCTTCATTGCCAGCGATGCTGGCATAGGATTTTTTTCAAAGTGCATGCAATCTTGATGTTTGTGTCAGACGAGGAACAATCCTCGGGGTTCGCTGCAGTAAGCCCAGTAAGCATAGCTCGTATAGACTCAATTTTGATACCATGTAGTAAATTCTCCTCTGCCTCTTCCAACACACACATCCTCTGAAGAACACCAGGAGCGTTCAGATGATCCAGTTGCTCCCATTCTCTCAGGATCAACCTCTTAATGTTGTCATGAGGTAGAGCTTGCTTTGTTGGCCTGTCATACTGCGAAAACAATCCATGAGAATCCTCCTCTACAGACTGCTCTGGAGACCCCAGGTTGTCTCTGATATGATCGAAGACCTGGGTGACCTCTTTTGCTCTGGCACAATTCCCAGAAGAGGCACTAGGCTTAGGCATTGAGGAGGTAGAAGAGAAATCACTGACCTCTTGAACCCCATACACTCTGCTATGACTGAGTGTTAGAAATGGGGGTCTCTAGTTGGCAGAGGTAGTTATCTTTGTCCAAATAGGGACCCTTGCTTCTAGTCAGGGTAAGGGGGATACAATAAGCCTGGACAAAGCACTACGCTACGCTCGCGTAGTTTGCGAAGTTTGCGCTACTTCGCACTACGCGAATTGCACGTAGCACAGTGCAAACACGCGTAGCGGTCATTTTTTGCTTGCTCGCGGTCCTCAACGTCAAGTTGGTGACCGCAAGCAAGCAAAATGACATCCCAGCGAGACTTTTTCCTCGTTCGCGATCAGGAACATCAAGTTGCTGATCGCGAGCGTGGAAAATAAACCTCCCGGCGCAATTCTCAACGCGGGGAGGTCAGGTTTCTCATCGCGATGAGAAACCACCAGTCCGCGTTGAGAAAGCTGCCGCTCGAGTAAAAATCTCCTCGAGCGGCAGAAAACTACAGCTCGCACTGTGCAAGATGCCGTTTTCAATGATTGCACAGTGCCGGATGCTTGTCCGCACTGTGCAATCATTGAAAACGGCATCTTGCACAGTGCGAACAGGGTTCTACGCAGTTCGCGACGTGCTATTTGTAGCTCGCGTAGTGCGAAGTGCTACTTCGCGAACTACGCCCAGGGTTAGGATACACACTTTAGATAACCCCTGCTCACCCCCATGGTAGCTTGGCACGAGCAGACAGGCTTATCCCAAAGGCAATGTTTAAAGTATTTGTACCAACACTCACAGTAACACAGTGAAAACACCACAAATGGACACCACACCTGTTTAAAAAAATAAGGTATCTTTATCTAAACTACACAAGACCAATACGACAAAAATCCAACATACACAGTTTAAAAATATGACTTCAAAAAGGTTTCAAGAACTTATACCATAGAAATCTATGGATGCGTAACTTTGCACCAAAGTACCTGTAGATGCGACAAAAGTTTCCTAGCCAAACAGCTGCAGCGACGGAAAACAAAGAGATGCGACTCTCCTGAGACCCTGAGAAGGTGATGCGAGAGCACTGCTGCATGTAGCGGACGGGTTGCGTCGAGTCAGGTCTGTAGGGAGAGTGATGCGTCGAGTCTTCATGCCGGTTCCGGTTCACAAGTGATGCGTCGGGAAAGCGTCTTGCACAGGTACAATGCATGGATCTTCGGGATGCAACTGCGATCGATGCGGCGGCGTTGCGCGGCATCAGTCCTCTTCAGCCGCAACACCTCGATGCTTTGGTTCTTTCAGCGGCGACAGGCACTGCAACGATCTTCGCAGCAGCACGGCAATGCGACGGAAATCTTCTCGCTCCGTTGAGATGTGCTGGTGAAAAGTGCCGCAAGAAGAGCGATGCGTCGGGTTTTGCAGTTCTTTTCACGCTTCTTCTTCTTCCAGCTCCCAAAGCAGCAGAAAACAACCTTCAGAGGCCTCACAACTGGATCAAGCACTCTAGGCAGGTCAGAACTCACACAGCAGAGTTCAGGAGGGGTTGGGGCGTGAAGTCTTTTTGTTCCTGGGACTGCAAAACAGGAAGCCAGCTCTTCTCAGGCCCTTGGAGATCTTCTTCAAGCAGGGGGCACTGCACACAGCAAAGTCCTTTTCCTTTCCTTGGCAAAATAGCACCTGCAGGTTAGACCCAGAACACACAGCAAGGGCAGTCCTTCTCTTCAGTTTCTCCAGCTCTTCTCCTCGGCAAAGGTTCCTCTTGAATTCCAGGATGATCTAAAGTTCAGAGTGTGGGATACATAAAGGAGAAAGAAATAGAGAAAGTTCAATACAAAGGGGAGAGAGTGTAGGATAAAAAAGGGAAAGGAGTCGAAGAAAGAGAGATACAAGACCAAATATGATGAGAAAGGAAAAAGGAGTTGGCAAAAAAGAGGGTAAGAGCAAAGGAAAGTGAAAAGTATATGGGGATTTGGAGGGCCAGAGGGGGGTGAGAGCGAGAGTGGAAAGTGAGTTTACCTGTTTGGGTGGGTGACAATCTACACTGGTTATAGCGCCTAACGCATAGAGGAAAATCCACCTCTTGCATCGATGCGATCGTCTAGGTCACACATTTGGATATTTTCTGGAGTTCTCACCCCCTAACCCCTGCATGGCTCACTCTTCCAAAGAGGCACTGCCAGCAGATGGGTCAGCACTTCAGACACCAGAACTGGCTTCCACAGCACCATTACCAGCTCTTAACCCCTCACCTTCTGGCTGCGTTGGAACAATGGAGACTGGAAGACCCCTCCGCCTGCATCCAGAGGCAGCCACTTACTCCTGATAGCAGGGAACTTATTAGAGAACAGTATCTGTACCCATGCAAAGCGTAGGGGCATGGCCCCATATATTGCCTCTAAGCTTTAGCGCTTGTTACTTGAAACTACTGCTCCGACTTTCTCGTCAAGGGATGCCTCTGATATTTATTCATTCAAGCTTCTCTTTTTTATGTTCACATCTTGTTCTGCTTTTGTTGCGAAACATGATGTGAAGTGGCTACCTGGAAAGCCAGAAAACACTTTATTTGAATCAACAGGGTATGTGACCTGCAAGAGACAGACATACATCCAGAAATCAGAAAGATAGGAGGGATCAGATCTTGAGCAATTAGAAGAACCAATTGAGAATGATAGAAAAATACACACGGAAAGACATCGAAGTTACACCACATCAGTGTCATCGTACATATAGAAGCAAGGTTACAAAGCACTGTTCAACAATATCTTCCCATGCCCGCTGCAATAAGTTCGACCAACGTTTTTCTGGAAAATTAAATCGAGTTTGTGCATACACTTTTTATTGGAACAGGACAAATGGTGTTTCTTTTACTAGAAGTATTTAAAAGGCGGTGTCATGCTTCTAGCAAAAAGAATTAGAAAAAAAGAGTAATTTTACATTAAACGTAGGCAGCATTAGCAGCGAGCGCGGAACTCCCTGGTCTGTCCTGCTATATATAAATTTCTGCGCCTCTGTGCAAAACAGAACAGGCAGCGCCGAACGCCAATGACGTCACAGTTTAAGTTACCCATATTCCACTCCTTCAGAGAGGAGAATATCCAGGCACTGAAGAGATTTGAAATCCTAGATTTCTCTTGTCCTTGCTTCATAAATACTTTTGAGATTGGCAACAATATTGGCATTATGTTTTTGGGAGTCAGCTTGGAGACGTCTGTCCTCAGTAATAAATCCATGCAACACTGGTTTACAGTTAGATTGGTCTCTCTTGTACACAGCAAAACGGAAGCGAGACATTTTGCCCTTAAGACACCTAACCCCATGTACATAAAAAACAGTCAAGGCGAGGCCAACAGACCCGCTGAGTTCAACAAGCAGCGAGGCAATAAGCCTCTGTGTAAAGAGTTGTGCGAGCCGCAGGGCCGGAGAAAAGAAAGGCACGCTTCTGCCATTGTTTAAGAGCAAGCGTAGCATGCTGCACTTGTTTGAAAAAACTAAATTATAAAATACAGTTGGGCTAGCCGCTCATAACAAAAGAAAGGTGCGCAGCCGCCATTGTTAAAGCTAAACTGTAGCGTGCCACGCTGCTTAAAAAAATTATTTAAAAAATACTCCGTACACGCCAGCCGTGGAGTGGGGAGGGGAGGGTACATCTTTCAACAGCAGCTAGGAGAAAGTCCAAGCGGGTATGCATCTACCACTGGCAATAAGGCAACTAACACAGTCTAGGGCTCAGAATTGGTCTCTTAAATTATTCCCATGCTCAACCCTTGGTAGCTTGACTGTGAGCAGGCATGCTTAATTTCACAGACAGATATGTAAAGCATTTTAAAACCCCAATAATTTAGACACAACCCACAGTAAAAATCCCACACCAATTTATAAGAATAGGAAATATTTTTAGCTTTAAAAGATCACCAATTGAAAAAAATCCAATGTAGGGAACTGAATATATGAATTTTTTAAAGATTTAGCACTATATTGCACATAGTAACCTGTAGCGCCTATTGGGACATTTGGTCGTGCTAAATCGCGACAAAGTCAAAGATTTAGGCCTGCCGCCATGGAGCCCTGAGGGGATTTCCCTCACTGTAAACCTCAGTCAAAGTTTTACCTTCGGACTTGGAAACTTTTCTGGAGCTTTTTCTGCCAGCGTTCCTCAATGCTCTTCACCAGTTCCGGTTCGGTGAGGGTCTGCTGGCTTGCTTTCCAGGGAGCTCCCGGTCAAACTCTGGAAGTCAGGCCTCTGGATCTTTTCAGCAGGACCAACCAGCAGGGAAGTCCAGATCGCAGTTGAAGGTCGTCTGCTTGACTCTCGCTGTTGGGTCGGTACCCCTCTGGAGCTTTTTTCCAAACTTGCTCCAAAGTTCTCCAAGGTTCTGGAACTTCTTCCTGAAGTTCCTTCTGGGGATTCCAAAGTGTCCAAAACATAATCCAGTGGTCTGGAATATCCAAAATTGTCCTTAAAAGTTTGGGACTTCAGTTCGCACAATCCACTTGGACAAAGATAAACGCTTACAAATCCACTGGACGCTCTCCAGGCTGGGGATTCTTGTTGGTGATGGTCCAGGTGAGCTCTGTTAACATGTAGCTTGCAGGGAGTCCACTCTTTATTTCTCTTGAAGCAAGTTAGGTCCACAGGGCTGTTTTCAAATTGTGCAGCAGGCACAGTCAGTCAGAGTGCAAGGCCTGGTCGGTGCAAATCAAACTTCCTGCATGGACCCTTATTCTCTTAGTTTCAGGCAGCATATCTGTGAAGCTCTGCTCCTCTTATATACTAATTCAGTGTTTTCTGTGGTCAAGCAGGAGAGCACTCCTGTCCAATGAGGTGCAGGGCATCACCCCAGAACATGACCACTTCCTCCAAAGTGTGGCATAATGGTCTCTCAGAAAGCACTATTCCTCCAAAATTCAATATGCGGAGGAGAAAGAACTAGTTAAACAACCAACCTCCAGTATGGCTCATTTCCATAGCTCTCCTCCCCTGACATTTGCAAATTTGTTCCTTAAGCCTGCCATCTGGCTGGGTTCAGAGGGGATGGGAGTAGATGGACCTGGCCTTCTCTGCCTGTCTCATTCTTCCTTTGAAGCTCATGCTTTACGACCCCCACCCCCTGCTCTGGCATTCCTGTGTAGCAGAGCCCTCTCCTAGCAGATAGCCTATTTTCCTGGGTGCCACTTATCACTTCTTCAAAGCAGCCTGGCTAATCCTCTTAACTCTGACCAATCAGGGGAGACCACAGGAAGGCTGCATTTTGTCTTACAGACAAGAATGTCTTATAACGTCTTTTCTCTATATTTTAGGATAAATTCAACAATAGCATATCTGAAACATCTGAACTCAGGGTTACAAAGACATCCGTTGGGTGCACATTCCCATCTGGCAGCATGCTGTAATATAGGGGCACATAACTACTACCCTGACGATGCACATAGAGATCTCAACAAAAACGCGCATGTGGAAAAGGTACCATTGAAGTCGAATTATTATTCACTGTTAGAAATGAGGGTCTCTAGTTAGCAGAGGTAGGTACCTTTGTCAAAGTAGGGACCCTTCTTCTTTGTCCGGGTAAGGGGGTGGGATACAATTCTAAAATAACCCCTTCTCACTCCCTTCATAGCTTGGCACAAGCAGACAGGCTTATCCAAAGGCAGTGTGTAAAGCATTTGTGAACACATACAGTAATACAGTGAAAACACTACAAATGGACACCACACCAGTTTAGAAAAATATGTACTCTAGCCAAACCAAACAAGACCAAAACGACAAAAATCCACAATACAGTATTAAAAATATGATTCTTAAAAGGTACAAACAGTTCTGTTCCAAGAAAATATGGGATGTGACACTTTTACACAGAGTACCTTGGATGCATTGAAAAAGGCAAGCAAAAAGGGTCGCAGGGAAGGTGAGGCGTCAGTTCCTTACCCTCAGGGGAGGTGATGCATCGCTTCATTGCTCTGGGGGAGGTGATGCGTCATTTCCTTACTGCTGCACGTGGGTTCCTTACCGGAGAGGAGGTGATGCGTCGTTTTCTTACTGTGTGGGGAGGTGATGTGACGGTTTCTTACTGTATCCCCCAACGATGCGACAGACTTGATGCTTTGATGCGATGCGTGAAAACCCGGGATGCACTGCAATGACTTCAGCCGCGTACCCTCGATGCGTCGGTTCTTCTCCAACAGGGCCTGCGTCAGAATTGGTGCGGTGATCTCGGACGTCAGAGATTGGTGTACAGGATTCGTCGCACAGCAGACACTTCAGCCGAGAGCAGGTGCTGCGTTGATTCTCCGTGGACGGCGATGCGTCGGAAACAGGCGATGCGTTGATTTTCACAGTTCTTGCGGTTTCCAGTCCCAAAACAACATCCAGAGGTCTAGAACACTGTCAGGTACCTATCAGCAGGTCAGAACTCCTAGCCAAGGAGTTCAGGGGAGACTGGGGGTGAAGTGTTTGTGTCACTGAGACTTCAGAACAGGAGGCAAGCTCGATTTCAAGCTCTTGGAGATCTTCCTCAAACAGGGGTCATAGCAAAGTCCTTCTCCTTTCCTTGGCAGAAAGTAATAACTGCAGGCCAACCCCAGACAGCAAACAGCACAGGGGCAGTATTCCTCCTCAGCTTCTCCAGCTCTTCTCCTTGGCAAAGGCTCCTCTTGATTCACAGAAGTGATCTAAAAGTCTGGGGTCTGGGCCCCTCTTTTTGTAATACAAATTCCTTTGTTCTCTGTGGCAGAGAAGCTCTTTGCCCAGCCAAAACCAGTTCTGTCCTCTCTGGTGCAGCTTCCTGGCAGGAGGTGGAGACAGCATTGTCTAAGGCAGACCAAGCCCATTCAGGTGTGAAAGAAATCTCCTCCCCCTACTCCGAATGCAGCCCAGGTCCATTCAGTCCAGCTCTGACTCACCCTGGAAAGGCAGAACACACCTAACCCCCCTATCCCCCCAAGTGGCTGTCTGAACAGAATGCTCATCCCCAGCCCTTGTCACTCCAAAGCCAGACAGTTAGTACACAACCTAGCAGAGGCACACTGGATGGTTAGGCAAGAAAATACCTACTTTCTAAAAGTTGTATTTTCAAACCCGGAATGTAAAAACCACCCTCACTAAAAGATGCATCTTAACATTCTGAGGTCAGGCATATCAAACTTTATTTTACGATCTTGTTCCCATGGGCAGTTATGCTTATAAGATGTTATAAGCAAAAGCCCACTTCTATCCTATGGGACAGATAGCCTCTCAATAGTGAAAAAAAGAAATTGGCAGTATTCCACTATCAGGACATGCCACACACATCAGTGCATGTCCTCCTTTCACATACACTGCACCCTGCCCACAGGGGTACCTTGGGCCTACCTTAGGGGTGACTAACATGTAAGAAAAGGGAAGGTTAGGGCGTGGCAAGTGAGCACACTTGTCAGGTCAACATGGCAGTACCAAACTGCGCACAGACACTGCAGTGGCAGGTCTGAGTTACATTTACAGGCTGCTTGTGGATGGCACAATCAGTGCTGCAGGCCCACTAGCAGCATTTGATGTACAGGCCCTGGACACACACAGTGCATTATACTAGGGACTAACTTGTAAATTAAATATGTCAATCATGGAATCACTAATCCATAACAACAATTTACAGGGAGCGCTTGTTCTATGGCACTGATCAGCAGGGGCAAAGTTCACAGAGCATCTAGACCAGCAAAAACGAAGTCCAACACACAACAAAATAACAGGATTTAAGGGCAAAAATACAAGGGAAACCCACACCAATGATGCCAGGTCTAACATTCACTTATTTTTATTTCTGTTAAAAAACCTAAGCCTCCGATGTCACCATAAGAAGCAAACACAGAATCGAATGGACACAGGCTTTTGTGTTATGGTTACCCTGCCCGAGCCTGTCAACAAAAGCATGTCCACTTGGAGAGGTTTACCATATTTGTACATACAGCAAAACACAGAAGATGATGGACGGAATGCTGCACATTGGCAAAACATTCACCCCCAGTCACAGATCTGGGTTTAATCCATCGTTATTTTGCTCACCAAGCCACCCCAGTTCAGACATGGACATATGCAAATCAGTCTTGACCCTGTGCCTCATGGGAACAGTCCAGCCCGAACTGCCAAGCCATGTCTTCCCTGGACCAGAATCAAGCATCCTAGGACCGGTTTCGAGGTTTCACCCCTCTTCAGCCAGGATAGCCTGACTCCAGTGGCGTAGTGAGCACGGGACCCACGTCTGGGCATACCCTTCCCACATAGGGCGAACAGCAAAACACAGAAGATGATGGACAGAATGCTGCACATCGGCAAAACATTTACCCCCAGTCACAGATCTGGGTTTAATCCACTGTTATTTTGCTCACCACGCCACCCCAGTTCAGACATGGCTGGGTTCAAACTGGAATGGCATGGTGAGCAAAAAAACAATGGATTTAGGCCCAGATCTCTGTACTGGGGTGAATGTATGACATTGTTCTGCATTCTGTCCATCAACTGTTGTTTTTGCATTTGTCACCCCGAGTGGGACGGGTATGCTCAGACGTGAGTCCAGTGCTCACCATGCTACTGGAATCAAGCTATTCTGGCTGAAGTGGGGTGAAACCCCTGAAACCGGTCCTAGGATGCTTGGTTCCAGTCCAGGGAGGACCTGGCTTGGCAGTTCGGGCTGGACTGTTCCTATGAGGCACAGGGTCAGGACTGATTTGCATATGGCTGGGTTCAAACTGGAATGGCATGGTGAGCATAAAAACGATGGATTTAGGCCCAGATCTCTGTACTGGGGTGAATGTATGACATTGTTCTGCATTCTGTCCATCAACTGTTGATTTTGCATTTGTCACCCGAGTGGGACGGGTATGCTCAGACGTGAGTCCCGTGCTCTCCATGCCACTGGAATCAAGCTATCCTGGCTGAAGAGGGGTGAAACCCCGAAACCGGTCCTAGGATGCTTGGTTCCAGTCCAGGGAGGACCTGGCTTGGCAGTTCGGGCTGGACTGTTCCCATGAGGCATAGGGTCAAGACTGATTTGCATATGGCTGGGTTCAAACTGGAATGGCATGGTGAGCAAAAAAACGATGGATTTAGGCCCAGATCTCTGTACGGGGGTGAATGTATGACATTGTTCTGCATTCTGTCCATCAACTGTTGTTTTTGCATATTTGTACATACAGCACAGTACATAAATACATCAGCGCTATGAAAGAATAAAACTTTTCATAGATTGTTGTCTGGCCAACAGATGGGGTGTGCAGGTCTTCAAATATTAAAACCACATTTCACTACAGAAAAGCACATATTTGATCGCTGCTGCTTGTGAGAACTGCAACAAGGGAAGGCTAAGCAACACGTGGGAGGTTGGAAGGTGGGGTAAGACACAGAGGGACAGAGATGGACTGTAGAGTGCCATTCACTCAGCAGAAAGTAAAATAAAAGAAACTCATTCTCTCCGTAACTGTAATTGAATGCATCTGCCTGTAATGCAACTCGTGCTCATGTAAAGCTCTCCCATACCTTCGGGTCAAGTTTGCACCATCTGAAATTGTTTTAAAAAAAGAAAAAGATCAAACAGTAGTGGGAAGGGTGATAGGGAGTGCAAGCAGTGGGAAGGGTAAAGCCGCACAAGGAAGCCGAAGGGCAGATAGAGTATAAGCGAAAAAGAAACAGCTATTCTGTGCAAGAAGACGACGGTTTGAGAGAACAGTAACAAGGGAGGGCTAAACAACATATGGGAGGTGCGTGTGAGGAGGGAAGGGAGGAGTAAGACCCACCAGGGACAGAGACAGACTTTAGAATGCCATGCACTCAGGCGAAAGTAAAATATAAACAAGAAACAGCAATGCGTAAACTAGAGCTCCTTTCAGAGCATATACAGTAATTTATAATTTCCAGTACAAGCGTGGACCATTGAAATGTTTGGTTGATGCAGGTGCTCCCTTTAGGAGAGTTACGGTAATTTCGAAGTCAGCCTCCCGTCCGCCTCCAATTTTGGGAAAGAAGGGGACTGTTCGGTATTACTCCCCTTCCATTTGAACATGGGGTTGAGAAATATCAAAGCTGTGCAGCGCTCATGGTAGTAGCACGGGTTACAAAGATTCCCCAGCCCTGAGCGCGAGTGCTGCGCACATGGGGCGAGTTTGCAAAACAATGCAGGCTGTGAAGATGGACCTGAGTGGGAAGGCGGCACAACAGGGCGAATTTAAAGAACAGTGCGGGCCCTGCGACCCCTCCTACCTGAGGCTCTGCGTTGTTGGGGTACGCGGAGGCACCTTTGTCACATAAAAGCTCGCTGAGCTGTCCAGCCGTGCTGGCAGTGGAAAGACAGAATACATGCACTCATATGGAGTGCAGGAATGAAATTAAAACAAGCACGCTTGAAATGCATGCAGCCAATCCGTACACAAACATAAGCGGATGAAAACAGTACTTGGCCATGGGACACTGATAAGAGAAACACACGAGGAACAACAGGAAATAGTATGCTACAGTCAATAGAAACGGAGGAAACGTAAGTGGCAAGCACACAAGCCAATGAAAAGTAAAGGCAGGATGTAAGCTCTTTTTAAGATTTATATTAAATACAATCGATTTCACAGGCGAAACCTAAAAAGTGAAAAGGAACAAGGGGGAGAGGACGTATCGAGAGTGTAGCAACTGTGACATTAGGTCATCATTGCATCAGGTGTCTCACTATGGTTCGCAGGATAAACCTATTTAGTTGTCTTACTCCCATCAGTAAGTTAAAGAATATCACTTTCATATATTTGGGATTAAAAGCGCTTTTCGTCTTTTTGTTTCTTAGTTTTTCTAACCGCAAAACGCTCATTTACTGTTGTCCTTTAAACAAACTGCCCATAATTCAGCCTACTCGTGCATATTTACTTGAATTATGCTGAGGCTCCCCACCCTGTAAGAATCCACTGGCTGGCATGGCTTCACCATAAATCATTTGTCCGCTATTTGAATTCCATTTACAGAATCTATGAATGTTTAAGTTTGTTGGCGCGTTCTACTGGGTTGTGTGAAAATGAAGAAACCCAGTACAGTGAAAACAAAACAAACGAGGGAACGGAAAAATGCAGGCGTGTTTTTTTCATAACAAATAAAAAAACAGTAAACTTTTCAGCTCTATAGGATTATCATTTGGGTTCGGTGTACGAATAGAATAAGGTTGAGATTATGGTTTGGTATTTGGTTAGGGCTAGGGTTGGGGTAATTTTGATGAATGTTTAGGTTACATAGTTAGGACTGCTGCCCATTAATTTCTTTTCATCTTGGCAATTTTCATAACACTGAAAGCACGTTTCTCTTCATAACATGATCTTTATCCGACAACTTCGAGGGAGCTGCATCTGAACACATTAAATGTCTTTTAGTTAATGCTCGCTCCGTGGTTAAGCACAAATATGAACCAGACTTAGTCTTTTTAACAGAAACTTGGACGGATAATGCCTCTGCCCCCAACTGGAACATTGCTGTCCCAGAAGGATGTGCGTACTTCACCCAGAATAGAGCATCAGGCAAAGGAGGGGGGATAGCTATCATTTACCGGGCTAATTTTAAATTATACACGGAATTGATCTCTACTGTCCCGGCAGAGGCACTACAGTTCCGAATAAAGCTTAATAACGCGCAGATCTTCCAGGGCATACTGATATATCGCCCCCAGGTCCGAGAGGGTCCTTTTCACAAGCTTTGTTGACTCTCCTGGAATCATACACTGATTCCCACTCACTTACGGTTTTAGGAGACTTCAATTATTATCTAGAATTAAACAACAATCTAGATACTACTAGACTCCTGGATAACCTCATGGCTTTTGACCTAAAACAAGTGATAATTGGCCCCACGAACACAGAGGGTCACACGCTGGACGGGATTTTTACCAATGATCCAGACATCATCTTCTCCAACTCTCTGGACGTGCCATGGACCGACCATAAGGCTATCTACTTTAATCTTAAAATTCCTCAGTTACAGCCCAAAACACAAGTAAGTGTAATCAAACGCCCAATAAGACGATGGGACAAAAGAAAGGAAGGAGTATTTGAGTTAGCTCTTGATCAGGGCCCAACCACGTTAGATCACGATAATAAGGCAGTGCAGCAGTTCAACGACTGGGTATTGTCAGCAGCCGATAGGGTTGCACCAGTAAAAATAGTCAAAATAAAGAGAGTGAAGACATCAGCTCCATGGTACACCCCTGAACTTAAAAGCCTAAAGATTAATTGCAGAAAGGCGGAACGGCACTGGAGGATAGACTATGACAGTCAAAAGAAAACCTTATATAGTCTCTCTATTAGAATATATAAGGAGGCAATAGTGGCTGCCAAAAACACTTATTCACAGTTAAAATTAAGGATGCGGGAAATTCCACCAGAGAACTGTTTAAAACGGTTAATCTGCTGGCAAAACCCCAGCAAGTTAGTACCTTCAAGCCAGATCAAAGTTTCTGCAATGCCCTTGCGGATCACTTCCAAAAGAAGGTCAAAAGAATATATAACAACTTTCCGAACACTATAAAACCCTCGGACACGATAGGGCCCACTATACACTCCAGCTGTCGGCTGACCAGCTTCCAGCTGATGAGCAAAGAGGAGGTTAACAAAGTTCTCCTCTCTTTAAAATCAGGGGCACCCACTGATCCATGTCCACCGACTATTATGCATCAAGCAGCAGGTTTGATCTGTGAACACCTCACCCCCATTTTAAACCAAATCATAATCTCTGGACAATATCCCACTACCTGGAAAAAGGCAGTTATTACCCCCCTGCTAAAAAAAACAAGTTTGGACCCTTGTAATCCCAACAACTATCGCCCTATTGCTGGCCTTCCTCTCGCAGCTAAGGTCCTAGAGAAACACTTCAATAAAACCCTAACTGTCTATCTTGATACAAATGGCTTGCTAGACTCCTCTCAGCATGGCTTTCGGCCACGCCACTCTACAGAATCAGCGTTAGTCAAAACAGTTGAATAGATTCGCAGGGTAGTGGATGGTGGTGGGAAGGCGGTCCTGGTACTCCTCGATTTGTCGGCCGCTTTCGACACCGTCAACCACATCGTTCTGGTGCAGCGGCTGAGGGATATAGGAATAGGAGGGACCGCTCTGTCGCTACTAACCTCCTTTCTAGAAAATAGGGAGCATAGGTTGTTTTGGGAAGGTATGATATCCGAAAGCTTCCACCTCCCTTGCGGAGTTCCACAGCCCTATCTCCAACTCTGTTTAATTTATATGTTACACCTCTGGCTGACCTTGTCAGGAAACATGGTTTTGCTTTGGTCTCGTAGGCTGACGATTCCCAACTTGTCATATCTACCACCAATCAGCTCGAAACCACTGCACGTAGATTTCACTTGTGTATTACGGAGATCATGTCCTGGATGGGTCAGAACTATCTTAAAATAAACACAGACAAAACAGAGGTGATGGAGTTTGGGTTAGGCCCACCCCTGTGGAATCAATTGTGGTGGCCAGCAGAGGCGGGAGAATGTCCGTCCCCAGTAGAGAAGGTCAGAAACTTGGGTGTTCTCTTCGATAGCAAGCTCAATTTTGCTGCACAAGTCAATAGTCTCATGTCTTTGTGTTTTTTTCTCCTGAAGACGTTGAGAAAATGTTTCCCCCTTATATCTCAGGAGCTACAAAAAACTGTGATGGTAGCTCTTTTTCTCTTGAAACTGGATTATTCAAATGTCCTGTTTTTGGGGATCAACAAATTTCAATTGCTAAAACTGCAATCATTACAGAATGCAGCAGCCAGGCTTGTGTTGGGCCAACGTAGAGGACAGCCTACCTCAGATGGGATACGATCTCTCCATTGGCTGCCTATAAAGCAGCGCATAGAATTTAAGGCGCTTACATATGTGCATAAGGCAATCTATGGTGGTGCCACCGAGGACCTGGAAAGTTTCTTTGTACCCTATGTCCCGTTGCGCACTCTAAGATCGGCTACCCAAGGTCTAGTTAGAGTGCCTAAGATCAGAAGAGAAGGCTGGGGTGGCCGGACGATTACATACTGCGCGGTCAGACTCTGGAACAAGCTGCCCCAGGCTATGAGGCTTCAACCCAATCTCCAGATGTTCGGAAAAAAATTAAAAACTACGCTTTTTGCAACTACATACGCCGCTGACATCTGCTCCCCGTGCCACTACATTTCCAGCGCCAAGATGCTTCGGCATTCGAGCGCTTTAGAATCATAGAAACATAAACATATCATTGCTGCTTCTTGAATGCTTTTCTTAATATTTGCATTCCTTGCTGCACAGATCCGTTGTATTGTTCTTCGTGTGTACTGCCGCAGCGTTTATACTGTCACAAGTCTGTTTTCCCCTACCTTCCCTGGTAATATGAATAGAGCTCCTGTCAGGCTGGCCCTGCTGTGAGGGAGCGGAGATGGAGTTGCTTTTCAGGACCGGGCGTGATTCATGTTTTCTCATTGACTTGTGCATCACTTTGGTTGTCATCCCTAAATGACACGGTGCGCTTCTGCGAGGACTCGAGTGTGGTTTGATGCATAGTTCCTAGTGCGTCCAGAATGATGCTGTATCTAATGAAACTGTGCTGGAGTAAATAAATATGACTGCAATGAACATTTAACAAGAAGATCAACATGTTTTCTGTGTGCGAAGAAATGAGGAAAGGGTGACACATTATGCCCATGCGGTTGCATAATGACTCTGTGGGTTGGCAAATGAACATACTATGGTCTTCCTGGTTCAGTGTTTTTTTTTTTAAAGATTTGTACTTGCTGTGGGCGCGTTCCTCTTCTCAGAGCTGTAAATAAAATTCCATTCTGCCATGATTATAGTGTTGCAATGTAGTTTAAAAGGGGGATGTATTCCGATGAAAAGTGTGTGTGCATTTGTTTTTTAAACGCAACGGCAAGAATGAATATTTCAGCGGGGGAAATACGGAAACGACCTTAAAAGTTGACTAGATCTAGGTTTCAGATTTGTGAATGACTGTCAGAGGGAGCGATTGGTATGTGTATGTTTCTTTTTCTTAGTCAAGCATGCTTGATATCCCATAGTGGCAGAGCAGAAAGCAGCGGTACCACTTATAAAACTGCCTGTTCCAGATGTTAGCTTAATTTGTGTGCTATTCCTTGCAACTTTAGGTACTTTTCATCATGGCAGAGCTTACAATGAACTGTGACTCGCCATGCTCCAGTACATGTACAGCAGACGTGCAACGCCAATGGTGCTGGCTTAAAACGGAACACACTTGTATGTTTCCATCCATTCAGTCACTCATCTGTTGCTCCGTGCACCCAGTCACTCCTCACCCAGCTCCCCTACACTCATTCATCCATTTACTCATTCTTGCTTGCACTCAATACCCCAATCACAATATCACACATACATACATTTTCCAATCACGGAAGAGACACTTGCAGTTATCCGTCAGGCCCATTGGTTCTGCTGCTGGTTTGTGAGAATTCTGGTAGAGTGTGACTGCTAGTCTGTGAGGGGGTGTGAGGGTTCTGTCTGTAGCGTGTGACTGCTGGTTTGTGAGTGCTTCCAGTAGCGTGGGAGACTGCTACTTTCTGAGGGGTGTGAGCATGTTGTTGGTAGGGTCTGACTGCAGGTGTGAGGTTGTAAGAAGTACACACTGCTACCCTTTGAGTGGTGTGAGTACCATCACCATAAGAAGCATGTAGCAACTACTCTGAGTGTGTGCTGATCTGTTACACTTTCCCTTCTGTTATGTTTTGTTCTACTGTAGTTTTCATGCGCCACGTTTAGAATACTCCAGCGCATCTGTCCGCGCGGGCTCTAGATTCCAATACAGTGTTGGACTGCAGCGCTGCTGGGATGGATGTCAGGTGCTGACCATCAATGTTGGAATAAATCATCCGTGTCTTGGATGTGTTGGATACGTTTCATGTGAGACTCCCTCTTACATGTATTGGCCACAACTGGAGAAATAACTTGGTGAACAGCATGCCAGTAGCCCCTGTTTGACATCCTTGCACTGCTTGCTCAAACTGGATAAGCACGATTTGTTTTTTTCCTCAAGCACTTCATTGCTGGGCCACGCCTCTGAGCTCTACTTTCTTTAGACTTTCTTCACTCCTCTGTGTCTTTCACACTTAATTTTTTAATTGGCTTATTCAGCCGTTATTATAGCCATCCACCGAGCCTCCTATGATCACTCCCTGACATTTGCTTGCGCGCGTGCCCTGTGCCACTGCACTGGGAGCATCCGCTCGCGCCTTGGTATCTACGTAAACCAAGACCCTACGCTGGCAGCAGGGTCAGATTGGGATCCGAATTTGGCCCAGGCACTGCCAAAAAAAGTGGCCAACTTTCGCGGGGCGTGCACTTTCATGAAACACCATTTGGTTACTCTCAGAGGTCTCAATTGTAGAGAAATGTTTGGTAAAGGAAGTATTTTAAAGCTTATAGAGCCACTATCATTGGTAAAGACGAGGAGCACTGCAGTTATAAAAACTGAATATTTGCAATCTTAAGGCCCTGCACAATGTAGTTAGATGCTCTTTCCCAACTAGCTATGTCCTTGACTCTGATCATCACGTAAATCGGAAATCTAGTACAAAGTCAAGGGGAAAAGGTAAGACTGAAATCTCTGGGAATAGAACATGTAAAAACAAAAGTAAGAGAAAGAGTAGATCTGAACCTCTACCTTTGAGAATAGAACCTCTGATGACAAACAGTAAAGAAATACATTTTGCATATGAGCCATAAAATCATTTAGCAAAACTTTCAAAAGAAATTAAATCTAGCTCCCTCACATATTTTGCACTTTTCCCTGAACGTAAGTACCTTTTGCCACCTTGTCTTGCCTCCCCTCTTTCTTTGTGTGCACTGTTCTAGTTAGACAGTGATCCCCAGTTCTGCTGGGCAGTACCAACTGGGGGCTGCGGGAAAAGAGGAGGTGAACAGAGAGGTAAAGAGACCGTATACTGAGATAGGTGAAGTAGAACTAGAAATCAGGTAGTGATAGGTGGGATGGGGAGAGACATAAGGTAAATACGGAAAGATCGGATAGCCAGAAGAAAAGGTATGTAGCAATAGAAAGACTATTTGCCCCCCCCCCACCACCATGCTACCTAGGAGGTCATGCCCTGCCTTTCAAGTCCACTAACCATGCCAGCAGATTCTCCAAGAGGATTGCATTTCCCACCGTTGATAAGTGGACACCGTCTGTTAAGAAGCACGGGTCCCCCCTGATGCACCCGTGGGCGATCGTCTGTAACTGAGGAGACCTAAACAACCTCTCTATCTTGTTGTTGATACGTCTTACCGAGTGGTTCAATGCCCTCACAGACTCCCCCCCCCCCCCCCCCCCCTGCCCCTCCATTGACATCTAGGTACCATTTGGCATGCTTTTGCTAACCAACCCACCTCTGTTATTATGGATTCCACTAGCCCTCTTGTACCCAGATTCACCAGATCATTCCCTCCTAGGTGTAAGATAATGATATCTGGACAGGGACCCCTTTTGCTCAACAAATCCCCTACAAAACCCCTGCACTGACTCAAACAAGGCCCCCTCTCCCATGGAATGAGACCTTTAAACCAGCCTGCTCCGCCCTGTGTATGTAGTTCCCTGAAAAGAAAAATGCCTTCAAACGTTTCACACATGAATGGCCTATAATCCAAACCACCTGTGCTCCCGACTCTGGCAGAGGTGCATGTCCTTGCTTCGCTAGTTGCGGATGATCCAACGCCAGTTTCCCCCCTGCGTGACAGGTACGAGAAACTGTAGAGATTAAGCAGAAAAAGACATGAATCAGTACAGTGCACACAGCCTACTTACAACATGTGCAGCCGCACATAGCGTTTGTAACAATTGGAGGACCATCTCCCAATTCTCTTGACATTGCTGCTGTGTAACCCCCTTGCTGTTGCCTCTGTCGCAGCCCCTATCCTAAAAGAATGGGTTCCAAAGCGACCAGGATCTAAACCGGTCTGCTTAACTGCCATATCCATGACCCTCTTAAACTGAAACCGGGTGAGAGATGTACCGTCTGCATGAATTAATAGTGTCCCAACCCCTGCTTCCAATTGTGCTACAGGGCAGCATGGATTACCATGTGCTCGATGCAAAACTAACCCCTCCCCGCGGGCCTCTTGGTCAGTTTTGGACTTATTAATTGATATTAGTAGGGCGTCGCCATGTACTTTTGCATGGTCTAACTGCAAACCCCCTTGTGTATCCTGCTTATTCTGGGCGAACAATTCCCCAATGCGAAATGCGCCATAAAAGGCTAGTGGAAAAGCTACCCTGAATAATAAAGCTTCCCCTTTGGTGTTGCAGACAGCTTCAAGCGTCCCCAGTAAGGCTGCTAGCAGCTCCACTCCTATTGGACGTCTCGAGTCGGGTGTTGTTCCCTGGATGCGCTGCCAACCCTTTAAAGCCTTCCTGACTGTGAAGCTATCAGTGGGATCCCCTTTGTCCCTGGTTCGGGCGAAGAAAGATATCGCTGCCACGTGGCGCCTGGCTGCTGCCACTGAGTGCCCCTCCTCATGTAAAACGCCTAAGTAACGTAGCAGTGCCCCTGGGGAATGCCATTCTTCTGCCCAATCCTTTCCCAAGAACGTATAATATGCCCAAAACGCCCCTTCATAGGTTTTCCTGGTCCTGGAGGCTAGGCTAGCTGCCAGGAGGTTCGATAGTTGGGGGCACCAATCAGCCAAAGTACTTCTGGGAAGGGTGTTGGGTTCGCTTCTGCAGAAGGGAGGTGTGTTCTGAAGACCTGCATCTTGAAGCAAGAGAGTGCATCAGCAGCATTATTTAACACACCTGGCACATGTTTAGCCTTAAACAGTATGTTCTCTTTCATACACAACAGGACTATCTCTTTTAACAGGCGGAGGATCATCTTATATCTCGCTGCTTGCTGATTGATGCATTCCACCATAGTCGTGTTGTCAGACCAAAATACTACAGATTGGTTACGCAGTCTGTCGGACCATACCGTTAAGGCCACCCAGATAGGAAACAATTCTAAGAAGCCAATGTTAGCCGTTAATCCATTCTGCACCCATGTGTCTGGCCACTGTTGCGCCACCCACTCATTGCCAAGTATGGCACCAAATCCCACACTACCCGCAGCGTCAGTCCATAAACCTAACTCTGCAGAGGTAGTGGGTGGACCGGGCCAGACCACCCTGCCGTTGAAGTCCTGCAGGATTGCCATCCAAATCTGCATGTCCTGCCTAACCTCAGCCGAGTGTGATGGTGCTTTTCTTGAATCCCGGTCATGGCCTGGGCGATGGAGCGGAAGAATGGGCATGCCATTGGAATCACTCTGAGGGCGAAGTTCAACTGTCCAACTGATGCAAGGTAACCTTATCCTTGGCCAGGCATTGCTGTAAGGCTGCTCTGATTTTCTTAATCTTATCTTCCGGCAAGCGGAAACACCCTTGGACTGAATCTAGCTCAATACCTAAGAATTCTATCGTTGTTGCTGGTCCAACTGTCTTTCCTGGCACCAGGGGAACCCCAAAATCCCGCATGAGTGTGCAGAATTCCTGCAATGCTTATGCACACTTCTGAGAACCCGCCGACCCCAGGATAAGAAAGTCATCTAGATAGTGCATGACAAACCGGTGCCTGGTCACACGTCTAAAAACCCATTCCAAAAATGAACTGAATTTTTCAAAATAGGCGCAGAAGACCGAGCAACCCATGGGCATACACATATCCATGTAGAACCTAAAGCCTAGCAAGTGAAAGTCCTCTGGGTGAACCGGTAAAAGACGAAAAGCTGATTCAATATCAGATTTTGCCAGCAAAGCGCCAGGGCCCAGACCCCTAAGCATTTCCACGGCCTGATCAAATGATGCGTATTTCACACTCCAAATTTCATCACTGATGGCATCATTCAGTGAGTTGCCTCTAGGTGCCGATAGATTATGGATCAACCTGAACTCACCCTCCTCTTTTTTGGGGACAACACCCAAAGGAGAACAAACAAAATTATGCAACGGAATGTGATCAAACGGGCCCATTATTCTGCTCAGGCGTAACTCTTTAGCAATCTTAGTTGCCGCCACGCCTGGGTTGGTCCTTACTGACAATTGATTTTTGCATTCGGGCGTCCCGCTATAATCTGGGGCAGGGATCCTAAACCCATACGTGAAACCCTCTTGTAGTGTCCTAGCAGTAGAATGACAAGGGTATTTGTTTAGCCACGGGGTCATAGCTGTGATGTCAATGGGGGAATGTGTGACTTGGTGCACTCTACCATCAATCCTGCTTTCTCTTGCCTTTATCCATAGATTTTTTGAGACACTTGGATTCTGGGTGGGAAGGATTTGCGCAGATAGAGCAGGCATGTTTAAACTTACATGTGTCTGGTGCCCTAGTGCATGTTCTCCTATTAAAATCCCAACAAGTCCCCTTCCGTCCCCCTCCACCCCCTGAACCATAGGCAGGGCTGATAAGGCTGAAAAGCTGGAGCTGCCTGTCCTCTGTTATTAGCTTCCGTTGTGCTAAACTGATAATTGGACTGTGGTGCGCCAAACTGATCCAACCAAGAGATCGTGTCGACCTGGTTCCAGGATAGTGCAGGGTCAGATGACTTCGCCCTCCTGAAATCTATGTCATACTGCTTCGGACCTCCTCCCCCATATTTGTCATAAGCCATGGTAATGCGGTTCTGGTAACATGCCATCTCTGCCTGTATGTTAGAAAAATGTTCAGCCATTACTGCCATGAATACTGAAAAACCCCTGATCCAGTTGTTCAAATTCTACTCCACCCTGAATCTTAACAACTCGCTTGCCCATTCTCTCAGGAGCATCCAGTCCTTCTGTTTCTTAGCTTCCTCGCTTTCTCTTTCATCCACTAGCAGAGAAAACATGCTAAAATAGCACCCTGACCAAATGAGTTCCTTCAACTGGCGCAACACATACCTAGCCACGTTCTCCCTCCCGGTATGAGACTCTCCCACTCCCAGCATTGGCAGTGTCCCCTGCTTACCTGCAGTGGTCACTCCAGCAGGTTCTGTCAGCTTCTACTGGTTGACCACCGGTACTTCCTTGTTGACGTCCCCTGGTGTACCCCCATTGATGGTGGTTGGGAAGAGAAGGTGGCACCTGCCCTGTTCCTAGTGGCCCCACTGGTGTTACCACAAACTGGGCAATCAACTTCCTTGCTTCTGCCTCAGGGTCCCCCTGTATGTCCTTCACCCCTATTGTTGGCGACAAAATCCCTGCTTTCCCCAACCAAGGCAAAACCGCTGTAAATGCGCCACCAAATCTTTTGGGGCCGGATTAATGCCTGCTGGGTTCTCTTTAGGGACCCCACTGTCTGGCACCCCTGGGCCCTGTGGCGTGATGGCTACCGGAACTGCTCCTGCCGGGATGACCATTAATGGAGCAGTCAATGGTTCGCCCAAAGGTACCACTCCCAGCGGCATTGTCGGGGCCGGGGCACTCAAAGGGACTCCCCCCAGTGGAACCACCCCTGATGGTCCAGGGACCTCCCCTTCCTTGGGCTGAGACACCGGCGCTGTGGCTTTAGTCTTCGTCCCCTTTTTTTTGGGCCCAACCCGCTTAGGCAGGGGATCCAATTCACCTCTGGGCTTGGGGGGTACTATGGTGCGCCTGGGCCTTTCCAACGCCCCCTCTTGACCCTCAACCCTCTCCCTTAGATCTGCCAGGTTTTGCCCCTATCTATCTACCTTCTTCCATCGCTTGTCCATGGTAACCATCTTTCTCATCATTTTCTCCATCATGTATTCCATGCGAGAGCGCTTGTCGCCCGCTTCATTTTTCCTGCCATTGTCGCTTACGTTCTTGCCAAATGCTTTGACCCTTATACCAGCACCGCATATACAATGCTAGCCCTGTTTACCTTCTTATTTGTCCAAAGTTATTCAACGTAACTACGTACTTCTGGATAAAATACTGTGCAGCACTCTAACCCTGGAATAGATCTCCTGTGTGTTGAGCGTTGCTACTAGTACCAAGAAAACACCAACCATACAGCACTGCACCTTGAATCAATAATCTATTTTGCAAATTTATACTGCCCTTGTGCGTGCTGCATTCCCCGCAAAACCAGCTGCAGTTCTAAATGATTAACAAAAACAGTATGCGTATCTAAAAAACGCAGGAGCCTCAGACCCAATCCTCAGGTCACAGTTAGTCGCCCCAACAGTATGTTCTCTAAACCATAGCAACACAAACATTCAGCATTGAACACTTGACCCTGAGAGCAAGTGCCTCCTTTATAAGAATTGCGACCCACAGAATAAGAACAATGGCAATTGAACACTGAACCTTGACAGTAAGATTCTCAGGCTTCAATCATTATGCAAGCATTGAACACATCCCCCTGATTGTAGCATAACAGACATTCAATTGAACACTCAACCTTGAGAGCAAGAGCCTGCTTTAAAAGAGATCTAACAGACTAGGGACAATGGCATTTGACACATAATCATTGAGATTAAACAGTATGTTCTGTAAAATTCTCAGCCTTCAAGCATCACACTATAAATTGCCAGCAAGTTTGTCAGCAGCACCACTACAAATGCGCCCCCACCCCCCCACACACCGGGGATTACATGCTACCTTCAATCCTCTCGCTACACGTGCTGGGAGCTGCCGGGCATTCCCTAACTGCACCTCACGCTCTTAACTAACGTGCGGGTGAGCGCTTACCGCCACCGCGCACGAGTACCTGGCCTGGTCGCCGCCACACAAACCACCGACTCGCTTCTTCCTTCGCTGGACCCCTGACGCGAGAAGCTTCTTCCGCAGCACGTTTCCGAGCGTCTCCGATCGCCTTCTCCTCAACGATCGTCGTTCCTCCCGAGACCCTGACGCCAGTCACTTCTTCCACACCGCAATCCCAGTCAGGACACGCGCTTGATCCTCCCGACGCGATCCTTCACCGAGCCGCACTTCACCACAAAACGATACCTGCAAAAGGAGAAAAAGGAAAACAAATATGAAATTGCAGCCTCCTAGCAAGGTTGCACTACAGGCTGGGGAGCGCGGAAGGCAAAGAGGAAGATTCCTCTGCTCCCCAGCCTTTTATGGCTACCACTAGCCACCAGACCGGTTCTGTCCGACCTGGGGGGCTGGCAACTTGCGTGACCCGGAAGTGATTCCTTTCACTTCCGGGTCACGACCCAGCCTGCCAAGGAAAGAGGGGGGCGCGCCTGTGGTGTCACTGATGTGCGCGACAGGCCTGCCTCCCTGGTCGTCGGGGGCCAGCAGGACCGCCATATTATTGGCGTGTCCGATG
This sequence comes from Triturus cristatus, assembly GCF_964204655.1. Taxonomy (NCBI): domain Eukaryota; kingdom Metazoa; phylum Chordata; class Amphibia; order Caudata; family Salamandridae; genus Triturus; species Triturus cristatus. Next base: position 910,967,470 of record NC_140584.1, read on the forward strand.
CCGGCCCCGCCTCTTCTAGGATGGTAATCTCGCTATACAATGTAAATCCCATTTCATCCTCTAAAGAGAGAGATACCGTTTGTGATATTACGATTGGAAACATACCTATAGAAGTTACAGGTGACTCTGAGTCTCGTATTACCATTATTACAGACACCCTTAATCAAGAAATTCGGAACCATGTCCCTTTACTACCTCCCGATATTAGGACGATAGCTTTCAGTGGATCATCTATAGATATGCTAGGATTTTTGTCCAGAAAACCTGTCTTTCTCAAACCCTCCTATTCACTATGGTGTATATAGCTACGAATGGTTATAATGTGCCAGTACAATCTTAAGGATAAGACCGCTGGCACGTTGCTCTAATCAGGGGGAATTAAAAAAAAAAAAGTTTAATGCTGTTTTAATCCTTTTAACGATTTTCATTGTGATTTGAATTGATTGTGAAGAAGTGTTCATATTTTTGCATGGTATCGGTGGGCCCTCGGGGAACAAGGGGAAGCACTCGTGTACTTAATGTCTCGCTAGAGACACCATTGAAGTAGGTGCTTTAGTTTATTTTTCCTTCTCCGACCATAAAAACATGACCGTGGCGCGGACAGGCAGTTAAGCCAGTACGGTCTTGAGGATCCAACCGCTGGTATGCTGCTCTAACTGGGAGGAATTTAAAAAAAGCTTTAAGCTGTTTAAATCCATTCAACGATTTTCATTGTGATTTGAATTGTGGGGAAGTGTTCATATTTGTGCATGGTATCGGCGGGCCCTCGGGGAACAAGGGGAAGCACTTGTGTACTTTGTCTCTCTAGAGACGCCATTGAGGTAGGCTCTAGTGGCGTCAGACGCGTGCAGCGGGCGTGTCGCTGGCATGATAACAGCAAGCTTGTCTGTGCCCGGCAGGGACCAGGGGTCAGGACCCCAGTCCCCTCGAACCAAACCTCATTACTTATTCAGTTGAACAGCTCCAGAACTTGCAGGTTTGTACAATCACTGCTGTGTACTTGCTGCTGATGCTACAAATCTCAGTTTTCAGTGTAAAGGATGCCCCTTCCGTTTTCAACCTACCCTCTCCCAATCCATAAGTAACAAAGAGGGAGAATGCTTGTGCCTCTTTATCATGAACTGCAGGTCCCTGGCGTGTAACAAAATCGACATTTTCTCCTAATACAGGATAATAGCCCTGATATCTTGTTTCTCATAAAAACCTGGTTACACGAAGGCTCTGAACCTGATGTAGTCCAGGCCTTCCCCCCAGATACAACATTATACGGAGTGATCAAGTGAACAAAGGAGGTGGGGGCATCGCTATCATTCTCAAAGACAGTTTGAATGGCGTTTTCTCACCTTCCACTCTCTGGGACAGTGGAAGTCTTTCTTTCGCTATTTCCCTCAACACTACTTGTACCTTCTCTGGAGCTTTATTATATAGACTTCCTGGTCCTACTGCTCATTTTCTTTACACACTTTTAGAGGCAGTTGCCGATCTAGCCGTAAATAAAACTAATTTTACTCTGCTAGGAGACTTCAACATTCATGCTGACAAGAGCACAGCCGGGGTTGCCAATTGTCTTCTTCAAGATCTTTCTTGTTTACAACTTGAGGAAAAGGTCAAGAGCCCCACTCATGAAAAAGGACAACCCATTGATCTGGTTTTCAGTAACACGCCCAGCTTTCACGTCAAGCAGCCTATCCTTGTGGTGGTCTGATTATTGCTTGATCCCTATCATCCTCTAGACCCCCTCCTCACCCTATGCCCCTCTTCAGCCTAAGATAAAGAAGTGCGATTGGGCTAAATTAAATGTAAAAAGAACTCTGGAATGACAAGCTCAGCAACGCGAAACCCAAACTGGGGAATTGTATCTGTAGGGCGAAATCCAGGTTTCTGAGCTGGATCAATGCCTTGCTAGACTCCGCTCTTCCAGTAAAAACATACAAGGGCCTGCAGAAAGTCAAGACAATCACCATGGTTTACCCCTAACCACCTAATACTGAAGAAGCATTGCAAGCAATTAGAAAGGAAATCGAGCAGGCATTATCAGAAAGGGAGTAGTACCAGGAAGAAGCAATCATACTTTATCACGCTGAGATTAGAAATGCTCAGGCAAACTACTACGCCACTAAAATTGAGAATACATCAAACTCACCTAGAGAAATATTCTCAATATTTAAATCATTAGTGGAGGTGAGATCTGACCGTCCACCCCTAGAAACCTCAACTGCCCGCTGTCCAAAAGTTGGGGGGAGGGGCATTATGACACCTGCTTAATAATAACAGTAAGAGCAACTGTCATTGTAAAAAAGGTCGTGATCAGATATATACTCCTTAAAACATCTCTGTGATGCTCAATCTATGAATACTTTAGATTTGAATGTACCAGGAGTGGCTTTCAGCTCACAAAACAGTGTATTTCTGATTTTTAAGGGTAAAGAGACTAATTCAGGTTGCTTATTAACCTCAACTAATGGCTTGCGTTCCAAAAAGGAAACTAAGCAGAAAGAGTGTAATCTACAGAAAGAGAAAAAGCAACACAGAATCTGACAAATAGCCCACAAAAAATTATTTTGAGAATACAGCGGCTCAAGTAGTGTAATCCAATAAAGAGAATAATCCTAGTTAGAAGATTCAGATAATGTGCCCCCAATCCTTTGGTTAAAACTTTGGTCTATTTTGAAATGTCCCTCATTAATAGAATGTTGCCATCAGGAAAAGTTATATCACAGATTGTGCCGAATGTAAGAACCACGTTAGATTGTTTTGCTATATTTGAGCAAGATATAATACTGAACAGGTCTTATTTGTTATCTTGTTTTATGGATAAAAATAAATTGAAGATGGCTCAAACTAGTGATACACTCTAGCGAATGTTACACATTCCCTCTTGATTAGCAAATCAAGAGTGACATTTAAGTGGAGTCCAACCTGACAGGGTGGAGTCCACCCTGATTTTTGCAAACGAGTGATTACTTCCATTGTAGAGGGATTGATGTAATCCCATTTTCTCCTGAGAGTAGTAGCAATTGGTTCCGCCATGAAGTGGGAGACTTCTTCCTAGGAGGATCTTCTATGAAGGTGAATAAGTTGTTTGTGGGAAATTATGATAATCTATCAGTTTCCCTAGGGGAAGATGGGGAACTGGTTTCCCTGCTGGAGGCAAAGGTGGAAGGTGGTCCTCTGAAAATAGAAGATTAGTTGAGAAGATGGGAGCTGGCTGCCAGCCACCCTCAATAGTAATCATGTGTTGGGACAAGTGAGTAATAGTTGCAGTTAATTAAAAAGAGCTCAAAGGTGGGTTCCTGGAATGCGGCTGGATTGTTGAACTACCCTGATAAAACTGAATTTTGAATAATCTGAAAACTGATGTGGTCTGCACCCAGGAAACATGGTGTTTGAATAATCTTGTCTTGGGTGGATATGTTGTGCTTAGTTCTAGGATTGTCCCCTCTTCTAAGAGGGGTCATGCCAGGGGTGGTGTAGCTATATATTTGAGAAATAACCTTAGTTGGAACTACCGTAGTGTCTCCGATTTGTCTAATTTATTTCAAGCAGTAAAATTCTTTTCAGTGCAGGATAAGTTCACGGAGGATTATAAAAAAGTGAAGGTGCACCACTAGACATATAAGTAGAGAAATAATTGATCTATATCCATAAAGCTTCTTTTTAGTATCTTCTTTTATTCACAGGAAAATTATTGTTTAAAAGAACACAGCCGATGCGTTTCGTCCAATAAAGGACTTCTTCAGGGCTGCAAATTTAACAAACATAAATATAGACATATATATATATATATATATATATATATATATATATATCTACACACATACAACATATAAGACCATTCAGACAGGACTGCTATATACAATACTTTGGATATGATGACATTACCATGGATTCACTAACACATGCATTTATTTTATATATCAATAACCATAATATACATGTATATACAAAGCATCAGAGTGTGTATCATTCCATATCTGTAGAAACTGTATACATACCATTATCTAAACAAAATAAGAGGAATGGGAGCAAAATCAAAGAAGAAAGAGAAAAAGGTGAATGAGAAAGAAAATCGTCCAGTGTATAGAAAATAGCATGATATAATCTAAGGAAGTAGTAATGCCTTATTTCAATTATCCCTGAACTCAGAATATATAGCAAGCGTTCCAGATCCAGTAGCATATGACTAACATATCCTGTTAGATACTTTAATAGCATACAACCCCACGCAAAATAAATGCCAATAGGACCTTATAAGGCAATCTAGGTATAATGACCATGTATTATGCCAACTGTATGTTCCTAGTCCATGACCCATACATGTGTTATATATCAAATATATTATAATATAATAAACCCACCATGAAGTTTGAAAATTGGGCACTCTCAACAAGGATCAGCACACTTGATGGATAGATTAAAAAGTAGATGATTTCAGCAGAAGCTGTATCAGGGGAGAAAAGAGAGACAAAGCAATGACCTCCTGTTCTAAACTGGTGCGACCTTATAAATCTACCTCAGTTTCAGTCTAGAGATGACTTACTTAATATTTTGAAGAATGTGCTTCTCCAATGTATATTTAGACACTCAGAGATGTAATAATACTCTGTTAATCCATTTTGTTGGCCACACTACAGTTGGTGTGCCAGGGTTATCGGAGAATTTCACCCGATCAGCCTGTGAGAAGGATTAAGAGAGATGGATTTAAAAGAAGATTGTGTAAAATCAATAAAAGTGCCCTCTATTATGCATAATTTACAGTGGGAGCGCAACAATTAGCACATTTGCCTACTATAAGCGGCATAAAGTAACCAAAAAGGGGGGCAAGAGGGCATCTGCATAGGCTATATGATCTGGTGGGAACTGGCCATAGCATGGCTTACAATTCATAATCACAGTCTACATCCACTGACCTCATTGAGCCCTGGTTCCTATAGCTATCTAAATTTGTTAAGTAAGCACAATAACAACTAGAGTGAAAATATACTGATGTTAAGGCAAGGCACTCACTATGAAGATGGACCATTTATTCAAAAACTACAATGTCAGTAATTGGAACTTGAGGTGAAGGGAACTAATTCCCAAACATATGCTGCAGCATGTAAAACCTATTGGTGAAATAGAGTACCCCCAGTTCTCCACATAGCGATCCTCCTTACCGTAATATGGCTACCGGGTCAGATCAGCAAAAGCACTTTCTGTGAGGTGCGGACGATCGTGACAATGTCCAGACGCCTTTTCCTTTAAATAGCCCGCGGTAACAGCCTTGACACGGCACAGCTGAGGCCGGTACAGAGAGCTCAGAAGGCTGGAGTCAGATCTATAGAAATACAGCGGCCATTTTAGAACTGAAGAGAACTGAACACACACACAGAAACAATTCGAACTTAAGTCATTCGGTGACCTTTTAGGCAAGAAAGAGATATTTACCTTTCGCCCTGTTTTAACCCGCAATATTGGCGTGACTCAGTAGGAGTTATTTCATATATAAAAAAAACAAATAAAAAATATATAGTATATAGTCCTATGTAGGTAAATATAAATGGATAACTAATGCGAAAAAGTGTTCAGAGTTCCAAATACTATTAGCCTCAATATCGGCCGATATTGCCAATCATGCTCGAAACCGGTTAGCACTCGACGTATCCCAATGCATGAACAAAAAGGATGAATCGGCAAAATATTAAAGCCGGCGGCCATCTTGGAATGGTCCAATATTCGTTTGGTGAGTCCTATCGATAAAGCAGGATCATGGCAAAACGTATCCCTCCTGGAGAGTGCCACATAACGTGTGCAGACTATAATACATAAAGCATATCTCGCAGGCATATAACACCTGATAAGAACACATGGTAAAAAAGTCCAGGTCAATTTCAGCGATAAGAGTACAAAGGAGTTGTATGCTTAAGATTACATAATGATCTAAAAGGGATATTGTGAGCCCTACACTAAAGCATGGTTAGGGTCAGATACCAAGTAAGAAGCACTTGTGAGGATAAGACATTTTTCTTTATAGAGAGAGTAACATTACTAGGGAGGGTAATAGCACAAGTATGTACCCAGACTGTCAGTTATAAGACAGCTGCAGATGTTATTTTCATTTTTACAACTGTGACAACACAAGTAAGCACACACCTGCTAATATAGAAACAAGAGGATTCCAAATCTGGCTTTGATGAATACCTTCTAACAGTAAATTTACATATACAATAGCCATTTTTTCCCCCAACATGCATATTTATACATTTTACAAAAAAGTAATTTTGGTAAGTCGTTACACCCCCATAGACTCAGCGTGAAAAAATCACATTTGAGATACATCTATCTATATATTCATGGCATCCCCAAATATTGCATGTAGTCTGATCCCAGACACAATAAACAGTTAACAGCCTCCTCTCCTGTTATAGGAAATAATGCATTTCCTCATCACTGTTATGTCCCAATTCAACACTGCGCAATTTACATATCCAGCTTGCCTCGTACTTTCGAAGGGATAGTTCCCTATCTCATCCCCTCGGGCTGGCTGGTCTGTGATCAATACCCATGAACCATATATTGTTGTCAGTAGCATGATTATCTTGCAGGTTATAGGTCAACTGGGTATTTATGGTCACAATTACGTATTGCCCGCAGGTGCTCTTGGATTCTCATTTTTAAGGGTCTTATGGTGCTGCTCACGTATGTCTTATTACATGGGCAACCCAAGACATATGTAACGTATTTGGTATTACAATTTATTAGATGGTTGATTTGATGGACCCGATTTGTATTAACATTAAAGGATTTAGTTTTATCCTTCCCAAATATGCAGACATTACAGTTTTTACAAGTGTAAAAGCCCTTAATATTATGGGATAGCCAAGTAGTCGTCCTTGGCGTGGTGATGTAACTGGGGCATAACTGATCTCTCAAATTCCTCCCCCTTCTGTATGTTACATTTGGTCTGGGGGCTAATGTATCCTTGAGGCTAGGTATACTGGTGAGTAGGTGCCAGTGTTTGCGTAAAACATTGTAAATCCTATTGCTGTGACTGTTATATTGAGTACTGAAGGCGACTGGTGGCTTTTTAGACTTTGCCAGCTCTTTAGGTTTTAAAGTGGTGTCTCTCGATATTTTGGAGATTCTTTTCTCTGCTTCTTCCAGCTTAACTGGTAGATAACCGCGTGCTGTAAAGCGCCGTTTGGTCTGTTTTATGTTATCGGCAAAGGTCTCCTCCGTGCTACAGTTTCTCCTCATACGTATCATTTCACCGTATGGGATATTGTTAATCACATGCCTAGGACGTGCACTGTGTGAGTGTAGGGTACTGTTGCAAGCGATATTTTTATGGTAGAGGGAACTTTGGATACAATTATTCTGAACAAAAAAGGTGATATCCAAAAAATCAATATGTTAGCTACTAAAATCAATAGTGAGCTGTACATTGAAGGTATTTTCATTGAGGAAGGCATGGTATTCCAACAGTTCCGCGGTTGGGCCATCCCAGAGCATGACCACGTCGTCAATGAATCTGCCCCAGAATATAATATGGTCAGTCCACTTCGCAGCGTGCCAGCCCCAGGCATGCTCCCACTCATACCAGCCCATGAATAGTCCGGCATAAGCAGGAGCAAACCTGGAGCCCATCGCCGTGCCCTGTACTTGGTGATACCATTGGGCATTATGTAGGAAGAAGTTTTTAGACAAGATGATATCAGTCATCTCCAGTAGGACTTAATTGTGCATGTAGTGGTCTGCGGTTCTTTGTCCCAGGAAGAATTGCAGGGCTTTCACCCCAAATTCATTCCTGATACAAGTACAGAGGCTGGCCACATCCATAGTGACAAAAAGTAGATTTTCAGACCATACCAGACCATTACATTTGCTTAGGATGTCTTTACTATCCTTGATGTAAGCCGGCAAATTGCACACTAGCAGTTGTAAAAATTGATCCACGTATTCGGATAGCTTCTCTGTGGGGGAATTGACTCCTAAAATTATTGGACGTTCAGGTGGCAAATCCCCCCCCCCTTATGTATTTTGGGGAGCACATAAATACAAGGAAATGTAGGTTCACCAATCATCATATATCTGTACCCTTCCTCACTTAATAAGCCAATTTCCCGCCATTCCACTAGTCTCATGTTGTTATGGGTGCTTAATGTTTTAATGGGGTTCCCCGACATTTTCCTGTAGCAAGTGGTATCAGCCAACTGACGGTCAATTTCCCTCATATAGCTCACCCTGTCCATTATCACCACATTCCCACCTTTGTCAGCCTCTCGGATAACAATGGAGGGGTCAGTTCTTAAATCCTTTAGTGCCTGATTCTCCTCCACTGAGAGATTGAATTTGATTCTATTCGGGGGAGTAGGGTGTTCTAGGATTTTATGTAGACCATTATTCACTCGCTACCTGAAAAGGTCTATATTGGGGTGAGTTCCTACTGGGATAAATATGGATCGAGGCTTAAGGCCACTGTCAATTTGCATATTTTCTGAGATATCTAATTCCGCTCTCAGTCCATCCACCTCAATTGGTGTTTCGTCCTGTAATGACATCATAAGCTGTAAGGTATGCAAATCTGAAACAGTATGGGTAGGTGGTACATAATCCCCCATATTTTTGTTACATATCACAGGATTCCGAATAAAGTGGTCTTTCAATTTTAATATTCTAGTAAATTTATACAAATCAACGAACATATCAGTGTCATTTACAAATTGGGTGGGGCAAAAACCCAAGCCTTTACTCAGTAAGGATAAATCAACATCAGATAATACACAAGAGGAAACGTTAACAATCATAAGTTTCTGGGTCAGCCCTCCTACTTCTTCCATTGTTGTTATGTTCACGGAGGACTCTGTGTTATTGGTAAACACTTCTATCCCTCCTGACACCACACATAATGCTCTTCTCTCCGCCTTGCTTTTGTTTATAATTGCGGTAGTAGACCAGGAAGGTGCATAAGGTTCTATTAGTTAGGGACCTGAATTGCAAAGTTTCTAACCATTCAATCAGCCTATTTTTTGACCTAGAGAAAGAAGATGCTTTAAATATTGCCCCAGGTTGCTTCTTTGCAAATATAAACATTGATAAAAGAGGCTTCTTACTCCTTATTTACTCAGAAAAAATGAATGCATGATAGTAAATGGTCACTTTGACTTCTCAGCACACTTCATCCATAAGTCAGCAACCGGGTAATCTATAATTGAATGTCTTACAGCCTCTTATTCAGTATACAACTTGATTCTGGAAATGTCTAGTATCAATGACTCCTGTTGTGATCATTTTTTTTTTTATAAAACATTTTTTTATTGTTTTCGTACCAACAACTCAGTACAGTTCCCAACAGCCCCCCCCTCCCCCTCCAAAGTAATCTTTTACATTCAGCATTGCCCCCAAGTATGCAGGAGATAAGTCACCCTTCCCGCGTGAAGCCCCCCCTCCCTCTCGCCGCCCATGTCAGTGTGCCCCCCTCTGCCTACCTCCTTCCTGACGCGCCCCCCTCTGCCTACCTCCTTCCTGACGCGCCCCCCTCATTACTATGAATCGTGTACGGGTGCTCAACCTTCCCTAGGCGACTCGGGCCTCCCCCATGTCGACCCACGCTGTATGCGTCCAGTCCTCACCCAGGCCCCCTGCCTACTCCCCTCTCGCCGCTTCCTCTTGTCGATCAGAGGTGCTCCCTTCTCCGCCCACATCGGACATCAGCCCCTGAAGTTCCACCACCAGCGCCTCCCAAGCTCGGGCCGTCGCTAGTGCCTTTTCATCATCCCTCCGAAGGGCTAATTGCAACCGGAGAGACTCCTGTTGTGATCATAAAGCAATTTTATTGTTGATACTTAATAAATCAATGTCCAGACAGTGCTTTTTTTTAAAAAAAAAGAAGTACTTTCATTAGCACATATCTAATATACTAAATGTAAAGGTTCAAATGCATACAATTAAATGCAGACCGCTCTAGCTCCTTCTGAACTGTATATCGGTGTAAGACTTCTTTCAGTGTTACACAATATAAAACTCCTTCCTATTGTATTTGTCAGAGTTCATAATGTAAAACTCTAGTCAGGGGGTGCCCAATGCAAACTCCCTTTTTGCATTTACTGCAGCGTCTGAATTAAAAATGTCTCTATCATTTATGAGATAAAATTACCACTTAGATGGGCGAACACAACTGCTGCCCACAGAAGGTCATGTAAAGAAGTTCAACAAAGGGGTAGAGCCAAAGTCCCTTTCTCTATCATACTTATCAATTCATCTTCGTGATTTCATGAGCTCTGGCAGATAGCTAAAGGTGTTTCTAGCCAGACCTAAAATGGTGTACTCTCTGCTCTTGACATTTAGAAATAAAGTGGCATTTCACTGGTCACTGCGTGTCTTTTGAAGACCTCTCATCTTGTTGCTACAATGCCCCATTTCTCTTTTCTTGTGTTTAAATATGTGAATTTTGTGTTCGATGTGTTGGTCTAAGCCTCATAGAGAAGAAAACAATTTAACTTTATCTACTGGATTTGCTTCTTTGCAGGAAGCCGTTGCCTGCATGGTGGATGAATGGCTAGTTCCATGCAGCAGTTTCTTCCTCATTAGCAAAATACCAATCTGTGTTTTTTATTCTGTGCAGAGCTGCGGTGTTTCTGGCACCAATGCACTGAAATACTTTCTCTCCAATGATGTTCACTCATCATTGCATGGGACTTCCTTTTTAGCTACTTTAAAGGTTCCTACATGTTTTTCTGGTAAAATCTTGTAATGCCTGAATGTTTAATAATGGTTCTTTGTTTATGGTCCTTAAAACTGGGTGGAAATAGCGTCCTGAAGGCAGTTGGAAATATGACTGATGGAAACAAAAAGCCCCCCTCCTTTCTCTCATAAAGGGTACTGACCACCTAGACTTAGTTAGCAGCAAGGGTATCCCACTCGCATCATCTTTAAAACCTACTGTGCAATACACACCTCCGCCCTCCTGTACAGAAAGCACAGCCTGCCTCCAGTGGCGCTGGAACCATGGTCTGAGTGGGGGTGCTGGGGTCAATGTTACCCCACCGAAGTCATAGGGATTGCAAAATCCAAGCGCCATACAAAGTGCAGCCAATAAGCCCCGCCCACGCAGCAGGAGTGTGGTGAACGTGTGTAGCGCGTGGATCACACCGTCACGAAAATATATCACTGAAGCATGGTGCAGTAGTGGACTGTCAGTTACAGACAGCACATCTCCAATCTAAATGACCACCAGGTTTGCAAAGGAATGCAGTTTTATTGGGTAATATCTGTAGTGCACTAATTATGATATTTTGAAATCTGGTTTAAGCGAATATTTGATTTGGGCATCATCATGTAAAGAGTCTAGATTAGTTTAAATGCTATTACATTTTTTGTTTCCATAACACTTTAGAATTACAAAAAAGTGCTTCATTTGCGCTTTCCTAAATGCTGATATATTTTGAAATTTTTGTACAGTCCTCACTTTGCAGTCAAAGAAAAAAAAAACGCCATCACCAAGCTAAAAGAATAAGCAGCAATTTGTTAGAGGACAATTGATCTCTGTGCTTGAACTCACACCAAATGCAACAAGATAAAAACGTTATTTACAGGCACCTTTGTTGCTCATCCACCTTCTGAACTCCAGCATGGTTATTTTAGGGGTGCCGAAGCACCACCGCACCCCTACTTACAGCGCCCGTGTCTGCCTTACTAACGCAGTATATCCACAGGACTCTGCATCACGCACTTTTCATTCTTGTAAAGCTGGAAATCTATATGGTACAAAAGGATCGGACTTGAAAACAGGTTTTTTATGCAGTAAGCTACGTCTCCAGTGCTGCCCCCTGCTCTGCAGTGCACCAGGAAAGAATCATGGGTCCACCTATCTTGGGATGGAACACAGGACAGAATGGATGTTATATTTGAACTAATACAGCAAAGGATTAGCCGTGTCGGGTAGAGTGTGAGTAAATGAGACCCCATCAAGGTGCTGAAAGGTGCAATACAATTCCTTTTATCAGCACTAATAACTGTGGGTATGAAGCCCGAGGATCAGGAAGGGCAGCCCGAAGGAATAATATGCATATGGTCAGAGGCATAGTCCCTGAGGGTGCCTCAGGCCCTAAGCGTCGTGTGTCCTAGCCCGGGCATCTGCAGTGTCCAGGACCCACACAGTTCTTCCCCTGATGTGTGCTGGACTGCCCTGGAGCTGGGGCCTCTGCGACGGCCTCTTACACACACTATTGCCTGTTCCATTCGGAGGTTGAAGTGCAAGTACAGGAACTGTGATCCTGAGTGCATAGAGGGCACGGTCAGGGAGTTTTGGGGTGCTGGAGGGGGGGGACCTGACATAGTTAAAAATAACTAAATATTCTACAGCTATTTTGTAGCCCTTTCATGTGCAGGTAAATACGTATAAATACATCTTAAATGAAAAATAAATGTTCATTAAAGTAATCAGTGGGAAATGCATTCTTTGATGTTATGAAAGCACAATTGGTTAATGCCATCACTGCAGGTGTCTTGTTGCAGGGATTCTGCTCAGGAACAGAAATATGCTTGGGCTCATAGACCATCGGCATGTAGGGGCTGAGTCATACCACCTCAGTATCTATGAGCCCGAGTCCGACTAGCTCTAGTGCCTCACTTGCTCTTCTAACCTTACCAGAGAAACAAGTGAATTGGCGCCCTCAAAACACAACTCTCGTGACCCTCTTAGGGATGGCGGTAACCAGACATACCCTTTCACTCTCTCACTCGTACTTGTCCACAATAAAAAAACAAGAGACACAAAGGAAGTTTAGATTATTTATTCAAACTGTTGTGTCCTAAAATGCAGTATTCATGCCACAATTAGAAAAAAATGCAAACTAAAAATCTGTTAGCATGGTCAATAAACCATATATCGTAAAAAGCTCTGTTATAAGACATATTATCCTAAAACCCCCTCCCTTCTGCTGAAGCTAAATGATTATATATCAAAGATCTCTTGGATTAGTGGTAGACCTCGTACCTTAGCATTCATATATGGACTTTCTACATCTCGGCTGACATAGCAGTCTTACCTCGGGACCTTCGCTCAGTGTGCTTATTTAAATTATTGTGCTCAGTTATATGACAAGACGTGTGCTCGCAAACAGCAGTTGCGATCTCGTGTTGTCTCTAGGTGCTAGTGCCTGACCAGAGAGAATAACAAGGGGCATTGATGTTTGACCTTGTCTGTGGTGTTCAGACTAAATCCCAGGAAAGAACAGAACACGAAAATATGTGCAGGTTCTGTGTGAAAGGACAGTGTGGCACAAAAGCAAGCAGGTTTGTATAGTAATGTGTGCAGATGAAAATGCAGCCTACAATGTGCACAATTAGGCAAACACAGAGAACACCACAATGGGCTACGCAGGAAACACCGGACAGTCTGTGTAACTAGAGATTCACAGAACTGAATCCTGGTTGGTGCACCGGGGAATAGTGACTTGTATTTATTGTGCATCCCAAAATCTTGTAATGGGTGCAATTATTGCCCCTGATAAATAACGTGCCCCAGGGTACTCTTATTTATCTGCTGCGATATAAAGTACCTGGAATGCACTAACTTGGAATCAGGACCTCGTTGTTTAAGATCAAACAAGTGTGTTAAAAATATATAATTTTACTAACACACAATCAGACTTTACCTAGTGCCAACCTTTTTTTTCCATTAGAAGGAAACATTCCAGCACTCAGCTGATAACACCCTTACATTACCTCTCAAAAAGAATAAATAGTTGTCACATGAAGCTTCAAATGATTCCATCAATTAAACACTATTTTTTGGCTTTCAAGAAGCCTTTAGATGTATTGATTAACCAGTAGGACACATTTACATTTCTTTCAGGAAGCAGGCATCCTGGCGAGAAGGCTTGTTTCTTCTTTCACTGTCTGTTTCTCTCTCTCTATAGACTTGACAGAACAGGTACAAGTGGGAAAGGCAACAAACGAGCAGAATGAGCAGATCAAATTATCTAACTTGCCAATTAGAGCCCATGCAGGAGCTGAGGCTTGAAAATATTTGGCTTGCAAATCTAGCAACAGATATCCTGCCTGTCTTTAAAATGCCAAAGCGTTTCAACTTATTCCATCAGATATCACTGCACTGGGAGGCACTTATTAAAAGTGATAGTTTTTAAATATGAACTTGGAAACATTTATGTCCCCCAAGCCCCTGCCATGATGACAATGCCACTAGTCAAATTAGAGGCAGGCCAGTTGTCATGTATACCCAGTATGTGGTCTAGATTCTTATTATGCAGGGTCCAACTGTATAGTCTGTTTAAAGAAACAGATAATTTTTATACAGCTCGCATCCTGAGTTTAGGTATTTGAAAGTGCTCTCAGACGAGGTAATGAAGAAAAAGAAGGCTCAGTGAAATAAAATATTTTCCTAGGATCACACATTGGTCAAGGGCTAAGCTGGGTTGATTCCATGTTTTCTGCTTTCAGATTGTGCAATAGAGCCATTAGAATGTAAGCACAGCTACACACGTGTTTACAACACAATTTCAGTAGTTTTAGTGATATCCACACACTATATACTTCAAACGTAGGCCAGATTGCACTCACACACTTCTGGCTTCAATTAGAACCTAATGTTTAAAAAATCTACCTCTCACTCAGTTTCTCATCAGATTTACTCAGAGGCATATCAGCCAACAAAATCTATTAACCCCTTCAGTGCCCATGACGAGCTGGACTCGTCATGGGCTGCGGTCGCGCTGTGCCCATGACGAGTCCAGCTCGTCATGAACTCCGCCCGCAAATGCAAAGCGCGGCACTGGGCGAGGAAAGGGGCGGGCATGCAAGGGGTTAAGAGGGTAACTCTGGTCCTGATGCAAGACCTAAAAAACTCCATCAGGCTGCACAACAAACACACGTTGTTCAATCTATGGCACTCCACGGAGTAGTGTGCTACCCCTCCTCAAATGCACTTTGTGCCTCATTAATAGTATGAAACACTGTATAAATACAATTACAGTACAATACAACATACGCAAACCTACATTACTGTGAGGTCATAATAATAGCAATATAGAGCTAGACAAATATCTATTCGCATAACCTATGCCTGCTTTCTGTAAATGTACAGGCTTTACTTGGACTCTGATCCAAAGCTGTGTTTTAAATTCCGATCCATGTGCAAATGGAGTTTTGCACACTGTCTGAATTCTACATTGTGCACCAATAACCACACTCTGCCAATTTCTCTTGATAGATTTCACCAGAAAAAGCCTAAGGAAATCTATCTGCATAAAATGCTAAGGCATTAATTCAAAACGAGCAATAATCAATGTGTTTAACACCAATTGTTAGTCACTTAGGTGCCCTTCAGGCCTCTCATAAACTTTACAAATAACAGTACAACTCAACTCATGTCTTGCACGTCGGGGGGGGGGGGCGTGGCTTGGCCGGCTGCGAGATGGCCGCACTCTAAGTGGGCTCTGCCGGCCAAGCTAAATATCCGATAGAATCCTGCAGACGACACAATCTACATTGCCCCATTCCTGATTTCTCGGCTGTGACATCACCAGCGACATCGCCCTGTGCTGCTCTTGAGCTTCGGCGGCTTGTGGGTGTCGAGATCCGCCACCTGAGTGTTGTGCTGGGCCCACACCCTTCTAAAGGTGAGGCCCGGCCCTCCTCTACTGCCTCTGGGCCGACTCCCTGGGACTGCAATTTGCTGGGAGATCTGCCGGGACTCCGGACCTGCATCGCCCGGTGAGTGCTGCTGCCACTGGGGTCTTTTGTGGTAGGGCTGGGGGCCCACAGGCTGTTCCACCTAGCCTGGGCCCCTCTGAGACGTGGGCGCCATTTCCTCCTCCTAGCATCCGCCGCTGCGGCTCTGTGCGCCCGGGCCTGGTGATGGGAGCGGGGTGCCCCTGTGTCTCCCCGCCACGATTGCCTCGGTTTGGTGCGTCCTCCCGGTTTTCCCCCCGCTGAGCTGTGTGGGGTGCCTGCGGTCCTCTCTCTCCCCTGCATCCTTTATTTACGGCCCAGATCCTCATTGTGGACACACCCCGGCCTCTGGTGGCTGCGCCTTCCCCCGCTCCTCGGGTGTACCTGGGGCCTCTGCACATCACTCCCGGCCCGATAGCCTCCGCTGGGGATTTGGCCTGCGCCGGCCCTGATAACTGCCCTGCACCGGCTGGCGCCTACACCTTTGTGACCTTTGAAGGCTGACTCTGCTGTTGGATCTCCTCCGCTGCCTCCTCCCATCGGCCTGATTCTGGGCTCGACCGTCTCGGACTTCACGCTCCGGCCTGCTTTCCTACGGCGATGACTGGGTCTGCGGGCATTCATTTTTGTGGGGCCCTTAGTCTGCTGGCCCTGGTACTAGATACCTGTCTCTGCGTCTTCCTGCACCTCTGGGCATCTAGTTGTGCTCCACCTCTGGGAGCTGCGGCCCTGTAACGGTTTCTGCGGAGCAGTGCTGGGGACGTGCGGAGCACGGTGGGGCCCTTGGTCCAGTGGTGCTGGCCCTCCACCAGGTGACGAACTGCTTCTACTGGGGTCCTGTGGCCTGACTTGGAGACATCTCTGCCTTCAGCCTGGGGTGGCGTGTTCCTCCTGCACCTCAGCTGTATCTGTGGGGGCTGCGGTGTCGCCTTGCTGTGTGGCCAGCTTGGTGCCTCAGGCTTTACCGCGTCCTGCTGCCCGAATTGGTGGCCCTAACATCTCTCCTGGCCTGCCCACCATTGTCAGATGTCTGTGGTCTTCCTGCCGTGATTTAAAAAAAAAAATGTTTTTTATTAGGTTCAGCAGTGGTTATGCATACATTCCAATGTCTTACTTTCCAAATTGATACAGTACAACAATATTGTGTTGAGGAAAAATTAGCATTTACATAGGAACAATACCTAGTACTCTATCACGTCGTAATTCTAATTCTATCGAAGGGGAGACACATAAATCGCCTCTGTATTTGTTCCATTTACCCCATTTCTTATCCCACTTCTTATGGCACCCGCGTGCCGTAAATACTTCCTTTTCTGCAATCATACATTTATCCAGTTCTTTTAACCATGTCCGGACACTTCGTGGGTCTGCTGCACCCCAGCCCCTAGCGATTTCCGTTTTGACAAGAGTGTAACCCAGTGTGGCCAGTTGTTGTTCTGTTTCCGTAAGGTCCGTATCCTGCCGTGATTTTTGATCGCTGTTCCTTTTGGTTGCTATCTCCCCCCCTACACCTACGGCGGTTACTACTTACCTACTTCCGCCCGCCATGGGGAGGACTGACCCCAAGCAGCCCAAGATGGCCTTTGATCAGCGCAGATCTACACGTCAGGACGGAGCTAGTTCAGATTGTGGCGACCCCGTGCCCATCATGGAGGCACCCCCGGCGCGTGAAAATGATCTCAAGGCAATTATGCTCGACGTGAAATCCACAGTCAAGGGCATTGCGGCCCAGCTCGACCAACTATCCGCCCGCCTGGACTCCGTTAAGGCCGAGTAGACTCTTGCGATGCCCATCTCCTGCATGTTGAATCCAGGGTTTCTGACGCAGAGGACGCCGCTATTCAGGATCACCAAAAGCTGCTGCAGATGGACAAAATACTTGACGTCATCCGGAATAAAAATGAAGATTTGGAGGCGCGCTCCCGGAGGCAGGGGCGTAACACAGGCCCCCGCAGCCCCCACGGTGCGGTGGTCCCCTGTGCTCCAGGGGCCCCTCCGCATCCAGCAACCACTTTGCACTCTGTCTTTTACTTTGTGCGTCGTGCCCTGAGAAGACGAGAACAGTGTCCAGTTCTCCTGCCGCTGGCAGCTGCCCGCCCCTCTGTTTGTTCCCCCTCTTCCCTCTCTTTCTTCTCGCTCCTCCTCATTTAGTGAAAACCGAGACTTCAAGAAACAGGTATTACCTTCTCTTTCGTTTATTTGCTCCCCTGTGAAATGGATCTAAAAAAGAAAAACAGTTTTGCTGGAAACGGTGTCTTTTACTGACATTTTTCAATTTCTACGTGCAGCTTCGGGGTGGAGAGAAATCAAACATTCAGAATATGAAAAATAAGCAACTAACTAACTAAAGCAAGACAGAGTGGTTGCAAGGTGGCCACATTTATTTTTTCACACTTAAACACATTAGCGCCACTTTACAGTGTTTGCCAGAGAAGCGCTACTTTTGTTTTCTCCTCTCTTTGAACAACATTTTCTCTGGGTGGGAAAGTGCACCTTTCCTGGAGGTACTGAAATACCTGCTTGATGTGTGAATTGGAATAAAATGTGTACAGTGGCTGTGTGTTCACAAATGTGGTCTTTTTAAACCACACTGCCTATGTTTTGTAAGGATATAAAAAATGGACAATGAAACGGGTCCTTTCCCGGCCCTTTAGTCATTGTCTTAACTTTTTAGGCAAAAGCATTCACTAATTTATGAATATTGAGGGAAAAAGGCAACCATGTTGTTCCTGCTTACATTTCACATACTTGACTTAATCCTGCATTGCCTATGAGTGTTTGCTTTTTCTAGGATGTTATTTTTTTTAGGCAGCGTATTGCTCTTGTCTATTGCGTAATTTAAATTGAGTCACATCCAGGTGTTTATAGCGGGTCAGTGCAGTGCAAGTTTCTCTCAGTGGGGCAGTATGGTGTTCAGTGGGGGAGAGGCTGTGGCGCTATGATCAGAGCTACTGAATTTGGAACTGGGAAACCAGGTTCAGCCTTTATGACCAGTCTCCCAGACCACTCTCCTGAGGGAGCACATTCCCATGCTAGACCTTAGAAGGCCTGCAAGAACTAAGAAGCCCTGGTGTCTTAGCACCAGCAGGTGAACCCTAGCGGTGGCAAGTGAGGGTTAACCTTCTAGGCCTGTCCACCACGATCCAAGAACTTCACCTCCAGTCTTAGGGGCATGCCTATGAAGCAGCACACCCTAGAGTGACAGTGACTCTGTCACTGAGGTCACAGGACCCTGGAACAGGGTGGCTCTAGGGCAGTGCGACCGCACCGGGCACTGACTTCGGGTGGGGGCGTCGTGTTTATAAGTATAATATGGTTTTTAAAGCACTTGCTGCCTCCTTCCTGGCCTCCAACAATTTTCGGCAACAATAAAAATGTCATGATAACTCCAGTGATTAATGTTATTAGTAGAGAGAGATCATGTTTTGTCTAGTGGAAGTTTTGACTCATAAAAAGGAACTGCAGAGGGTTAATGAGCCTGCTGCTAAGAACATGTACCATTCAGATCACAAATAGCAGATAATGGAAATAGGTCAGTGGGTTGCTGCTTTGTCAGAGAGACCCTATTGTTACTTGCAGTTAATAAGTTAAAATCCTAAAATAGAATCGTTAGCTATTAACTGTCGTGTAAGAGCTGCATGCAAACTGCAAAGTATAAATTAGAGCGTTCTGGTTTTTTACCCAGTCTTTGATTATCCTAATGTTGCAAAAAAGGGTTCATTTGGGTAAAAATCAATTCTGACTATTAAAGAGAACGCCCAACCATGGTATTACGTTTTGAATTCTGAGTTTGTGTTTCTCCAGACCAATCACTATTAAACTATGCTGTCTACTAGTGTGGTTGTCATGTGACTCCTACACCTTGTAGTCCTTTGTCTTATATAACATTTCCTATACAGCGATTTACACACGTATGAATGATTGTCTCTGTGTAATATGTATGATGAAAGTGCTCTGACACCCTACACTGGTATTCGTGGTACTGTACATTTTCTTATACTTTGTTATTTTGACATTTTTACACATGCTAACAGTCTCTGCAAAGATTTTTCCTTATTAGTACCAGTGGAACATACAACTGCAGCAGTGAGAAGGGTGACCAGTCAACCTTTGCAAAGGGCCCTCCACTTCACTGCAGCACAAGTCACATTTTTTAGTAACCTTTGATTCGTTTGAGCTATAAACAATTTATTAGTTAAATTGTCAGATTATGCAGCAGATGATGTATTATGTGGCAAATATGGCAGAGCCATAATTATGTGGAAAACATTTACAAACTAGGATATTTTGCCATTCATGTTTGAACTGCTCTTGTGGAAAAAGGGAGGAGAAGTGCTGAAGACAAAAACCTCAAAAACCTGGGAGAGAAATGGCTTGTGATTCCACTTTTAAGGATATTTGGGACATTCTGTGATTGGAAACATATCCCACTTTGTGAGTGTATTTTAATGTCAATAACTCATATTAAACCTTAAATTAACATGTGTATCTATTGGTTAAATTAAATAACATAATATGCTGTAACCGGTTAGTGAAATGGGAAACAAATACTAAACATTGGGATATTTTGCTCTTTCTGCCACACCTCTGACTCCGTCCACTGACCCAATCTAAGCCTTACTCCCACCCTCTGATTCTCGGCCCGCAGTTCCCCTACTTTTTTCCCCCCACTTCGACCACTGCTTCCATTGTATTTCCTATTACGGGAGGGGCTGCTATCTCGTTCTTGTAAAATGGAGTGCGTGGGGATCTGCTCATTTCTGGAATGGTACAAGCTCATTAACATGGCGGCTGGGGCCACGCAGACGAGAGAACCCCTTATAGGCTCAGGCAGAGGCGCAACTAGAGCGAGCCACATTTCGGGGGGGGCTACCATCAATTTCGGGGGTGGGGGGCTAATTCTTCCAGTGATAGCCAGAGTGGAGATGCAGGGGCTCTAAGAAGGGGTGAAAGAACAACAAAGCCTCATTAGCAAGTAAATGGTCTTTTCCGGGAACTTGTGAAGTACTCTGGTGAGGTTGTGTGCGTGCCTGGGAAGCCGTCTCAACCCGGGCTGACAAACACGACAGGGGGTGTGTGGGGGTAGGAGGGGTGAGTTTTGAAGCCTTTTCAGCCCAATGGGGGTTGCACGCCTGGGCTCAGGTGAATCTTTTCATTGTGTGTAGGGGTCAATGCAGGAGAGGGAGTTTTAGGAAGATGAAAGTGCAGGGTGGGCGGTGGTTGAGTGGGGGGTGGGTAGCAGCAATATTTAGATGTAGGGGACACTCATCTGATACCGCTGTAACTGGGAGGTCAGTCACACTGTGAGACATAAGCACTGCCCACAAGGTGGAACATTGTTTTAGTCCTTGTGAAGGTGGGCTGCGTAGAAGGGAGGTGGGATCCTACAAAGCATTTGTAGCACAAATTGTGGAAACGTTTGCGCTTTAATTTCCATCCTCTGATGCCTCTCTTCGCCTTCACCCCACCCTTCCTTCTCCCAGACCCACTGGCAACCATTATCCTATTCAGAGTAGTCACTAGCTCGGGCAGGAAGCACACTGGGTGCATTCAGTTGCGGCACACTCCATTCCATTAATTTTAGTCCTTGCTGATAGCTAAGGTTCACTTCACCGATAAACAAAAATCCACAGAGTGGGCTTTGGGTCAGCTGCCTCCAGCCACTGAATTGTTTGGGTCGGCCCCCTTCAGCATTGCTTACTTAAGGAGTATTTCCATATGTGTATTGCGCTGCTTTACATTTTGGAGTGATGATTGGAAAATAGTCTATCTCCACCATCTCATATGTACAGTTAATGTAACTTCTTATAACCTTATTTTCTCTCTGTATTCGATGACTTTCTCCTCAAAATGGTACCACCCCCCTGCTGACTTTGTGCCTAGAGTGATTTTGCACTTAAATATTTTTTGCACCAAAATAATTTTTTGTCTTAATTTTATTTTTCCACCCGAAAGCGTCTCATTAGACCCAGCTCTTTTTTCATCCAAATCTGATTTTGCAACTAAATTCAATTTTGTTGAAATGTGTTTTTGCTCCTAAAAGGGATTTGTACTCCTAAATGTGTTTCCACACGCCTGCTAAATTTGCACTCCGTGCATTTTTGTACCCATAAGATTTAGATCCAAAAGGTGATAGTGCACCCTGCATCATTTACACAGAGTGAATTTACTTATAAATGTGATGCTGCACATTTGTGTTTATAAACGTTTTGCAAACCTATGCTATTGTTGCACCAATGGTGCTTTTTCACGTGAATGAGCTGCCATCCTATCACGTTCATGCACATCGATTACCTTCATGTGACAACTTTCTAGGGAAGTTTCTGTCTTTTTTTAGCGATTTTGCAACTTCATTTCATATTACACTATTGCCACACTACTATGATAACCAGATCGTGCGACCCAAAGCGGGACATTTTGCAAAAATAGAGGAAGGACTACAAATTTACAACAAGAAAGTGGCAAAGAATGACAGCCCTCATCCCCATAGACACACACAGAAGAGGCACTAAGAAAATAATTAAAATGTAATTTTTAAAACCAGCATCATACCTGTTAATTAAATTGCTTACTCATAACAGTTGCTTACTAGCCATGCTTTGGAACACCTAAAAAAGAGCCTCACACTGTTTTCAGTTTACCCTCTCAAAAAACCGGGACATGAGGCACTTTTACCGCAATCTGCCTGGACAACTGTTGAAAAACTATGACCATCCGGGCAAATCCGGGACGCCTGGTCACCCTAGTGTCACACTACTCCTGTTTAAGTTGTACTAAATGTGATTTTGCACCTCATTGAATGGGCATAACATAGGCCCCGCAGCTCCTGCGGTGAGGGGAAGCACCCAAGCTCCAGAGGGCCCACCCAGCACAGCACCCAGAGCTCCTGATTGAGTTGGAGGGGGCCCCTCCACTTACCTTGCAGGGAGGCCCCCTCAAGTTTCGTTATGCCACTGCCCGGAGGAGCAACCTTCGCATTACGGGAGTACCTGAATCCACCAATATCTCATGTATGGAGGGTTATGTGGAACAACTCAACCGGGAACTCTTTGGTGACATCCTCTCCCCCGTCTTCATTGTCGAGCGAGCGCATCACTCCCTTGGCCCCCGACCTGCCCCCGGTCTGCCTGCTCGCCCTATTATTGCAAAAATCCTGAAATTCAGAGACCGCAACCCTATTCTCCGTGCAGCACGTGAAAAGGGCAGGTTTTATCATCAAGGCAACTCGCTTTCCTTCTACTACACCATCGCGGTACAAGCAGCTCGCCGCAAAATTTCTTCCTGCAAAGCGGATGCTTCAAAACACTAAGGGCCTCATGTAGGTAAATAAATTTTACCGGTTCTAAAATACCGAGCCGTACCGAATCGGTAAATTAGAATCGGTAAGTTATATGTAGGTAAAAATTCGGTAACAGTTACCGATTCGGTAACATTCGGTAATCACGAATCGGAATTCACCGAATCGGTAAATACCGAGGTGGTATTTACCGAATCGGAAAATACCGAGGTGGAAGTTACCGAATCGCAAAATACCGAGGTGGTAGTTACCGATTCGGAAAATACCGATTCGGTATGTACGGAGTCGGTAAAGAAAATCACATGACTTGACGAAACAGCGAATCCAGTGCAACGACAGCCCACCCAACCTGGAACTGCCCACACCCAGGCAGGTGTACTCAATTAGCCGAAGTGGCCACACCCAGGCAGGTGGACATAATTAGCCGACCCTGGAGAGGCTTGGAGTGCAGAGGAGAGGCAGGGAGCAGTTGCATGTGCGAGCGGGTAAACGAACAGCATGTCCAGCCAGAGAACACAGAAAGACGGAGGGGAAAGGAGGAGGAAGCTGCAATTTAGCCCCAAGGAACTCCAGGTGCTGGTGGAGGAGGTCGTGAAGCAGCACCAGAAGCTGTTCGGCAGGCAATCCCTGCAAGTGCCTGAGGTGGAAAAGCGCAACATATGGCTGGCCATCCAGGCGCAGGTCAATGCTGTGGGAGTGACCCACAGGGACATTGAGGTCCTCAAAAAGCGCTGGTATGACCTGAGGATTGTAACCAAGAGGAAGATGGGCGACATCCAGAAGGAGGCCAGCCAGACCGGAGGTGGAACCAACAGGGCACCTGCCCTCACCGAACTGGAGGAGCTGGTGGCGGCCACAATCGAGCAAGAGAGCGTCGTGGGTCTTGGGGACGCCGACAGCTCTGCCAGAGCCGCAACACACCAAGGTAAGACGAAAGCACAGCAATGTATCCCCCCCTACCCCATCCCACATCCCCCAAATGTGAAACGAGAATCACACTGCAGTCCACACGTGTCAGTGCAGACAGGCAATGCATTTCGGGAGATGTAGTCAGGGCAACACTAAGCATGACGTAAATGTTACAGGGCAACAAGGCATGTCACGCACTCGAGGCACAAGGAGACAGGGGACATGTTGGAATGTGAAATTATTTATTGTGCCGCTTGCAATGCAGCCCTTCGGGGACACTGAGCCAATGTTGTATTTCTGTCCACAGATGTGACATCATGCAGGACAGGGCATGCTGCAGGAGAGACGGCACCACGGCAACATCAAACACCTCCAGCCAGCACAAGTACAGACCGGGGAGCAGGCCCACTGGCAGCCGCACCACCAACACAGCCAGCATCGCCGCACACAGAGCCAGCATCACCTCACCGTGAGCCAGCATCACCACCACCAGAGCCAGCCTCGCCACTCATGTTCGATTCACCGGCCACATCTCCGCTTGCATGCGTGAGACAGAGGAGGCGTCCAGCAGCCAGGCTACGAGCCTTGGACACCTCGTCAGACGACAGCATGGGCCCTGAAGACCGCACCGGGCCCCAGGAAGGGAGCCATGCTACTGTGCCCCACACCTCACAGGCAGCACAGACGGAAACAAGAGGGCGCCGCAGGTCGCGTGTCCAGAGTCCACCAGCACCCACTGACGGCCATGGTGTCTTCTTGGGGCTCGAGGGCCAAATGTTAAAGCAACAGCGCCTGCAATCAAAGGCAGTCATGTCAGTCCAGAGGCACATGCGGGTGATGAAGACAAGCATAGTCAACATGGACACAAACATTGGCGGCATGGCTGCGGGCATTCGGGACATGTCCCAGTCTATCCAGCAGTTGTGCAGCAAATTAGATGCTGACATCGAAGCACGGCGCCGGGAACGCCAGAGAAGGGACACTACCAGCAGGGCACTCAACCGTCTGGCAACTGCCACTTCCCTACTGTGCCGGCGCTCTGTGACGATGCAGGAGGGCCTAACACAGTGCTGCAGCGACCTGTCTCGGGGGATGGTGCAGGTGACAAGTGCACTAGGGGTGCTATTGACGAGTCAGGCGTCGACAACTGCTGCAGGGGATCCTGCGGAGAGCATCGACACCACCAGCAGCATCACACCCCCCGTCCCAGAAACACGCAGGAGCAGCAGGCGGCTTGGGGTTGGCTCTAGTGAGGATGCACAGGCCGTGCAATCCACCACTGCAGCGCGTATGCGCAAACATTGATGTCGCCCTGCCTCGCCACTTCACAATGGGTGACGTAACCCTGGACATACTCCTTGTATAGATGATATATTGCCAGATTGGCCTGATCATGTGTTCATGGCGTGGTGCCACATTAAACTACGTCATGACTGCTCACAACTCGCTGTGTCCCCTTACTTACTCAGAAATAGTTGGATGTGATCTCTGCCCGTCTCTCTCTCCCATCGATTGCAGTTGGCACTCTAGCTGCGTTGCCCTCTGGCTGGCCTGACTCATCCTCGTTGTCCTCAAAATATGTTAGTTCCACATCTGTACCTTTTTTCGTGGCAAGGTTGTGCAGCATTGCACAAGTGGCAATGATCTTGCAGCAGGTGATGGGTTTGTACTGGCGTGCGCCTCCGCTCTTGTGCAGGCAGCGGAACCTGCTCTTCAGTAGTCCAAACGTGCGCTCCACCACATTGCGTGTTGTTTTGTGTGCCACGTTGTATCGTCTCTCACTCTGGGTAGCTGGGTGTAGGTAGGGAGTGAGGATGAATGACCGGCATGCATATGCACTGTCGCCTGGATGGGTGAAAGGGAACCATCAGTCACATGCCTCTATACACTATGTTTGCATGTTTCAAGGGGCGTCACTGTTACTTACCTAGCAGGTATCCCTCTCCGAATTCTCCGGCACTCAGTCGTGTGTAAATCCCACTATTCTGGAAGATGTAAGAGTCGTGGGTGCTCCCAGGAAACTTTGCAACAATATCTGTGATGATGTTCCCTGCATCACAGATCACCTGCACGTTGATGGAGTGGGTGGACTTCCTGTTCCTGTAGATGTGCTCTGTATCTGCTGGTGGACAGATTGGGATGTGGGTACCATCAATACAGCCGAGGACATGGGGGAACTGTGCCATGTGATAAAAGTCAGTTTTTGTTTTCTGGAGTGCAGCCTGTGAGTTCGGGAAGCTTATGTAGTGGTGCATTCTCTGCATCATGGCATCCAGGAACTTCCTGAAGAAACGGGACAGGCAACTTTGGGATACCCCACCCACCGCAGCTATCACCACCTGATAACTGCCGGATGCCAACAGATGTAGGCTGCAGAGCACCTGCACATGTGGGGGTATGGCGTGCGCCCTTCTAACTGGCTGGTCCAGGAGTGGGTGTAGGTCCCTGATTAAGTCCATGATGGTTTCGGGGTGTAGCCTGTACCTCTCATGTATCTCTGCATCAGTCAGCTGGAATAGTGTGATGCGCTGTCTGTAGATTTGTTCCTCCCGTCGCCACACCCTCAGTCCTGCTGCCTGTAGACGTAGGCGCCTTGCAATGACGTACATAGCGGCCATGTTGTCCACGCTGTTGAATTTTGGGTTTGCTTTTATCCATTGTTGATGGTTACCACCTGCTTTTAGTCCGTGTTAATTACCGACTCTTAATTACCGATTTTAATGGATTTCTTAATTACCGACTGCTCCTACATGTCATTTTAAATTTTTACCACTTCATATTTACCACTTCATGTTTACCGATTCGTTAATTCTGTATTCGGTAAGTATGAATCGGTATTTTAGAATTCGGTAACTATGAATCGGTATTTACCGCCTCATATTTACCGAAAAGTGGTTTTTGGACTCCTACATCTCACTTGTCTGTATACCGGTCGGTAAAGGCATATTTACCGAAAATCGGCCGTTACCGACCGGTATTTCGCTACCTACATGAGGCCCAAAGTCTCTTACTCATTGGCCTACCCGGTGAAACTGCGGGTCCGGCAGGGCACAAAGATGCTGGTCTTCCCAGACCCTGGAGGCGCTCTTGCCTTTGCCAAAAAACTCGACAAATCGCTTTGCTCACCTACTGGTTCTTAGACCGCTGCTGCCGACCACCTGATCGACAATGATTAACTGGCTAAGTTGTAACTGATGTCCATTGTTTGCAAGTGCTATTGCTCTTTTGTGTGTGTTACACTGGTCTCCCCTGTTACCGCAGCTTTCCAAACCCAGCTGCCTACGGCTCACACATTGGGGCTCTTGTTGCCTTTTCAACTGTACTTATCTGACTGTTGTCTGATGTGATTATGGCTTGGCCACCCTGCGTCGCAGCAGGGGAGTGTGCTGAGCACCGCCATGCCCCCCGCGGGATGATTCCCTTGTTCGACATGATTTTCCTCCTTCCACGTTGCGGGTTCCTAGGGTGGGTAAGGGTGGCATCTCAGCCTGATTGGGGGGTTGGAGTGTGTGTGGGGGTGGTGGGTCTTTTGGTACTCTATTTTGGGATTGGGGAGGGGTGGTTTGGTTGGGGGGTTTTGGGAGCTGTTGCCTCCTATTGGGACTACGATGTTTGTTCTGACACCGTTTCATGCTCTTGGCTCCTTTTATGCATCAGTACATGGCCACTGGCCGCTCTAACCACGCTCTACACTAGGACAGTATGACAGACACTAACTTCTGGACGTAGAATGTGCACGGCCTCAATGACTTCCGCAAGGCTCGACTGGTGCACGCACATCTCATCCGCCACAAAGTGAGCATCTGTCTGCTACAGGAGACTCACCTGCTTCCGGCGTCTGCTGCTAGACTCTGCTCCCGACTTTGGGGGCAATCACACTCCTCTTTCTACTCTATTCTCATTCGCAGGGGACTCCCGTGGCACACTTCTCAGGTTGTTACGTACCCCGCTGGGCGCTTTGTTATTCTTCACGGCTCCCTTCTGGCCCAACCCCTGACGATTGCTGTTTTATATGGTCCGAATACTGACGACCCGGACTTCTTTGCTAAGGTATGGCATCACATCTCATCCTTCGGCCCTGCGGCGCTCCTCTGGGCAGGGGACTTCAATGTCACGTTGTCCGCTGACATGGATCACTCCGGCCCCCATGCTTCTCACCCGCGCGCCGCTGCGCTCCTCAGCTCCATTCTCACAGAGAGTTCACTGTTTGATGCTTGGCGCCACATGTGCCCTGCAGTCCGCGAGGGCACGTGTGTCACTGGCACACATGGCTGTTGGTCTCGTTTGGATCTGTGGATCACCTCTCCGGACGTCCTCTTCTGGCTCACCTCTGTAGACCATAAAGCGCGTACCCTTTCAGATCATGCACCGGTTCAGCTTAGCCTCAGGCTACCGCATTCTACTCAGCACGCTTTTTCGTGGCGGCTTCCGTCTAATGCATTACGTGACACTGTTTTCTGCGACGAGATCCAGACCGCGATTACTAACTATTTTGAGCTTAACGAGGGTTGTGTGGACTCTCCCTCCAACCTCTGGGAGGGGTTCAAAGTCGTCATCCGCGGTCAATGTATCTCCAAACAATCTGGGGTCCTACGCTCTATTCGTGGCGCTCTTCGTAAACTTGAAGCAGAAATCAAGTCCCTGGACTCCTCCCACGCTCTCAATCCTACTCCTGATACACTCGCTTGTCTTCGGGAGAAACACACTGAATTTGCAGAGGAGGCCAATAGAGAGCTCTCTTTCCTGGGCAGAGAGGCCCGGGCACGTCGTTTCGGTGAGGGGGACTGGCCCAGTAAGACTTTGGCCAACCTCCTTCGTCTGCCTCGTGCGGCGTACTTTATAACAGCACTTCAGGATGGCGGCCCGGCTCGGATCACCTCCACTGAAGAAATTAAGTCGAGATTTACTGATTTCTACGCGCACCTGTACACCTCGGGGTCTACCCCTCCACACGAGGTCATTGACCAGTATTTTGATACCCTTGAACTACTATGGCTCGAGAACCATCACTGGGAATATCTCAATCAGCCTTTCTCGAAAGAGGAGATACTCACCGCCATAAATGGTATGCCTGGTGACAAGGTCCCTGGTCTGGATGGCCTGCCTGCCTCATTCTATAAGACTTTCGCACCGCTTCTCGTGCCGCATTTGGCTGCCATATATAACAACTCTTTTGAGAGCGGTCACTTTCCACCTTCGCTTCGCGAGGCTATGTTATTTCTTCTACTCAAACCGGATAAACCCCCGATCTCTGCGACTCCTATCGCCTTTTGTCCCTCATAAATACGGATAATAAAATGTTTGCCAAATTGCTTGCTTCACATCTTCTCCCTCTCATGCCGAATATCACCCGCCCAGACCAGTCCGGCTTCATTCCCGGCCTTGCGACATCTCAGAATCTTCAGACTATTTTCTCCATCCTCCATCAGATAAATCCAGCGTTCCCTGCTGTGGCTGCGCCGCTGGCTGCCCTGCTGGATGCAACCAAGTCATTCGACACCCTCGAATGGCCCTTTCTATTATCCCTTCTTGCACGTCTTGGCTTCAGCTCGGTCTTTATTCGCAAGATCTCGCTCCTATACACTCCTCCTACTGTCCGTCTCCCGATGAATGGCCTCATTACAGATCCCATCCCTATTGGACGTGGTACCCGTCAGGGGTGTCCGCTCTCGCCTATGCTCTTCGCCATTGCAATGGAGCCATTGGCGGCTAGACACCGTCAACAACACACACAGAGGGGCATTGGGTTTGCGGCCCGCGCCCTATTGGTTTCCATGTATGCCGACAACGTTACTCTTTATGTCCGCAACCCCCAAGAAAATCTCAGTCCTCTGGTGCGCAAGGTCATCAGGTTTGGCGGCTATTCCGGTGTTCAGGTGAACTGGAACAAATCGGTCCTCTTCCCTCTCACTGACGCCACTAGGCCCTTCACCCCGGACTACCACTTTGTGTGGGCGGATGGCCCCACTTGTTATTTGGGGGTCTGGCTGAGCAGAGATGTCGACGAACTTTGGCGAGCCAACTCCGGTCGCACGGTGGACTGGCTCGAGTCGAAGATTCCCATATGGAGCCGACTGCCTCTGTGGCTGGCCGGTCGAGTAGCTATCGTCAAGATGGTATTACTGCTGAAATTTTTATATTTATTCCTGAACATCCCTATTCCTCTCACTGCCCACTTTTTTCGCAGGGTCTGCTCCCTGGTCATCGCTCTCATCTGGGCTGGCAAACAGCCGAGGATCGCTTATGATACTCTTAACACTTCCGATGGTATGTGGCGGCCTCGGCACCCCCAACATCCAGCTTTACGCATTGTGTGCCCAGGCCAGCTTCTTGCATTTCTGGCTTCACCCTACCCCTTTCCAACCGCACGTTGCGGTCGAAGCCAGTCTCGCTGCCACGTGGCCGCTCAAGACGGCCCTGTTTGCCCCGGCCAAACTCCCACGCAATGAGATAGATCCGATTGAGACTTTACGCTGGGCTTGGGAGGGCATGCGCCGCCTTTCCGATGCGCCCACACTCTCAGCCTCAACGATGCTGATCGTTCGGCACCCGGCTTTCCCTCCTCTACAGCCCTCTGGTATGGCTAAACATGCCACCCATTTAGGGTTAACCACAGTTGCAAATCTCTACCCCGGTAACACCTTTTACTCTCTCGCGGACGATTCCGGTCCTATGGACACTTTTCTCTTCTATCAGTTACGTGCAATCTGCAGGAAGGTGCATCCCACGTTCTCAGCCTCCTCCCTCGATGAGCCCGCTGGATTTTCTGTATTTGTCTCCTTCCCCGCGGAAGTTGGTAGCCAAACTCTACACCCTCATGCTGGCGGCTTCATGCCCGCGCAGCATGGAGTGCGGACCTAGGTATAGACATCCCCCAGGCTGACTGGATTTACTGTTGCAAGCAGACTAACGCTTGTCTCCAAATTACCGCCTGCGTCTAATTCATTTTAAATACTTGCATAGTTTGTATCACACCCCCAACCAGCTGAATAAGCTGGGACTTATTCCAAGTGATAGATGCATGCGCTGTTCTGCACCTGCGGTGGACTTCTCACACCTTGCCTGGCTCTGTCCTAGGGTCTCTGCTTATTGGCGAGAAGTCTGCACAGCCATCTCAGAGATCACCTCCTCGCCAGTTCAGCCCACTCCCGCACTTTGCCTCTTAGGCATTGTCAAATTCTGCCCGGATGCCTCGCGTCGTCTGACCGCCATGCTGCTTATCCTTGCATGGCGTAGGGTTTCTATGTGCTGGGGTTGCAAACCTGCACCTAAGTTCGCCCAATGGCTTGAGCATGCATCGCATTGTCAGACTATACTGTCTGAATTCTGGGACCTCATGCCTGCTAGATCTCGCCCACTCGATATCTGGCGCCCCCTTGTGTCATACCTCCTGTCCCGTACCTCTCCAGGCTCTCCTGCGCTCCCCACCGGCTCTCCGCTCCTGGCGGCTGCTGATGGCGGTCAGTAATTTGCCTTTTTTCTGCCCCTTTTCCTTTCGGCTGGTCCAGTCTCCTCTGCTATAGTCTGAGCCCCCTGTAAATTGCCATTATCATCTAGTCAAGGCCAAGACATACCTGCCATGCTACTGTCCTCCGATATTGTGTGCTAATAATTCACACTGTAACACTCATTGTGTCTTTTGTATATGGTGCTATGTCCTATTGCAAATGTAACCTGTCTAGTTGCTTTGATCAATAAAGGTTTTTTGTAAAATCAAAAAAAAACAAAAAAACTCATGTCTTGCACGTATATGTTTTCAATATATTTTGTGTATGCCTTCAGTCACGAAACACATGGTTGGTGGCAATTTTTTTAAGAAATAGAGGAAAAATGATGGGTTGTGGCTCCCGCCCTTTGCTGATGGAGCATTGTAATCTGAAGCATAGTATCACTATGTCTTACCTCTTCAAGCTACTGTAGTTTGGCAGCATGATGATCATGAAACCTTGTAAGTGATACTGTATATAATAGGCTACCAACACAACAGCTTTTCACAATGAAACCACTACTTTGTGCACTATTTGTTCCTGTGTTACAGTGAAAACTGGTAACCATGTTGTCTGCCTGGGGTCTTTTTTGTGCCCCATTCAAGGTTGTCCTTTTCTCTACCCATGCCATGCTAATCAATATACACCATTATAGAGAAGATTGCCATTCTTCTCAAAGGAATTTTGGAAACGTTTGTAAAGAATGTTGCATTTTATAATGCACATCGCCCCTGCAGGATTTAAGAAAACAACATTAATATTTTAGTGACTTTTTCACTTTTTTGCGGGGGGGGCTTCAGAACAGGATTGACATTATGGTTGTTCCTATTATAACAGTTGCTATTAAGAGGCGCAATTTATACTTCTGGTGGAGCGACCTTTGTATGGGGTATTGTCCATTATCTTGAGCTTAAAGGAATATTGTTCCCTTTGCATGCTAGAACATAATTTGTTGCAAAGTTATTTCAAGGCAACTACTTTTTTTGGCAGTTCTTTAGGCCTGGTGCTTCCTGCACCATTATAGCTCAGTCATCTCCTATAAGAACTGCTCAATGTAAGAAGCTAACAATTATTTTATTTTGATTTACTACAGCACAGATTCCTGACAGGGTAATTACAAGCAATAACTAACGGCCAGAAACGCAAAATGTGATTTCACAAAATTGAATTTCTAGCCTTAAGCTGCAAAGCGTATAATAATGCCATACACTCGCGCAAGATTAGGATTCAATTAATCGTTTTTCAGGTATATGTCATCGACATATGAAAATGCATCAGGGTCTTTTTCATTCAAGGGTGACACAATACTTGCCGAAAAAACACCAGGACTATTCTTGTACCCCAAAGGCAATTGTGCATAGTGCCTCTGAGTGCCAAGGGTGCTGAATGCGGAGAAGTCCTGGCTCTCAGGAGCCAGGTTGTGATCAAAAAACCATTGGAAATATCCAAAGTCATTTTAAATCTTTAACGTACGATAATATTGATCAATGCTGTACAATGCGTGTTTTGCACTGTATATATACGGGTAGGACTATTCAAATGTCTATAAACCAAAACAATGCGATATGAGCTTGCAGGTTGTAAAATCAGAGAGAGAGGATTATTCATCACAGAGACACAGGGTTAAATCATACCCTGATATTCCAATTGAATCAGAATCTCTTTAACGGATGCCTTTGCATCACCTTTAATTGGATTTTGAGGCTGTGTCTGAGAAACAGAGGGAACCGGCACAACGTGAAGGAGAATCCTTATCCCAACCAGCCAGGTTGTGATATAAAGCAGGAGCTAAGGCCAGAGCCCACTCCGAAGCACAGGCATGCTTAGTCTCATCAGGGACATATTGCGAAAAGGAAAGAACTATTCCACCCTCACCACGAGGACAAGCAAGAACAAAGGAGGGAGGCCTACCGACCTCCGCTAGTAAAATGTTAAATGACGATGTCAAGTTTTCCCCCCAAAAAAGCATTTATGGTGCGCTTAAAGTCACCTATCTGAATATCAATTTGTTAAACTCCATCAGGGGTTGCTATGTGGGTGTCTGCAGTCTCAACAGTGACGAAGGTATCCATTGCTTTTGCTTTCAAAAACTGGTGGAGTGTCTGGCGCACTACAGTAATTTCCACTGCGCTGTCGAGGAGAGCCACCACCCAACTCCTGTCCAGGAGGAGAGTTAGATAAATGGAACCTCTAAGGAGTTTAATATTCGAACGATCACGTAAATCGTATCTACATTAAGTCTGCTATGCGGATCTCCACAAAGTGCAAAAAAACTCCGCAAGTGAGTGCTTTGGATAAATGCTGTTCGCAGTGATTTTCAGTGCCAGGTGCTTGTCTGCACTGTGCAATCATCGTGAACGGCACCATGCACAGGAGGTGGATTTTCCTCACTCGCTCGCCAACTTGACATTGACAAACGCGAGATGGAAATCTCTGCAAACTCCGCAAGCGGAGTTCACCGCCCAAACTGTATCTACATGTAGAAGCGTCAGGTTGTGGCGAACCACCATGAGACCTAGGCTTCTGTTGTTGCTTATTTTTGTCCCAAGTCTTTTTAGAAAAAAACGGATGTCCTACCTTTGCTGGAGGGGACTTTCCCTGAGACTGTGGGGAAGGTCTAACCCCCAAATTTTGCGTCCCGAGGACGTATACACGTCAGCCATAATAATCGGCAACTCGCGTTCCTGATCCAGGTCAGGCACCGTCGAAAGGCATTGGCAAACAATCAATGCTGCTGCTTCACCTTTAACATTAGAAAGAATCATACCAGAGACTATTGGAAAAGTGCCCAACAATTTCATCCCCAGATCTAGAGCAGTACCTGCCCCATGTTCATCTTTTACCTGTTTAAGAACGCTCAGAAGAACGCTCATAGAGAGGGGTGCCATAAGAAAGTGTATACACTGAGGCAAACACCATCCCCCAGGTGTTGTATTTGGCCAAAGGAGGAATTAGACCACTAGGTAAGAACATAGTAAGAATCCTAGGCTTCTCAACAGGACCCGTAAGCAGTAATGTTACCAGCTGGTTAGCACTTACGTATTCAATCTCAGGAGGAAGGGAAGATGTATTAAGAATCAAACTTGTGTTCTAACAGTGACTCAGTACCCTAATTGCTATACCAATAACTGTATTTATTTGATCACCTGTTCGTGCATGTACCATTATATAGGGATAACCACAAGACCATTCAAGAAGCACACAAGTGCCTACTTAGACGCCGCCCCTGTGCGCTGACGTCAGTTCATTCTATTTCCGCGCCAGCCTAGCGCAGATCGTAGAGAGCTTGCCCCTTAGTAATTTTTTGACTAAACTTTTTTTTAAATCTTTTGTCAGCCTCTTTTTTCGGGTCTTCGACTCCTGATGCGCGAGGGATGTCCCACCGTTGGACCGGCTTCAAGCCTTGCGACTCCTGTCACAAGCTGATGTCCGTGACGGACCCGCACCTCGTGTGCCTCTGGTGCCTGGAGCGCGACCACAACCCAAAGTCATGCTCCGGCTGTCGGGCCACGAATCCGAAGTCTTTGCTGGAGCGGTCCAGACAGCTTTTGGAGGCCAGCAGTCATCTCCGTGTCGCTCCCAGTCTTGCTCGAGGGGAAGGTTTCGAAACCGGTCGCGGAGTCACCACACCTCGTCCAAGTCTTCGCACTCGTAAGTCGAAGCACAAGAAGAAGGCAACGTCACACGACCTTCCCCGACACCCCCAGCGCTGGCTGTGCCCCCGGCCGATGCTGTTCCCATCCTCCTCCCCAGGATGGACCCGAAGCCTGACCGACGCAGGAGGGAACTTTTGTCCCCTTGTTCATCCCACGTGTCACCTATTGCCCTGAGGGTGGTGATGAGGACCGGGAGGGGTCGCTGGACACTTTGACAGACCAGCTGGAAGAACTGGACTGGAGAGAGGAATTGGGTGACGCCAGTGGTCTGGACGCCTCCCAAGACCTTGGCATGCTTTCTCCCCCTACCATCACTACGGAGGAGGAAACATCCTATGCAGTGGTGGTGCGTAGGGCAGCCGAGGCCTTTGGCCTGGTGCTCCCTACATGGGCAGTCAGGACTAACCTCCTGACAGAGGTGCTTCAACAGGCGGCACCTTCCTCTGAACCCCTCTTTCCCTTCAATGATGCCCTCACTAATGTCATTCTGTGCACTTGGTCCAAGCCCAGCACAGGGGCTCTTGTGAAACAGACAATTGCCTGCCACCACCACCTAGCTCAGGGCGATCCCATTTTCCTCACCCAACACCCTTTCCCTGAGAGCTTGGTGGTCCAAGCTTCTTCTTCCAAGGGTGCATTCCCTTCTGCACCCCCAGACAGGGAATCCAAGAAGCTGGATCATCTTGGGAAGCGCATGTTCTCTTCCTCCGGCTTGGCACTGTGGTTCGTGAATACCGAGTGCTTCTTGGGCCGTTACACCCATACAGTCTGGGATACGGTTGCGCAGGTGCTGCCTCCGTGCCCAGAGGAGGCCCGGGCCCTTCTCTCCCAAGCAGTGGAGGATGGGAGAGGCACAGCCAAATTCACATTCAGATGTAGATTGGATACCACTGACTCACTAGGCAGAACGAATGCCACATTGGTAGCCCTTCGGCGCTATGCCTGGTCGAGGACCTCTGGTTTTTCGGGGGATGTTCAAGGAACCTTGCTGGACATGCCATTCGATGGCTGTCACCTTTTTGGTGAACAAGCAGGCTCGACACTGGAGCGCTTCAAGGATTCTCGGCCTACGGCCAGATCCTTAGGCCTCGCATCCTCCCGTCCACCACAGTCTGGCTTTCGCCCCTTTCGTGGCTACGGAAGGGGCACCCCACAACATTCAACCCATTCCAGCCACCCGCTTATGCAAGCTGCCCAGCCTTTGCGTGGTAGTGGATGGTCCACCCATTTACCCCCTGCAGCAGCCTCCAAACCCTCCTAGTCTGAATTTTCAGGCCCATCAGCGGCCAATGGGTAGCAGGATTCGCCATCACCTCCCCCACTGGCAACCCATCACGTCAGACAGATGGGTTTTACAGATAGTCCAAAGGGGCTGCTCCCTCCCCTTCAGGACTACCCCCCCCCCTTCCATGCCACCGTCTTTCGATCGCTTGTCGAAGGATCATTTGGCGATTCTCTGCCGGGAAGTGTCAGCTCTCTTAGCCAAGGGGCTATTGAGAGGGTCCCTGTGCCAGAAGTAGGTTGTGGTTGCTATTCCCGCTACTTTCTGGTGCCCAAGAAGGACAAAGGCCTGCATCCTATCCTGGGTCTCGTGCCCTCAACCACTTCCTCCACAAGGAGAAGTTCAAAATGCTCACCTTGGCTCAGATTCTATATGCCCTCCAACCTGGAGACTGGATGGTGGCGTTGGATTTGCAGGATGCCAATTTTCACATTCCCGTCCTGCCAGTCCACAGAAGTTACCTACGGTTCATGGTAGGCCACGAACATTTTCAGTTCACCATGCTCCCCTTCGGCCTACCCAGTATACCTGGGGTGTTCACGAACGTAATGTGGTGGTCGCAGCTCACTCGTGCAGATCAGGAGTTCCAGTCTTCCTCCTATCTCAACGACTGGCTGAAGAAGGTGGGCTCACCCGAGGCTGTCGTCTCCCACCTCCAGACTACGGCCGACCTCCTGCATTCGCTGGAGTTCGCAAGCAACGTGCCAAAGGCACGCCTGTCCCCCTCTCAGTTGCTCCCTTTCATCGGAGCTGGACACAATGCAGTTTCAGGCTTATCCTCCCGAACAGCAAGTCTGGGATATTCAGGCTATGATACTGCTGTCTCAATACAAAAGGACCCTACACATGAAGGGAGGGTGTGGGAGGGGGGGTCCGAGGGATATGTTTAAAGACCAACTACAGTATAAATCCCCAATCAACAGACATAATACAAAGGATACTGTGGGTCTAGAGTTCTGTGTGACAAAAAACTGATATAACGGAAAGAGTAAAGCAAAAGACCATCTGGGGCTTGCCCAAAAAGTTAAGTTCCCATCACCCACCAGAGGTGGCTTATCATCATCTGGGAACTGTGGACTTAACCATAGAAACCAACCACGTGCTCTATGACTCGGAAAAACCGCAATGGAGGAGGCTAAAGCTGAGCGCTGTGTGAAGTCAGTACCTGCAGTTAGACTAAGAGATTGTCTCATAATAGCGGCAGTACTTTAGACAAAGCAAAATAAGTGCAACAAGGCGTCTAGAGGTAGCACCGTTTCAAAAAGACACACAAAAATCCACAAAAACAACGGAGGAACACGAAAAGAAACTCACCTGTCCATCGGTACCCCGCTCTGGCAACTGAGCTGGAAGGGGAAGTAGCGAACCGACAGGGGGAGTGTCCTTATAAGCTCCAATGAGCATCCTTCCGTGCTGTTTGCTACGGGGCGCACGAAGGTACAAAATACCTCCTGTGATGTCACGTAGTCAGGGAAACTGGGAAATGTAGTGTTGAATGCGGTTACGTTTTTATCCTTGAGTGATCGAAGTCAGAAGAGATCTTGAGAAACAAGTGCAACGTCTCAAAACAGCGTCCGATCATTATGAGAGTTCATAATATGCTCACACTAAAAGGAACAGGGTTTGGGTTAATAGCAGATCGATGTGTCCATATTAGCTCTTCTGAGCGTACCATCGTGTTGTAAACTATGGGGCGCTCAGAGGTACACAATACCACGTGTGATATCACGTGTATCTAGATTGCTGGGAGTTGTAGTGTCGGGTGTGTTTCACAGTTTCTGTTGATTGATTAGTAAAAAACGGGAAGAGGACACTATGTGGTCGGATATTACTAACACCGTGGGATCAGTATGGTAGTTCAAGACTCGTGGACACTAAAATGCGCTTTAGTTTAGATTAGGAGTGCACCTTGAAATATGAAATTGAGAAGAGCTCTATGGACTTGAATGCTAGTCTTATTAGATAAATGAATGTAACTTTATTGAGTAGACTGTGGAAATATGGATTTTTATGGTCGGTTATGTCCCCTATCTTGGACCCCAACGGTTTCATGTATAAGTCACAAGTACATGTATGTTCCCTCCAGTTCCAGTTATGAAGACGCAAATACATGTGCGTCCACCGTCAACATGTCCTCTTTCAGATCCGCCATGAATGGGCCGGATATTCTATTCCTAAGTATGAAAGGCCACCGGCTTTATATGGTTCATTTATCCCATTTTACAGTCCAGGCGAGTAGGCCCTGATTCTGCCACCAAGCCTTTTCTTGCCTTCTGCCTCTGAAAGCTCCAGTCTGAGCCTGCATCTGTGACCATGAACTTTGTCTTACTCCCTGCGCGGCTAACGGTGCCTGATCCAGCCCGTCGCCTGCCAAAAACTGTATTTCACCTTCGAGATTATCTCCTTCGCTCCTCATCCGATGCATTCCTGTCTAGTAGTTTAGGTAAACATTCCTCCAGCTTCCGTGCAAAGGGGCCAGGCCTCGCTGCCCTCATGCAAGTAATTCATAGCCCTGTTACCATGGAATATTCCTACCCCCTCGCATCTAGTGTAGACACTTAGACGCTTGTACACGCACTAACAGTCAGTATAGTCAGTATAGAATAAGATTCTATCCTAAGAGACCTCTCTTTTTGGATAACACAGTTCTTTAAACATAGGATATTAGATATGATTTGGGATTAGGTTGACATAACCCCAGACTTTTGTCTCCACATGTAGAGCTAAATGTCAAGTTCCTTTCTCCTTCTAGTTGCACGTCAAATCACACGTCATGCTGCTGCGCGCGCATCTCTGCCAAGTATTCTTGCTGACATTGCGAAATTCTTTCATGGAACCACCCATTTGTGACATCATACCTAATGACGTTCTTTAGTTACGCCTAGTTACACCCATTTTAGTTACGCATGTATGCCTTTATCTCTGTTATCAACTGTTACGCCTCCTGCATCTGTTTCACTGTAATGCCTCTTCTATAAAAATGATTACCTGTCAATAATGTATTGTCCCTTCCTTCCTGAACTTTCGTGGTGATGGAATAGAAGGCCCATAATTCGAATTATGTTCCTATGTATAGGAATAAAGCCCGTTCCGAATCTCTAATACCACGGATTCTGCCTCTTATTTTATTGAGCTATTCTTATTAATTTTCCGCATCAAATTAAGTACCGGTAATTAAATTATTTACCACATATATGGCGCCCGAATAGGGACACTTTCTCATCTCACGCGCCGGAGGTGCGTTGCAGGCCCGGTCTCCTGCCACAGCTGGACGGACAACAACGCGTACCCACAGGATTTCCTGTATCTCCCTCCTGCCGGGCGGGGGTAACTGAGGCTGCGATCAACACCCAGACGAGGCGGTGAGAAGTGCGAAGTATCCCGACCAGAGCCTAGCTGAGAGAGCAAGATCCGAGGTATACAGAGGCCCACCAAGTTCCGAAGTTCCGAAGTTTCGAGTCGAGTCCAGTCCGGTCCAAGTCCAGTTCAGTTCAGTTCCGAGGCCTTCCGTTCCGAGCTACCCGGTGAGTACCATTGCCGGGGAGGCGTTCTGACGTGCACATAGGTTGTGCCGGTCAAGACGGGTCTGGGTACACAAATCCGGTCTGCACTGTTTCAGCAGTGTATCTGTACTGTTTAGCAGTATATCTAGTATGTCTAGTATATAATTCAGAATTACCTAGTTAGTGCCGAGTATTATGCTTAGTGACTAGTTCCCTAAATGACCATCATTGTTGTTCATTAAATGTTAAATGTTAAATGTTTTAAATACGTTCTGCATATTGTGGTGTGAATGACTGTTCATTATTGTGTTTTGTTGTATTAAACGTGTTCAAAATTAGGTCTCAGATCAGTTCTCAATATGCCGCTCTTTTCGAAATTAAGACAGATCAAAACTAGAAAAGGGGTACTCGAAGAAGCTGTTCCCATTCCTCCTAGGGACACTCCAGGGTACTTCATGTATCATAAACATGGCCTAGACGCCATATTATTTCTTGATTTATGGGTAGACTACACCAAGGAATTACCAGAAAGTCAGAGGTGGCCCGCAACTGGGACCTGGGATGCAGATTGCATCATGAAAGTAGAGGAAGAATTATGGAAAAAGAAAGCTAGACAATCACAGAAAGATGCCATTGAATTATGGCGTAAAGAATCGTATAGACGTACAGAAAAAGCATGCAGACAGGAAGAGAAGAGTAAGGAGAATTCAAATAAAGTCCGAGAAAATCTATTAATTGAAGAAGGTACCCGAGCAAAAGCAGAACAAGTAGACAGACAAAGAAATGCCCTTATGAATGGTATGTATCCTCTTCTGGCCGAAGGGTTACCTAAGGCTACTCTGGAGATACCCAAAGACTTGCCACCTCCATTGTTTCCGATAAAAGCACATCCCAAAGGGCATCCCAGAACCGCAGAAGATGTTTTCCTTTCCTCTTATTTAGACGACGCAGCTCCCGAGTATGCTAATACTGCACCACATAGACCGCCTGCCGAGGGGGTTCAACGCCAAGACCCTCCGTCTGTACCTCCGCAACAACAAACTCCGACACAAGTTCCGGCAAGCACATCTGTTTCTACAGCTGTACCCACACCTATGGTTGCTATATCACGTTCAACGAATCCTTTCACATCCAGCACCCCAGGAGGTGCTACAGGAGGTACAACAAACATTTTTTCCACGCCACCCAGAGTAAATAAACTTTCCTTTCAAGAATTAGCCCACCAACGTACGCCCAAACTAGTAACTCCCGACATGCTTAAGGAACTTCTAGTAGATTGTAGATATGACCCTGTGCCCGGCAAAGAGGACGAAATGCTGCTGGCATCATTACGTATCCGGCGAGCTGCAATATATTTAGGGAGGCTACCAGGAATGACTACACATTTAGAAAATATATATCACTTTGTCCAGTCAGGGCGAGATTCAGAAAGTATTAATAGAGCCATGTAGTACCAGAAAGTGGAGATACAGGGGGAACTGTTACGTTTCCTCATAAATTGTGTGATCAGAAATCAAGACCGACCAGGGGTAAATCCGGAAGAAATGCGAATTCTTAACACATGGAGTCGGAATATATCAGAGGGGAGACATGATAAACTACTAAGTATAGTAGCTATGTGCCGAAAGATCCGCAAAGAAGTAGAACGAATACACGAAGAGAGATTAGCGGTAGACCAGCCTGAACAAAACGAGGAGGAGGAAGAATTAGAACTGCCCACAGGACAGTTAGAAACCATGGCCTATGTAGGTAGAGGAAGATCTTGTAATAATACTAGATGCTTTACTGATCCGATACGTTCGATACGTCCAGTTAATAACAGAGAT
Source organism: Triturus cristatus (assembly GCF_964204655.1). NCBI lineage: Eukaryota > Metazoa > Chordata > Amphibia > Caudata > Salamandridae > Triturus > Triturus cristatus. The sequence continues at coordinate 911,009,102 of NC_140584.1, forward strand.
GTCCAAACCCCTATAATAAATATAAGGTCCCCCGAACATTCGTTCCAAGCCGCTGACAAATTACTCCGAGAACGAAGGGGTTATCATATACTAGATTCTATGGACGAACAAGAATTAGCCAGGTCAGCCGTTCACTGGGTTGACAGTCCCGGAAAATATAGTGATGATACACTAGCGCACACGTTTTTGAACCTCACCCCAGATGAACAGCGTTTAGCTGGTATCTACATGATTCAACAACTCCTTATATTATATAAAAGCCAACACTCCGATCCTGGTCCCTTACCTGATATATTAACTGAATTACTCACGAATAAATGGAGAGGTTCAGGTACTGAGTTAATTAGAGAAATACTAGAATCCAGAAAGCAATACATTCTTTTTGTATGCCCCGAACATGTCTCACTGCCCATCAAGGAAAGAACGACGTATTATATGGATAGACAGAATCCCTTACGCGAAGTCCACCCGATAAAAGGTGATGACAATCAGTTTAAACGTGTGTTTGTATACACACCCATATCTAAAATGGAACTATTAGAAATGAAGAAAGTGGTACCCAGTCATGACAAAGACCCAGCGGGTTTCCACCGTGAAATTAAAGACATGTTGCTCATGGGAGAGTATACCTATCCCGACATTATGAAAATATTAAAGGTATTAATGCCTGCGGGCATTTACGAAAAACTCAAAGAAAAGGATTGGGAGGTGGGAGACCAAAAGATAGATTGGACAGCATTAGAAAACGAAGAAACAGCTCGAGGTCCAGGTTTAGGGCTTGGGGAAAAGACCAAAATACTACCAGGTTTATTAGTACAGGTACTGCCACGTTTATTAACTACGAAAAAGGAAGACTGGGGTGCAATCTCAGCCTGTAAACAAAAGCAAGATGAAGACACTAGTGATTTCTATGCCCGATTCGAAAAATGTTTCGGTATAAATAGTGGAATAAAAGCAAGTAGCGAATCGTATCCACATCTGTTTGTGACAAAATTAGTTGAAAATGCCCTGCCCCAAGTTAAGAATAGAGTATTGAAATTCGAGAGTACCTGGCAAGGTAACACTCCGTCACAAATGTTACAAATGCTACAGTACCATCACAATAGAATTAGAGAGGAACAAGAACATGAACAAAGACGCATGAAAGACACGAAAATGAAAATGCTAGTTTCCCAGACAGTTCCAGCTGACGGTCATAAAAAGGGTATGACACAGTCCAGTGTTTCAGCAGGTTCTGTAAAAGGGACATGCAACTATTGTAAACAGCCAGGTCATTATGTACATGATTGTCCAGTTTTAAAACATAATATCGCCATAGGTAATACAAAAGAAAGACCACGGCCACTTAGACAGGATCAGAACCAACAAGAAGCCCCGCAGCATGCACAGGCCATGCCAGCTCCGCAACAGTCTATGCCAGCTCCACCACCGCAGCCTATTGCTGCCACACCAACAACGACACGACAGATGTACCAGACCGCACAGTATGACTACCCTGATTATCAACGATACTCATGAAACAGCCTAGAGAGGGAAGTTGGCTTACCCCTTATCGAGGTCCCTGTAGATCAAGAAGGACCTTATGTACACAGTGAACTATTAGGCCAAGATAGAAAATTTTTACTTGATACAGGGGCAAGCCGAACAACCATAAAACGTAGTGAAGTTCCAGGGGCACCCCTCTCAGGCTCACAGAATATTTCCCTTGGTTTTTCAGGAAAACCTATCATTAACGAAGTATCACAGCCTCTTCCACTTACGATTGGTCCCTTGACACGAACTACAGATTTATTGCTTACTAAATCATGTCCAGAAAACCTGTTAGGTATAAAAACATTGAAAGCTCTAGGAGCTATAATATGTTGTTCTCCGGAAGGAGTAAGATTGTTTTTACGTGATTTCAAAGGGCACTATGTGTCCCGAGACATGGATCACCGACTGCAGACTTTACCCACACATTTATGGGCACAAGGCCCTACAGATGTTGGTTGCATGAACATTACACCATATCGAGTCACACTAAAGACAGGAGTGGTACTACCACGAATGCGACAATACAAGTTACCCCCAGATGCTGTAGTGGCTTTACTGCAAATCATTGACGAGCTTATTACCCAAGGAGTGGTTGTGGAAACCGACTCCAATGTATGTAATTCCCCGATAATTCCGATTCTTAAACGAACTGATCCAAAAGCCCCGCCAGTATATCGATTGGTTATTGATCTGCGCGAATTAAATAAATGTATTGTACCACAATACCCCGTAGTTCCAGACATTTCTTCATTACTGACAGCCATTGATTCCGAAGCAACATTCTTTACTGTAATTGATCTCAAGAATGCCTTTTTCAGCGTCCCAATAGATCCGGAAAGCCAATACTTGTTCGGATTTAGTTTAAATGGACGAAGCTTTAAATTCACACGCGCACCTCAAGGATTCACAGAAAGCCCCAGCATCTATAGCCAAGCACTGAAACGAGAACTTGACAGTATCCACATGCCAGTCAACACTGCACTGCTTCAATATGTCGATGATCTGCTGATCACCGCTAGAAGCGAACCTGAATGTGAAAAAGCCTCACTGACGGTTTTACAATTTTTGGCCGAAAAGGGGCACAAGGTGTCCCCTTCTAAGCTGCAATTCTGTGTTCAGCGAGTTGTTTACCTTGGGCACTCGCTGTCCAAGGAGGGAAGGCAGCTTACGTCAGATCGCATCCAGTTAATTGCTAACATGCCAATACCCAAGACACAAAAGGAGGTACGGGCTTTTATAGGCCTCACTTCATATTGTAGGCAGTGGATCCCTCAGTATGCATTTTTAGCAAAACCACTCATTCAGTTGACAACACAGGAGGCAGCCACATCGACTGTCCTCCCTTGGACTCAGGAACATACACAAGCTTTTGAAAGCCTAAAGAAAGCTTTATGTCAAGCACCTGTTTTAGCAACACCATGTTACAATAAACATTTTACGCTCTTTGTTACAGAACGCGAAGGTACTGCCTTGTCAGTACTCACACAGGAACAAGCAGGATCACACAAACCATGTGCTTATTTTTCTAGTACATTAGATCCCGTAGCTCAGGCTCTGCCTGCGTGCCTGAAATCAGTGGCAGCAACAGCTTTAGCAATCAGACAAAGCGATGCCATAGTGTTAGGACATCCATTGACAGTACAAGTACCACACGCCGTAGAGGTTCTTGTGAACCGAACGCAAACACAACACTTGACTATAGCAAGACTCACCGGTTACGAATTACCATTGTTTCAGCCACACATAGAAATCAGACGTTGTAGTACATTGAATCCTGCCACACTTTTGCCAGTAAACGGAACAGACCCACTAGCACATGATTGTATTGAAGTTATTACTATCACGACGAAACCCAGACAAGACTTGACAGACGTCCCATTGTCAAACCCAGACCTGACATTGTATGTAGATGGTTCATGTATGAGAACAAGTACAGGAGAGCTAGTGGCCGCGTATGCAGTTACAACAGACACTGAAGTCATTGAAACAAATCGTATTAACACTTTGTCAGCTCAAGCAGCTGAGCTCATCGCTCTGACACAAGCCTGTATTCAAGCCACAAATAAGAAAGTCAACATATACACTGATTCACGTTATGCATTCGGAGTTGTACATGACTTCGGCGTGCTGTGGCGAGAGAGAGGTTATTTAACTTCTCACGGTGCCCACATTCAGCACGGACCCCTCATTCATGCCTTATTAGATGCAATACATCTACCCGCTGCAATATCAATTATGAAATGTAAAGCTCATACGAAAGTTACTGATATCATTTCCCAAGGCAATGATCTAGCTGATAGAACAGCTAAACAGACTGCTCAAACTCACATGTCTGACATGACAAAGACAATAGTTCTGACACCAACACATTGCATGACGGTTAAGGATCCCGCTCTTGACGTAATTGACATACAGACACATGCTACACCAGACGAAATAAAGAAATGGACTGAATTAGGAGGGATCCAAACGAATCAAGGATGGATGACGAAGGAAAAATCTGTATGGTTTCTTCCCGACTCAATGGTCCAAGTCATCATTAATACAATACATAGTCCAGCGCACCTAGGAGAAAAAGCTATGCTAGACAGCATTCAACACATTTGGTTCAACAAACATTTACGAGCAGCAGCTAAACAAAAAGTTCGTACCTGTATGATCTGTTGTCAGTTTAACCCAGGTAAAAGCATTCCCGTAGAACAGGGTGGATTTCAGCCTCCTGATCACCCTTTTGAAGTCCTCCAGATGGATTATATCCAGATGGAACGATGTCGAGGATTCAAATATGTTCTTGTAGTTGTTTGTGCTCTTTCCCGTTGGACAGAAGCCTACCCGGTTTCAGATTACACTGCCCCGACTACTGCCAAACAGTTAGTTCGAGAATTCTTCCCACGGTACGGTTTACCACGTGTTGTCTACTCAGATAACGGCCAGCCGTTCTCATCCGAACTAATGAAACACGTTTCACTTTTGTTAGGCTATCAATGGAGATTTCACTGTGTCCGACACCCCGAGGCAGCAGGTCTCGTGGAACGACATAATCAAACTCTGAAAATTAGATTGTCCAAAATATGTAGAGAGAAAGGTGTCGACTGGGTAATAGCCTTACCAGTTGCACTCTTTTACATGAGAATGGTAGCACATTCTCGAACAGGGCTATCCCCGTATGAGGTGATCTTCGGTAGACCACCAAATATGTGGGGGACGCCTATACCACGCAAAATAACTGATGTTGACTGTAATATGCTGACAGATTACCTGGCTTCCTTGATGTCTGCACTACAATCTTGTCGTTCACAGGTAGCTGCAGCCTTTCCCGACAACACCGAGGTGAAACCCCATGACGTAGTTCCCGGGGACCTGGTGTTAGTGCGTAATTTTGACCGGAAGACTCAGCTGGATCCTAGGTGGAAATCGCCTCAACTTGTACTGCTCACCACGAGGACAGCCGTGAAGCTCGAAGGTCGCAAAGGTTGGATACACTCGAGTCATATCAAGAAATTTTATGGACTACCATCCGATATAGAGACTAAACCCTGTATTTCCTCAAAGACAGACTCAAAGCTCCCTTTGGTTGAGCAATCGAACTCAGAACTATATAGACTAAAATTGAGGTCCAGTCAGTCAGACAATTTGATTGTTTAAGTCCTCCCCAAGGTGAATCGGTTGAATTTGTCTCTGACATGTATCCTCTGGACCAGAATAGAGAAAGAAATAATCAAATGCAGTTGAAAAAACATGCGTACTGTAAATCACTGCGTAGTCATTGCACAGTGACGTTATTAATTTTGTTCTTCTTATGTCTTTTAATAATCACTGCAAGTATATTGTTGCACATATATTATCCTATTTCTAAACATGTTTACAATGTTACGGCTGAACATTCTTTTAGTGAATTACCCCCGCATGAGTTGTCCTATAGATTTGCGCTGCGCAACAACACCTTTATTAGTATGTTACATCATTCCCATCAGACTAGCAATGCTACAAATTGTTGGATATGTGGCCGACTCCCTCCCTATCAGAACTATAAGGGAGTTTTGCCCCTCTTTCCCTATCCGTTCACACACAATGGCTCCTGTGGAGCATGGTTTAGTTTGATCAATTCCCTAGATTCGAATTCAGCAGTTTATCAAGACAACTGGGTATGGGGAAACCTGAACTTAGTTTTGCTTAAAGTCTGCTACCCTAACAAGGAGGGACTTCCCAAAAGAACAGGAACTGATCTAGAAAATGAAGTATACGGATTAGGTAATTTTACACTTAACCTCATGATCCTGAATGTTGAATCTGAAGCTACACCAATCTTGTCCGCCATGTCCGTGTTCCCAGTAAAAGGGGAACTATGTATAAGAAAGAATGGCTCCATACACATGGGCCATAGTAAATGCACCACTGTGATAAAATTCAGTGATCAAGTCAAGTCTACATTTAGAGCTTCTCGTCATTCCTACTTTATATATGGCCAGACCGCATATATACGCCTACCTCTAGATTGGGATGGTACCTGTTACATAGCATTCCTTCTACCACCTGTTTTCCTAGCTCCTCCTGATTATCATAGAAATACTCATTTAGTACACAATAGACAGCAGAGAGATCTCCCAATCGTCGATTATACTGAAACAGCATGGGAAAAATACACAGATTTCAATAAAGGTTTCTTCCCCTATATAGGTACAGTCACTAATAGTAAGCTAATACGTAGATTAACCAGAACCCTTGAAGCAGTAGTGAACAAAACTATTTCCGCCTTAGGCCATTTAACAGAAGAACAGTCTGCTATGCGGATTGTTGTGCTTCAAAATCGTCTTGTCCTTGACGTCATCCTGGCCGATAGGGGCGGAGCTTGTAGGGTCATCGGATCAAGTTGTTGCATTTTCATACCAGAAAATTCGCCGTCAGTATATAAAGCCATAACCCGCCTTCATAAGATTGTAAGCCAGATACACCAGAGTCCAGGCACCTGGACTTGGTCCGGTTGGTTCTGGGGCGTGTTGTCAGCCTGGGGATGGAGAATGCTCTCCTTCCTAGGTATTGGCTTTCTCATACTATTCAGTTGCTGCTTATGTCTACAATGTGGGCCAGCGATTTGTGGTCTGTGTGCCACCTCGTGTATCCCACATCCAAGTTTTCGTTCAAGATCCCGGAAGAAGAAAGAAGAGCAAATGATGTTATATGAACAGATCGATGGATTGATGAAGATTGATATCTCCTAAGGGCAAGTAGGGGACAAGGAGGGAATGTGGAAATATGGATTTTTATGGTCGGTTATGTCCCCTATCTTGGACCCCAACGGTTTCATGTATAAGTCACAAGTACATGTATGTTCCCTCCAGTTCCAGTTATGAAGACGCAAATACATGTGCGTCCACCGTCAACATGTCCTCTTTCAGATCCGCCATGAATGGGCCGGCTATTCTATTCCTAAGTATGAAAGGCCACCGGCTTTATATGGTTCATTTATCCCATTTTACAGTCCAGGCGAGTAGGCCCTGATTCTGCCACCAAGCCTTTTCTTGCCTTCTGCCTCTGAAAGCTCCAGTCTGAGCCTGCATCTGTGACCATGAACTTTGTCTTACTCCCTGCGCGGCTAACGGTGCCTGATCCAGCCCGTCGCCTGCCAAAAACTGTATTTCACCTTCGAGATTATCTCCTTCGCTCCTCATCTGATGCATTCCTGTCTAGTAGTTTAGGTAAACATTCCTCCAGCTTCCGTGCAAAGGGGCCAGGCCTCGCTGCCCTCATGCAAGTAATTCATAGCCCTGTTACCATGGAATATTCCTACCCCCTCGCATCTAGTGTAGACACTTAGACGCTTGTACACGCACTAACAGTCAGTATAGTCAGTATAGAATAAGATTCTATCCTAAGAGACCTCTCTTTTTGGATAACACAGTTCTTTAAACATAGGATATTAGATATGATTTGGGATTAGGTTGACATAACCCCAGACTTTTGTCTCCACATGTAGAGCTAAATGTCAAGTTCCTTTCTCCTTCTAGTTGCACGTCAAATCACACGTCATGCTGCTGCGCGCGCATCTCTGCCAAGTATTCTTGCTGACATTGCGAAATTCTTTCATGGAACCACCCATTTGTGACATCATACCTAATGACGTTCTTTAGTTACGCCTAGTTACACCCATTTTAGTTACGCATGTATGCCTTTATCTCTGTTATCAACTGTTACGCCTCCTGCATCTGTTTCACTGTAATGCCTCTTCTATAAAAATGATTACCTGTCAATAATGTATTGTCCCTTCCTTCCTGAACTTTCGTGGTGATGGAATAGAAGGCCCATAATTCGAATTATGTTCCTTTGTATAGGAATAAAGCCCGTTCCGAATCTCTAATACCACGGATTCTGCCTCTTATTTTATTGAGCTATTCTTATTAATTTTCCGCATCAAATTAAGTACCGGTAATTAAATTATTTACCACAAGACAAAACGTAAGTATCTAAAGAATTAGAGGGATGACCATGGAATATCATCGTTTAGGCCAAGTTGATCACTCTTAAGTTTAAACACCCATTTCTGTTCTTTGATGAACAGGAATTTACTAATGTCTGTCACATGCATAGGGATGAAAGGTTGTTCTAAGATCACCCATCTCAAATCTTCTGGTTTGTGTCTCAACGACAGAAAGTGATTGGTGAGTTTAGTCGCTTGTTTGTTCCGCCTAATAGTGCTCTTATGTTCATTGATGCGTGTCTTGATCTTTCGTGTGGTCATACCTACATACCGCAATGAGCAGGGGCAGGTAATGAGGTAGATGACTCTTTCTGTGTTGCAGTTGGTATGTTTTTTTAAAATCCATGGAGTATCTGTGCCTATGTCAATGGTTGTAGTTGGCTGAGTCTGTGGACATGCAGAACATTGGCCACATGGGAAATGCCCCTGTACTGGTGGCAAACTCCACAGGGTGTTAGTAGTGGTGGGAGATTTGGCCCGCGGTCTGGTATGCACAAGACTATCTCTGAGGTTGGTGCCTCTTTTGAGGTCTCTTTCCCTGTAAAAACCCAACGGGAACGTACTTGAACAATCAGGTTGTATTGGGTATCAACCCAAAGCCTTCTTTGTGTTTATAAGTTTCCTTTTCACACGTTTTGCAGTAGCGTCAGCATGGTCCTGATGAGAGCTTGGACTCCCAAGTCCAGTAGCCGAAACATGTAGACCGACATCTTGACAGTTATTTGTGAAGCTGTCTACGCACTGTTTTTAAAGTGGCATCAAGACAGCACCAGAATAAAATTTATTGTGTCTTGTTAGCCATTTTTAATAGCACCTTTTTCTTTCATACTTTTTGCACTGCAAACATTCACCCCATCTTCGGCACCCACGCCTTGGACTACCACATAACCACCACTATCATCCACGTGGTTGGTTTCTATGGTTAAGTCCACAGTTCCCAGATGATGATAAGCCACCTCTGGTGGGTGATGGGAACTTAACTTTTTGGGCAAGCCCCAGATGGTCTTTTGCTTTACTCTTTCCATTATATCAGTTTTTTGTCACACAGAACTCTAGACCCACAGTATCCTTTGTATTATGTCTGTTGATTGGGGATTTATACTGTAGTTGGTCTTTAAACATATCCCTCGGACCCCCCCTCCCACACCCTCCCTTCATGTGTAGGGTCCTTTTGTATTGAGTCTCAGAGCAGCTACGGCTGCGGGTCCTATATCTGGGAGAACTCACCCCCCCTTTTTTTCACCGCTTTTGGCAGTCTAAGAACATGGCAGAACTCACAGGTCTATCCTTTAATGAAGATGTGCTCCAATCCATACTGAGCACTAATCCAAGCATTTTAGACTCTTTACCTTCAGTCACAAATAACACACAGGATGACTGGTAATCTTTACTCAGCCTGAAGAATTCTCATTCTCGCACCTTCATCCATGGTGCGATTATGACGGAATATTTGAGAAGCAATAGTGCCCCCATGGGCTTAATAGTGACAAAAGCTCCTAGACTCTTTCTATCAGACAAAGCATTCCTCAAAGACTGGTCACTAATCGCGTGGCGTTGCACACGCGATTGGTTAATCCTAATAATCAACACGGCTAAAAGGGTAGCTGATGCCATACTCATTGAGATTCAAACATTGGAAGGGCAGATTAAGACCACCATATCTAGCGCCATTTTCAAAAGGAATATGGATGAGACAAATAAAACCAATAAAGAACATAAAGACACGATCCTACTGACGAAAATAGAGAAGTTCAAAAAAGATCTAGCGCGCTTCTCTTTAGAAAAGGTTTATCCTTACATCAGTGAGCAGTATGTTCCACCCGAGTACAATAGAAAAGGCAAGAAGTATGGCTCCAACTATTCCTCATCTGGGTCAGATACCTATTCGAATGACTCAGATTCCCAGAATAATACACAACCTTCCAGAAGGGGTAGAGGACAATCACGACCTAACTTTAGACAAGGCATGCCAAACCCCTATCAACCAGGAGCGTCTTGGTGGCCCCCTGCACCATGGAGGTATCAACCGCCTTTTACTCAGCCATTGCCTCCATTTACAGCTCAGCCTCCATTTTTTGGTCAACCACCTTTTTTAGGAGTAGGCCGTGGACGAAACAGGGGCAGAAGGAGAGGGCAGCCACAGGTACATTGGCAGATGGATCAACAACCACCCAATACCCGCAGCAGAAAAGGACAACCACAACCAGGGACAAGCTCGAATACAACGAGCTAGTTGTAAACCTGAGTACCAGGGTCCTCACACCCAATGAACAACTGGTCCTTAATAAAGGTTTAGGGTATGTTCCAACCAATGAAGGTGATCTATTCCAACTACGTTGTGAAATGGCCAAATTTTTCAGAAAAATTCGTCTACATTTCTTCTTTAAGGACAAAGAACTTACAAACTCTCCAGATGATTCTTCTGATAAGAACACAGGCCTGAAAACACCTTCCACTTTTAACCCTCCAGTCCATCTTATTCCGGATCGAGTCAAAGTGTTTGAACAAGCGGTGATTCAAGACATCACCTCTTTTAGCACTAAACAAGACAGAGTTTATCATAATCTTTCTAAAAGTGACAAACATGCCTTAATGGCTCTAGCGAAAGATGAAACTATAACGATAAAACCGGCCGATAAAGGCGGTGCAATCGTCATTTTGGACACAGAGGTTTATCGCACTGAATGTCTAAGACAACTTAATGATCTTACAGCATACAAACCACTCACTGAAGATCCAACTCCCAGACTCACGAGAGAGATACAAACCCTTGTAGACGATGCCAAAGCTGCAGGTTGGATCACAGAGCAAGAATCACACTTCTTAATTACCACACATCCGGGGATGCCATATTTTTATGTTTTACCAAAAATACATAAAAATCAAAGGCCACCCCCAGGGCGACCCATCATATCAGGTAAGGTTCCTTATTAGAACCTCTCTCCACCTTTGTCGACTTTTTCCTTAGACCTATCGTCAAGGAAATGCCCAGTTACCTGCAAGATACCAAGGATGTCCTCCGTTTGCTTCCAGATATCAGTTTTGATACGGAAACAGACCTCTTGGTCAGCTTCGATGTGGAATCTTTGTACACCTCTATTCCACAAATGGAAACCTTAGAAGCCATTGAGAGTCTTCTAGAGATGAGAAATCTAGACACCATAACACCGGTCCATTTTATAATGGAATGTGCCAGGCTGGCCATGATGGAAAACTTTTTCAAGTTTGAGGAGACAATATTTCTACAAGTCTCGGGTACATCCATGGGCAGCATTTTTGCGCCGAGCCTGGCCAACCTGTATGTCCATCTCTTTGAACAGAATAATGTACTTACACAGTCCAATCCATTCAGAGATCAGATAAAGACTTGGAGAAGATACATTGATGACATTCTGGTTGTTTGGCATGGGCCTGTTGCCTCCTTGCTTGATTTTCATGCCTGGCTAAATGAAAAGAATGATTTCTTGCGCTTCACAGTTGTCTATGATAAAACTCGACTACCCTTCCTAGACATTGTGATATGTCCTGATCACGGTAGACTTGGTAGTGAGCTATATAGGAAACCTCTATCAAAGAACTCCCTTCTGAGCTTTCATAGCCATCATCCAAGATCTCTTCGGGAGAATCTACCTGTTGGACAGTTCCTGCGCATTCGCAGAAACTGTTCCGATTTAACTACCTTCAATCAACATGCAGCAGATCTATCTAACCAATTGCAAGACAGACAATACCCAAAACGTCTGGTTAGACACGCTTGGAAAAGAGCCTCCAACAATCATCGGGGAGCCCTTCTAGAACCTCCTGTGCCGAAGCCTCCTCTGTCCAGAATGACCTTTGTTAATACTTTCAGTACGTGGTCTAACCAGGTACAAAAAACAGTGCGGAAACACTGGCGAACACTGAATGTAGGGAATGAGGTCTTACCACCTCCTCTTTTCTCTTTCAAAAGAGGCACCAACCTCAGAGATAGTCTTGTGCATACCAGACCGCGGGCCAAATCTCCCACCACTACTAACACCCTGTGGAGTTTGCCACCAGTACAGGGGCATTTCCCATGTGGCCAATGTTCTGCATGTCCACAGACTCAGCCAACTAAAACCATTGACATAGGCACAGATACTCCATGGATTTTAAAAAAACATACCAACTGCAACACAGAAAGAGTCATCTACCTCATTACCTGCCCCTGCTCATTGCGGTATGTAGGTATGACCACACGAAAGATCAAGACACGCATCAATGAACATAAGAGCACTATTAGGCGGAACAAACAAGCGACTAAACTCACCAATCACTTTCTGTCGTTGAGACACAAACCAGAAGATTTGAGATGGGTGATCTTAGAACAACCTTTCATCCCTATGCATGTGACAGACATTAGTAAATTCCTGTTCATCAAAGAACAGAAATGGGTGTTTAAACTTAAGAGTGATCAACTTGGCCTAAACGATGATATTCCATGGTCATCCCTCTAATTCTTTAGATACTTACGTTTTGTGTACTCAATAAAGTTACATTCATTTATCTAATAAGACTAGCATTCAAGTCCATAGAGCTCTTCTCAATTTCATATTTCGGCTAGGCAATTTTACATCCCAGACCTTCTCCCTGCCATGTGGAGTACCGCAGGGATCCTCGCTAAGTCCGACACTATTCAACATCTATGTGTCGGACCTGGCGAGGGTCATAAAATCCTGCGGAATCTCCCTGACTACTTATGCCGACGACACCCAATTGGTGCTGTCAATACACAACGATGGAATCTCGGTGGCAGCCAACTTCCAAATGGGAATGATGGCAATAAGCTCCTGGATGTCATCCAACTGTCTTAAACTCAATTCTGATAAGACAGAAGTGATGACATTCGGGAGGCTCCAACCTACCTGGTCCCCACAATGGTGGCCCCACCAGATGGGACAACCCCCAGAACCTGTAACGAAGGTACGCAACCTGGGCGTTATCTTCGATAACAAGCTGTCATTTCAGCAACATGCTAATGCAGTGGTTTCTTCTTCCTTCCACACTCTAAAAAGGATAAAAAAATTAATCCCATATCTTCCTCCTCATGCAGGCAAAACCCTGGTCAGTACTTTGGTATTCTCCAAAACTGACTACTGCAACGCACTGTTCCTCAATACACAACAAAAGGTCCTCAATAAACTGCAAACAGTGCAGAATGCAGCCGCCAGGATACTGCTATCTATCCCTAAGTTTGCATCGGTCTCCCCCTACATCCGACAGCTGCACTGGCTACCGGTGAGGAGCCGGATCAAATTTAAAGCATTATGCATAGCATATAAGGCTATCCATGATCACGGACCCCTATTCTTAAGAAGAGCCTTCCGACCGCTTGAACACACAAGAACCTTGCGGTCATCCTCAGCACATTTACTCATGGTCCCCCGTACAAGAAGGGCCAACTGGGGCGACAAACGCTTCTCAGTGGCCACAGCCATTTTGTGGAACACACTCCCTCTACACATCAAGTGTGCCCCGACCCTTCTGAATTTCAGAAAGAAACTAAAAACCTGGTTGTTCCCTGCCTAAACCTTCCTACCCCCCCCCCATGAGAGTTCTGCATCTACAGCGCCGAGACACCCAAGGGTATTTGCGCGCTCTAAAAATCGCCAAAATAAATAAATAAATAAATAAACTAAAGCGCATTTTAGTGTCCACGAGTCTTGAACTACCATACTGATCCCACGGTGTTAGTAATATCCGACCACATAGTGTCCTCTTCCCGTTTTTTACTAATTAATCAACAGAAACGGTAAAACACACCCGACACTACAACCCCCAGCAATCTAGATACACGTGATATCACACGTGGTATTGTGTACCTCTGAGCGCCCCATAGTTTACAACACGATGGTACGCTCACAAGAGCTAATATGGACACATCGATCTGCTATTAACCAAAACCCTGTTCCTTTTAGTGTGAGCATATTATGAACTCTCATAATGATCGGACGCTGTTTTGAGACGTTGCACTTGTTTCTCAAGATCTCTTCTGACTTCGATCACTCAAGGATAAAAACGTAACCGCATTCAACACTACATTTCCCAGTTTCCCTGACTACGTGACATCACAGGAGGTATTTTGTACCTTCGTGCGCCCCGTAGCAAACAGCACGGAAGGACGCTCATTGGAGCTTATAAGGACACTCCCCCTGTCGGTTCGCTACCTCCCCTTCCAGCTCAGTTGCCAGAGCGGGGTACCGACGGATAGGTGAGTTTCTTTTCGTGTTCCTCCGTTGTTTTTGTGGATTTTTGTGTGTCTTTTTGAAACGGCGCTACCTCTAGACGCCTTGTTGCACTTATTTTGCTTTGTCTAAAGTACTGCCGCTATTATGAGACAATCTCTTAGTCTAACTGCAGGTACTGACTTCACACAGCGCTCAGCTTTAGCCTCCTCCATTGCGGTTTTTCCGAGTCATAGAGCACATCTAATGTCTTCGTCCAGGCTTGGACGCTAAGATGAACTATCTGGTTCCTTGATGCTCATTTATAATACAAACACTTTACATCCACTGTTAGCGGTTCAGCAAACTGTAACCACACTAATGTATTTACACCTGAATACCGTGTTTTTAAGACTGTTTGATCCTGCCATGTTCCCATAACTGCTTAATCAAACGACTCCTGTTGGAAGTTTCCTCCTCCCCCCTCTCCGAACTATACGGGTTAAATCGCCATGGGGTAATTTTGTTGTTTGACATTTTTCATTTTGTAGAGCGGTGCCTCAAGTCCTGAGCGGATGCCAGGCGAGGCGAGGTGCGTACCCAAAACGTTTCGGGTAAGTGCACAAGTTGAATGTTGATATGATTATCACCCTGTAAAGCAATACATCATTTAGTATTGATGTAATGTTGCTAGCACATTCTATCTAGCTTAGTTCTGTGATTAACACTGATATTTTATAAGATTGAGTTGATTTCTTTTTTCTTCATTGTTACTAGGTCTCTTTCCCTGTAAAAACCCAACGGGAACGTACTTGAACAATCAGGTTGTATTGGGTATCAACCCAAAGCCTTCTTTGTGTTTATAAGTTTCCTTTTCACACGTTTTGCAGTAGCGTCAGCATGGTCCTGATGAGAGCTTGGACTCCCAAGTCCAGTAGCCGAAACATGTAGACCGACATCTTGACAGTTATTTGTGAAGCTGTCTACGCACTGTTTTTAAAGTGGCATCAAGACAGCACCAGAATAAAATTTATTGTGTCTTGTTAGCCATTTTTAATAGCACCTTTTTCTTTCATACTTTTTGCACTGCAAACCATCACCCCATCTTCGGCACCCACGCCTGGGACTACCACATAACCACCACTATCATCCACGTGGTTGGTTTCTATGATACTGCTGTTTCAGCCTCAATCCTGGATTTCGGTGAGAACGACCCTGGGGCTGTTGGGCCTCATGGCTTTCTGAATCCTGCTGGTTGACCATGCCAGGTAGCATATGCAGGCTCTGCAGTGGGACCTGATGTTCCAGTGGGTGTAGCATCAGGGTAATCTTTCTGACTATGTCCAGATCTCGGAGGGAGCTGCGCGAACAGCTGCAGTGGTGGCTAACAAACCAGGATTGGGTCAGAGGCAGATACCTCTCCCTTCCCCAACCCGACCTCACGGTGGTGACCGATGCATCACTCGGATGGGGCAGCCACCTGGGAGAGGCGGAGATCTGAGGAGTCTGGTCTCTGGCGGAGTCTGAGCTCCATATCAACCTGTTGGAGCTCTGGGCGATCCGCTTGGCACTGAAGGCATTCCTTCCCTCCCGCAAGGAGGTGCAGGTGTTCACAGACTACACCACTGCCATGTGGTACTGCAACAAACAGGGCGGGTGGGTTCGTGGACCCTTTGTCAAGAGGCTCTTCACCTTTGGACATGGCTGGATCAACACCTGGCAGGTTCTCTGAACGCTAGGGCAGACAAACTCAGCCGTCAGTGCCTGGTGGGTTACGAATGGCGTCTTCACTTGGAGGTGGTGCAAGGTCTCTTTCAGCAGTGAGGAGAGCCTTGGTTAGATCTGCTCGCCACTGAAGACAATGCGCAATGTCAACAGTTTTGTGAGTTGGAGTTTCCAAGGCAGCACTCTGCTCTGGGCACTCTTAAAGGCTACCTGGCAGCCATCTCTGCTTCTCTTCGGCTACCAGATCAGACCTCTTTGTTCAAGTCCCCTATTGTAAGTGGGTTATTTAAAGACATTAGTCATCTCTTTCCTCCATCTCCTTTCATAATACCTCAGTGGGATTTGAATCTTGTTTTGACTTTCCTGATGTGCGCTCCGTTTGAGCCTCTTCGTAAATGCTCTCTTAGGCTTCTTACCTTGAAAACTGCTTTTCTTGTTACCATCACCTCTGCTCGCAAAGTAAGTGAGCTTCAAGCTCTTTCTTCTAAGCTCCCTTTCTTCTTGGTGCATCCAGACAAAGTGGTGCTTCGAACGAGACCCTCGTTCCTACCTAACGTTGTCACTCCTTTGCACATTTGACAGACTATCACTCTGCCCACCTATTTCCCGTCTCTGCACCATCCACTGTCTGGACCCGAAACGTGTGCTGTCTTTCTATCTTGACCGCACAAAGGATTTCCGTGTGGACGATTAACTCTTTGTTGGCTATGTGGGTGCCAAGAAAGGTCGGACTGTACAAACGCGTTCCATCTCTAGATGGGTCGTCCTTTGTATAAAGATTTGCTACGCTTTAGCTAAAAAGGAACCTCCAGTGGGGCTGCAAGTTCATTTCACTAGAGTTACGGCAGCAACTACTGCTTTGTCACGTGGAGTCCCATTCATTGACATCTGCCAGGTGGCCATGTGGTCTTCTAGGCACACGTTCACCAGACATTTCTGTCTGGATAGTCCAGTCCAGAGGGATGGCTATTTTGCCCTTTCTGTCCTCCAGGACATTCTGGTGTGAACTTGGTTCGCTGTCCCTTCTCCGTGGTTGGTATTGCTGGTGTATCTATCCTAAGGTAAGGACTCTATAACTAATAGTCTCTTTCAGATAAGCAAGTTACTTACCTCCGGTAACGATGTATCTGTAAGAGACATATATTAGTTATAGATTCCTTACCGCCCTACCCATCCTCCTTGCTCTGCGAACTGACTTCTAGGGATAGAGACTCCCTTGCAGGGCCCTTGTGTGGCGCACCAGTGGTCAGTGTCTTTCATGGCTCTGTGCTTCTGGAGGGAAAGTTGTGTCAGAACTGACGTCAGCGGGCAAGGGCGGCGTCTAAGTAATCACTGTGCCGTCATCCTGGCGACCACGATGCCGATGATGGACGTGGAGTCGACTAACTCCACAAAGCGATGGGCAGGGGTACTGCTGAAGAAAAATTCTCCGGATCCAGTCTATAACTAATATATGTCTCTTACAGATACATCGTTACCGAAGGTATGTAACTTGTTCATAAGGGTGATCCTAGAGACAACGTATCGGAGTGAAAACACTCTGGAGAGACTGTTTGAAAATGAGCTGGGGTGGATTTTTAAACTGCGTGCAGATATAAAGAGCAGAATGATGACATTCTCTGGTCTCTTTTATCTAAAAGATTAATCATTAATGAATACTGGGATGGCATCAGTAACAAGAAAGTACTCATGTTCATAAGGTTTTGTATACAGACTCCACTTTAGACATGCAGGAGATATGGGTGCCTCTGATTATTAATTGCTTAGGTCCAGGAGTAATGACTTATCAAAAGGACCATTAACATAGCATTATTGCACCCTGAAACTAACCACATATACTTTATAATCATCACTCTTTACCTTGAGGTTGCTCATGAGTACTAACCATTTGTAAACTGTCAGTTACTAAGTTGTGGGTACATGTGGAGTTGATACTGTCACAGATACCATGACATTGTCGTTTTCAGCTTCATTTGCAGTGGCCCTGCAGAAATGCATTATTGATAAATTTCCAAAGTTAATAAAGAAAATACAGAAACCCCTTCTTTCTTTCTTCAAATTGTAAAATTAACATAGTTATTTGAAAACGATATATTTAAAAAGATATCTTTTTAAGTACCTCTAGGATCTGGGATTGGGGCACTGGCTCTAATTTATCTCCATAACTGGGCCTTGTTCTGCCAAGATGGCCCCCGTTGTGGATGGTAGTTTATGGCGACAAATGGGCTGCACCGTTAAGACCTGAGTATGAGGGCTGTTCCAACGCCGTGATGTTGTGCTTATACACATGGGCTCACGCACCCCGATGGGCCGAGCAAAACAACCTCATGTTCACTGAAGAGGCCTTTGCGTATTTGTATCTGGGACAATGGAGATGGGTAGGAGAATCACAGGGACATAATTCTGGGCAAGTAAGTCACACTAAAACTGGATCCGACTCAGATAAACTGATTTGTTCACCTTTTTTGTGACTACAAATTTACTTCTTTACAGATGACTAATTTATAATTCTTCTTCCATGGGTTTCCAAGGTCCCTACTTACTTCAGGGTTCGGACAAAATAAGTATCTAGCAACATGGCATATGAGTGTAAATAAAACAGTCTGCCAACACTCAGTGTTTATATATGTAATTATGATGGAGTACTGAATGATAACCACACTTGAGTGCATTTTGCAGCAATTGTTGCATGTGGATTGATATTCAGTGATAATCAACTTTGAGGCACAGAATTGCCAAATAAATACAGAATTGATTATCTTTTCAATCAATCAATCAATCAATCCACTTTATTAGATTATTTAAAATCATAAAAGTACAAAGTCCAATGTATAAAAAACAGATTCTGATAAAAATATTTGAGCGATATATATATAAAACAATATCTTTTCTATATGTTGTTCGTTTTGTTGGTACATTATTTTCAGGTCTTACACTTCTGTAGAATTTTATCTTCCAAATTGAAGGAGCACGTGGCTACTGTAAAGGTAGGACAGCTTTTTGAGGTTATTTTAGGTGTGCTTCAATCACCTTCCAAAAAGGCAACCCACTCACTTGGATTAGGCATGTTCCTGATGAATTGCCACTGATCCTATTGAGGGCAAAGTAGGCAAGAAACATGTTGACCATTTTTCTTTTATCTCTGGGAACATTACTATCCTATGGGGTCTCACTGTTTTCAATCTTAACAACGGCCCCTTCAATATAAAGGAACTTTGGATGCCATTAGTAATGTTTTCACTTTGTTTGGCCAGTCTATCTTTCACAGACTTCCCTTTCCCCCCCACAAAAAGTCTGAGGGTTTTGGAAACCAGACTTCAAGGCAAAGAAAAACATATCTGGCAAAGAGCCTCCTTGTGAGACCCATCGGGCATTGCACCACCAGCCGGCGAGGAGAACAGCCCAGTGGTGAAGCATGCCATTCTTTGGTGAGTGAGGGCTTGTGTTTCCTATAAAGGATGCCCTTGTTAATCTCAGTTAGTCCTATTACCAAAACTAGATTTATTGGATCATCACCATGGAACTGCACACTCATTTATGGGGAAGTTGAGGATGTACCTTAGGCACAGAAAGCCAAGTGGGACTCAACGCCATCGACTGCTTGAAACAGGCGAGAAACGGTAGGGCTCCAATCAGCAGGTCCTTGTGCCAGTCGAGCAGGTCTCCTGATGCTGCCACTGTGTGACACTCGCTTCCCTTTTGCCGCTTGCTGCTGCCTGCCGCTCCCACCATTGAGTGCTGCTTTTCTGCTGTTTCGGCCCTGTTGCCAGCATAACCGTGCTTGCGCCCAAATATAGTTAGCCTGCATTACTACTTTTGTTTGCCTTCTTGCTGTTTTTCCGTCGCCATCCGCTGTATAGTAAGCCTTTGTTTTCTGTATAGTTAGCCCGCATTACTTTTATCACTGCTATATATCGCTGTATAGTTAGACCTTCGTTTTCTTTATAGTTAGCCCACATTATTGCTGTTGTTTTCAATCGTCCACCGCACTGCCCGCTACCCCGCCATTTCTAAACCTCCCGCTCCCCTCGACCCAGCCCCCCAGTCCAGCGACAGAATGAAGTACAACCACGGCTCACTGCTCACCTGGACCGGCCACTACAGAGTAAACTTCACCAACTCAGGACCTACCAACACTGGCACCATGCCCCCCAGCTCTTCGTGCAGAATCTGGAAAAAGATATCAGAAAACCAGTGGAACAACGCTCTCAACTCCCACCTCCCAGACACAGCATCCAATCCTGAATAGGCTGCGAATAACTTCTCCCAGTGGATCACAGAATGCATCGAAACAGTCGCCTCTGTCAAGCCTTCCAAATCCAAAGGACCTGCCAGAAGAGCCAGCTCGTTCACAGCAGAGCTCAAATACTCCAAATGCAACTGCCGGCAACTAGAAAGGAAGTGGCACACCAGCAAAAAGACAGGAGACCATACCACCTTCAAAACAGCACTCAACCATTACCATTGCCTCCTGAATGAAACAAAAAAAAATGCCCTAGCAGACGCATAGAAGCCAGCACAAACTGCAGCAAGGAGCTCTTCGCCATTGTGAAGTTCTACAAAACCACCACTGAGAACAACATCACTCCCTCCCAAGAGCTGTGCGACACCCTGGCAGACTTCTTTCACTACAAGATTTCAGTCATCAACAAAAACTTCAAATACCAACCTCTGCCGCCGACTGCATCAGCCTGCTCATACCCACAAACCCCAAAAACCTGCTCACTCATTGGGACCCTCTCACAACTCAAGCCACAATCTCCATCATGAACTCTGTGCACTCTGGAGCACCCACTGACCCCTGTCCCCACCACATCTTCAACCTCGAGAGCAAGACGATTGGCGACGAGTTCAAGTCCTGGAAAGCATGAGCAACATAGGCCTCAAGCAAATTGTCACCGACCCCACCCAGGACAAACCTTCAACCCCATTTTCACGTCCAGCGACAGAATGAAGTACAACCACGGCTCACTGCTCACCTGGACCGGCCACTACAGAGTAAACTTCACCAACTCAGGACCTACCAACACTGGCACCATGCCCCCCAGCTCTTCGTGCAGAATCTGGAAAAAGATATCAGAAAACCAGTGGAACAACGCTCTCAACTCCCACCTCCCAGACACAGCATCCAATCCTGAATAGGCTGCGAATAACTTCTCCCAGTGGATCACAAAATGCATCGAAACAGTCGCCTCTGTCAAGCCTTCCAAATCCAAAGGACCTGCCAGAAGAGCCAGCTCATTCACAGCAGAGCTAAAATACTCCAAATGCAACTGCCGGCAACTAGAAAGGAAGTGGCACACCAGCAAAAATACAGGAGACCATACCACCTTCAAAACAGCACTCAACCATTACCATTGCCTCCTGAATGAAACAAAAGAAAATGCCCTAGCAGATGCATAGAAGCCAGCACAAACTGCAGCAAGGAGCTCTTCGCCATTGGGAAGTTCTACAAAACCACCGTCACTGAGAACAACATCACTCCCTCCCAAGAGCTGTGCGACACTCTGGCAGACTTCTTTCACTACAAGATTTCAGTCATCAACAAAAACTTCAAATACCAACCTCTGCCGCCGACTGCATCAGCCTGCTCATACCCACAAACCCCAAAAACCTGCTCACTCATTGGGACCCTCTCACAACTCAAGCCACAATCTCCATCATGAACTCTGTGCACTCTGGAGCACCCACTGACCCCTGTCCCCACCACATCTTCAACCTCGAGAGCAAGACGATTGGCGACGAGTTCAAGAAAGTCCTGAACACCTCCATCACCTCTGCCTCCCTCCCTGAGAACTGGAAACATATTAAAGTAAAGCCCTTGCTAAAGAAACCATCTGCCAGCCCAGCAGAAACAAAGAACTACCAGCCCTATCCCTGCTCCCCTTTCCAGTGAGGTTTCTAGAGAAGGCAATCAACTTGCAATTCACCGAACGCCTGGAACAAAACAACCTGCTGGACCCCTTTCAATCCGTATTCCGAGCCAACCACAGCACCAAGACAGCCCTGATAGCAGCCACCGACAACATCACATCAGGGCCCTCCTGGACCATAACAAAACAGCAGCCCTCATCCTTCTGGTCAGCCGCCTTCAACACCATCTCCATCACATCTTGATCAACAGACTCCATCACATCGGAATCGAGAAGACACCCTCAAATGGATCGCCTCATACCTCACTTGAAGAACCCAGAGAATCAGTCTCCCACCATTCACCTTGGAACCCAAGATCATCTGCTGCGTCCCCCAAGGATCGTCCCTCAGTCCCACCCTCTTCAACCTGTACATGACACCCCTGGCCAATGTATTGCTTCGCCCTACTAATTAATAGAAAATACCACCCTCCCACACGAAGGCACAAACACAGCAAAGCAATAAAAACCCCAACTGGAAAGGGATTTCACCCTTATAAAATGAGACACATCAAAAGACTGTTTTCAGAATAAGGCATGAGGTTTTATTTGTGCAACACACGCTATATATGTATGTAGTTTTGACCAACGCTGCTGCGAATACCCGACTAAAACTGATTTTAGAGACACCGACATTACCCCCACTTGTCCCTCCTGCGGCTTTCAAGTGCCAATCATCCCACTGACTGTCACACCTAACTTGGCCAACTCACCTTCAGATAAAAAAGCGCAGCCTGCTCCAACTAAACAACTACAGGCTACCGTTCCGGATAACCGCTCTTATACAGTGCCACATAGGAATAGATCTCTCAAATGCTTATTACTTAATGTAAGATCTATGCCGAAGCACAAACATGAGATTGAAGCTCTACTCATCGATCACAGCGCTGATCTCATGTTCCTCACAGAAACGTGGGCATCACCCGCCTCTGGCCCTGACTGGAACACCGCCACGCCCGCAGGCTACTCTGTCGAATGCATGAACCGTACGGGATCTATAGGTGGAGGAATCGCGATAATTTATAGATCGCACCTCAAAATAATTGCCTGCCCCCAACCTGACTTAGAGGCTGAAGCTATGACCTTTAAGATCAAAGAGAACAACCACTTGATCTTTGAGGGACTGTTAGTGTACCGTCCCCCCGGCCCTAGAAGTCCCTTCACCAAGGCTTTACACACTTTTTTAGAAACAACGTTTGACGCAGTCACCTATACTATCCTAGGTGATTTCAACTATCACTTAGAGTTAAATAACGACTCGATTCATCACAACATGGCTTCAGACCCCTACACTCCACTGAATCAGCCCTTAGCATGGCCACCGAAAAAATTCGCAAAACCATGGACGAAGGCGGGAGGTCGGCCCTTATACTATTAGACCTTACAGCGGCCTTCGACACCGTAAATCACTCCGTCCTATTAAAAAGACTTACCTCCCTAGGCTTCACCGGCCCTGCCCTGGCCCTCATCGCCTCCTTTCTAACTACCCGCACTAACCAAGTGATTTGGAATGGACTACAATCTGATGAATTCTCCCTTCCGGGTGGGGTCCCACAAGGCTCGGCACTGTCACCTACACTGTTCAATCTATACGTCACTCCCCTGGCTGCCCTGATTAGATCCCATGGCCTACAACTGGTGTCTTACGCCGACGACACACAAATTATTGTGTCCATCTCACAATCTATTGATGCCACGGCGGAGTGCTTTAGGAACTGCCTTACTCAGGTTAAGAACTGGATGAGTAATAACTTTCTTAGACTGAACACAGATAAAACTGAAGTCATCGAGTTCGGTCATAAACCTTCCATCTGGAATGAACTATGGTGGCCCCCCGAAGCAGGAGCCTGCCCTCTCCCCGTAGACAAGGTCAGAAACCTTGGCTTCTTATTAGACAAAGAACTCTCTTGCAAAGCCCAGGTGAATCAGGTAACTTCCGCCTGTTTCCATAACATCAAGGTGCTCAGGAAAATCCTACCCTACATCCCACACATGTTAAGGAAGACGGTGATGGGAGCCCTCGTAATGTCCCGGATAGACTATTGTAACTCCCTCTATTTAGGAGCAGGAGAAAAACAACTGTCCAAACTACAGGCAATTCAGAACGCGGCGGCCAGAGCCTTACTGAACCTCCCCAGACGCCACCCTACGTCCAAAGCCATCCGGGAGCTGCACTGGCTCCCGGTCAGACGTCGCATTCAGTTCAAAGCTCTTTGCCTGGTACATAGATCTCTACATGGCAAGGGACCTGACGACTTCAACAACCTACTGCCACGATATGTACCCTCGCGCACACTGAGGTCAGCCTCCCACGACCTAGTTTGCCAACCCAGAATAAACAGAGCCCGATGGGGGGGAAAGTCTTTTTCCTACCAGGCGGCTAAAATTTGGAACTCGCTACCCCCAGCACTTCGTGCCCAAAAATCTAAAACCAGCTTCAGGAAGGATTTAAAGACCTGGCTTTTTACCTAAATCGATCTGCCCCCCCCCCCGCCTTCCCCTCCGCTCTATATCTTTCAGCGCCAAGACGCCGTGGCATTCGTGCGCTCTACAAATACTTCAGTCAGTCAGTCAGTTATATACATTTATATGGATATATATGCAAGCAATAATATCACACTTAAAAGTAGGCAAATGCAACTGTTAAATGCATGGAATAAAATACATGAAATACAATACAAGCATATAGTAATATGGACTTCGACTGCAAGAAATCAGAAAGATATATACAATAAATACATCAGATGATTATAACCACTGGAGACTTGAATGTGCACACAGACACATTCACATATCACAAAATCAATAATAAAAAATAAAACACCTCACTGGCTGCAAACACTGCATCTATGCCTACTCCTGACTGGGGGATTCACAGCCAAGGTTTCAGAGACTCGGCAAGCCAGGTTCTGCCACACTGTAGTAGACGCGTCCGTCCTTCAGGTCAAAAATCCCGTTTCCAAGTCAACAAACCCCAGTTTTATAATCTCAAAGCACTAGAAGTTTCCGAGAGGCCCCCCTCTGTGCCAAGCTCTGGGCGATCCGCTTGGCACTGAAGGCATTCCTTCCCTCCCGCAAGGAGGTGCAGGTGTTCACAGACTACACCACTGCCATGTGGTACTGCAACAAACAGGGCGGGTGGGTTCGTGGACCCTTTGTCAAGAGGCTCTTCACCTTTGGACATGGCTGGATCAACACCTGGCAGGTTCTCTGAACGCTAGGGCAGACAAACTCAGCCGTCAGTGCCTGGTGGGTTACGAATGGCGTCTTCACTTGGAGGTGGTGCAAGGTCTCTTTCAGCAGTGAGGAGAGCCTTGGTTAGATCTGCTCGCCACTGAAGACAATGCGCAATGTCAACAGTTTTGTGAGTTGGAGTTTCCAAGGCAGCACTCTGCTCTGGGCACTCTTAAAGGCTACCTGGCAGCCATCTCTGCTTCTCTTCGGCTACCAGATCAGACCTCTTTGTTCAAGTCCCCTATTGTAAGTGGGTTATTTAAAGACATTAGTCATCTCTTTCCTCCATCTCCTTTCATAATACCTCAGTGGGATTTGAATCTTGTTTTGACTTTCCTGATGTGCGCTCCGTTTGAGCCTCTTCGTAAATGCTCTCTTAGGCTTCTTACCTTGAAAACTGCTTTTCTTGTTACCATCACCTCTGCTCGCAAAGTAAGTGAGCTTCAAGCTCTTTCTTCTAAGCTCCCTTTCTTCTTGGTGCATCCAGACAAAGTGGTGCTTCGAACGAGACCCTCGTT
This sequence comes from Triturus cristatus, assembly GCF_964204655.1. Classification (NCBI taxonomy): domain Eukaryota; kingdom Metazoa; phylum Chordata; class Amphibia; order Caudata; family Salamandridae; genus Triturus; species Triturus cristatus. The sequence continues at coordinate 911,034,681 of NC_140584.1, forward strand.
CCTACCTAACGTTGTCACTCCTTTGCACATTTGACAGACTATCACTCTGCCCACCTATTTCCCGTCTCTGCACCATCCACTGTCTGGACCCGAAACGTGTGCTGTCTTTCTATCTTGACCGCACAAAGGATTTCCGTGTGGACGATTAACTCTTTGTTGGCTATGTGGGTGCCAAGAAAGGTCGGACTGTACAAACGCGTTCCATCTCTAGATGGGTCGTCCTTTGTATAAAGATTTGCTACGCTTTAGCTAAAAAGGAACCTCCAGTGGGGCTGCAAGTTCATTTCACTAGAGTTACGGCAGCAACTACTGCTTTGTCACGTGGAGTCCCATTCATTGACATCTGCCAGGTGGCCATGTGGTCTTCTAGGCACACGTTCACCAGACATTTCTGTCTGGATAGTCCAGTCCAGAGGGATGGCTATTTTGCCCTTTCTGTCCTCCAGGACATTCTGGTGTGAACTTGGTTCGCTGTCCCTTCTCCGTGGTTGGTATTGCTGGTGTATCTATCCTAAGGTAAGGACTCTATAACTAATAGTCTCTTTCAGATAAGCAAGTTACTTACCTCCGGTAACGATGTATCTGTAAGAGACATATATTAGTTATAGATTCCTTACCGCCCTACCCATCCTCCTTGCTCTGCGAACTGACTTCTAGGGATAGAGACTCCCTTGCAGGGCCCTTGTGTGGCGCACCAGTGGTCAGTGTCTTTCATGGCTCTGTGCTTCTGGAGGGAAAGTTGTGTCAGAACTGACGTCAGCGGGCAAGGGCGGCGTCTAAGTAATCACTGTGCCGTCATCCTGGCGACCACGATGCCGATGATGGACGTGGAGTCGACTAACTCCACAAAGCGATGGGCAGGGGTACTGCTGAAGAAAAATTCTCCGGATCCAGTCTATAACTAATATATGTCTCTTACAGATACATCGTTACCGAAGGTATGTAACTTGTTCATAAGGGTGATCCTAGAGACAACGTATCGGAGTGAAAACACTCTGGAGAGACTGTTTGAAAATGAGCTGGGGTGGATTTTTAAACTGCGTGCAGATATAAAGAGCAGAATGATGACATTCTCTGGTCTCTTTTATCTAAAAGATTAATCATTAATGAATACTGGGATGGCATCAGTAACAAGAAAGTACTCATGTTCATAAGGTTTTGTATACAGACTCCACTTTAGACATGCAGGAGATATGGGTGCCTCTGATTATTAATTGCTTAGGTCCAGGAGTAATGACTTATCAAAAGGACCATTAACATAGCATTATTGCACCCTGAAACTAACCACATATACTTTATAATCATCACTCTTTACCTTGAGGTTGCTCATGAGTACTAACCATTTGTAAACTGTCAGTTACTAAGTTGTGGGTACATGTGGAGTTGATACTGTCACAGATACCATGACATTGTCGTTTTCAGCTTCATTTGCAGTGGCCCTGCAGAAATGCATTATTGATAAATTTCCAAAGTTAATAAAGAAAATACAGAAACCCCTTCTTTCTTTCTTCAAATTGTAAAATTAACATAGTTATTTGAAAACGATATATTTAAAAAGATATCTTTTTAAGTACCTCTAGGATCTGGGATTGGGGCACTGGCTCTAATTTATCTCCATAACTGGGCCTTGTTCTGCCAAGATGGCCCCCGTTGTGGATGGTAGTTTATGGCGACAAATGGGCTGCACCGTTAAGACCTGAGTATGAGGGCTGTTCCAACGCCGTGATGTTGTGCTTATACACATGGGCTCACGCACCCCGATGGGCCGAGCAAAACAACCTCATGTTCACTGAAGAGGCCTTTGCGTATTTGTATCTGGGACAATGGAGATGGGTAGGAGAATCACAGGGACATAATTCTGGGCAAGTAAGTCACACTAAAACTGGATCCGACTCAGATAAACTGATTTGTTCACCTTTTTTGTGACTACAAATTTACTTCTTTACAGATGACTAATTTATAATTCTTCTTCCATGGGTTTCCAAGGTCCCTACTTACTTCAGGGTTCGGACAAAATAAGTATCTAGCAACATGGCATATGAGTGTAAATAAAACAGTCTGCCAACACTCAGTGTTTATATATGTAATTATGATGGAGTACTGAATGATAACCACACTTGAGTGCATTTTGCAGCAATTGTTGCATGTGGATTGATATTCAGTGATAATCAACTTTGAGGCACAGAATTGCCAAATAAATACAGAATTGATTATCTTTTCAATCAATCAATCAATCAATCCACTTTATTAGATTATTTAAAATCATAAAAGTACAAAGTCCAATGTATAAAAAACAGATTCTGATAAAAATATTTGAGCGATATATATATAAAACAATATCTTTTCTATATGTTGTTCGTTTTGTTGGTACATTATTTTCAGGTCTTACACTTCTGTAGAATTTTATCTTCCAAATTGAAGGAGCACGTGGCTACTGTAAAGGTAGGACAGCTTTTTGAGGTTATTTTAGGTGTGCTTCAATCACCTTCCAAAAAGGCAACCCACTCACTTGGATTAGGCATGTTCCTGATGAATTGCCACTGATCCTATTGAGGGCAAAGTAGGCAAGAAACATGTTGACCATTTTTCTTTTATCTCTGGGAACATTACTATCCTATGGGGTCTCACTGTTTTCAATCTTAACAACGGCCCCTTCAATATAAAGGAACTTTGGATGCCATTAGTAATGTTTTCACTTTGTTTGGCCAGTCTATCTTTCACAGACTTCCCTTTCCCCCCCACAAAAAGTCTGAGGGTTTTGGAAACCAGACTTCAAGGCAAAGAAAAACATATCTGGCAAAGAGCCTCCTTGTGAGACCCATCGGGCATTGCACCACCAGCCGGCGAGGAGAACAGCCCAGTGGTGAAGCATGCCATTCTTTGGTGAGTGAGGGCTTGTGTTTCCTATAAAGGATGCCCTTGTTAATCTCAGTTAGTCCTATTACCAAAACTAGATTTATTGGATCATCACCATGGAACTGCACACTCATTTATGGGGAAGTTGAGGATGTACCTTAGGCACAGAAAGCCAAGTGGGACTCAACGCCATCGACTGCTTGAAACAGGCGAGAAGCGGTAGGGCTCCAATCAGCAGGTCCTTGTGCCAGTCGAGCAGGTCTCCTGATGCTGCCACTGTGTGACACTCGCTTCCCTTTTGCCGCTTGCTGCTGCCTGCCGCTCCCACCATTGAGTGCTGCTTTTCTGCTGTTTCGGCCCTGTTGCCAGCATAACCGTGCTTGCGCCCAAATATAGTTAGCCTGCATTACTACTTTTGTTTGCCTTCTTGCTGTTTTTCCGTCGCCATCCGCTGTATAGTAAGCCTTTGTTTTCTGTATAGTTAGCCCGCATTACTTTTATCACTGCTATATATCGCTGTATAGTTAGACCTTCGTTTTCTTTATAGTTAGCCCACATTATTGCTGTTGTTTTCAATCGTCCACCGCACTGCCCGCTACCCCGCCATTTCTAAACCTCCCGCTCCCCTCGACCCAGCCCCCCAGTCCAGCGACAGAATGAAGTACAACCACGGCTCACTGCTCACCTGGACCGGCCACTACAGAGTAAACTTCACCAACTCAGGACCTACCAACACTGGCACCATGCCCCCCAGCTCTTCGTGCAGAATCTGGAAAAAGATATCAGAAAACCAGTGGAACAACGCTCTCAACTCCCACCTCCCAGACACAGCATCCAATCCTGAATAGGCTGCGAATAACTTCTCCCAGTGGATCACAGAATGCATCGAAACAGTCGCCTCTGTCAAGCCTTCCAAATCCAAAGGACCTGCCAGAAGAGCCAGCTCGTTCACAGCAGAGCTCAAATACTCCAAATGCAACTGCCGGCAACTAGAAAGGAAGTGGCACACCAGCAAAAAGACAGGAGACCATACCACCTTCAAAACAGCACTCAACCATTACCATTGCCTCCTGAATGAAACAAAAAAAAATGCCCTAGCAGACGCATAGAAGCCAGCACAAACTGCAGCAAGGAGCTCTTCGCCATTGTGAAGTTCTACAAAACCACCACTGAGAACAACATCACTCCCTCCCAAGAGCTGTGCGACACCCTGGCAGACTTCTTTCACTACAAGATTTCAGTCATCAACAAAAACTTCAAATACCAACCTCTGCCGCCGACTGCATCAGCCTGCTCATACCCACAAACCCCAAAAACCTGCTCACTCATTGGGACCCTCTCACAACTCAAGCCACAATCTCCATCATGAACTCTGTGCACTCTGGAGCACCCACTGACCCCTGTCCCCACCACATCTTCAACCTCGAGAGCAAGACGATTGGCGACGAGTTCAAGTCCTGGAAAGCATGAGCAACATAGGCCTCAAGCAAATTGTCACCGACCCCACCCAGGACAAACCTTCAACCCCATTTTCACGTCCAGCGACAGAATGAAGTACAACCACGGCTCACTGCTCACCTGGACCGGCCACTACAGAGTAAACTTCACCAACTCAGGACCTACCAACACTGGCACCATGCCCCCCAGCTCTTCGTGCAGAATCTGGAAAAAGATATCAGAAAACCAGTGGAACAACGCTCTCAACTCCCACCTCCCAGACACAGCATCCAATCCTGAATAGGCTGCGAATAACTTCTCCCAGTGGATCACAAAATGCATCGAAACAGTCGCCTCTGTCAAGCCTTCCAAATCCAAAGGACCTGCCAGAAGAGCCAGCTCATTCACAGCAGAGCTAAAATACTCCAAATGCAACTGCCGGCAACTAGAAAGGAAGTGGCACACCAGCAAAAATACAGGAGACCATACCACCTTCAAAACAGCACTCAACCATTACCATTGCCTCCTGAATGAAACAAAAGAAAATGCCCTAGCAGATGCATAGAAGCCAGCACAAACTGCAGCAAGGAGCTCTTCGCCTTTGGGAAGTTCTACAAAACCACCGTCACTGAGAACAACATCACTCCCTCCCAAGAGCTGTGCGACACTCTGGCAGACTTCTTTCACTACAAGATTTCAGTCATCAACAAAAACTTCAAATACCAACCTCTGCCGCCGACTGCATCAGCCTGCTCATACCCACAAACCCCAAAAACCTGCTCACTCATTGGGACCCTCTCACAACTCAAGCCACAATCTCCATCATGAACTCTGTGCACTCTGGAGCACCCACTGACCCCTGTCCCCACCACATCTTCAACCTCGAGAGCAAGACGATTGGCGACGAGTTCAAGAAAGTCCTGAACACCTCCATCACCTCTGCCTCCCTCCCTGAGAACTGGAAACATATTAAAGTAAAGCCCTTGCTAAAGAAACCATCTGCCAGCCCAGCAGAAACAAAGAACTACCAGCCCTATCCCTGCTCCCCTTTCCAGTGAGGTTTCTAGAGAAGGCAATCAACTTGCAATTCACCGAACGCCTGGAACAAAACAACCTGCTGGACCCCTTTCAATCCGTATTCCGAGCCAACCACAGCACCAAGACAGCCCTGATAGCAGCCACCGACAACATCACATCAGGGCCCTCCTGGACCATAACAAAACAGCAGCCCTCATCCTTCTGGTCAGCCGCCTTCAACACCATCTCCATCACATCTTGATCAACAGACTCCATCACATCGGAATCGAGAAGACACCCTCAAATGGATCGCCTCATACCTCACTTGAAGAACCCAGAGAATCAGTCTCCCACCATTCACCTTGGAACCCAAGATCATCTGCTGCGTCCCCCAAGGATCGTCCCTCAGTCCCACCCTCTTCAACCTGTACATGACACCCCTGGCCAATGTATTGCTTCGCCCTACTAATTAATAGAAAATACCACCCTCCCACACGAAGGCACAAACACAGCAAAGCAATAAAAACCCCAACTGGAAAGGGATTTCACCCTTATAAAATGAGACACATCAAAAGACTGTTTTCAGAATAAGGCATGAGGTTTTATTTGTGCAACACACGCTATATATGTATGTAGTTTTGACCAACGCTGCTGCGAATACCCGACTAAAACTGATTTTAGAGACACCGACATTACCCCCACTTGTCCCTCCTGCGGCTTTCAAGTGCCAATCATCCCACTGACTGTCACACCTAACTTGGCCAACTCACCTTCAGATAAAAAAGCGCAGCCTGCTCCAACTAAACAACTACAGGCTACCGTTCCGGATAACCGCTCTTATACAGTGCCACATAGGAATAGATCTCTCAAATGCTTATTACTTAATGTAAGATCTATGCCGAAGCACAAACATGAGATTGAAGCTCTACTCATCGATCACAGCGCTGATCTCATGTTCCTCACAGAAACGTGGGCATCACCCGCCTCTGGCCCTGACTGGAACACCGCCACGCCCGCAGGCTACTCTGTCGAATGCATGAACCGTACGGGATCTATAGGTGGAGGAATCGCGATAATTTATAGATCGCACCTCAAAATAATTGCCTGCCCCCAACCTGACTTAGAGGCTGAAGCTATGACCTTTAAGATCAAAGAGAACAACCACTTGATCTTTGAGGGACTGTTAGTGTACCGTCCCCCCGGCCCTAGAAGTCCCTTCACCAAGGCTTTACACACTTTTTTAGAAACAACGTTTGACGCAGTCACCTATACTATCCTAGGTGATTTCAACTATCACTTAGAGTTAAATAACGACTCGATTCATCACAACATGGCTTCAGACCCCTACACTCCACTGAATCAGCCCTTAGCATGGCCACCGAAAAAATTCGCAAAACCATGGACGAAGGCGGGAGGTCGGCCCTTATACTATTAGACCTTACAGCGGCCTTCGACACCGTAAATCACTCCGTCCTATTAAAAAGACTTACCTCCCTAGGCTTCACCGGCCCTGCCCTGGCCCTCATCGCCTCCTTTCTAACTACCCGCACTAACCAAGTGATTTGGAATGGACTACAATCTGATGAATTCTCCCTTCCGGGTGGGGTCCCACAAGGCTCGGCACTGTCACCTACACTGTTCAATCTATACGTCACTCCCCTGGCTGCCCTGATTAGATCCCATGGCCTACAACTGGTGTCTTACGCCGACGACACACAAATTATTGTGTCCATCTCACAATCTATTGATGCCACGGCGGAGTGCTTTAGGAACTGCCTTACTCAGGTTAAGAACTGGATGAGTAATAACTTTCTTAGACTGAACACAGATAAAACTGAAGTCATCGAGTTCGGTCATAAACCTTCCATCTGGAATGAACTATGGTGGCCCCCCGAAGCAGGAGCCTGCCCTCTCCCCGTAGACAAGGTCAGAAACCTTGGCTTCTTATTAGACAAAGAACTCTCTTGCAAAGCCCAGGTGAATCAGGTAACTTCCGCCTGTTTCCATAACATCAAGGTGCTCAGGAAAATCCTACCCTACATCCCACACATGTTAAGGAAGACGGTGATGGGAGCCCTCGTAATGTCCCGGATAGACTATTGTAACTCCCTCTATTTAGGAGCAGGAGAAAAACAACTGTCCAAACTACAGGCAATTCAGAACGCGGCGGCCAGAGCCTTACTGAACCTCCCCAGACGCCACCCTACGTCCAAAGCCATCCGGGAGCTGCACTGGCTCCCGGTCAGACGTCGCATTCAGTTCAAAGCTCTTTGCCTGGTACATAGATCTCTACATGGCAAGGGACCTGACGACTTCAACAACCTACTGCCACGATATGTACCCTCGCGCACACTGAGGTCAGCCTCCCACGACCTAGTTTGCCAACCCAGAATAAACAGAGCCCGATGGGGGGGAAAGTCTTTTTCCTACCAGGCGGCTAAAATTTGGAACTCGCTACCCCCAGCACTTCGTGCCCAAAAATCTAAAACCAGCTTCAGGAAGGATTTAAAGACCTGGCTTTTTACCTAAATCGATCTGCCCCCCCCCCGCCTTCCCCTCCGCTCTATATCTTTCAGCGCCAAGACGCCGTGGCATTCGTGCGCTCTACAAATACTTCAGTCAGTCAGTCAGTTATATACATTTATATGGATATATATGCAAGCAATAATATCACACTTAAAAGTAGGCAAATGCAACTGTTAAATGCATGGAATAAAATACATGAAATACAATACAAGCATATAGTAATATGGACTTCGACTGCAAGAAATCAGAAAGATATATACAATAAATACATCAGATGATTATAACCACTGGAGACTTGAATGTGCACACAGACACATTCACATATCACAAAGTCAATAATAAAAAATAAAACACCTCACTGGCTGCAAACACTGCATCTATGCCTACTCCTGACTGGGGGATTCACAGCCAAGGTTTCAGAGACTCGGCAAGCCAGGTTCTGCCACACTGTAGTAGACGCGTCCGTCCTTCAGGTCAAAAATCCCGTTTCCAAGTCAACAAACCCCAGTTTTATAATCTCAAAGCACTAGAAGTTTCCGAGAGGCCCCCCTCTGTGCCAAGGAAACTTACTGGAATTGGGCACTCTCCATGCAAGCATTCCAAAGGCAAAAGAGTTCTCAAATATCCTTCTGCGCTCCCACATGTTCCAGCCCCTTATCTTAACGAAGCTTATGAAAGTCTCCAAAAGTACAGAAAACAATCTAAAACAACCTTGCACAAAATAACTTGAGTAATCTGGGGGCCTGCCTGTGCGTAAAGCTCAAGCTAGACATTCAGAATTCAAAATGGCTTGAGGGCATGTAAAAGCCAATAGTAAGAACTTTATAATACTCCCCAATGTACAGCACAAAGCACATTTGTGCACCACTGCCTATAGCAGCACACACTTAATCTCTCAATGTACAACATAATGCACATTTGAGCACCACTGCTTATAGTGCTACACTCCGAGACCAAGTAGTACATTCCACACCTCTCTCTCTCTCTGATGCTTTCAAAAGCATATACCACATGTTCTGTTCTTGGCAAGGCTGTTCTACTCTATGAAAGTGATCCCCCTCTGCAGCTACAAGGAGACACGAAAGAAATCTACAAGGAAAAGTGCGTATGCAGGGAAAAGTATGTACATTCGAACAAGGATAAAGTAAAACACCAAAAGTCAATTAAAATAATGGTAGTCAAAGGTCATCACGCGGTCCCAATACATGGGAGTGCCTCTGGCACTACAGCCAACACCAACAGATCGCATCGACTCAACACCATCTCCTACGACGACAACACTCAGCTCATCCTCTTGCTGTCAGAAGACCCCTCCACCACCAGAGTCAACTTCCACGGATATATGATGAACGTCGCCAACTGGATGACTGACCACTGTCTCAAGCTTAACACGGATAAGACAGAAGTCATCTTTGGGAACAACACCTCACCATGGAACGACGCATGGTAGCCTGCGGAACTCTGCCCATCCCCTGCCCTGACAGACCACACCCACAACCTCGGCATCATCCTAGACAGCAAAGTATCTATGAATAAACAGGTAAACGCAGTCTCATCCGACTCCTCCCACAACATACGCATGCTCTGCAAGATCTTCTGGTGACTCCCAGTAAACATAAGAAAAATCATCACACAGGCCCTCGTCACCAGCAGGCTGGACTACAGGAACACACTCTACGTAGGAATCATCGCACACCTCCAGAAGAGACAGACGATACAAAACTCATCTGCAAGACTCATCCCCGACCTCCCCAGATGGACCCACATCACACCGCACCTCAAGAAGCTACACTGGCTCCCGAAGTTGAAGAAATGCCAGTTCCAGATGTTGGTCCATGCATACAAGCCCTACACAAGGAAGGACCAGCATACATCAGCAAACACATGACCTTCTACCAACCAACCAGACCTGCCATCTGCTTCCCTCTTCCTCATTGACATCCCCTCCGGATCCGTTCATGCAACAACGGAGGATGGTCCTCACACCTGGCAGCCAAAGCTTGGAACGACCTTTCCCTGCACTACAGGACCGCCTCATCACTCCAGGCATTCAGAAAAGGACTCAGGACCTGGCTGTTCAAATCAACAGGAGTACCACGAAGCAGCTAGCAACTCCAGCACCTTGAGACCCTTATGGGTGATATGCCGTGCTTTATAAATCCTGGATTGATTGATTGAATCAGTCATACCCCTCTAGTGTGTTCAGATTCAGATCCAGTTCCGCAACTAGTCATGACTCATCCCAGTTCTCCTAGCTGTCGTTGACCCCACAGCAAATAGCAGAATTCAATGAAGAAATGTTGCAGCTTTTTCAGATCTTTCCTACTCCTCATGGCATGCTTTCAGCCCCATGTAGCAGCAAGGAACTCTAGTTGGACTTCCTATAAAGGGCCCTCCCTTAGCACCAACTGGCCCAGTGGGACCTGTTCTAGGGCCCTTTCTGAGTCTGGTTTATCTTTCTACCCCGTCACTGAGTTACGTGCCAAATCCTTCCATGCCGGTTCTGACACCAGCTCCACTGAATCCGGCCTGGAGTCCAGCGTCGGTCTCCAAACCCGAGCTGTTGCCTGCCCACTCCAGGTCTGTCATGCTACCAGTCATTTTGCAACTAGACTCTAATCCTTGGTGTCAACCTCGATTCCAGTATCAGAGGCTTGAGCTCTTGTTAGGATTTGACTCTGATACAGTGCAGGTATACAACATGTCCTGCTCAACACTGATAGTGATGACAAGGTGAACAACCTGCTTCCACCTCATCATACTTATAACGGGCAGTAACTGGCTTTACAAGATGCCAGTGGACTAAATATGTTTTCAGAGACTGAGCTGGACTTGCCACTTTGGCCACCAATGGAAGAAAGTGCATCTTTTGAATAGTTTTGCACAGGGCTGCAGAAATAGAAGATGTACAGTTGCCTCCTGTTGAAACTAAGACAAAATTGTTAAAGGAGATCCTTCAACCAATTCCTACAGGTCCTGCCTCTTCTGAGCCACTATTCGTATTCAGCGAGGCCTTCATGGACACTCTCATGGCCATCTAATCTAAGCTAAGCTCTAGACCCGTGACTTGTCAACCTATTGGCAGGCAACATAGTCCGGCCCTTGGTGATGTGACTTTTTTGGCAGGACATCCTATGCCTGAAAGCCTAGCGTTAAAGGTGTTGACAAGTAAATTGACTCCTTAAACCTTTCTGATCAGTCATCTGGATACATAGTTGAAATGTATTGATTCCTTCAAAAAGAGACTGTTGTCTTTGTGAAAGGCCACTGGTATTTTATGGAAGGGGTGTATCAAATTATGTGGCAGAGTTGACTAAATTATGCAGCCAAAAGCGAAATTATGCTGTGTAATATGAATTTTTTTTAATAGTATTACTCCATAATTTTGTCTTGTTTTCATATGTTAACACTGTGTGAGCAAAGGTTTCACACCATTAGTACCAGTCTAACTCCCAGGTACAGCAATATACAACAGGAGGAGGCCAGGGAACCATTGCAAATGACTTCCAGGGTGCTGCAACATGTTTTGCCATGTTTTAAGTTACTTTTGATCCATTTAAACTAGAGCAAAATGAACAAATGATGGGCGGAATGCCGAACAATGCAAATATTCACCTCCAGTCACAAAGATCTGGGTGTAATCCATTGTTCTTTTGCTCACGACGCTGCCCCAGTTTGGACCTAGCCATATGCAAATCAGTCTTTACCCTGCTCCTCATGGGATCAGTCCAGCCTGAACTGCGAAGCCAGGTCCTCTGTGGACAGGAAACAAGCATTCTGTGACTGGTTTCGGGGCATCACCTCTCAAATCAAATCAATCCAGCTTTTTTCGATTTTTTTGTACAGAAAATCATAAAAGCAAAACTGTTAAAATATCAAGATTATATAGTTAAAAGAATACCCAATACATTACAAAAAAAACTGATTACTAAAGAATACATTGATTTGTACCCACTTTGTTTTTCAAAATCCTTTTGATGTCTCTTGCATTTTCATATAATCATGCCTTTCCTGTGTTTAATAATGCTTTTCAAGAAGGAAGCAATTGACTTTGTGAAACATTCTCTATCCAGAAATTGCAAGGCTAGGAACGCAGGCCTGCATTGTCATTAGTCCCCAGAGTCTTAAAACAGGTAAAATCCATTTTTTCCTTTGCGTTGCATAAAATTTACAAAATAAAACCACGTGCATGGTTGATTGCTGGGATTGGTTATTGCAGGGGCAGCTAATTAGTGTTGGAGACCAGTCATTTAGTTCAAAAAGCTTACTGCACGGTGAAAAAATCAAAGTCTAAAATGGGTTAAAACAAATTGATCGTACCTACTTAATGCAAAATTTAGGTACGGCTGTGTAACAAATGTAGTGAGTATAAGTTGATTGGATTATACCGACGACTTAGCTGCCTCACTTGCAAATCTGTTTGCCTCCATGAGGGTCATACAGGATTTTTAAAGAAATGTTCTATTTACCGTATGCAAAATATCAGGATTGTTAAAATATACTGTGTGACCCAGATCTTTCATAACATTTTTTATATAATTCAGCCAGGGGATCTCCAGAACCCGGTCTAGCGTGAGGCTATATTTTAAAACGTCTCGGTTAAAAGAAGTTGTAGTGGAGGTCCAAATCCTGTGCCAGAACAGGACCGGTTGGATCTTAATTGTATCTGATACATAAAGCAAACCTAATTCTGTGTGGCATACATAAATAGAGGTACTGTCTGGAACCTCCAGGAGGTATTTTAGAAAAGCATTTTCCGCTTGTTGGATAGGTTTGGTATTGCGGTAGCCCCATACACCTGCCCAATACATTGCTATACTTGTGCACTTTGCCGTATAAATTTCCAGGAGTTCGGCTGGAGGTTTTCATCCCAGCTTCTTTGCAAAGTTAGCCAAGGCCGCAATAGCTTTCATAAAGAGCAGAGTCCTGTTTTTACAGCCTGATACCATGTCCCCTTGTTGTCGAGTAAAATACCTAAATAAGGAAATGTTGTGGTAGGTTCAACCTTTCTATTGCCAATAAAAATCTCCCTGCAACTGGTGCTGTTGTTGCCGCACTTCATTATTAAGGTTTTGGAGATATTAACGGGCAGGCCAAGATTCTCCATGTACTCAGTGTACCTAGTAAGTACCCTTTGGAGTCCCAATGGAGTACGGGCCATCAGCACTGCGTCGTCCGCATACAAGAGGGTGGGTATAGGGAGTCTATTTATTTGTGGCAGGTCCTGACACCCTGCTACCAGTGCTTGTTCAATACCATTGGTATAAAGAGTGAATAAAAACTGTGCCAGGGCGCATCCCTGCCTAACCCCCCTCTCGACCTTGAACGGTGCAGTGCATTCTCCTTTAAGTCCATAACGGATCCTTGCTTTGGCTTTGCAGTAAAGTTTTCTTAAAATTTTAATGAATGATGTCTCCACCCCCACAGTAGTTAAAATCTCCCATAATTCATTGTGTACCACGCAGTCAAAGGCTGCCGATAGGTGTTCAAAGGCGAGATATAATTTTCCTTCTTTTGACCGTATGTACTTCCCTGTCAGGATGTTATGGTTCAGTGCCTGTTCGAGCTTTACCAAACCCTGGAAAAACCCAAATTGTAGGTCTGAGAGCACCTGGTTTTCTTCCGCCCAGTCTTGCAACCGCCTCAAAAAGATTCGTCCCACTATTTTTACCGGTGAATCCAGCAAGGATGTTGGACGGTAGCATGCTGAATCCTGTCTGTCACCTTTTTTAAAAATGGGTACCACAATGGATTCTGACTGTGTTTTAATGAATCCAGTAGTACAGGAGGCCGCTAAAACATGTGTTAAAAGTGGGCCCTATAAAAGCAACTTAGATTTAAAAAGGTTAACCGGGACGCCGTCCGGGCCTGGTGCCTTACCTCCCTTACTCTCGGTTATTGCATATGTTACTTCCTCCAGGGAAAAAGAGAGATCAATGTGCTCACCGGCTGTAGCCGTAATTCCCCGTGTTATTGTTGTACTTTGAGTTATACCATCCTCTTTTACCAGATTTATTTACTTTGGAGAAAAAATCCACCCACAGGTGTTCTCCAAAAGCAATTTCTACCGTAGGTGTGTCCTCGGCTTTAAGGAACGGAGCATTAACCGCTCGCCAAAAAGCTGCACTGTCTCTCTTTTGTGAAGCTTCGTGCAGCACTACCCATGTTTCATCTTTTAGTTCCTTTTTACAGGACTTCTGATCTTGAGTGTATTCCTTTCTGCACTGCCTGATCTCGTGGATACATCTATCTGGTTTGTGTAAGGCTTGTTTTAATCTTGTATAAGCTTTAGTGCAGCGCCTCTGAGCAGCCAGGCTAGCTTGAATCCAGTGGCTCAGTGAGCATGGGACCCACCTCTGGGCATTACCTTCCCACTTAGGGCGACAAAAGCAAAAGGACCAAATGATGGACAGAATGCAGAACAATGCAAACATTCCCTCCCAGTCACAAAGAGCTGGGTTAATGATGGATTAAACCCTTTTACTTCTGTTGCCCTAAGTAGGAAGGGTATGCTCAGACAGTAGAGTGGAAGAGTGACATTGTATTCGTTTTCACAGTGAGTGTGATTAAGGTGTCTAAGAACATGCCATCATTATGGGTTATAAAGAAAGGTACACAGGAACAATATCTCTGATGTGTGTCAAGAACCGGTAGGACACGAGCAGTCTAAAAAGGATCGCTTGAGTTTATCTGCTGCCACATTCTGAATTTCTAGGGGTAATCCCTCACTCTTCCAAGGCCATGACAATTGTCTGACTTTGAATTAAAATATATCTGGCTACAAAACAGAGGGAAACACAGATGCGTAACTACTGCTGGAGAGATTCAGACAACGGAATATTTAATCCGCTGTAAAGGTAATCATGTCTATGAGAAGCCACGAGTGGAGTTTGATGCCAATCCAATTGCTGGCCCTTGCATAGAGTAATCACTTCCTCTCAGTAATGGAACAATTAATTCCCCATGACACTGGACTCACTCCATAATTACCATGTGGGTTGCTCTAGATAATTCTCCTTACATTCTGCCTGCTCCACCCATCCCTGAGCTCCTTGTTAATATCATGCATATGGAGCAATGTTGTTTAGTTCCTGCATCTTTCTAGGACTAATTCATGGTACATTTACGCTTGTCTCATCCCTCTAGCCACACTGAAGAACATGTCTCCGTTGGAGGATTTTCCTTCTACAAATCACTTATCATGTGTGTTGGTCCAGTTGGATCATATGAAGCAAACGACGACTACAATTCCCAGATAGCACTGATGTGTTGAATGAAAACTCAGGGCTAGATATATGGGGGTTAGCATACTGAATGACTCTGACAGCTTGCATGCATTAGCTGTACCAAGATTCATTTTACACACTAAACCTATTTAGTGTTTGTGTGGCAAGTTTAATTTCATTTGATGAGCTTTGCTGCAACATACATTGCTGCAAAAAACAGAAGGCTGTCTCCTTTTGAAGGCGCATGCAGCATGTTGAACACATGCACGTGCCTACAAAATGATGCAACATATGTGTCTTTTTATTTTTTTAGGCATGCATTGTACAGCATGGTTAAACAGTAGGTTTTATAGGCGAGACCTATTGGCTTTGCTAATGCTTGTTGAAAAATGTATTTACATCTTTCCTTCCTTTGTTTTTTCTTTCATTCCTTCTTTATTACTTTCTCTCTCTTGCTTTCTTACTTTTCTTCTGTCTTACTTCCTTTTTTCTTTTTCTTCCTTTTTTCTTTCTATTCGTCTCTTTCAATCCTTTCTTTCCTTCTTTCTTTTCTGCCTTTTTTCTTTCCTTTGTTGCCTTCCTTCTCCCCTTGTTTCTTGCTTTTTTCCTTATTTCTTGCTTCTTTCCTGCTTTCTCTCCATCTTTCTTTCCTGCTTTCTTTCTGCCTTTCTATTCTTTTTTCCTTTTTTCTATTGTACCTTTTTTATGTTGTGCCTTCTTTCTTTTTTGTGCTCTTTCTTTCTTTCGTGACTTCTTTCTTTCCTACCTTCTTTCTTTCGTTCGTTTTGTAATTTGTTTCTGTCTTTCCTTCTTTTCTTTCTTCACATCTCATCATACTGTGAGCAGGAAACCCTTTCATAGAAGAGGACTCCAGCTCTGGTGTGAATGGGGCTCCATTTGAAACCTTCCCAGGACATGGGAGGTGGCTCCATGTGAATTAATTCTTGCAATAGACAGAACACCGGGCTTGCCGATCCCCTCTCTCCATGTTCCTGCCCCCTTGCCAAGGGCACACATCCTTCTATCTGTACGATCACAGAGTGAAAATTATTCTTAGGTTGGCAGGCCTGCAGAGGTTTGCCCAGATGTGAACTGACCTTGCGGATGTCATTGAGGGTTCTCTCGGGTGAGCCTGGCCTGCTTGTCTTCCTCTTACCGTCCTGCCTGGTGTCTTTCCTGGACAGAATAGTTTTTGCTAAAAGTTATAGGTGATACGAATTTTATTTTAGCCACTAACTGCATTTTCCTAAAAGTTATAGGTGATACGAATTTTATTTTAGCCACTAACTGCATTTTCCTTTACAAATCACCTGTGTTGTCATACACTGATCACCTCTATTCTTAAAACTGTAAATTGTTTTATAATTCGGTTTCTGATTTCCAGTTTGGTTGTGGTGTGTTTTAAAGACAGTGTGACTAAATTAAATGTCTAAAAAGTGTTAGTTACTTTTTTCAGCCAGCCCTTTATTTATTCTCATTTACGCTGATCTGGTACAGTTGCTCGGCAGTGCCCGAGATACAAATCCCTCGCTGGCTTAATGCAAGCAATCTGAGGGGAGGCAGGAGGAAAGCTCCGGGGAGAAGAAATGTCATCAGAAAGCGAACAAAAGCTCTCTGGCTCGCCTTCATCAGCCCTTTCTCATTAAATGCCGTTTCAAGGCTGGCTGCGTCCTTCGGTTTATCACAATACGCCACACCTGGGCGGGAGATTATCTCGCGCCAAGAAGGGATCCCTCTGTATCGTTAATCATTGGAAGTCGCGGGCAGCGCTCGCCGCCTGAAGTGTTCTGTCAGGCAGTTCTGCTGAAGGAGAGAGGGAGTTTTTGAGTATCTCTAGAATTTGTCTGAAAATACACCTGTTACTAATTTCAACAATTCATCACTAACAAAAGCATATTTAAAAGAAATAATAAAAAAAACATACTATCTGTTGCCAATAGAGGTTGCATTAGGTTGCCATGCAATTTGATACAAGCAGGTTTAAATAGGTTCTCTCTCATAATAATTTAGAGGTGTAATTAGGGTTCTCTTCCCTTGCTTCGGGAGCCTGAATGACACGTTTTAGAATAGAGTGTGTGTGTGTGTGTGTGTGTGTGTGTGTGTGTGTGTGTGTGTGTGTGTGTGTGTGTGTGTGTGTGTGTGTGTGTGTGTGTGTGTGTGTGTGTGTGTGTGTGTGTGTGTGTGTGTGTGTGTGTGTGTGTGTGTGTGTGTGTGTGTGTGTGTGTGTGTGTGTACGTGTGTGTGTGTGTGTGTGTACGTGTGTGTGTGTGTGTGTGTGTGTACGTGTGTGTGTGTGTGTGTGTACGGATACACATATTTTATCTACTGGCGGTCGCCAGTAGATAGTTAGGATCGTGTTTCCATAGGAAATCCGCAACATTCTATTTGGAATAACTTTGGCGCCGATTGATGAATCCTCGCGAAATTTTCAAAATAGGTGGGGCGCTCCGCTCCTTCCCTGAAAGTCGCGGGGGCTGAGAAAAAGGGGAGTCCCAAAACACGTTTTCCCCATGCATTTTTCCATAAGACTTTTAGTCCAAGCTACAGCCCGAACGGCTGAACAGAATTACTTGAAATTTGGCAGAGAGGTAGTCCTCAGGTCAGGGATGTGCCTTTTGCAGGTCTGGTGTAAATCTGTTCAGTATTTCCTGAGAAAATAGCATTTAAATCAATATATATGTCTATAGGCGCGCTCCGTGCGCGTACGGTAAAATGTACCGTACGCACACGCTGCCGTGCGCGAGCGCGATTCTGATTGGTTGTTAGATCTTAGTAAACATTCGAATCGGTCGAAACCAGGAAGTGTCGGCCGTCATTTTGTCTCTCGCAGTCTGAGGGGGTGAAAAACAAAGTTGGAGAACGTGAAAAGGGGGCAGGGTGGACAGTTCCTGACCCCCTAGCCTTTGTCAGGGGGTCCCAGAAGGACCCCCAAGGGCCAAAATTTCTTTTAATTTTTTTTTGAAAAATCGTGGCGTGCGCGTAGCGTGCGCGTACGGTAGAAACGGAAAAATTCTGCGAACTGCGTAACGTGGGCGTGCTGTGCGCGAAGCGCACCGTGCGCGTACGGTACGCGCACAGTAAAAAACCTTAAAAAAAAATAAAAATAAATACATAACAGCATTTAAAAAACCGTACAAATTCACTGAAAAAACCATAGGTTTCACAAACGTTATAGTTAGGAATTAGCATTTAAAAAACCTTGCAAATTCACTTAAAAAACCATAGGTTTCACACGTTATAGTTAGCTGGACATTTCACTCGTGAAAAACCATTGAAATTCCCCCGTTATAGTTAGTGCAGGCAACTATAACTCACGCGACCGCAATCCTCTGCTGATGACGTCAGATATTACATCACTGATGACATATGTGTCTTTCTGAAAAAAAAAATTGTAATATATGTATAGCTAAAGATTAATGGAAGAAGACCTGGGTAAATAGGTGTCTAAATACAGTGATGTAATATCTGACGTCATCAGCAGAGGATTGCGGTCGCGTGAGTTATAGTTGCCTGCAATAACTATAACGGGGTAATTTCAATGGTTTTTCACGAGTGAAATGTCCAGCTAACTATAACATGTGTGAAACCTATGGCTTTTTAAGTGAATATATATATATATATATATTACCTGCTGGCGGTCGCCAGTAGGTAGTTATAGTTAGGACCACGTTTCCATAGGAAATCCGCAACAATCTATTTTGAATAACTTTGGCGCCGGTCGACGAATCCTCGCGAATTTTTCAAAATAGGTGGGACGCTACGCTCCTACCCTGAAAGTCTCGGGGGGATTCGTCAAGCGGGGGCTGAGATAAAAGGGGGGTCCCAAAATGCGTTTTCCCATGCATTTTTCCATAGGACCTTTAGACAGGGCTACAGCCCGAACGGCTGAACAGAATTACTAGAAATTTGGCAGAGAGGTAGTCCTCAGGTCAAGGAAGTGCCTTTTGTAGGTTTGGTGTAAATCTGTTCAGTAGATTCTGAGAAAATAGCCTTTAAATCAATATATATATCTGAGCCAGCTTACGGTGCGCTTACGGTACGCTTACCGTACGCGTACGGTGGCGTGCGCGAGCGCGATTCTGATTGGCTCTTAGATCTTAGTAAACATTCGAATCAGCCGAAACCAGGAAGCGGCGGCCGCCATTTTCTCTCTCGCACTGAGAGTGATGTTTAAAATATAAAGCACAAAAACATGTAAAGGGGCTGTTTAGACAGCTCCCACACACATAGCAATGTTGAGGGAGTCCCCAAAGATCCCCCAAGGCCAAAAACGGAATTTTAATTTTTTCGCTAATTTCGCCGATTACGCTTACCGTACGCGTACGGTAAAAAATTATAAAAAAAAAAAAATTATCCACACTCTCCCCACCCCGTGTGCAATTGGTGCCCGAAGGGCACCTATTGTACATGGCTTATTTTTTCTTGAGTTAAACTAGAATATTAAAAAAAAAAAAAAAAAAAAAAAAAGTTATCCACACTCTCTCCACCCCGTGTGCAAATGGTGCCCGAAGGGCACCATTTGTGCATGGCTTATAACATATACGAAAAATTAAAATATTACCTTTCAAAACGAAGTGCATCATATGTCCTCCATGTGCGCACGGTGCGCGAAGCGCATCGTGCGTACATGGCCCATCTAGCGTAACGTGGGCACGTGCGTGCACGGCACTAACTGCGTAAAGTGGGCGCGCGGTGCGCGAAGTGCACCGCGTGCTCACTGTGCGCGCACAGTGCGCGAAGCGCACCGTGCGCGCACGGAACGAACTGCGTTAAGTGGGCGCGCACGACACGAAGGGCGTAAAGTAACTTAGCATTTAAAAAACCGTACAAATTCACTGAAAAAACCATAGGTTTCACACACGTTATAGTTAGGAATTAGCATTTAAAAAACCTTGCAAATTCACTGAAAAAACCATAGGTTTCACACATGTTATAGTTAGCGGAAATTTTACTGATAAAAAATCAATGAAATTCCCCCGTTATAGTTAGTGCAGGCAACTATAACACACGCGACCGCAATCTTCTGCTGATGACATATGTGTCTTTATGAAAAAAAAATATTTGTAATATATGTATAGCTAAAAATGTATGGAAGAAGACATGGGCAAATAAGTGTCTAAATACAGTATTAGCATCAGCAGAGGATTGCGGTCACGTGAGTTATAGTTGCCTGCACTAACTATAACGGGGGAATTTCATTGGTTTTTTATCAGTAAAATTTCCGCTAACTATAACATGTGTGAAACCTATGGTTTTTTCAGTGAATATATATATATACAATCCTACACGCAACCAGTGCACATCCCAAGCACCTCATCAGCAGTATTCCGTACGGGGAACTGTTGAGGCTTAAACGTATTTGCAGTACCCCAGAAAATTATGACAAATGCAGAGAAGAAACTCTGAGTCGACTAAGAAAAAGAGGCTACAATAACAAAACGTTAGTGGAAGCCGTAAACAAAGCTGACAGTCGAACAAGAGAATCATTGCTTCCACAAAATGTTGAGAATGATACAGCTCCTGCAGACACAGTCGATGACACACCAAGACTGATAATAGCGTATAGCAGGCAAGAGAGGAAAATAAGATCGATCATGAACAAAAATTGGCCCATCATTCTTACTGACAATGTCCTAAACTCAAGACTGCCAAATAAACCAGTAATTACTTTTAGGAAAACTCAATCTATGGGGTCCAAGTTGTCTAAAAATAGCCCAGAATTGATCGGTAATGCATCTTGGTTAAAACCAAGACAGGGCTTTTTTAAATGCACATCATGCAGAGCATGCAAGTTTGGAGTGAACACAACCCAGTACAAATCTCCCTTTAGAGAAAATGAGATAAAGATCAAGGGTAGTTACAATTGTCGTACTGAATTTGCTGTTTACGTTTTTGCGTGCACTTGTGGGCTTAGGTACGTGGGAAGCACCAAGCTTCAGGTGCACGTAAGGATATTGCAGCATTTACGAGCAATCGTCAATAACGATCCGGCCTATCCGGTTGCTCGTCACTTCAAAGAGGCACATGACAACGATGTAAAATGTTTATCTTATTTTGTGATTAATTCAATCCCAGTACCACGTAGGGGAGGAAATCGAGAGAAGATGTTAAGACAATGCGAAACCAAAATCATCTTAGAACTCGATAGTAAATTCCCCAATGGGTTGAATAATTCAGAGGATTTACACACGTTTCTTTAACTGAACTTAATATACATATCTTTTAACAGCTTTTGCAGCAATGTATATTTATAGAAACAATGATGTAAATAACCAGTGGACCCCTAACAAAATGTAATATTTAATATTTCATGTTATTCATGGTTGGTAGTCTTCTTGAGTAAACGCACTGACATTTTTATATTTTTTCGTACTTTTTGATATCTGATATTATAATCATTAAGCACTAGCACTTCTCGTTCACCTAATAGGAATACCTCCAAATAGTAGCTTTTTTAACCACATTTTATATAAATTTTTATCACATGTATGTGTTATTTATTTATTCATAAAATTGTGAATGTTATGCATTAAGCACTTTATGAATTTGGTAAACCTATATCTAAAGAGCACATTTTGCACTAAATTTGCACAAAGACGCTTTTTACCACAGAAACACAAAGAGGTACTGCGAAGAATAGCAATATGCTATACATTTTGGAAAACAAACCGCATTTAGGCAGTCATAGGTTTTTCCAATGACAGACATTCGCACAAAATACTGTTGAAAATATGCTTTCATCATGGTGAATTAATGTGTATATTTTAATTATTTATACATATTTATTTATTATTGAAAATGTAATATTTCTTTGTATGTTTTATACATTTTAACTATTTATGTATAACTCACACTATGATGATAGTTATTATCACTAATATATGTGATTTGAAATACAACAGTCTGTTTTCTAATTCCATGAATGTCTAAGCAAGCATTGGAGCACTTAAACCGTAACAAGAAAGTGTTTCTTCACTGTTTAGCACTATAGGGGTGTGTTCTTTCCCATTCATTGTATATATAAAGATGACGTACTATAAGTTCTGTATGTGATCAAGGGCACTTGATGCCCGAAACGCGTCATGAAATGAGGATTTGAAAATAAAAGAAGATATTTTGCCATTAACTAGTCCTGGTGGTCCGTTTCTGTCAGTTCGCCACAAAGGAGGTGCTGAGAGGTGTTTGAGTGCATATATATATATATATATATATATATATATATATATATATATATATATATATATATATATATATATATTGTTTTTTTTTATGCAAGTGTTGTGTATGGAGCGTGGTGTCATAGTGTTGAACATTTTGAAGGCAAAACTGGGGCTGCACTACTATAATTTGCCGTGGCAGAATCGAGGGTAAAAGCATATTGGCTGTTGGAAAAAGTATACAGACACCGGAGAAACACTTCCGCATTCACACAACACGCTTCACACCAGAAGGACAAGGCGGTAAAAGAAATAGGGAGGATCGTCACGGACCTCCATATTCCCCTGAGACATTTGGAAAATTAAGCGAATAACGCACGAACAGGGATTGATTGAATTTTAAGATTGCAAAGACACGCAGAGAGTTCGGATACGGCTCACAACCGCTAATCGAGGAAGTGGGAACACACTCATATTGTACGAGGTTAAGGAAGGGTAAAGCAAGATTACATACAGGACTGAAAATTTGAATATTAGAATTGAGAAAACATCTATCAATTGTCTTGATAAAGATGGTATCGAGCCACGCCTGAATCAAGCTCGACCAAATAAGTGGTTTGCAGTTTGCACCACTAACCCGACCCCTACCGCATTGTAGTGTCTTGTAAATTAGAGGTGATGGCACTCTTTTGGTTCCTGATTGGCTCAATAGAACAGTGATGTAAGTGCGTAGATGATATAATTCATGATGTAGACTGTTCAGTTAACTGTAACCTACTGAGGAATAAAGACGTGTAATACCAAGCTCCATGTGTGGCATGATCATTTCCATGTATCCGGGCTGAGGAGGGCGGTAAATGACACCCTAAACTGCTCACAATGTGGAAGTGCACATCCTACGCTTTCACCTGTTCTGGGATTGCAGAAAAAATCTGCATTTTTGGCACATTTTAAAGGTTGAAAGAGCCTTGCATACAGATAGTTTATTCAACCCCAAATATGGTTTATTGGGAATTGCTCTGAGTCTTAAAGGTAGTAAGATCTAGAAAATGTTCTGGAGCTGGACCGAACTAAGCATTTCATCAGGGTTTACCAGCTGCTGTGGAGTGGGTAAAAATAGCTATTTGTATTTTTCTGTGCCCTACTCTCACAAACACTGACCTACAAATAATTGATAGAAATATTGCCTATTCAGGTTTTTGAAGTGGTATCAGTATTCATCCCTATATATATTTTTCTATGTCCACTGACACAAACCTGACCTTAAAAGTTATTGATTGTATGTGACTCTTTCAAGTTTTAGATGTTCTTTTAGGAGGAACCTCTGTATTTTTCTTTGTACATGCAATTAATACAAACGGACTAAGAAACTGCTGCAGATTTCTTGCTCAGCATCCATGTGTGTTCTTTTGTCTTCTTTTTAGGTGAGACCTAGAGGCAGCAATACCTTTTTTTCAGCTTCATGTTCTCAAATAAAACACAATAAAATATGATACATGGGAGTCTGCAATCCCTGCATAAACAACCTTTAATTTGTTTATGATCAGTGTTAGAAATGGGGGCCTCTAGTTGCCAGAAGTAGGTACCTTTGTCCAAATTGGGACCTTTACTTCTAGTCAGGGTAAGGGGGATACATTCCTAAAATAACCCCTGCACACACCCTTGGTAGCTTGGCGCGAGCAGACCGGCTTATCTCAGAGGCAGTGTGTAAAGCATTTGTGAACACATACAGTTATACAGTGAAAACACTACAAATGGACACTACACCAGTTTTGAAAAATAAATATTCTTTATCTAAACCAAAACAAGACCAAACAACAAAAATCCACATTACAGTATTAAAAATATGACTTTCAGATGGTAGAAATAGTTCAGGTCTGGCAAAATTGCAGATGCAACACTTTCCTCACAAAGTACCTGGGATGCGTCACGCAAACAAACAAATCGGGCCGAAGGGATGTTGATGCGTCGGTTCCTTACACTCAGGGAAGGTGATAAGTCGGTTCCTTGCTTCGGGGGAGGTAATGCGTCGGTTCTTTACTGCAGCGCAGGGGAGGTGATGCGTCGGTTCCTTACCGAAGAGGAGGTGATGCGTCGGTTTCTTACTGCGTGGGGAGGTGATGCGCCGGTTTCTTACTGCGTCCCCTAACGATGTTACAGACTTGGCCCCTCGATGCGATGCGATGATCCATTGACAATGCTTGAACTCGTGCAGCCGCACAGCAGGCCTTGCTTCGGATTCGGTGTGGTGATCTCGGACTTCGGAGATCGGTACACTCAATGCGGCGTGCAGCTATTTCTCGAGCCGCGGTAGGCTGTGCAATGGTTTCTTCGGCGATGCATCGGAAACAAGTGCGGATGCGTCTTGCTTCTTTGAAGTTGCATCGATTTTCCAGCTTCCAGCAGAAAACAGTCTCTAGAGGTCCAGAACAGCAGCAGGCACCTCTTTGCATATTAGAATTCCCAGCCAAGAAATTCAGGGGAGCTGGTGACGAAGTCTTTGTGTCTCTGAGACTTCAGAACAAGAGGCAAGCTCAGTTTCAAGCCCTTGGAGATCTTCTTTCAAGCAGGTGACAAAGCAAACAGCAGAGTCCTTTTCTCCTTTCCTTGGCAGCAAGTAGCCACTGCAGGCCAACCCCAGACAGCATACAGCACAGGGGCTGTATTCCTCCTCAGCTTCACTGGCTCTTCTCCTTGGCAAAGATTCTCTTGAATCCCAGATGTGATCTAAAAGTCTGGGGTCTGGGCCCCTCTTTTTATACACAAAAATCCTTTGTTCTCTGCAGGCAGAGAGTGTCTGCACCCAGCCAAAATCAGTTCTGTCCTCACTGGTGCAGTTCCCTTGCAGGATGTGGGGACAGCACTGTTGAAGGTAGACCAGGCCCATTTAGGTGAAAGGAAATCTCCTCCCCCTACTCTAAATGCAGCCCCGGTCTATTTAGCCCAGCCCTGACTCATCAGACTTCTGGAGCCACTGCTCCTCTCCAGCCCCTGTCATCCAAAAGCCAGACATGCGATACACAAACCTAGCAAAGGCTCACTGGATGGTTAGGCAAGAAAATACCTTCTTTCTAAAAGTGGTATTTACAAACACAGAATGTAAAAATCACCTTCACTAAAAGATGCATTTTAACATTCTGAGTTCAGGCATACTAAGCTTTATTTATTTTACCTTGTTCCCAGGGCCAGTTAGGTTTATAAGATGTTATAAACAAACTCCCCAGTCTGTCCTATGCCTTGCAATAGTGAAAAACGAAATTGGCAGTATTTCACTATCAGGACGTGGCAAACACATCAGGGCATGTCCTACCTTTCACATACAATGCACCCTGCCCACAGGGGTACCTTGGGCCTTCCTTAGGGGTGACTAATATGTAGAAAAGTGAAGGTTTAGGTACTGGCAAGTGTGTGCACTTGCCAAGTCGACATGGCAGTCCCAGGCCTCACACAGGCTCTGCAATGGCAGGCCAGAGTTACATTTTACTGACTGCTTCTGTTGGTGGCACAAGCAGTGCTGCAGCCCACTAGCAGCATTTGATTTACTGGCCCTGGGCATACAGTGCGCTATACTAGGGTCTGACAAGTAAATCAAATATGCCAACCATGGAAACACCAATCTATAACAGTAATTTACAAAGGGAGCACTTGCGCTTTGGCACTGAACAGCAGTGGCAAAGTGCCCAAAGCATCTAGTCCAGCAAAACGTAGCCCGACATACAGCAAAAACACAGGAGGCAAGGCAAAAAATGCAGGGGAGACCCACGCTAATGGTGCCAGGTCTAACGCGTATCCTCTCCAGCTGAAGTGTGGGTAGAACTACCCACCCTCTTGGGAGTTCTCTTCACTACGGCGGAAAAATCTGGACGGACCATCAGCATTGGTGTGTTCTGTACCAGGGCAGAGTTCCACCGTAAAGTCCATCCCCTGTAGGGAAACAGACCACCTCAACAGCTTTGGATTCTCACCCCTCATTTGCATCAACCATCTGAGGGGCCTGTGGTCTGTCTGAACCCGGAAGTGAGTCCCAAACAAGTATGGCCTCAGCTTCTTCAGCGCCTAGACCACAGCAAATGCCTCACACTCAATCGCACTCCACCTCTGTTCCTGTGAAAGTAACCTCCTACTAATGAAGGCTACAGGTTGGTCTAGGCCCTCTTCATTCAGCTGTGAGAGCACAGCCCCCAAACCATGCTCTGAAACATCTGTCTGAACAATGAATTCCCTTGAGAACGGGTGCCGTGCACATGGCAGATTTCAGGGCATCAAAAGCTTTCTGGCAGGTGTCAGTCCAGTTTACGTTTTTGGGCTTCTTCCTGGAAGTCAGCTCTGTCAAGGGGGCAACAATGGTGCCATACCCCTTGACAAAATCTCCTGTGATATCCTGAGAGTCCTAAAAATGCTCTCACCTCTGTCTGGGTCTTATGGGGTTCTCAAGCCAGAATGGTACCAGTCTTGGGCTGTAGGAGCGCCACCTGGCCGCTCCCTACCTGGTGTCCCAAGTACACCACAGAACCCTGCCCGATCTGGCACTTACTCGCCTTGATCGTGAGGCCTGCCCTCTGCAGAGCCTTCAACACTTATCAGAGGTGGTGCAGATGTTCCTCCCAAGTGGCACTGATCACTGCATTGTCATCCAGCTAGGCGGCAATGAAATCTTCCAGCCAACACCTGGTTGACCAACCTCTGAAAGGTGGCAGGGGCATTCTCCAACCCAAAGGGCATCACCCGGAATTGGTAGTTCCCCTCTGGCATTGAGAATGCGGACCTCTCCTTTGCCCCATCAGTTAAGGCAATCTGTCAGTACCCAGACATTAAATCAAACGTGCTGAGGTACCTGGTAGTTCCCAACCAATCGATGAGCTCATCAGCTCTGGGGATGGGGTGCGCATCAGTCCTGGTGACCGAATTGAGCCCTTGGTAGTCCACACAGAACGGGAGTTCTGTTGTGGCACCGGGTGCGGCAGCCTTTGGGACAAATACCAATTGGCTGGCCCAAGGGCTGTTTGAGGGCTCAATCGCCCATAGCTCTAACATCTTGGAGACCTCCTCCTTGATGCAAGCCTTGACCCTGTCAGCCACTCTGTAAATCTAGTGCTTTACCGGAGGACTGTCCCCAGTTTCAACATCATGGGCACACCACTGAGTGACACCACGGGTCAGGGAGAACAGAGGAGCAAATTGTTCCAACAACTGGCGACAGTCACTCTGCTGTTCAGGAGTCCGGGCAGGGGAGAGTGAGACACCAACCATTGGCCCATCATGCTCCTTTGCAGACAGTAGGTCAGGAAGAGGCTCAGTCTCCTCTTCCATTCCCGCATCTGTTACTAGGAGCATGCCCACTTCGGACCTCTCAAAGTGGGGCTTCAGGTGGTTCACGTGCAAGACTCGCAAAGGGTTCATAGGAGACTGCAAGTCCACAAAGTAGGTAACGTTACTCTTGCGCTCCACCAGGGCCGGCTCTAGGGCTGTGCAACTGGTGCCACTGCACCGGGTGCTGGCTTCGGGGGTGGGGGGCTGTGTTTGCAAGTTTATTATTAATTGCATGCGCCTGCTGCAGCATTTATTTCCTCCAGCAATTACCAGGCAACAAAGCAATGCCAGGATAAATCCTGTGATTAATGTTCTTCCTGAAGAGAGATCGCAGTTTTGTTTAATTGGGGTTTTGACTTACTATAAAGTAGTGCAGAGGGTTAATACGCCTGTTGCAGAAAACAAATACCGAACAGATTACAAAGTGCATATAATGTAAATAGGTCAGTGGGTTACTGCTTTTAAAAGAGACCTAATTTTGTTCCTTGCTATTTATAAGTTAAAGTCCTAATATAGGATTGGAACTTATAAATTGCAAGTAACAAAATGATGTCTCTTTTAACAACAGTAACCCATTGACCTATGTACATTCTTTGCACTTTGTAATTGTACTGAACTATTAACTTTTTTACAGGATGGCCATACAGCAGCTCAAAGGGACTGAACCCTAAGGACTTCTGTGCTCTCTCTCTCTAAGCAAACAAAAGGCATGGTAAGAGGACGTCCCGCTTACGCCTCATGGGTTCACCAAGACCCATAATCATGCCCCTTCAGAGTCTGGTTGAATCTCTTAACCAGCCCATTACCTTGGGGGTGGTAAGGAGTGGTGAACTTGTATGTAACACCGTACTCCTGCCACAGGGACTTCATATATTTTGATATGAAGTTGGTACCATGGTCGGACACCACCTCTCTGGGAACCCCACATGGGAGAAAATCCCCATCAATGCACGACCCACCACGGGGGCCGTAACAGTCCGGAGAGGGATGGCTTCCGGGTACCGAGTGGCATGGTCCACCAAGACCAGGATGAACCTGTTGCCCATGGCTGTCTTGGGATCTAGAGGCCCCACAATGTCAATACCCACCCTTTCAAAGGGGGTGCTGAACACAGGGAAAGGTTGGAGAGAAGCCTTACACTTCCTCCACTCTTACCACTTGCCTGGCAAGTCTGGCAAGACCTTCAGTGAATATCAGAACTCTTACGCATTTGGGGCCAGTAAAAGTGGGTGACAAGCCTTTCAAAGGTCTTGTCTTGCCCAAATGTCCTGCCAAAGGCACATCATGAGCCAGACCCAGTAGGAAGGCTCTGAAGCGATGAGGTACCACCAGCACATGGGCTGACCCAGGCTCAGCAACCTTAGGCTCGCTATACAGGAGACCATTCTCCCAGTATATCCAATGTGATCCAGACTGATCACCTGCTGCCTGGTTTGCAGCCTGCTGCCGCAGACTAATGGGAGAATGGCACTTCTGCTGCACCTGGCAGAATTCTTCCCTGGAGGGGCCTGCTTCCTGCTGCCAATGGGTCAGCTCAGGCAGGTCCCCCAGTTCAGGCACTTGTTTCCCTGTACGCTCCAGGGCATCCCCTCAAGGTTTGCCTCCTCCTGGACCGTGGGAACTACGGGGGCCGGTTTTCCGCGCCCCCTGCCTTTCTTCTTTCAGGCTCTAGGTCCTCTTGAATGCCCTTACTAGCTGCCAATGACCGAGTGGTCACGCATACCCACTCAGGCAGACCCAACATCTCTAAATGAGACCTCCGCTCCACCTTCGCCCAAGGGAAGCTCTCCAAATCATTGCCTAGCAGACAGTCAACAGGCATGGCTGGCCTCACAGCTACTTTCAAGGTACCTTAGACCCGACCCCCCCCACTCAAAGTGAACCTGTGCCACTTTGCAGAGGTACTCTGAATTGTCAGCGGCAACTACTAGGTAGAATGCGAAGGGGACCACCTGCTCCTCTGACACCAGCCGACAACTGACAGCTGTCACACTGGCTCCGGTGTCTCTCAGAGCCTCCACACTATGGCCATTGATGGTCACCCACTACCTGTACGTTTTAGTGTTATCAGGCAGATGAACTCTTGGGACCATCTCACTGTCTCCTAAAGAGACCAGGGACATCTCTGTGGTACCCCACCCATCTTGGGCACCCGACTCCTCCTCCAAGGCTACACTAGCCATCTGCTGGGGTGGTGCACCAGTGGGTGCGGTGATAACATTTTTGGAACACCTAGGATCCTCTTGGAAGTGGCCCACCTGACCACAACCATAACATGCCTTGGAACCCCTCTAAACAGGTTTACCTGTCGGGATCCATGGCTTCTCCTCAGTGGGAGGCTGGGAACCCTTACCTTGGTTCCCTTGGGGAATACTTTGGGGACCTTTTTGCAACTCCTTCTGTTTACCCTTGTCCCCCCCAGTCTTCTGCTGGGAACCCTGCCCACCCTTAGCGGAGTCTCCCGCACAACCTTTTTGGACCCTGGTGCTGACATAGTGGTCTGCCTCCACATCAAGCTTTCTGGGATCAGTCAGTTTACTGTCAATCAAGTGCTGGCGTAGCTCTGAAAAACAATTATCTGACAAGTGCTCCCATGCAACCAAATCATAGAGCCCCTGCAAATCATTGCAACCCTTCAACCAACCATCCAGTGCTCTGCAAAAATAGGACACATACTACACCCAAGTATGAGGTGTGGCACCGCGGCCAGGGCGACTGACTCCGGAATCTGGGGATCACGGTTCGATCCCTGGTGCCGGTGGCAGATTAGCCCAGCACCCTGTGACTCTGGGCAATAGCTTGCTTAATCTTCCTAACGGCCCCCAGCGCCTAGAGACCCTTACGGGTGATAGTTCGCGCTTTACAAATGTGGATTATTAAGTACTTGACTCCAGCTTCTTGCAGTTCCTACATTTCTGCCTATAAATTCTGGGGTCAACCCATACCTGGCTATCAATGCTTCCTTCATGGGGGCATAGGACATCTGATCCTAAGTGGGCAGAGCTAGCAATGTCTCCCTTCCTTCACTGATAAAACGGCCCTACAACCCCACTCCCCAATCTCAATCAGGCACCCGGTGAGACCTCATCGTTACTTCATAGGCCTTAAACCACTGACCAATGTCCTCATGCTTCAAAAAATCCTTGATGACATCTTTGGAGATATATACCTTTCCTTCCCAAGGCACTGACGGTGTGCTGCCTCCAGAGGGATTGATCTCTAAACTCTTCAACCCTCAACCCTCTCTCATGCTCTAAAAGCATCTTCTTTTCCTCCATGGCCAATGTCTTGCTATCCAACTCTTTTTCTCTATATCACCCTGGCTCCCCAGCTTGAGCTTAGCAAGCTCCAATTCATGCACTCTGCTTCTCTCCCTGTCCTCCAACTCCTCTGGAGACAAACCCTTTAAAGATACACTGCTGCCCACCCCGAAAGGCAACTTCCTCCCAGTCAGGCCTAATAGCCCCTCCTGCTGGCCCTCTAAATTCTCTCCCTCCACCATAGGCACCTCGGTATGCTCACTGGCATTCCCTGATTCCAACCAGGCCCTCAGCGCCTTTTGGTATTCTTCTTTTTTGGTGAGGCCTCTCACAGAGATTTTAAATTTACTCCAGACAGCTTTAAGTTGTGGCACAGTGTAGGTATCAACCCTTTCCTCCTCAAATTCGATATCCACAGACGCAATGGATGCCGGTTTACTCATGGTGAAAATTGGCAAAAACAAAATTCCAAGGAAAAAAACTCTACCAGATGTACGTGGTTGCGTAATGGTTTGCACTTTACTAGTAGTGTACACAAATCACTGTATGTAAGTCACAAATGCAAGTCCATATCCTCACGGCTGACCACCAATGTTAGAAATGGGGGCCTCTAGTTGGCAGAGGTAGGTAGCTTTGTCCAAATAGGGACCCTTGCTTCTAGTCTGGGTAAGGGGGATACACTCCTAAAATAACCCCTGCTCACCCCCTTGGAAGCTTGGCACAAGCAGACAGGCTTATCTCAGAGGCAGTGTGAAAAGCATTTGTGAACACATACAGTAATACAATGAAAACACTACAAATGGACACCACACCACACCAGTTTAGAAAAATAAGTAATCTTTATCTAAACCAAAACAATACCAGATGACAATCCACAATACAGTATTAAAAATATGACTTTCAGGTGATAGGAGTAGTTTAATCCAAGCAAAATTGCAGATGCAACACTTTTCTCACAAAGTACCTGGGATGCGGAAAGGCGGAGCTTGCCAGGCTCCAAGATGGCTGCGTGCTAACTCTGCTCCTCGAGCCGTCGACATCTATCCGGAAAAATTAGCGCTTCCACCGGGGCCCGCTGTGCACATTTCAGTGTGAACGGTACATGGCCTGTGGCAAAGTTGTGGGACTGCGGTGACTGTGCGGCCTTCCTGCTGACACCGGGAGAGTGTTTGCGTCGCTTCTACGGTTGGCTGCTGGAACCTTCCCGATGACCACTGCCTTGGTCCCGTCTGGAGCTGTCTCGCTTAAGGTTTTGTTCTTTCCACCCTTGCTGACTGAGACTTAGCACACCCTACTTCCGCAGCGCGTTGGGTGGGTGAACCGGAGCGACCTGAGGCTCAGTGGTGAGGCCGTGTTCGCAACACGGTCTTACCGATGCTGCTGGGATTCCTTTGCCGTTCCTCTGGTGAGGCGCCGCTGGGTGCCTGTCCATTGAGCGATACCCCGCTCAACTTTTGACTCTGCCCTCTTTTCCCTGCATGCTGCGGGCCGTGTCAGCGCTGGGCTGAACACGGGACTCTGTGGAGTGAGGACTGCTCTGGCCTCGGGTGGCGGCCGGTCTTGTGGTGCAACTGGCCCACTGCGCTTTAAAACTCCTCGGTTTGTTAACTTGGGCCTGCTGCCTGTGGTGAGTGCTATCTCCTTGAATCTCTCTCTCCTATTGCCCACATCGGCCTTTGGCTCTCCCCTGTTCCTCCGGTGCTGCCGGTGTTGGGCTTCTGCATCGGTGGGTTGGAGGCTGTCCATGCCGACCAGTCCCTGGTTCTCCTTGCCTGGGCCTTCTCAGGAGTATGGCTAGGGGTCTGGGGGATCCGGCCTCTTCATTTGGAGACCTTGATTTTTTTGGGAGGGCGGATTGGTGATCTCTCCTATTCCAGTGGAGCTATGGCGCACTCCGGTACGGCTATATCTGTGGAGCTGAATCTATGGACCCCCAGGAGCTACTAATTCTCGTGGGTGGAGCGCAATTTCTACTACTGGACGTTGCTGGTAGGACCTAAGGTTAACCCTATGATGTGAAGTATTCTTGCTGGAAAGACTGATATTGCTGCTGCAGTGCATTATTCATATCATTCACTGGCTGAGCTGTGGAGTGCGGAGTTTTTTGATGGGGCTCCTGCTCCATATCCTTATAATTGCTACCATCCCCTGTTTGCTGCTCTGAACAAGGTCCTCGTGGGTTGTTGATTGGAGATGGTCCCCTTTGCTTCGAGGGCATCATCATCATGGGCAAACCGGATAAAGCACAATCCAAACTGAACTTTGAGTTACGCAAATCAAGATCTAAGAGAGGATGCCTCTGGAACATCAGCTCCTGCATCTGGTGATGAATCTGAAGTGTTAACTCAAATATGCGCGTAAATCTTCTGCCATCAATTTATGTGTTGGGTGACACCACAGAGGAATAATGTGCGATGAACACAGCATGCATGCTGTTCCAAGTTACACCAATGCGTCCGTGGGGTAACAAAATCTTAGCTACTATGCAAAATGGCCTTTCTACAATAGACGTAAGCTTTGACTACTTATCATACAGAATGGAACCTTTTGTCCGAAAGGCTTGACAAGCACGCAGATCGTCTTGATGTGTCCGAACCGCATGTCCCTGAGGTTGAGGGCATGTAAATGGAGGTGCTTAGTATGCAGAAGCGGATGGAGTAAGCGCTTACAGCGAATCAGCATAGGGCTGAGGACCTTGAAGCTAGGTCTCGGCACAATAACCTGAGCATTACTGGCCTTCCGGCATCCACAGGAGTCATGGAGGTGTTTGTGGAGAAACTACTCAAAGATCTGTTGGGCGCCGAGTGTTTGTAGTGGAACGCACACACCGCTCCCTGGGTCCGCGCCCCCCTGCTGGCGCCCTCCCGCACCCTGTTATTGCTACGTTACTTAACTACTGTGACAGAGATGCTGCTCTTAGGAAAGCAAGAGAATTAGGTGAATTAAAGTTTGAAGGCTCCAAACTTTCACTGTTTCCAGACTTTACACTTAAGGTTCAGGAGGCCCGGAGGCAATTTGTCCCAATGAAGCGTAAGCTAAAGGAACAAAATATAGAATACGCAATGCTATACCCAGCAAGACTCAGGGTTGTGATTAATGGTTCGACGAACATTTTTACAGACCCTAGGGCCATTCAGAAAGCTGACAAAGAGGTCCTGTGCACACGTTTCTGGATGATACTTTCATTAGCAATGATAGAGGAATGAGAAAGGCGCAAAGTTCGTAGGATTTTGAAATGACGAAGGTCGACATCAAAGTTCTCAATGCAAAGTATTTTTTATGTATGTCGATATCAGACCAATACATATTACAAAACAAATCAGCCGACACGTGTTTCGTCACACCGTGTAAAGATGTGACTCTTCAGGGCTGGTTAAGCAGTAGAGTATGTGCATACCGACCAATCCTGGGCGTGAGAGACAAGAGTACGATACGAAGGATCGAACTGACAGCGTGGTGAAGTAGGGGGCAGAAAGTACCAACCATAAGGGTAAAATGGCTGTACGATCGGAAATGCAGAGGATCGCAGGGTAAAGGATCCACCGTTCTCCAGAGTGGGAAACCATTCAGAAAGCTCTCAGAGAGTGGAACGTGGTGGAGCGGAAAAGGGAACCCACTAGCTCCGGAGAAGTTGATGTAGGCTCAAGTGGTAATCTGGACGATAACGATTAATTGTATCTGATGACCTGGAGTATTCAGGGTTTCTCTTTCCTCCTGTTTTGCTGCCTGTTATCACTCAAGATGATGTTATTAAGGGGATGATACTGTTCTATTCCTTCTATTAGGGTTGAGAGTTGCCCTCATTTCATTTTCTTTTTCTTTCAATCACATGGAGGGTTGAGCTTGATCTCTGATATGTCCATGTAGAGTACTCCTTAAATGTGGGCAAGTTATCATGGCTGCGGGTGGTCATTTCCCCTGGGTGGAAAATCATTTCTTATTAGACGGCACTGCTTTTGTTTGTTGAATACTGTTATGTCTGGCCACATTAGCCTCCGTGGGTTATCCCCAATAAGTTTCTTGTTTTATGTCTATTATCACACATCATTGTGATGTTTTGGGTTGTTATGTAGGGTAGGGAACAGGTCGTATATGCCTAGTTGTAGTAGGCATTGCGTTGGTGGTGGAGGGTTGGGATTTTGTTTTGTTTCCACAGTTGTTGTGCATGTTCATGAGGTACGGGGATCTCATGCTACAGTCCTGTACTGCTTTATGCAAAGGTCATCATGAGTAGACAGCATCAGCCGCTAGATGACACTCCCCGGCGTTCACCGGGGAAAATTAAGTTCATCACCTGGAATATCAGGGGGCTAAATGATTTTAGGAAATTGCGCAAAATACTAGCTTATCTCAAACGCCACGCAGTTGATGTTGCTTTTTTGCAAGAAACTCATTTAGCCCCCAAAAATTGTTTCCTTAACAACAAGAGGTTGCAGGGCGCATTTCATCCTGCGGGGCTTACTTCCCATGCTAGGGGGTTCTCACCTGGATTAATCCAAAATCTGGTATTTATATTACAGAATTAAAAACTGATCCCAATGAGAGATAAGTCGGTTCAAGGTGTCGAGGCGCAGGGGTTGATGTCCAAGTGGTTAATATTTATGGCCCAATCTATAATGACCCCTCATTTTACTGGTCACTGTTAGCCTAGATTTCAAATGACCCGGCTATACCTCAACTGTGGGGCGGTGAATTGAACTGCATTCTGAATCCCTTCTTGGACAAGTCGGGTGGGCAAGGACGCTGCATCTCATCTGCAGCTAAAGCCATTATTAATATAGCGCTGCAGTTAGACCTGGTAGATGTATGGAGGGCTGGGCACCTGGAGGCAGGTGAATTCACTCATTACTCTCACGACACGCACACGAGAATTGATTTCATCTTTCTGGACAGATCGCTCCTCCCCGAGTTCGTACCTGCGTGGTTATGCCCCGCACTTTCTCAGATCACTCCCCAATTATCCTAGAGGTTGAGACGCCACCACGGATTGTAGCTCCGTTTACATGGAGGTTTCCCCCATATTCACTGCTTAACACTGCGTTTAATGGGGAGTTGGCCACCGCTATCACTGACTTTTTTGCTATTAACATAGACTCCGTGAGGCACTTCACAACAGTCTGGGAGGCATGCCGGGGTGTTGCTTTTGATTAGGGGTAGACTTACCGCTTGAGAAACAACCATTTGCAATGCAACGGTCTCGCCTTTAGGACCTTAAAAGTATTTAGCCATGCAGCACATTATCCTGGGTGTTATATTAACTCTTCTCATTTAGCCTTACACAACTGCTATAACCGGATGAAAAGAACATTTGTTCTCAGTGGGGCGCCGTGGAAAGGGGTTAAGGTAACTACTAGTCACAAACAATAAAGTTTTACAAAAACTAATATGCATTGACAAAGCTAATGTATTGACAAAGTCAAAAGGCTGGCAGCATAAGTCGGTCCAGCTTGCTTTGCATATGCTTGTGTTACTTTGTCAGGGACGTGGAGCAGCAGAGGAATGTGGAGGTAAAGAACAGTGTGGTATGAAACTGAAACTGATCATGAGCAATAGCTAGACTGTAACAGAAGTGTGTTCTGTACTCGAGAAAGACACGAGCCGAACTTGAAATGTGATCTGCGAAACAAATATGATCTGTGAAACTTGTTATGGTTTGAGATCGGGCTAACCTTCGCTGGAATGTCAAGGTTGAGCAAGCTCTGGCAACGACATTAGGTCTGGCTTTAACACCTCCAGAGTTTTCTGTTTGTATAGATTTAAGTCATCTATATGCATGAGCGGCTTGAACTCCAAGCCATACGAGAAATTGTGCAGTTTAAATAATGTTCTAACATGTAAACGCTCTTACATTTTGCTCAGTGGGGTCATGGAACCCATTCTACAAACTTCAGAATTAAAACTTGCAGTGGTAGCTCTGTACAGTACTGCACCCCAAGCATTTTGAAATCTAAGCAGCTTGTTATCAGTGCTGCGGTAATTGTGAGCTTATACTGCTAAATATCGCACTTGGAGGTCTTTGCTGAGTGTGTTTTTAAGTTACAGAATAAGTGTTAACTCAAATATGAGCGTAAATCTTCTGCCGTCAATTCTGTGTTGGGTGACACCACAGAGTAATAATGTGCGATGAACACAGCATGCATGCTGTTCCAAGTTGCACCAATGCATCAGTGTGGTAACAAAATCTTAGCCTCTACCCCTCCCCCCATGGACTGTAAGGGGGCCCTCTACAATCATCTGGCCTCGTGCTGTTTTCAAACACCTTGCCCATGCAAGGAAGCCAATGTGTTCTGTAGGCAGGGAGACATCACTGCGTATGAAAAAACATTT
Source organism: Triturus cristatus (assembly GCF_964204655.1). Lineage (NCBI taxonomy): Eukaryota > Metazoa > Chordata > Amphibia > Caudata > Salamandridae > Triturus > Triturus cristatus. Next base: position 911,071,797 of record NC_140584.1, read on the forward strand.
CAGATGTTGTTAATTCACAAAATTGGGGTTCCAGAAGTAAAAATGATTGGCGATATGGAGAGATGCCAGGGCACAGACGTAGCACCATAAGCATATCAAAGATAACAGTGAGCAAAAATGCTGCCGATGTGCTATTGAAAAGTCAATTTGCAGCGCAACAATGGATGTTGTTACTGGTATTTTATCTTTCATATTTCTCAATTCCATCATATTTCTAGTCTATGTTTCAATCAATCAATCAACTTTACTCTGAGGCATAATATGCGGGGCAAGATTGCGTCCAAGTGAATCCACTGCTCTAACCTCTCCCGCAACCAGTCCTCGAGTTCCTAAACATGTGAGGATTTTGGAGCAGGCGTTTTGGGTCACGGCTGCCTCAGTGGACCGGCGGCACTGGCTGATTGTTCGGAGGTCAACTCTTTTGCCTCCGGTCTCTCATCAGGGGCGTCCTTTGACTGCAATGGCTGGGCACGGTGGCAAAGGTGCTAAACAATGGGCTGCCCTCCCCGCTCCTTCTTTATCCACGATAACTGGCCAGCCTCCCCATGGCTTGAGACAGCGACAGGGAGTTGGACCAGTGGCACGGCGCACTAAACGTAAACAAAGCACGTTGTGATTTACACGAGTCCTATTGCATTGAAGACACAAACCGCATCAGCTCGATTGTACGGCTGCTTAGAAAGTGAAAGCCCGCACAGCGCGCTAAACGTAAACAAAGGAGGTCGTGATTTACACAAGTTCTATTGCATTGAAGACACAAAAAGACACGAACGGGAGTTGGGGGGTGAGAAGTCACAGACTGAGGGAGGGAGCGGGAAGGGGCTAGGGGGGGAGACGGGGAAGAAAATAGTGTTAGGAGTAAAGGGGCCAGTAGCCGTGGAAGGATACAAATGATGACTGAGGAGGGACTAACAAGCCTCAAACCAATCGGAAGGCAGCATTTAAGACAAAAGCCAATGGGCAGAGAGTGGGTGGAGCTTCCACGAAGTTTCCACACTACAGTGTGTACTGCATGCCTCGCAAAGCGATTGCAGCACATTCGTGCTGCATCTCTAGGCGAGACCTAAAAAAGCTTGTAGAATAGGAGTTGGCCCTGCAGGGGTGTAGCGATCCTCAGATTGCTAAGGCTATGAAAGAATCGCTAGAAGAATATAGTGCTGAGGCTGATAGTGAGGTTAAGCATTTGGGGGAAGTATGCTATTGCTAAATCCTACGGTGAAGGTGACAGGCCGGGAGCAGAATTGGCTGCCCTGGCCCGACGACAAAGAGATATGAGAGGGGTTTCTGATTTAGAAAGTGGAGATGGCACCATTTTAAAAGAATCTTCGGAAATAGCGTGTGCATTTAGTCAGTATTATAAGGAGCTCTATAGTTCGCGTATTACGGTTGACGAGTCCGCTGTTCTTGATTATCTTGAGCATGTGCAACTACCATGGCTAACCAATTCTCACAGGGAATATCTCATGTGGGCGTTTGATGCAGCGGAAATCCACATAGCGGGACGGGAGCGCTGCGGGTATAGATAGACTTATGGTCCCCTTCTACAAAACTCACATAGATCTCCACCTTCCTCATACTAGCAAATTATTCGAGGAAATATCGGGCACCGGTATTATGCCGCAATCAGTGAGGGAGACTCTTATAATCACACTCTTAAAACCTGATAAACCCCCTCAATTGTGCGCATCCTATAGACCTCTTTCACTTCTAAATGTGGACACAAAAGTATTTGCTAAAATTCTTGCCAATGGAATTTCTCCTCTTCTCCCTACACTTATTGGCCCTGAGCAGGCTGGCTTTGTGCCTGGTCGTACACTTACCCATAACCTAAGAACTGTCTTTGGCGTCATACAGCATATCAAACCCAAACTTAAGGCGGCTGCCATTTTTTTAGACGCCGAAAAGGCTTCTGATTCTGTGGAGTGGACTTTTATAATGGCAGTGCTGCATAGGATGGGGTTTGGCAATATTTGTATTGGATTGGTTTCTGTATTATATACTCAGCCAACAGCAAGGGTTAGAATTAGCAATTATGTCTCATCCTCACTTCCAATATCTCGAGGCACAAGACAAGGGTGCCCCCTCTCTCCGCTATTATACACCTTAGTTGCAGAGCCCTTAGCGCGTGCACTGAGGAAATATCATGGGCATCGAGGTATCCGTTTCCATAACTATAATTTGACCATGTCTGCTTATGCGGACGACATGTTACTATATGTTCGGGATCCCGCTACTAACCTTTCCCCTTTAATTTGTGAAGTTATAGAATTTGGAGGTATATCGGGATTAAAAATTAATTGGGATAAATCCATCATATTTCACTCACCCCTTCTATGGTCCCATTCAACTTAGACTTCCCTTTGCAATAGATCAATGACTCGGTCCGCTACTTGGATATCCGTGTGCATACTGATTCTGAACTGGTGCTGCGTGAAAACTACTGCAGGGCGATCACTAAACTAGAGAGTGATATCAAGTGGTGGATCAAGCTACCTCTCTCCCTGGTGGGCCGTGTATCTTTGATGAAGATGACAGTCTTGCCTAGAGTGCTGTTCCTCTTCACTAACATACCTATGGTGGTTCCTCGACACTTTTTCAAAAATCTCTAGGCTCTGATGATTAGAATTGCATGGGCGGGGAAATCCCCAAGGGTTAAGATGTATACACTTACACTTCCATATTTTATTGGTGGATAGGGTGCCCCAGACCTTGACCTTTACTACAGAGTTGCACAGTGCTCGCACACTTATTACTGGTGGCATGGACCGCACACTCTCCCTCACCTTCTAAAAGAGAGAATTGCATCTGATCCATCCCCGCTTCCTAGGCAACTCACTCAACCTCCCAAAAGGCATTATGGCGTTCTTGACTCTATAGACTCGACGGTCCATGCGTGGAGTGAACTATTAAATAGGCAGGCGTGCAATCTGCTTTATTCTCCACTATTTCGATTGGATTGGTGTCAATGGTTTTCCTTGGGTTCTGAAGTGGCTGTCAAGAAGCATTTTGAGATGTCCAGATTCATAATATGGGTGACTTCTGGAGCCACTGGCCCTCTCTAGCCCCTGTCATCCAAAAGCCAGACATGCAATACACAAACCTAGCAGAGGCACACTGAATGGTTAGCCAAGAAAATACCTCCTTTCTAAAAGTGGTATTTTTAAACAGAATGTAAAAATCACCCTCACTAAAAGATGCATTTTAACATTCTGAGTTAAGGCATACTAAACGTTATTTTTCTAAGATGTTATAATCAAACCCCCCTATTCTGTCCTATGGGAACAGGTAATCTTACATTAGTGAAAAACGACATGGGCAGTATTTCACTACCAGGACATGCCACAAACATTAGGGCATGGCCTACCTTTCATATACAATGGACCCTGCCCACAGGGGTACCTTGGGCCTACCTTAGGGGTGACTAATATGTAGAAAAGGGAAGGTTTAGGGAGTGGCAAGTGTGTGCACTTGCCAAGTCGACATGGCAGTCCTAGACCCCACACCGTCTCTTCAATGGCAGGCCAGAGTTAAATTTTACTGGCTGCTTCTGTGGGTGGCACAAGCAGTGCTGCAGCCCACTAGCAGCATTTGATTTACTGGCCCTGGGCACACACAGTGCACAAAACTATGGTCTGACAAGTAAATCAAATATGCCAAACATGGAAACACCGATCCATAACAGTAATTTACAAAGGGAGCACTTGCCCTTTGGCACTGAACAGCAGTGGCAAAGTGCCCAAAGCATCTAGACCAGCAAAACGGAGTCCGACATACAGCAAACACACAGGAGGCAAGGCAAAAAATGCAGGGGAGACCCAAGCCAATCTTGCCAGGTCTAACAATCAGCTACTAGTGACACACCCAGTTGCTGATTATAAAGAAAAAAGCCAATACTCAACTGTAAAAAGCTATTACAGTTGAGTTCTGACGTCAAACTGAGCAGCTGTTTAAAGCCATGGAAATGAAACGTTTTTCTTTCTTCTGCTTTGTTTTTCTAGTTTATAGTGACATGCAGAAAAACGTTTGTTTTTTTTGCACTCATTACATTATAGACAAGCTAGAGCCGTTCTCCATGTTTCTACACATTCCTAGCTACTGCAGCTTTTTGATTTGTTTTGGAACTGTTTCTAATATCTTTTTGCCCCAAATATCGAACATGTTTTTGATGTGTTAAATTTTGCACTAGAGGTTCTATTTTTATTCTTCATGTTTGCAAACATGTTCTCTCTTTCAAATGAAATGGCTATGGACCAAGGTTTTAAGTGGTTTGTGGGAAAGGTGATGGTGTGATCATGTATTATATGGGATAAAGTACCCCCTGCCTACATGATAAGGAAATTGCTAGTCACCTTGGAGTTCAATAATCTTATAAAGGAGCTCAACTTTTGGCCTCGTTCCTCTACATGTTTGTTACTCCTCGAGGTCTTGCAATATTCTTATAATATAAAGCAGGAAGTACTTTATCCATCATGCATACATACATACAGGGGATTTCAGTCACCCCTCCTCATCCATTGTTCTGTTAAAGTGCCATTCACATTTTACTTCCACCCACCACAGCATAGACCATGAGGCAGTGAGGAAGCCCACTTCATCCATTGAATCTCTTGCACTGTGGCGCCTAAAAGAAGCCCATTTTAGTGTAAGTGCTGGTGTGCCTGGGCTGTTGGACCAGTCCTGGTTTTTATGTTGGTATAGATTTGCCTATTTGTTTTTTTTTTTTGCATATTGCATGTGTTCATATAATAAAGAAAAATATTGCCAAGGCACAAACTATTGACTTCACCAATGGTTGTTTTATACTGTTTTCTCTAGAAAAACTAAATTAAAACAGTCTTAAATAAATTGTTGATACATTATTGGAATTTTGAGTTGTAATAAACGATTCACTTATTTCAGAGATCACTTGTATGCATGCCTTGCAACACTACAAGGTTTTCAAGACGTATGCAGATTTGCTCACTAAATAATCTTCTTCTCCCATAATCAGAGGCGTTACACAGGAACCTGCTGCCCCTGAGCACAGGGGAGCCCCAACCATCCACGGGCCCCTATTCTACCGAAGGTCAATGAATATCTGTAAAATACAGGAAATTCAGGGGCCCCTCATTCCATTCTGCAGAGGCACCGTCATTTTGCATTACGCCACTGCCCACGATTTGAGAAATTATTGAGATAAGTGTGTTAAGGGTATTAGTAAGAGCATATTTTCCTGAATGTTTTTGCTGTAGTGTTTAAAATATACACTACTAGCACAAACCCTGATCTTATAAATCATTCTTAGGTATATTAGGTAAAGCATGTTTGTTTTTACTGTAGTGTGAGTAAATTATACTTGCTCATATTTTTCCATATTCCCACTCGCATAAACCCTGACTTATAAATGACATAGATTTATTTCTTGTTCGAGTCTTTGCTGTTCTTTCAGTATGAACATCTATGTTAATTTCTCAGTTTCTGCAACACTATCTATCTATCTATCTATCTATCTATCTATCTATCTATCTATCTATCTATCTATCTATCTATCTATCTATCTATCTATCTATCTATCTATCTTGTATTTTTCTCTGTTTGCTTTCAGACAACCTGCTTTGTCAAACACTGCAAAGTATGTTATTGTCATACCTTGTTCATTATGTACATGGACGTAGATGGGCTTGAGTGGCCCTATATTAAAGACTGCTCAATTAATAAGGTGTGCCATTGTCTGTAATCACACAGGGCAGTATAAAAACAGTAGCTCTAAGAACTGCTATTGAGATGTGTCAAGCGCAGAATGCTCTGCAGTAAATTTCTCAGTGTAGAGGTGATAGTGAGACTTCTAATCCAGGCTCCGTTTTAATCCATTATCCCCCGTGCTTTAGGGAGAGAATACATCTCTCTCACTGGCACACAGATGTGGTATCTATCGCCTGTAGCAGGCAGTGCGTACTGGCTCAGGTTGTAAATGGCGCAGCTATGCTTAATCTCAGTGAATCAGACTTTCCAGACGTCTGCCCGAGGCCCTGCTTGCAACATGCAGGCGAGCTCTGGTCTGGCGCCCGGTAGACCGATCATAGTGGGCATCAATTCATCATGCTTAAGGATGGGGGAATATATTGATAACAAACTTCAGGTACTCATGAAAGAGATCCCATCGTTCATCCAAGATACCAAAGATATTCTGCTCAAACTACAAGATATCACGTGGGAACCTGACTTTGTACTAGTATGCATAGACATTGTCAGTCTCTATACCTCAATAGAAGATCATGATGGAATCACAGCTACACAACAATCACTATGGACACAACTGGCAAATTTTCTGGGGACCAATAAAATGGTGCTAGAATTCTGCTTGGAAAACAATATATTCAGCTTCAACTGCAAAATATACAGGCAGACATGCGGGACTGCCATGGGGGCCAAATTTGCGCCACCATCTGCATGCATCTTCATGAGCCACGTGGAGAAGTTCTGGCTCCGGTATCAAGACTTTGCGGCGTTTACAACCCATATCATATTATGGCGAAGATTTATAGACGATATCCTTGCATCTGGCAGGGAGACATGGCATTACTACAACGATTTCTTGAACGATTGGACAAGAATCCCTGGGGTATCAAAACAACATACTCCATTTACAGAAGGAGATCAACTTCCTGGATATGAACTTTATGTCAAAAATAACACCTTACAGAGTAAGCTCCACAGGAAAGAAACATCTCCCAATTCTATACTGAGGGCAGAAAGTTGCCATCCAAGACACAATATAAGGAATATCCCCAAAAGGGAATTGGTAAGAACCCGCAGAAATTGCAGTAAAGATCAGGTATTCATGGAAAAGGGGCAGGAAACAGTCTCACGACTCGAACAACATGGATATGATCACAATAGACTTACTAACACACTGACTGCAGTATCTCAAATCGAACGGAAGAATACCCTACAAACAAAGAAAAAGCAGGAGGGCAATACCATGAACCGTTTTATTACAGACTACCATAATGGTCAACATCACATAAGACAAATTCTGAAACGTTATTGGCATCTTTTACAACACACACCCAGCCTAAATGACCACCTAAAAGACTATCCGGAAATGACGTTCAGAAGAGCACCCAACCTAAAGAGTTTACTATGCAAATCAGAATTTGAAGACAAAAGGAAGACTACCACTACATTTTTGGACAGACCACCTGGCTTTCACACATGTAAAAACTGCAGCATTTTCAAATTAAGCAAAAGCAAAACTACCAAAGTACCGATGCCTCAAGGCAAATAATTCACCCTTACGGAATGGATCGACTGCAATAGTAAATTCACAATTTATGTAATTCTCTGTCAGTGCAATCTCCCATACATTGGGAGCACGATCCGACCATTACGGATTCGGAAACAAGAACACTATCGGAACATTCATAAGCACAACACTGGCCGCCCACTTACAGAACATTTCCACTGTATGCATCCACACCAGAAAGACTTCACCTTTTTGGTCTGGAAGTTTTCCGTCCAGTCAAAAGAGGAGGAGATTGTGAACTGAAACTAAGAAGACGCGAAAGCGAACTCCTTCTCAGATTCAAAACAGTGACACTGGGACTTAAGAAAGATGCTGAAATGCATGTATGGCTGGGAAATGACTGATACAAATGTCTATTGACAGCCTCTCTACATGAAATACACCAAACATGGGAGGCACAATGAGAAGATATATTCAATATTACCTTGCTCTGTCTTTCTATCTTACCAAATGTCCTTCAAAGAACTAGGTCAAAATAGCTTGTGTCCCATGTGTTTAGATTGCCTTCCCTACCATCAGCCAGTTTTGATACCGATCCACACCCCCAAAACCCTACCCATTCTGCAGCAGCATTCCAATCCGGGATTATAGAATCCTTCCCGCCCCGGTCCTGGCATCCATCCTGCCCAGAAACCATGCTTGCCTTGACAAGGTGCCTGACTACACGCTTCTAAGATGATTCCCGTTTACTCCATTCTGGAGCCTATTTTGATCAATGGTTTGCGAATTCCTCGCAGTCCATCCAACCAGTACCCCAGATACATTTTATGCCCCAACCTCGACCACATAGGAACCAATTTTTGACACGTATGTTAGATACCGGTCCTCATATAATATCACTTCAATCTGCATTGACTCCAATATGGCACCTATGGAAGAGACACCTGTCTGTAAATAGACCCCAGACCTGCCATATGGACGTGGTCCAAAAGAGTAGTTTAAAATCCCCACTATCGCAATACCCACTGATTAGATAAGCACCTCGAATCAAATATAGCAGGCGGCTCCACGCCTTCCTCTACCCAGAATCTCTTGACCATTCCAATATGGCGCCCACTTTCGGGTTCTCGGCTGACAGCTGACCCTGTCACCCGGAAGTACTACGTACTTGTGTATAACTACCGTCTATTACAACGCGACTCCATGACGCTTTGCCAAACTTTTTTGACGACCAGGCATTACGCCGAGACTTTGACGCTAAGCTCCACCTAGACCGCACCCCTCCGTCCAAGCATTCTCCTTGTCCACCCACCTTATTCAAACGCCTCTGTTGTATCCCCCCAGATTGAACAAAGACCAACATTGTCTAAGACAAATATATCCTTTATATGCCATTATACGGTAAGGAAAATAGATTCTCCAGCCTCAGGGGCGTGCATGCACCACCGCCTATAATCCCTTCACCGGCAACCCGCAGCGGCGCCACCATAAAGATTTTTGCAGTGCCCCTGAGGGATAAAAATCGTCTTTGAGTCCCCACCGTTTGCACGTTCCCCACCTTATGGAAAATAATTTTATATGGGCACTCCCGGAATTAGGGACAGGGCGACTAGTTCCTTGTCATGGACTAAAGAGTCCTCGAGTATATAACAGGCACTTAGTCACTTATGAACCTTGTTTTCTGCTGGCTAATCGAGTTTTCATTCATTTATCCCCTCGATCTGGACTGGACCCATAAATATGAATTTCCTGCCCATCACGTAATTATACCCGATACCTTATTTCTATTCGGTATCCCGATGCATTTAAACATACATGTGACCTGTCTATCAAGACGCTTGTCTCACGCACAAATGCACTATGATGTTTCTTTGATGCCTTTGCTTTCGTCCTTTTTGCTCACTGATGCTACTTTTCACCTCTACCTGATCTGTGTCACCAATCGATTTATCCGTCTCCTTTACAATACATTGGCACTAATATGTATGATGTTTCTTCCTTGGTTACACCTGACCACATCACTCCTTATTTATACATATCTACTATTTATGTTACATAAATTGGAAATTGTCACCTTGATTCTTATCCTATGCTTGCTCTCATGGAACTCCCTATCATGTCTCTTGATAAGTGTGCTTCTTGCTTCGTATTATTCTTTCATAATACCTATATTTTGATTTGCACTTTATATCAATGATGATACTCTCCTTACTCTCTCCTAAAATTTCACCGTTGGATTCACTTTTCTTTGTGCTGGATGTCCCCATTATGTGATTTTATTTTTTATGCCATTTATGTTACTTGCATAATGTGCTTTTTGCTTTGTATTGTTTCTATCCATATGTTTTGTCTATATTTCGGTTTGCATTTCATTCCCGTAATAATGTTCTCTCTCAACCTCCCTTATATCTCCACCTTCAACACACCTGTCTTTATGTTGCATGTCCTCACCATGTGATATTGTACCTTTTGCTAAATCGTTGTGATTGAATGTACAGCCCTGAGGAAGCCCCGGGCCGGATAGCCATGTAATGGGGCGAAACACGTGTTGGCTGTCTGTTACTTTCTTGCACACCCACTCAGTTCTCCTTTAATGAGTGACAACACCTATAAAACCCTTTTTTTCACAATTAATCCAGCTTATTGGAATTATTCCTGAGAAACTACGATTAGCTTTACTTGCCCTGACACCCACTGTGGAACTTGCTAAAGTTTAGAGGGTTAGGGGTATACCCCTGTCCAGGACAAGTAACACAAAAATAAATATTTGCTCAATCAACGGATAGTAAGAGATCGGGACCCATCACCCCTTCACTTATAGAACTGTTGTTATAATGGAATAAACGGGGCTACAAATCCCAGAATGCAACAAAAGATAAGAGCGTTATTGAGGCTTCGAGCTAGGAAACCTGAGCGCTCTGCCTCAGCATATATCTGGAGACCTGCACCGTGGACACAAGTGCTGTGCGGTGCTTTGTACAAACATACGAAGCTTAGTTACCACTATGCTAACACGGACTTTCATCCATTTGTCTCCCAGAGCACGCTCCATATTGTTTAATTGCACTACATTTGAGTCCATGGTTTTACACTGAGTGTGGGCGCCAAGCTGTGCACATTTCCTTGTTTTTTTCGGTAAATTCTTTCCAGGCATGGTGCCCAAGGACCCTCTTGTCCTGCCAGTATATTTCACTCGAAGGGGTAGCACTTCCATTCTAAAATGCTTTCATGTTGATGGGAGGTACGTAGTGAATTAGTTGTGACCAGATTTGCCATTCCAAGCTACCACTGAGCGGTGCAGAGAGCACAGTGATTCAAGATTGGCCTCCGAACCTGACTGACTGTGCGGAGCGCAGTGCCTCTGAGAGTCATCGACTCCTTTTTAATTTAATGCCAGTTTATCAGTCAGAATGAGGCTATTATCAAAACCATTTGTTGTACCTGGATTACTAGTTTTAAATTCATTAAGAAAAGCAACACAGAGAATGTACCAAAAAATAAAATCTTACATAAGCGATTGACATCATTAAGTAAATATTTTCCTGTATTGCAATGGCCCTCAAAAGGACTTTAAAAATATTTTTCAGTAAGAATGTTTTGGTGAAATGTTTGTCCTGTTTTTTCTACAGGTCTGGAAGAGATCTGGTGCCTGGTTTTACAAGGGCTTGCCAAAATATATCCTGCCGCTGAAGAGCTCAGGCAAAGTAAATGAGCTTCATCTCCGGCCTGTTCAAGTGGACTCTTCTATGCTGGACATAAAGAGCCTCCCAACCAACCGGTCTTACACCTGGGCTAGAGGAAGAGGCAAGTTATTGCGTTTTCTTTCATTTACTAAATGCATAAATGTGTACACAGCTCAATCCATACCACTCTACGCCAATCCATTTCACTCCTTGCCACTCCACGCCACTCTACACTACTCTATGCCACTCCACTGTACCCCACTGTTGTGTAGTTCCTACAAATCTATATAGGATCTGCACGTTTAGACAATATAAACTAAGGGATTGGCGTCCAGACTGATTCCAGATACCCCCACAGGATATGTTCGCCTGTACACCAGCTAGCTCACAGTGCCACTGTAAGCCCCACAACCTTACCAAGGAGTGAATAGTTTCTTGCAACTATAGAACATGACAGCACAGTACTTTTTGCTCAGTCCCTTGTGCTTACTTTGTCTCAGAGAAATATACAGAATAAACAGTGGGGACGTTTTCAAGTATTTATTTAACCAGCGCCATTCTATTAAAAAATACATGTGTTGCAACAACCATGAGACCGAAACAGATATATGCGGTTACAAGCACCAACAGAGTAAATGAAAGTTAGAATTCTACCACAGTACTAAAACAATGAATATATGCAGGCATATAGATGCATGACAGTAAAAATTTGCATTCCTACGATGAAACCCTAACTAGATGTACCTAAGTGTACCTAGCATGTATGTAGGTGTATAGTCAAGATTTCCCTTAGGAAAGAGCCAACCCCATTACCTGATGTGAGAGAGCATAGGACCCCGTCTTGGTCTTGAGTTGGACACCCCGCGAGGGTTTTCAGACCACTGCATTTTGGAATATCTGCGAGCAGGGACCTCAGCGTCTCGTGTCAGCATGGAAGTCTTTCTCCTCTGGTTTGCCCCGTGAAGATGTGGTGCTTATATACCCAAAAGGTATCCTCAGGGGTTCTTAGAGGGTCCCTGAATATCTGCATATATTTGGAGAAGAGAGCAGAGAAAGATACACAAAGCAAACAAAACTAAATACTTCTAAAAATCTACATGTAACAAAACGATACGTTTATGTTCTACAAATACCATAAGTCAGACCAGTTAAATTTATAATTTGTTCATTTTGAGTACAAAATTATTATTATTTTTTTCAAAATAAGGTTCCATAGCACATATTGTTGTGATATTAAATTAACATCTATATATACATAATCAGTGAGCACCACTCACTGATCATGTACATATAGATGTTAATTTGGTCTGACTTATTGTATTTGTAGATCATAAACGTATCATTTTGTTACATGTAGATTTGGAGAAGTATTTCGTTTTGTTTAACCTCAGGGGTTCTACCTAGATGTGTCATGGTACTGTGGGCATGTCGGCCAAGGATGACAATAGTGATGAGCCTTATATCGAGTTATTATGCAGCAGATGGTAATCCTGCTGTGATACAGAGAATCCTCATGCATAATAAATTAGACTAGTTTTCGGAGAAAACCACACAACATATATGCAGCACCTAACTAGGTAAAAGGTCAGCACCACACCTGTTATGTGGAACAAAGGTAGGACATATATAGGTTAAAGGTCGTGTAACTACCTAGGCCTATATTGGGGTCTATAACACCCACTTCTCATCCAACTGGACCACAAAGTAACAAATACTAACATATACCTGTCTAAAAAGCATAAAATACATTGCTAAAAATATCAGTTTTAAAAACTTTTAAAAACATGGTATGTGTAAAAAGTGATGTCAATGTAAAAACTGCAGTCCTAAAAATAGTCACTATACTGTTAGACTAACTGAGCACACCGAAAGCAATGGTGCTCAGTTAGAGTAAAAGAGGAAAAATAAAACAAAAATTATGTTTTCGAATTCCAATTTGTTGTTTTTGAAAAAGGCCGAATTGTTCCCAGTACAAGGAGACCAAATGTTTGTATCCTGTGTGGGAAACGCAACATCACTGCTGCTTGCCTTCTTAGGTGATGGTCCCTGTAACACTTCTTGGATCAGGTCACTAGAGCAAAGGTGATCTCTCCCGGTTCTCACAGCCGGTGCCGAGGAAGGTCTTGATGCCTGTAAGCCTGGTGCAGAGCCGGTGTCCATTCAAACAGGAGCCAAAGCATCCCGCGTGGCTGTAAGAATGCCGACATCAGGATTGGAATACGCTGAGGATACTGCGCTGCGTGGGCATTGATCGGGTCCAGCAGTACGTCCACATCCGGAGGTGCAACCAATGGAAGTATTAAGCAGATGTCCAACATGCATTCTTGCCCGCAGAATAAGCAGCGGAGTACAGGCAAGACGCAGTCAACCCACATGGATCTGAATGACAGAAACCAATGCTCGCTTAGCTACCGAAGCCGAGGTGTGCACAGATGGAGTATCATGCGTTCACGGCAACGTTGCTCAAAGAGCCCTTTTTCCATCTCCTTGGTATTAGGGATGTCCATTGCGTAGCAGGGAAATTAAAACAAGGATACCCAGTACAAGTAGTAGGACAAGCGGAAGCCCTCCAAAAATGCTTCCCAACACGGAGTGTATTAATGATGGAATCACTCCGAAGACTATCTGAAAGGTGCTCAATACCCCAGAACCTATGTTCTTAAATAGGTGAACTATCCCGCTCGTATCAGACATGTTAAAGATACGATGTACCATTTCCCCGAAATGGAGTGGGAAATTTGTTCGGACTAGAGCCTGTATCTCATGAATATATTTATTTCCCAACGCTTCATACCTGCCTACTTGGTGGTATTGTAGACAATACTGAAATTGAAATGTTGTCACTGGCAATGTTATATCGCCATGAATTAACCATTCTGTAGACTGTGACTCATCCACAGTGGAAGGTAATTGGTCCAATTTTTCAATGTGCAGCATTGTATATTTTGCATCGTTTTGTGCCGTTATCTGCCTTTCTGTTAAGATTATAAGCAGAAAACAGTGACGTACTGTTAATATATCGCCAGGCACGTAACCAGAGCGCAATGATTGTAGCGTCCAGCATAATAATAGAATGGATCGTAACTGTGATTTCCCATGTTGTAAGACGCACAGATCCTGTTCCATTATATCTATAGCAGAAGACACAACGTTGCCCTGTGAATACATCCTGGATGTTAATGTAGTTATGCCATTGTCGACCACTGCCAAAGCCTTTTCTAGGTTAACTCTGCCAATTTCTTTACGCCGATGGTGCGTTGTTTTATGTTACATCACCGGTTGAAGGTTAATGGATCGGTTTGCAACTTATTCATGTCTGCCCATTAACAGGCGCAAATCCCTGGCGTTTCCATTAGCGGGGATGAGAGAGAAAGAAAGAGGCTGGAGAACTGCCTGGATTGGAGCTGAGGTGGGAGACAGACGATTTCCGATACCTAGGGGTACAGGTGGCTCACGGGGATGCTAGACTGCATCAGTTGAATATCACAATTGTGGAGAAGTGTGGCTCACTGGTTAGAGTAGGCAGACCTGGAAGCAGAGGTCAGCCCGGGACCAGGGTTCAATCCCCGGATCGGCTGGGTCTTGAGTCCATAAATTGTCCATGGACTCGATAATTCTCGCTCCAGTGCATACTCGATTCATGGGTTCACACTCTGCGACTCTGGGCAATAGCTTGCTCAATCTCCACAATGGCCCCTCGCGGCGGGATGCCTGGCTTTCACCTTGTGGATGCCCTGCTGGGTTATCTCACAGGGGAATACCAGGACGGGTTCCCTAAGCAAGCGCTTAGAGACCGGTTGGTGATTTGCGCTATATAAATATCTGTACATTTACATTTACATTTACAAGGGTGGTTGAGTCATTGCGGCGCTCCGTGGAATTCAAGAAGACACTGCCGCTGTCATTAATGGGCAGGATAGCAGTGGCAAAGATGGTGATGTTGCCAAGATGTCTTTATGCTTTGCAGAATGCGCTGTGCCCGATTCCTGTGAAGGTATTTCGACAATTGAGCGATATGAGGAAGGTGGACTTGGGGTCCCTAGATTTGATCTATATTATTATGCGGCACATCTGCAGCATGCTGTTCAGTGGCTAGATGAAGGAGATTGCTGGGAAAAGCGCCTGCTTGCCGGAAGAGTGCTGGCGAGGACCTACCTGTGGTCCTGATGGAGGGTGCTGAGGCAAGTGCAGAGCAGCCGTATGTGGTTAAGCAAACAGCCTGGATATGGCAGAAAGTTGTTGAACAAGTGCTGGGGAGGGCACCTTTTCACCCGGAACTGTCCGTCTGGCAGTTAGTCCCGGTGCGTAGGATGGTGGACAACATGTCTTTTCACGCATGGCAAGAGGGTGGCTGTATGGTGTTGGCAGACTTGTATATTAATGACACTTATATCATGTTTGATGTAGTGCGCATCCCCGGACGGGTGGTAATTGCGCTGGAGGCAACGTCCAAACACTGCCTCCTGGGGTTAGTGCTGTGATGCAAAAAGAGAAAAATGGCAAATAAGCTTGTACAATTGGCACTGGTGTTGGCTAAACGAAGGGTAGCCATCTGTTGGATGGGTGAGAGATTTCCCTCTTTTGTGAACTGGCTCAGGGATGTAGCCGAGTGGACCTTGACTGAGGAGTTGTATATCAAGGCATGTCGAAGGGACGAAAAGCTAGATGAGGACAAAACAAGCTGGAGAGAATTGAGCAGAGAATTGTTGTCAGCAGTGGAATCAGGCGGTGAGCAGCCTAGTGGATCTGATGGGGAGAACAGTGTGTGAGGTGCCTATGTCAGCCCAGAGTTTTTTTTAAATTATTATTTTACTGAAAACGCTGCTATGCCACAGGAAGTGTAAAAGTACAATGACCTGTAATGGGCACGATGGACTCTCATACGTGAACTAAAGAATGTGAGTCGATAAGAACTGTCTCGAAGGATTCTGTAAATGACTGCTCAAGTTTATTTGTTTAATTGTTGGAAAACTACAAATAAAGTATTAAAAAAAAAAACGTCAATTTCAACCAATGTCTCTGCAGTTTCCTGTTGAGAGAGTTTCCAAACTTGGTTGAAAATAACGTATAAGAAGCGTTTACGATATGGCTTCCGGGGACTTAGCAAAAATCCCTTAAAGCCATGTCATCTGAGAGTAAGGACAAGGGTTGTTTCACTTGGGACAGAGTAGAGGTTCTTAGCCAATCTAGGCACAACTTACCAACACTGTAGGATGTCACCACCCCCGGATGTTCTCATTGTACATAGCGTTGGTCCAGCCTATGGATACTAAACCCATCAGTGTACCCTTGAATCTTGACTGACACCTATTTGTGTCGACAGGCCAAACTAACCATCCCTTCCAATTATCATCTGATGAATTGTATGAAACTTCATGTATAATGTCATCTAGCGTACCCTCATTATGTTCTGTATAGTTTTGCTATCCCTCAAAATTTGAAAGCGAGGGAATCCGAGGTGTGTTCAAGTCCTTGATCTTAGCTAGGCCAAGACAGAAAGTCTGTTGCACAGTTTCGTTCAGGAAGATAATCTACTGTGGTATGAAACATGTTCTGAATAATGCCTCAGTTCCCTGAACTTGTCAATCTTTAGTCCCCCAGATTATTTTTGTGTCTATGTTGTGCCTCCAACAGTCGAAAACCTGTGAAGAAAGCTGGGAAATAAAGGAAGCAGAGTATATCTGTTTCGTGATGGTGAGCATATTTTTTTTTGCTGGTGTAGATCCAACCTTATAATAATATGAGGCAAGGTCTGAAGTGTTAAACCGAGAAAATAAGCAAACTTTTGTGCAAACACCTCAACTACTTTTCGGTGGATTTGGGCAATGTTTCCAATGATGGTAAGTAAAAACATTATGTAGGATACTTGTTTTGTGCTAGAAATGATGACCATAGTGTTAGTAACAATGCATTGTGTCAAAATCAGATGTATCATCATACAGTTCATTTTTAGAAAATGCAGCAGATTGTTCTAAATCAGACAGCATACTATTCACAGTTTCTAAGTCCCCATCATAGGAGAATGTACTGGAGGTGATAATATAATTAAAAAATGTTTACATTCATGTGGTATTTTTAAATGTTCAGTGGGACCAAATACATCATATGAAACCCTATCCCAAACTATTCCTTCAGGAATCAGAACTGCTGTAATGTTCACAAAGGACAGGTCTCTTTATTTACAGTGAGATGACATATGTGGTTTCAAGACCAAGTTCACATGTTGTACTGCGGAGCATTCTGGGAGATAATGTCCATTCAAGAGCAGGAAAAAGACAGTCACTACACCTATCCAAAGGACTAGGAAGAGTAGACCAATTGCAATCGATAGCCGTAGTCCGGGAGAAACAAAGTAAGTCTTTTTCAGCCAAGTGTAGATTTTATGTATTTTTCTTTGCGGGAAACAGAAGCTGGGTGTGACTCAGGTTCACTTGGATCCAGTGAGAAGGTATCCAAATCAATCAAGTAACAAGACGCTGTGCGATCTATCTTTGGGAGCTCAGAAGGTTTTGTTGAACTGGCAGATGACTCGTTGTGAGACATGTTTACATAGATGTCGGTATTAGGCCGAATTGAGATCTGTGTTTCATTCTTATTTTCTTCTATTCCATTGTTGACAACTCCTTTACTTCATAGAGTAGAATCTCCAAACATTATTAATCTTTCTGTCTGAACCTCCTGTATGGTAGTGAGTGGAGATCGTCGGCTACCCAGGAGCCCACGCTGCCTGCTATTCAGTATCAGCCACATAGTGTGGTTTGATAAGATCAATGGAGACGTATTTATTTTCTTTTTTGCCGGAAGTAAGCAGAAGAAGTATTGTTTTTGTTCCTTCGACAGCCAGGACAGGTACAGGCACTCTGTAAGATGGCCCAAATTCTGTTTTGTTCTCTGACCTGGTCCCCGATCTTTGGGACCCATGCAGGTCTTCCCGAAACTGCTTTTACTTTTCCAGTGGTGGTGCGTTTTACTTGGACATTGCTTTGTAGTGCCCGAAATTAATTGAGTTCCTGTAAAAAAGCTAAACGATCATCGCTGTCAAATGCTTTTCATCCGCCACTGTGCTGCCACAATTTTGGCCGGGTACCCACATTCTCGTCCCAAATAGACCTCATATGGAGTACTGCCTCCTAGGGAACCTCTTGGAATGTTATTTAGTGCCCTCTAGACCCCATATAGGTGATTGACCCAACAGCCACCCAAGCCTAATACCCTAGCTGTAAAGTATTGCTTTAAGTCCCGGTTTTTCCTCTCCACAATCAAATTTCCCTTGGGATGATACGGAGAGGAGTACCGCAATGCAACACACAAGCTTTCCATGGCTTCCTTTTAAGCCCGAGAGCTAAACGCAAGGTCACAGTCAGAATGTAATGTGCCAATTGCGTATGTTCCTATGAAGACTCACAAATCCTTTATAACAGTCCGTTCATCAGCCGAGTGCTGAGGCCAAACCCACAGGAATTTGGAGCATGAATTCCACTTCCACCAAGATGTACTTGTAAGCCCCATCAGGTTGTAAGGGGCATCAGTGGTCCAAATAGACACATGCAAGAGGTCTGTCTGATATCAAAAGTGGTGTTCGTAGTAGACGTGCTACGGTAGAACCCTTCGTCTGCTGACAGATCCGTACTTAAGGACAAAATCCTTGGTCTGTTTGGCAAGACCTGGCCACCAGTAACGTTTCAGTAATGAAACTGTTGCAGTAACACCTGCATCTGCTGAGCCCAAACCCTTGTGTGCAGATAGTATTAAGCCTAATCTGCGATCCATGTTTGGTATTACTCTATTCCCCACTCCTGAAATTTGAGCATATGGTATATTTTGTGCATCCAACTTGTAGGAGTATTTGTGTGGAAAGCCCTCTAGAACAGCTGAGCTGTTTTTTCCCGAAGCAATAACAGCTACCATTATCTGTCCGTCTATCCTCATGCTTGAACGAGTGATTGCAGCTACGGCAACAGTTTGCACTGTTGCCTTGGCAACTTTATCAGCCAATGAATTCCCTTCAACGTGCATGCCAACACGTTGATGACTCAGTGTATAAATCACAAGAGCCCGTGGCAAACCCTTTTTCAACTCTGCTTTATTGTGCAACCTTTTGAATCTCTGAACCCATTCTGGCCCCAATAATGAAGATATTCATTGTAAGACTGGACACAATAAAATGAATCGCACACAATAGGTGTGGGGAATTCTAGATCTGTATTTTTTAGTGCCAGTATCAGGACTTTTAGTTCTGCCAGTTGTGCCGTGCAATCTCCTAGAGACTGCGTCTGCATATTGCTAGGACGGAACTTACCATCCCGCATACGTCCCTTTACAATCGCACATGCGGCGCTGTATTGCTGTTTACTTCCTACGGCAGCCTGAGCAGAACTGTCAGTGTAAATTATGGATTCATACTGATCTAGAGGCATTATTTCATTTGGAAGAGGATATTGACCCGCGACTACACGTATCACCAAATTCGTAGTGTTGACACAGGTGTGTAAGTCTTTGGAAGCTATCATGTCAGCTTGTAGGGAACCAAGGATTTCTGTATGTTCCTCTGTCCAATGTTGAACTGAAAAATCGAGTCTAATTAAGTCGTAGAAAGGTTTCACTTTTTCTGCGTAATCTAAATGTATGTTCTGCCAAAATTTAGGAATCCTAAAATGGATTGTACATTTTTCGGAGTCTTTGAAGGTTGAAGCAGCGTGCACTTTTCTAAAATGTTAGTTGCTAGGCTTTTGCCTTCGCTTGAAAGCTCATATCCCAAAAATAGGACATTGAGGTGGGCAATTTTTTTCATTTTTTAATATTACATTGATAGCCCTCAGAGGCGAACCCCAATATCATGTTGTTCACCTTGGTCGAATGATCTAATAATTCATCGTCTGTCAGATAGATGTCATCTACATAGGACAATGCCTCCTCATAAAAATTTTGAAGCAGCTCTGTTACCCTTGCTGAGAACAGTCCTGGGCTATTCTTATACTCTCGGGCATTCTACAGAATTGACACTGAGAGCTGAGGGCCGAAAATGCAGTCAAATATCTGCTCTCAGGCGCTATATTCTGGCAGAAGGATCCATTTGAGATGTTTAGTGTTGTTTTGTATTTCTTCCGCACACTTTTATTCATTAATGCGGCACTGCGTGCATTCTGTACTGCAAATGTCTTCGTGCAAGTGTTCAAATGCTTGTAGTCTAAAACTAGACGAAATGAATTGTCTAGTTTTATTACGGTAAACTAAGGATTATTCAACCAAGAGGTGCAATTCTCGATTACACTCTGGTATTCAAGTTGATCTAAGATCTCCCTGACTTTTTTCTCATCATGTTTTATTGGGTACTGCCTCTGTGGAGTTAGAGTAGTTTTTACTGAGATTACATGGTGAGGTGAGTCCGCATCCCACCCTACTTGATCGCGGTATAATGCAGGGGCTAGTTCTACCGCCCACTCCTGCGCGTATTAATGTTTTAGTGATTCTGGAACGAGGTCGGAGAAAGCTGTTAAAATTACTGTTTCTGCCTTTGGGCAATCCATAACGAACTCAGGAGGCCAATCTTTTCCAGCCAAAAGGATATCGTATCCAAAAGTCAGTTTCTCCCGAAAGAGACCTTTAACTTTCCTAGATCTCTCCTCCCTCCATATGGAGTGTTATTTCGTATAACTTGTGTGGGACACTTACCCTAGTATCAGCGGTCTCCACCGTGATATGTTCATTCAACGCCCCTGTCACCAGATATTCCATCAGGCTATTGTTACGTCTGCTGCGCTGTCTAGCATCGTCAGAGCCTATTCCCCGTTCAGAAGTTGAGTCCTCAGCAGCCTGGTCATTTTTTATTTTTTAGACCAGCTACTTTCTTTTTTTTAAATTATAGGCTGAAGTGCGATGTGTGTCTGTTGACTTTGCTTGTTCTTCTGAACTGTGTTCTGACCACCCTTACCTTTTGGAGTTTATTGATGAACCCTGAAAGGAACAAGAGGAACGTGTATCAGTATTCTGATACCTGTCAGGCCTTATAATGTAATCACAATTTCTAAGCTTATACCTCTTGATTTTGGGCTCCTCCTGAGGAGACCCACCCCATGATTGTGATGAATTCTGCTTATTTGTTGTTGTTTATTATCTCATTTCTTTTTAGAACAATTGGTTGTGTGCTTGGCCTTTTCAGGATTACCCAATACTTATGGTTTCATTGGACTAGCTCCCAAATTCTCTCTAGCGTATGTATCTTTGATAATTTTAGGTAATTGTCGCTCCTGTTGTGCAGGAGTGCATTCCTTCAGTCATTGGCATATAGCGACCACTGCTGCCTCCCCTTTTATGTTTTCTAGCATAATTGTCGATACCTGGGTAAAATTGCCTATCAGTTTCATCCCTAAGTTTAGAGCGGGTTCTGCACTGTAGTCATTCTGTATCTGTTTTAATACTTCTGGTATCACTGCTATTGAAGGGGTGCCATTTGTCCTGGTATAGATGGAAGCGAAAACTGTACCCCCAAGAGGTACAATCCTCTATCGGGGGAGCTATCCCCATTGGCAAGTAAATTGTCAGTATTCTGTTTTTTTCTTAAGGGCCTGTGTGTGGAATCACTGCCTCTAGCTGCTCTATTTTCTGTGCTATCCAGAATAGCATTTGCTCATGTTTAGTAGGCATTCTTCCCATAACAATGTTTAGTGTTTGTGGGGTGATTTTAGTTGCGGTCCCTTGTAGTTGACCTGCTGGAGTAAGTCTCGTAGGTTGTAGTGTCAATGTTCTCATAACGAACTATGCCAGATTTCTGTAAAGTTTTATTAATTCTGGACATAAGTTTGTTATTGGCAATGTTGCAAGCAGCCTGAACCAGCAAGGCCGCTCCGTCTCGGCTTAGCGGACCAAGTCTCACATTTTCATTGGTGTGTGGGAGGGCACCTTTAAACAAGTTTATATGTACTTTGTAAGTTAACAGAACCTCTATGTCCTCATATGCATTGTATTCTTCTGGTATTTCATCCGGAGTGTAAGAATGAAATGTATGTGTGTGTGCATCTGCAGGTCGAAATTTAATCCTACCTGCTTCGTGTGCCTCAATCACGAAAGTTACGGTCCTTCCTAACGCTGAGAGACCAAAATTTCCTAATTATGCAACAAGTGCATTTCTGACACTTTCTGAGATATTTATAGCACCTTCCTGCTTTTCTTCCTCCCTACTAGTACTATCATTGTCATCAGCTGCAGTGTTTTCTGTCTGAGGCATTATGGGTGGAGGTTTATAGAAGAGATAAGGGTTATGCACAATGTGGGAAGCTATAATACTTTAGGCTTGAATAAACCTACAGCCAATACATAGGGTATACCTACTCAGCTGTGGTGGATTTTTTACCTTCTCATTCCATGCGTCTCTGGGTAAATGTGAGTAGGTGTCTCTGAGAAAGCACGACTGAACTACTCAGATTTGACCGTTAAAAAAGAACCAAACCAACGTTGGCGGTGCCATGTCATGTAGTTCCTACAAATCTATAGTGGATCTGCACATTTAGATAACATAAGCGAAGATTGGTGTCCAGACTGATTCCAGACACGCCCACAGTATATGTTTGCCTGTAGACCAGCTAGCTCACAGTGCAGCTATAAGCCCCACAACCCACTATAAACCCCACAACCTTACCAAGGAACCAATAGTTTCTGGCAACTATCGAACATGGCAACCCTGATTCCTCAGGGATCGTGGAAACAGTACAGTATTTTTTGCTCAGTCACTCATGCTAACTTTGTCTCAAAGAAATATAAAGAACGTTTTCAATAAATATTAATTGAACCAGCATCATTCTAGTATAAAATACAGTTGCTGCCACAACCAAGACACAGAAACCGATATATACGGTTATAAGCACCAACAAGTAAATAAAAGGTAGAATTGTACCATAGTGCTAAAACAATTACTATATGCAGGCATATAGATGCATGACAATAATAACGCGTATTCCTACTATGCAACCCTAACTAGATGTACCTAAGTGTACCTAGCATGTATGTAGCTGTATAGCCAAGAATCCCCCTAGGAAAGAGCCAACCTCATTACTTGATTTTAGAGAGCGTAGGACCCCGTCTTAGGCTCGAGTTGGACAACTCGCGAGGGATGTCAGACCGCTGCGTACTGGAGCATCTGCGTGCAGGGACCTCAGCGTCTTGTGTCAGCATGGAAGTCTTTCTCCTCTGGTTTGCCCTGTGAAGATGTGGTGCTTATATACCCAAAAGGTACCCTCAGGGGTCCCACCTAGATGTGCCATGGTAATGTGGGCATGTCGACCAAGGATGACGATAGAGATGACCCTTATACAGTTATTATGCAGAAGATGGTAATCGTGCTGTGATACCGAGAATCCTCATGCATAATAAATGGGGCTAATTTTCCGAGAAAACCACACAACATTTATGCAGCACCTAGGTAAAAGGTCAGCACCAAACCCGTTCTGTGGAACCAATGGTATGACCAATATAGGTAAAAGGTTGTGTAAATACCTAAGCCTATATTGGGGTACATTGGGGTTCATAACACTTTACTTCAGGCCACTGCACTCTACTCTATGCCACTCCTCGCTACATCACACCACTCCACTTTACACCACTTACTCAACGCCACTCCACACAATACTCTTCGTCACGCTATTCCACACCTGCCACCCCAATGTTTGCCACCTCACTCTTTGCCACCCTACTCTATGCCACTTCTGTACTATGCAACTCCATTGTACTCCATGCAGTGCCACGCTACACAACTGCACTCTGCTACTCCACTCTACTCAATGCCACTATACACCACTCCACTTTGTGCCACTCTATAGCACTCTGCTTTACACCACTCGGCCACTTTACTCTATGCCTCCCCACTCCACTTCATACCATTCCACTCTATGCCATGCTACTCAACACCACTTAAATCCAGGCTACGTTACTCCTTTCCACTGTATGCTACTCCATTCCACTCTATGCCACTCTGCTCTACACCACCCTACTCTGTGCTATGCCGATAACTTTTAGTCATGCTGAACAGCAGCCCACGCTGCTGTACAGTATCGCTAAAGGACAATGGCAAACCCAATAGCTCTCAAAAAGGTGCGACCTATTGGCTTTGCCAGTGCTTGTCTTAATTGGACACCAAGGGTTGATTTCATGTAAACATTCACAGAGATATTGAGTTGCCAGATTTACTGTTTCTGGCTGCTATCTCTGCACATGTTGACTCTTGTTAATGAGTTAAACTCCCCGGCAGTGCGTAATTTGTAAAAGTGCCAGTGGCCTGCACTAACAGAGGTTGGGGTGCCACACACCAAGGCTGCGCAGTCTTGATTTCACCTCATGTCTCTTTCACCCACCAATAGACACATCCTGCACATTTATCTCAATCTTGCTGGTTCTTTTTTCACTTCTACTTTCTTTCCATATCAATGTTTTTCTGTCATTCTCTTCCTCTTTCTTTACCCCTTATGTGTGTTTCTCTCTTTTACTCTGGGTCAAGTGTGATGAGGAAAAATATGTGCCGATCCCTAAAAATGAGTGTCGGTGGGCCTCACCTGCAACCAGTGACTGAATCGAGCACTACTCCACAAAGTGTGAAATAGCTGTGGAAATGGAAATACGGTCCAGTATTCACACGGTATTCCCCTTTCTTAGGGATTTAATGCACTCATTTACTGCCTGCTGTGATAAGTTGATAAAAGCATGCAAGAGCATCTGTCTGGGGTGGGGATGAAAGGATGAGTTAGAGGGTGAGGTAGTGAAGATTAGTTCTGGCAAGGGGGATCAATGCTCCCCCTTTGCTAGATAAAAACATGCCCACAACATTGACGGGTAAATATTTAGAGTTTAAGCCCTGCCCACAATATGAGCAGTATTGGGATGTCATCAGTAAACCCAGGGATAGACGTTTATATTTTCAATTCCGAGTAGGCACACTACCCTTAAATGTATTCACATGTAAGTGACACAGTGACAATGATAGTCTGTGTAAGTTGTGTCTGGAACACGACGAAAATTATTCACACATTCTATTTGTCTGTTCGGCATACCAGGCTCAAGGTAATAAATGGTTGCGTCCACTATGCAAAAACGTGGGTGTGAGGAGCGGTGCTGTTGCGTTGAGAATATTACAGACTGACACTGGTGCCCAGTGTGTAGTAGCTGTCGCTAAATTTTTAAGTTGGTCTTGGTCAATACGGGAAAGAAAACTGGCAGAAATTGGTATGTCTCCCTTAGTATACCTAAATCGGAGTCTGTAAAGAAAAAAGATAACAAAATGAAAATATAAAGTGTCTATGGATAAACGGGTATTGCTCCAGAAAGTGGTTTTTCTTATAATATCAGGTGGGATTCCGGGTTATTACTGCATCAACACTCTCTCTCTGTTTGTGATAAACTCCATAGCCTTTTTTTGTGTATCTACCACTAGTTTCACACAAAGTTATGAGCCCCCCAAAATAATTTTCCTTGCTCCAAAATGCCTATTGCATTATTGAGTCATCTAGTCCTTTTAATATTATCATGAACTTTTGATCAATTTATTTAATCAATTGAATTTTTTAATGTTTGGATTTTTAACATGAGTGATTTTTTATAAGTACTCATTGTATTTATATTGCAGCATTTTATAGGGGGTTATCTGCTTTTTTATTGTACATTGTCTTTTATGATCTTAATTGATCGAAATAAAGACCGATTGATTGAAAAACATTGAGGTGGAGAGGTAATGAGGAATAGTGTTGGCAGCTGGAACATCCGAAAGTCTCATGCAATTTTGCAGTTAAAAATAGGCCCAGTATTACCGCACTCAGGAAAACAGAACGAGGACTCTTAATCAGGCCCCAAATAGAATTGTGTACAATTACACATTGTTGGCAGGGCTTTTATTTTCAAAGAAAAATGCTTTCTTTCCTGCCTTCTTTAACGTGTACAGGTAATACAGTTCACTCAGTGAAGTTGAAAGACATGCATTCGTCAAGCAGCGAAAAGGAGTTGGAGATAAAAACAGGCATTGAGTCTCTGACTTACTCTCATAGTGTTCTGTATCTGGCTCGTGTCTTTGGGTTTCTGGGTGTTGTCGAGAGTTATTCCCCATTTTCTGACTCAAAGCATGCTACCCTTGTATTGTATTGTATTTGGAATTTATAGAGCACACTGTGACCAAAAATGGTATCCTAGCACTATACCCTGATCAAAGGAGCAGTGTGCTTTCTTGAGATGCTCTTGGCTTTGAATCTATGCTTTTTGCATCATTAGGACATTAAAGACTGGGACGGAGCATGCTAAAGGGTCATTTCTGTGTCATTAGTTATGCTGTTTACAGTGTTTGTTGCACTTATGCTGCCTGTGCTTGAATGTGAGGGATTACACTGCTGCTTTCCAAGCTAATCCATTGTGTGTATATGAGAAATTATTGCACTGCTGCCATGCTCTACTGTGTATAATAAAACAGCCTGCCTAACACTGCAAGATAAAACAATTAGTGTATTATTATTATTAATTAATTTGGTGTGGGATAAATTAATCGGTACAAACACCTTGGTATCATACGTTTATTTTTAAGGCACTTATCACCCGCAAGGGTATCCTGGTGATGAGTAGGTGTGTGTGTTTGTGTGCGTTTGTGCCTAGCCCTAGCTGTGGACGTTTAGATATCTGAAAAGCTCTCTTGGGGAGAGGTACGTCGTTCCACGATTTACGAGTGATGTAAAGCGCTAATCCTCCTGATCTGGTTCTGGTTTGCGTGGAATGATATAAGTAGATGAATGGTTGGTGGAAGGAGACGCAACTGTTTAGGTTGGTGGCGCCTAAGTTGTGCAGTGCCTTTAATATATGTGTGAGGAGTTTCAAATGAGCGCGTTTGTTTATTGTGAGTCATTGAAGCTCCTCGAGGAGTGATGTGAGTTCTGTGTGGGAGGTTAAGGATAACTCTGGCTGCCAAATTGTGGATTGTTTGTTGTCTTCTAGTTAGCTGCTTGGTGATCCCACTGTAGAGGGTGTTCTCATAGTCCAACCTGCTGGTGACTAGGGCACGAGTGACAATTTTTTCTAGTGTTCTTCTGTATTTGAATGCAGAGAAACCAAGGCAATCTTTATGTAATCATGTAAAGAGGCAGAGTAATCTTTGGTGATCAAATGCACAGTAAAGTAATCATAGTAGCTCCTCTCAATTAATAGAGAGTAAATCAAAGAAAGCACTTTCAGCAAACAGTAAATGTAAAATGTATAGGAGCAATCTCCTTCCATAATACAATGCATTGTAAGGTAGCAAGAGTAATCTCTCGGTGCTTTCATGCAAAGTAAATCAATAAAAGCAGCCTCTTCTGTAATCCAGGAAAAACTACTTTCAAGGCAATTTATGTGTGTAATGAAATGCAGTGGTTGGATTAATCACCCTCTGTAGTCTGATGTAGAGTCAGTCAATCAAAGCAGTGTTCTATTTCTCATCTATGGAAGGTTGTGTCAATACTTCCATTGATGAAAAAAACCTAATCTGGACGCATCAAACCCAAACAACTATCGCCCAATAGCCAGGCTGCCACTCCCAGCCAAGATAGTGGAGAAAATCATGAACAAACAGTTAGCTCTTTTTATCCAAGAAAATGATTTACTCAATTCCTCCCAATTTGGCTTTCATCCTGAACACAGTACGGAGACTGCATTGATCGAGGCCACCAAGGAAATTAGGACTGTGTTGGACAGAGAAGGTACTGCCGCCCTCATCTTCCTCGATTTGTTGGCAGCTTTCAACACTGTTGACCATAACTTACTGCAATTGTGCCTGGAAACATTAAGGTTTAATGGTATGGCAGTAGCCCTGCTATCTTCCTTTCTGAAGGAAAGAAGACAAACAGTGACCCTGGATCACTTTAAATCAACCCCTTATGTCCTACCATATGGGGCCCCACATGGCTCATCACTTAGCCCATCCCTTTTTAACATCTATGCATCAGAACTGGCCCATTTGATTCAGAATGTCAGCTTCAGTCTTACATCATATGCCAACGACACTCAGATTGTGGTTGCGGCATATAAAGATCAAGCCTCTCCAACACTGCAGTTCCAAAACTGTATGGTGGAAATAAACAGATGGATGGGCAAGCACTGTCTTAAACTTAACTCGGAGAAAACCAAAGAAGTGATCTTTGGGAACCTGCAACCTAGATGGAACGGCCTTTGGTGGCCGGCTGAGATGGGCTAACTGCTAAAACCATTACAAAAGGCAAAAAATCTAGGGGTACTGATTGATATCAAACCAATCTTATCTCAGGAGATCAATGCTATTGTGTTGGCCTCCTATCATTTGATTAAGAAACTAAAGAAGATTCTGCCCTCAGGGGCGGTGCGTCCATTAGGGCGCTTCGGCGTAGCCCCACTAATTAATTTGATGGCGGCACCGCACTTGAGTTGAGCATTGCCGTCACTCTCTCTGACACTCACATTTGCAATCCAATCATCTATCTCAGGCCGCCGGAGCCGCAGGCAGTCGGCTCAGAAGGGGGCGGGGCAGCACAGGAGTTCAGCTGCAAGTGTCTGATGCGATAAAATGTATTAGCCTCAGGTCGGCGGAGCGCACACCAAGAGTGCGCATGTTCTGTTTAGGGCTTAAAATGTTTTGTGACCAGCCCGAACATGCGAACTAGGCACTGCTCATTAGAAGAGCGAGGGTTATTCCATGCAGCTCTTCTAATGAGCAGCCTAGTGCGCATGTGCAGACAGGTTGCAAAAAATGTTAAGCCCAAAACACAACGTGCGCACTACTGCTCAAGCCAATCCTGGCGCTGCTGCTGGAGCAGCGTCTGGATTGGCTGAGACGCAGGCGGTACTTGCCAAGGCGCCAGCATGGGAGTTGGACTGGCCCAGGAGGAGCAGAGACGGCGCGGACTCGGTAAGTTGCTTAATGCTTTATTTTAATCTCCCCCGTGCGAACCCCAACCTCCCCCTCCCCTACCCTCCCCCCTTGCGAGTATTGAAGCACGAGCCGGGACTACTAGCAAGTGTGATTGAACAGCTTAGACAGAGCAAGGGTCCAATATACTTTATATACTGTGGACATCATGCGTGTGATCGTATAAGAAGGAATTATAGAATGAGAAGTTTGAATTTGAAGCACTCTTATTTCGAACTGTTTGCACCACCATGGCTTCTTAGTGAGGATGAAAGGCTAAGGCATACTTTCGGAGGGAGAGTGAAATTGGTGTACCATATTATGGAAGTAAACCTAAATACCAATTACATGTCGTTATAGAGAGGGGTACGGCTGCTCCATAGTGTGGAAGCGAAAGTTCAAGGCGGCGCGTTAATGGAGAAATGAGAGTGAATGGCTGTACCCCGCTTTCGAAGTGAGAGTCAGTCAAAGGTATCGATGTGAGAGTTAAATTGTGTCTTGTAACTGGAGAGAGTGTCAAAAGCATTGCTGAAGTGTACCATAATAATATATGAACGAGTTATCTTTTTATATGCAAAATTAATAGAGATGTGTATTAGTGTAAAAAGAACGCGTCGGCGTAAGAGTGAAAAAGGCTTTTTCATAGTATTGGGGTCAATGCGCAAAAGTGACAACTTTTCAGTGGAGTGAACTGGCAGCTAAGTTGTCACTGGGAGTAAAAGGGTGACAATTTAGTATCAGCGTGGGTGTAAAAGGCCTCC
The DNA here is from genome assembly GCF_964204655.1 of Triturus cristatus. NCBI lineage: Eukaryota > Metazoa > Chordata > Amphibia > Caudata > Salamandridae > Triturus > Triturus cristatus. The sequence continues at coordinate 911,101,341 of NC_140584.1, forward strand.
TCATTGAGTGGGAGAAAGAAAGGCTGTTCCATGAGATGCGAGGGAGAGTACACGGCAGCTCAGTAGCACCGAGTGAGAGTGAGGCTGTCCAATGAAGTCGGGGGAGAGCGGAAGGCTCATCTATGGGGTGGAGGAGAGTGTGAAAGACTGTCCCATAGAGCTGAAGGGAAAGGCTGTTCCTCGGGAGCGAGTGAGAGTGCAAGGTGACTCCGCATTATCGGAGTGAAAGCCTGTCCCATGGAGTGGCAGAGACCGTGAACGACTCTTCCATGGGGTACACGTGAGAGCTCAGTGTGTCAAGTTCCTGGCTTTCGTGTAGGTTCCGAAAACAACGGAAGACTGCTGTTACTTCTGGTAACAAAAAGATGTCAAATGGGATTTTAGAAGAACAAGGTAAAACACATTTTTATTAACTTGGATTTTTAAACTTGATGTGTGCTTCAGTTGAAGGCTCCAGTAAAATTAAATTGCAATCACCACAGTATGCATCCCCTATTTTTATGAATGTCTGCTTCCACTGTGCTGTGATCGTTAGCGCATTACGAAAACGTTAATCAGCTATCAGGGGTGATTTGGGACGAAAATGAGAACATTCAATCTCAGAGCATATAATATAAAAGGGTCAAATATTGGCAGTGTTTGTTTATTTTAAGCGGGACCCACTTGCCACTTCAAACGGCGGTGTTTGTAGTCAGTCGCAGGTGCTACCCTCGGGGAATGAAAGGGTGTCTTAAGCTGTTGTTGACATTGAAAAGATCTCATACTGCTCTCCTCCCAGTGGTACCCAAAAGGCTGGCCTGGCGCGCTGCACAGCTCCCTCTCTAGAAGTTAGTACCGCTGGCTCTTTTTCATTTTAATATCTGCGCTTTCTAGCGAAAAGTCATGTTTTCTATCAAAAGACGTTTACCGTATATGTACCCAGTCTATCAGTGACCTTGCAAAAACACACGGCAAAGCGCATTTGGCGGTGTGTAGAGGTGCATTAGTTGGCTTTGCTGGACTGTCATCTTGCCCATGCTGTAGGTGAGATAGGTGAGTTTGGTAGGTGTTTTGACATTCAAGGCTAAATCTTTTCTCAGAGTAGGGGGTGAGGCTTGCCTTTCTGTGGATATGTGACCTGAAAACTTTCCTCAACAAAGCTGCCATATGATCTTCAAGGACAAAATTCCATTAGTGCAGGTTAGTAGGCCATGTCCTGAGCTCACTGTGGAAGCTCACACCATGTCTTTGTGGTGTGTTCCCTGGCTGACACTGTATGGGTCACAGAGTGTATGTGAGGGCTTGGTGAGTGAGCTTCACAAGCACACCCACCATTAGTGTATATTGCTCAGAGGTGCGTGGCACTGGCAGGGACTAGCTTCAAAAACATTTCTATCTATATGTTGTTGTTATATGACATCCCTCTATTAATGTAATAACTGCACTTTCACAATTGCTTTATTAACCTTCTTGCTTCTCAAATTTGCTTGAAAATGCACCATTTACCCACTCTTTTTTCACAATTTCCCCCCCTTAAGATGTTAAGGCTCGCTCGCTGCGCTTGCTCGCCACGGTGCAATCCAACAGAAAATTTACGCCTCACCACTTTCAAGTGTCACCAGCCAACACTGTCTGCCCTATATCCACATTGATTCCAGGAGGACGATAGTGATTGCACTTGTGCTGTCAAAGTTAGACTATTACATTGGACTCTACCTGAATATGCAGAAACAATATTAAAAAAAATACAGATGGTACAAAATGCAGCCGCAAGATTCCTATTTATTATCCCCAAGTATGAGTCAGTATCTAAGGAAATTTGGAGACTCCAGTGGCTTCCTGTGGCACATCGCATCAAGTTCAAATCGCTATGCTTAGCATATAAGGCCCTGAAAATACACCAAACCTCTTATTCTTAGTACCAGCCTGCCAGACAGTTACGTTCCACTGATGCAAGACTTATGATGGTTGCAAGGGTTCGGATCTCCAGCTGGGGAGGCCGAAGCATTTCTTATGGTACGGCTAAATTATGGAATACGCTTCCAATTGATATCAGAGGTGCGAGCTCACTTGCCTCTTTTATAAAGGGTCTTAAAACAGGGTTATTTCAGAATTAGGTTACTCCTGTTACGGGCTTGCAGCCTCAGTGCCAAGACACCTCTAGGTATTCGTGCGCTCAATCAATTTTATGAACATACCATGAAAAGGTAAAACAGTTTGCATAAAGTTCTGTGATTTAATCAGGGGAAAGCCATTGCCTATAATTAAATATAGGGTAAAGTCAGAGTACTGATTTTTTTTCATTCTGTTACAAGGTAAAGTAATTATAACAACCATCTGCAGTCTATTGCAGGATGACAATAATACAGGAATAGCTTGTAACCTGTTGTGTAGACCAAAGTCATCAGCACAATCCACTTCAGTAGAATGTCGAGCAACGCAATCAAATGAATTTCATTCTGTAATCTAGTAAAGTGCATAGTAATCTGATTAATGTTACCTTTATCTAATACAGAATATCTTTCAAAGACCTAATGCAAAGTACAGTCATCAAAGCAGTATGCTTCAGTGGCCTGACAGAATATGGTAACTAGATGCCCTCCTAATATCTAAGCCTGGGTGAATAAATCAGTTATTTCCCTTCGTAACCTGATGCAGGATAAGTGAATCAATGTAATTTCCTGCTATAATCTAATACAGGGTAAAGTAATGTGAATAATCCTCTGCTATCAAATTCAGGGTAATATATTCACTGTATTCTTATTCTGTAATCAAATTCAAGGTAGAGTAATTGTGTAATCTCCTTTTCTAATGTAATGCTGTGTACAGTACTCAGAGCATTTATCTTGTATCATTTAATGAAGGTTAAAGGAATCAAAGTAATATAATTCTGGAAACAAATATTGAGTAATTAAGGAATGCTACTATTCGGTCTGGCTATAGATAGTGTTTTTTTCAACTAAATGTGTTTTTGCATATACATTTTTTCTCACTCTTGCTGACGTTGCATTAACAGTGACTTTGTGCATAAACTTGATTTTATACCTAAAGGTGAGTTTGCACCTAAATGTATTTTTGGTCCTTTCAATGAATATGGTCCAGCACTCTTATGTTATGTCCTATTACATTCATATATTTCAACAAAAATGGGGAACATCAATATTTCTTCGTAATAAAAACAAAAAGTAGCAAAAATCACAAAGTAGCTCCAAAGATTGTTCTTTATTATAGAAGAATTGCAATGCATAAGACCTCATAGCCAGTGCGTTTCTCTTTGAACGAACTTCATCAGAGCTTCATATAGTACCTTTGGGCCTTGAGAGATAAAAGCCCCCTGCCATGTCTCATGTGATGGTATGAACACCCGTACCGCTTTCGTTGCATGGTAACGCCTGGCAAAAAGCGCGTGCTGGACCATATTGATTGAAATATTTTATGATAAGTTTTCTATTCTGGAGAGGGGGATGTGTGTTGAGTGCTTGCCCTGGTTCAATTGCACCTGCATTTTATTACTGTGGCTTTGGTGAAAGTGACTTGCTATTATAGGGCCTCGGCTATCTTCTTGTAAATCAGTCATTGTATTGTTGCTCCTGTGTGTGATTTGAACTCCTTAAAGTGTTTCTACACTGCTACTGACTTTGTAGAAAGGGGGATTTTTCACCTTAATGTGATGTTGCTCATAAATGTGATATCACAATGCAGCTTACTTTGCACCAATGCGGAGTTTTACATTCTCATGCTGATACTGCAACAAGGGTGACTTTTCACCTCAATACGCTGTCAACCAAATGAGATGTCATGTAAGCCACATTTTTACACCTAATGTGAAATCTTACTACCACATTTTCTCTCTGCACTGATTGACAACTCTCCATACTTCAATGCCCTGCGTGCTTTTCATGCACTCTCATTAGGCCACCAAAAAAGCTGCTTCATATCAGACTCAGAGATGGCAGTAACAGAAGCTCAAAAATCCTATTTACAAAACAAACCTCAAAAACCACAAACACTAATTCTTGATGACCAGTCAAATAGCATAGCCTGAAGCCGGACTCCCTTAAAGCTGACCTGCAATCTGTAACGGACGGTATATTTCACTGGACTATGTTATTTCTTCTTAGTTTCAAAAAACACAAAAATCCCTTTTGTGAAAACACGTTATTGTCTTCGGTTACCATTGCCATATATACGGGCTACGCATCAGCCCTTCTAACTATGAGAAGTTTGTGATCCAATCTTTACTATTACTCCCCATTGCTTGATACCCTGAAGGCTCTTAAAGCTTCTACAATGGCTAGGACTGTTAGCACTGATACAAAGCCTGTCATCTCTGCTGAAAATTGAGTTTACTCTCTTCCGCACTCCCATCTCTATGAAATCCTCTCCACACCCCTTGGGAGTGAAGCCAGGCAGCATAATTAACGCATAAATCAAGGCAGCCTGGATCATAACGTGGAACAAAGCTACCCCTACACCGGTTGAAAAATGGTCATTTCAGCCAGTCAATACTGATCAGAAATTAGATTTATCCCCATCATAAAATAAACTACTTTACAGCAACCCAAACCTTCATTATCTGCATAAAATAATACAAAGCCTGCAAACCACACTCTCCATCTCTCTCTCTCAGAGCACTCGCCTCCCGGGGACTGCCTTATTCCTCTGTAAGCACCCAAAGTTCTGAAGAGCTCAACGGTGACTCCAACCAAATGCTTTAGGGCATTCCTCCATGCACATGACCTCCCAACGCACTGCACCCATCCTAATAGCCATAATCTGAGTATCCACAACCATCAGCGTTACTTAGTGGTGATCATTTTGGATGACGGGTCGTGGTGCAATGCTGGGGCCTGATACTTTGGGCCTATTTGTCTGTGCTATGCTCCCTGAGTGAGACTGGTCTGTTGTGTGTAGAAAAGGAATGGTATGCAATCAGAGTTCCTGTATGAATGCTTTCCTAAGTAGCACAGTTGTTAGCTCCGTTTTAAATATGTGGTTTGTTTGGATTCCGAGTGCTTTTTTCATCTTGGTCTATAGATTATCTCTATAGCTTGTCAATGGTTTTTACCATGTTTTGTCTGACACACATTCTTTTTGGTAGATTAGGGCTGTGAAAAATTGGGTTGTTAGTTGGGGGTGGGGGGGGAGGGGGCGAAACCTCACTCAAGCAACAGCCACAATCCTCGTCAGGGAGAAACATAATATTTCCCCAAATTAACCTGTGTTTAGCCCTCTCGTAGCTTGAAACAAATGCAATCAGGCATAACTTATAGGCAATGTGTAAAGTATTTATGCAGCACTTAAACAATAGTAGAGTGAAAACACAACACAAGAAAAATCACCCACCAATTTAGAAAAATTGAATGAAATGTAATAAATTATTTGAGACCAAAATAACAAAAATCTAATCAGTAGAACTGGAGATATGCAATTTTAAAGATTTAGAAGAAAATAGCACCAAAAGGCGCAACGCACGAACTAAGGGTATCTGTTCACGCTGAACAGGGGCAAAGTCACAAGTTCAGGTTGACTGCGACAGAATGCAGGCCAGGCACAGGACCAAGTTTAACCCACTAAGGATTGTACCTTATGTCATTGATGTGTGGTCTGCTCATCGTTGCTTTGCGAGGCTTCGCGTTGTTCGTGATTGGAGGAGCTCTCTCTGATGCCAACCAAGGGCCCAGGACTTGGGGAGGCATCATTTGGGGATCAGGAACTCTCTCCAACTGAGGCCAACGGGGCTCAGGCAGGTCTAGTTGCGGTTCCAGTGCAGCAGGTCAGCTGGGCAATTGCAGGGAGGCCGCTGGATGTTGTGTGTCCTTGTAGCTCAGACAGGAGGTCTGTCATCTGACTCTTGGAGTAACTGCATCCTGGGATGAAGAGTGCAGGTCCAGTCTTCCTTCTCAGCAGACATGGAAGGCCTCAAGCAGCAGAGCAGCAAGGCGTCCTTCTTGTGTAGTTGTAGTTTCCACAGGTCCAGAAGTGTACTGAAGAGTGGGTCTGAGGATTCCCTTTTAATACCTGGTGCCCTTTTTGAAGTGGGAGAAGCTTCTGTAATTCCCCCCTACAGAGGTGTCTGGAATATCCTTTCTCTCTGCCCTTGTCCCAGATTGTCTGGGATCACAAAAGACTAGAGTGAAATCCTTTGTGTGTGTTCCAGGAGTAGTCCCTTTGAGGTGCAAGTGTGGAAGGTGACAGCTCCGCCCCCTCATCCTGCCAGAGGTGGCCCATCCTGCCCACATCTAGATCCTCTTGTGGTGATGTCTGAGAGGAATACACAAATGACAACTGCCTACTGCACCTAGTCATGTGACCCAGGAACAGGCTGCAGATACCAAATGGTTAGTACAAATAAAAATGGCAACTTTTTAAAAGTATGCAAAACATCGATGGAGGAAATGCCTAAACTAATCTTAGCCACTGGTAATCACTTGGACTGCATCCCAATCCATCATACCTGGCTTGGCAGTTCTGCCTGGACTGTTCCTATTGGAGCAGGGTCAAGACTGACTTGCACATAACTGGGTCCACACTGAGGTGGCATGGTTGGCAAAATAATGATGGATTGGGATGTGGCCCGAATCATAACAAGTGGCTGACATTAGTTCAAGCATTCCAGCCATCACTGGTTGTATACTTAACTTTCTAAAAGTGGCATTTGCATCATTATGACACAATCTGACTTTACCATCAAAGAGGATTTTAATTTACAATTCCTCAGGTACATAATATGACTTTCCTACTTGCTCCCAATCAAACTTTATCACTTATTAAATGTAATAGGAGTGGCTTTTATGTATTAAAAAGGAAGGTTTAGGCCGGGTAAAGGGTTTACTTAAATCACAGTTTAAAACTGCACACACAAGCTGCAGTGCCCAGCCTGGGACATGTTTCAAATGACTACTTAGGTGGGTGGCACACTCAGTGCTGCAGACCCACTAATAGCATTTAATTTACAGGCCCTGGGTACCAATAGTACCACTTTACTAGGGACTTACAAGTAAATGAAATGTGCTAATTGGGTGTTAACTATTTAAAGGAGAGAACATTAGCGCTTTAGCATGGATTAGCAGTGGTAAAGTGTGCAGAGTCCAAGTGCCAATAAAAACAAATTCAGCAAAACAGGAGGAGCGAAAGCAAAAAGTTGGAGGCGGAAAGTTTTTGTGGCCTCCCGGCCCACAAGATATATTTTGGGGCCCCAGTTTAGAACAACTTTGAATTTTTTTAAACATTTCCTGCTAATTTAAGCGTGCTTAATGCAATTTTGAATTATAATTAAACTTTAAAAATTGGGGTCGCACAACTGAAATATGTCTTATCAAGTGTCCCAAAAAGAGTAGAGAGTAGAAGACTGAGAGGTAGGGATAGGGTTGGAGATATAGAAATAGACAAAAGTGAGATAAAGAGAGGCAAAGATCTCTTTCCCGTGGGGGTCCTTGGAATGTGGGGGTCATGGACAGTTGCCCAATTTGCCATTGCCTTCAAACGACTCTGAATGGGTGCCACATTCTGGAGGTGGTTTGACCCCTTTGCCTCAGTAGACCTTGTGCACAATCTTTTTTTTTTTTTTTGTACAAAGGGTCCCAGGGCGTCTGAAGATAATCCAGAGCTGTCATCCGTTGTCATTTTATGAGGTGGTGTCTTGTTAGCGCTCCATCTGATTCCTGGGGCCTTCCTATAGGTTCGTACAGTCCGCTGATAGTGATGCAGGTGCAGAGGGCAAGACTGACATCTCACGCCCTCAGTCCTAAAGCTCAGGGAATCATGCCGCCTCATCTGGAGTATGTCATATTCGCCCTTCTCTGTCCCATCCTCCGTCTTGCTGCTCCTCAGCGCCTGTCTTAGACCCCACCCCCTGCTGGCACTGTAGTTTCCTGCGACTCCCACATGGATAGTCCCTCCACGGCTCCTACGCACGCACCTTGGACAGGACTGTTACCAGGGTTGTATGAGGGCGGTGAGTGAGCTTTGGGACTCACATGCTAGAGTAGTTACCTGCTGTTGCACTGCTGAAGCCTTTGGAGTAACTGTGAGGCTGTACCTGTTCTGCATGTGTGAGGGAAGGCTGCCCTGCCTATAGCCATGTGGCGGTAGCTGCTGTCCTTGGTGGCAGAGGGGAACGGGTAGGAGTGGAGTGTATAGTCACACACTGAACCAGGCAGTTTTCGGCGGGTCATGCAAGGATGAACGAGGGCTCCAGTGGCAGCCAGAAATCAGTCCCCGGGCCCATATATCTGGGACATAGAAGAGTCAGGGGATAATGCTGAGTGGCAAATTCACTTGTGACAATCATCTGATCATAGATGGAAGGGATCAAAATGTAGGAATGTGGTGCAATGATCTAAAGAACGCAGCGCCATCACGCCGGTGCACTTGAAGAGACGCATAGGGTGACACAAAGCACAGACAGTGGGACACACACGTGATACATGTATAATAGGATTATATCTTCTGAGGAGCGTAAAAGCCATTGCCTCCCTCACATCAGTTCTGATCCTTAAATCCATCCTTTGCACTGTGCCAGTCTTCATTTTCGCGCCACTTCTACCCGTGATGTGTGTCATGAAAAGAGCCCTATAATTGGATACAGTGATCGGTTTTCACTGGCCTGTGTGCAACCCTCACATAATATGAAAGGCTCCTGACTCAACAACGACAATAAAGTCTGCACGCCCGAAATAAATCCTTTTATGCTTTACCCGCTTCAATTCCTGAAGCTTCGTTTCATTCAAGCGGCACCTGATGACTCCTGTCAGTGTATCTTTGTGGATATTACAATGCTGCACTGTAATTGCGCACGTTTGCTTTAAGTGCCACATTAATGTGCATTAAAACGTACCCGTGGGTGGTGAAAGTACTTCTCCAGTTTCCTGTAGTTTCACAGCCGAGTTCGCTAAATGATGTGATGCGAGCCACGTGGTGTGAGGAACACGAATGAGTACACGTCAAAACCCTTTCTTTTCTGACATTGAGACGGCTTGGAGCCATGCAGTAATTTTTGTTTTGCTATTTTGGGTGGATGAAATAATAACATGGCTGATTTAGTTCTACCGTTACTCGACGAAAATCGGCGCATCGCATCAAATTATATGTCCTGACACCATCATGCGCTCGACAGTCGCACTCCCCAGATATAAAATTGAGAAAGCGTTGGTCTAAAAAAAAAATCCATACATTTCCTCGCACAATCGCCCAGGAGAAACCACTTAAACATTACCACATGCGCATATAGGATTACATCAGAGCCTCTCAAAGCCTCATTACCAGTTCTCTATCATTGTCCCTGTTAACTCTGCCCCCACAGCCACCAGGAGTTACCAATGCCAGAGCACCAGTAACTCACGGGGGATGAAATTAACGGTTATTTAAAAGTGGGACCCTGCAGTCCCTTGAAAAATGAGGTATTACTGCGGGAATCTGTCATTCTCTCTGATTTCCTTGGCAGGTCATTTTTCACATGGCAACTTGACCTTTTCGCAAGTGGAGTTTCTGGGGGCAAAGTTGCAGATCTGTGGAGGTATAGAGTATCTCACAGTAGCTATTCGGCCGCTAACTCATATTGCTGCCCACATATGGATCATTGGGAATCTCAGAATGAGGCCCAACATTGAATACGATCCCTTGAAACATTAAAGCATCTTCACCCATCATGAAAGAGAACATCCAATCATGGAGGAGAGGTGGAAGGCGGCTCTATTGGGTGCGCTTGCCACATGGGTGCCCTGCCCCCTTTACTTGTCACTCCTTGCCTGTCCACTGATGAAGCTTCGTACCTGGGATGGGGTCTGCCGCAGCAGACCCCAGTGACATTCATCTGCTGCCTTCTGTCTGATGGACGCTTCCAGGGCTGACCACCCAGTACCAGGAGTTAGCGAAGCACAACCCCATTGCATCCGCAGGGTCTGGATTGTCTCTGGGACTACGGATCCTCCTTCGCTTTGAGGGCACCACACGGTGCTTCTTTTATCATTGCCTGGCTACCTTTTGGATGTGCCACACCACGCTGCCTGAGGACTGCCGCACCATCGGGGAAGGAGAGACCTGTCGCAGCTGCCCACAGCTCTGGTGAGGCAACTCTCCAACAAATCGAAGGCTGCCGTTTCAGGTGTTCCAGGTCCCTCCTCATGAAGGTTGCTGAGTGTAGGGTGCCGTCCTTTTGCTTGTTATCTGTCACTTCCCAAATGATCGTACGGAGGATCATTTGGGCGAATTCGAGTTCCTCAGACTGAACATGGGTTCAGTCTGAGGAACTCAAATTCGCCCTTACCACAACTCATCTAACTCCTCAGTAATCCTAGAACTGAAATGTGACGGCCATATCGAAAGTAAAAATGGCAGCCGTGACTTTTATAGATGACTCCGGGATCCTATTAAATCTATCTGAAATGTCACTTTATCTATAGTCTAAATAAAAAATGAAGACGAACGAAGATTCACGTGGAAGGAAATGTTCAGACATGGAATCCAATGCAATTGGACCTAGGCTTGGTTGATTTGCGCTTAGGAAACATGGACAGTAGGTGCATGTAGTACAGATTGATGGTAGCTCCACAGCCATAGTCACTCCTGCCTTTTCAAAGGGCAGTCTATATACAGGACGTCCACATCTTCCAGCTTTTGCCTGCAATGTTCCCCCAGACTTTGGTCCTTCTACCTGGTTTGTCACTATAATACTTTTGCCATTTTCAGATGCTGTTTCAGAGGTTATTACATCGAAAGGTTTCTTTCTATGCAACTTACTTAGGCACTCCAGTGGCATCAGTACAATGCCATCAGCACACCATAAAACATCAGAAGCAGCAAAAGAACCAATTCGATCCAAAGGTGAAAGGGTGCTCTTTCTTTTCTACCCCAAATCAAAATACAAATGTTTGTGTTCCTTCTCTTATGGCAACACAGCGTAGGCAAAGCCATGCTTCTATCACAGCTTGTGGGCAAATATAAATACAATCAAGGAGTCATATTATCTGGTTCCAGTAAGAAAATGTCCAAGCTTTTCTACTGTAAGAAGCAATATCTCATTTAAAGGTCTTTGTGGAGGAGGGGGTTTCTAGTGCTGCTTTACAAAAGGAATCAGGACCTGGTACCATACAAAAAAGAAAGGCGAGGTGTGCACTGGTGGCCTTATAACTCCTAGTTCAGTCTCACAGAAGAATAGTGTTTGGATGCATACTTCCATATTACTGTCCTTAGAGCTCACCACAAAGTCCTCATATTCCTGTTGTGTCATTCGACCTAGGTAAACAACGTTTACCACAAAAGTTTTTCCTCGCAGGGAATCACAACGCGGTCGTTACAACGACCGCGTTGTGATTCCGCATACCATTACTCTGCAAGCCAGAACAACAACTTACGGAGGGGGGGGGGGGGGGGGGGGGAGGGTGGTGTTGGATATAAAATCCAACACCTTCCCTAGTGTCTGCACAGACTGGAGTTGGAATAGTAAATAATACTATTCCAACATCCAGCGCCCCCCCTCCGCAAGTCGTTGTTCTGACTTGCGGAGTAATGGTATGCGGAATCACAACACGGTCGTTGTAACGACCGCGTTGTGATTCCCTGCGGGGGAAAAGACTGCAGGATGACGAGATACATTCTTCAACCTAAGATCTATACCAAGGTTTTTTACAAAGAACCTGGCAGGGTCTAGCAGTGACAGCCCCGTCTCAGAAGACAAAATATCTTAGCCTTTCCCCACTTCCACAAATCGCTCTTCAGAGTAAATACTGTGCTCAAAGTTTGAACACAAGCCACAAGCATGTATAGCATTAGACTTGCTTGAGGGGAGGTTTTTCTGTCAGTTGGAAGGGGGACCCTTCAACCGTGCCAGTATTTTATTTTCTATGTTGGACTTCATTTTGATCAAGGTTCACTCTCCTGAGTGATTTTAAGATCTACAAGACAAGAGGTTTGCTCTTGATTGGATGTCAGAATGCTGAAATTCTTACTGAGCCACATTGCCTTTTCTTGATTCGCTTTCTCATTATTCGGATCACCAATCCAAGAATGTTCTGTAAGGCTTTCTCGGTTGTAAGCACTTTCCTCCTTCCCCATCATAACAGAATGTCATGACTTCATAGGTTGCACAGCAAGGCTGAGAAGCTCAGAAATGCACATTGTCAACCAAAGGCCTTTGGACCAGAAATGATTTTCCAGTAAAGTATCAACTGAATACGCAATACTTAAGATCCATACTAACAAAAACAATTTATCTGTTTTATCCATTGATTTTACTCTCTTTTTCGTTACACACACTCCTTTGAACTTTCATAATTCTTTGTGCACTCTTTGATCACGTGAACACTAAGCACGATTATGATAAATTAAAATATTGTTTTCTTGGACAGTCCCGATGGCTAATTTCACTGATTCAATTTTTGTTTAAAAATCACATAAATTGATATTTTGAATTTATCTGTATTTTGGTAGTGGCTCCATGTTATTGTAATGATTTTAAATAATTGCACAATAAATTCAATTCTAATTCTGATAAATTGAAATAAATCAAAACTACTGTTTTCATTTAAAATAACTGAATGCTACTACTAATTGACAAATATTGATCTTGTAACCTTTCCACTAAGAACCACTTTCTTTTTATTAGACAGGAACTCGGCATTCCTTTTTAAACCCCATCTGTAGATGTGTTCCCCTAATCAGAAAACAGTAAATGCTGCCTTTCAGTTGGATGAACTTTATATGATTTTGATTTGATTTAAATATTTATAGAGTACAACTATCACTCAGAAAGGAGCATCCTGGCACTATGCGGGAGAGAGCAAGGAGTGTCAGGTAGGGATGTAATGTATCTCAGTTTATACAAGTGAAGAACAGAATGTGTCAGTGGAGCCAAATATCCAAGTCTTCAAGGCTTTCCTGAATTGGGTTTCTGATTCCATCAGACTTAGCTGTGTAGGCATGAGGTTCCATCCTCCATTTCCCAGAACTGCCAAAGATTTTCCTCCTATAGTTATGACCCTAAAAGTAGGAGGTTTAAGAAGGTTTGTTGAGGAGGATCTAAGTGTCCTAGCAGTGGTGTAAGGAGTGAACCTGGCCGCTAATTATTTAGGTCCTAAGTCTCTAAAGGCTCTAAAAGTCATTAACAGAACCTGAAATAGAATACTTTTTTGAACCGGCAGCCAATGAAGGGTTTTAAGGGCTGCGAGGCCGGTGATCGGCGGGGCAGTTTCAGCACCAAGCGGGCCGCTGCATGTTGTACACCCTGTGGCTTTTTGAGTACTTGTTTATTAACTCCTGTGAATAGGCTGTTGCAGTAGTCTAATCTAGACAGGATAAGTGCTACTTCTACTGTCTTCCTTGCAGAGTAGGGAATGAAATAAAAAAACCTTTTCGAGAGTTTTGATGATTATAAAGCACATTCCAGCCACTGCGAGGGCTTGTGGCCGAAACGAGAGAGGCATAACATTTTACCTCCAAATTATTAGCCACTTCTACTGTGTTGGGTGGAGCAGGCGCGTCGTCTGGCCAGTATTGGTTTGGATCGAAGGTATTATCCTTCCCTATTAACAATTCTTCGGGTCTTGTCCGGGATGCACCACAGTTTTTCATTTAGGATACTTGGATTGTTTGAAAATTCTCTCTTGCAGGAAATAGCTCTATGCCGTTCCTCTAACGCCTTTGCTTTGGAGAAGACTTCTCAAGCTTCCTAGCTCACAATCCACTCTGGTACCAATGGCCTCGATCTGAGGGTCACGAGTATCCAGAATTACCTCAAACGCCAAAATTGCCTCACTTTCATCGGCTCTGGAAGCAAGCTCATCTGATCCAGATCACACTCTCCGAGAATAGACTGAAAACTGGCATCTCCGTCACATCCTTCAAGTCGAGATTGGCAGAAATCAATCAAGAAATGCAAGATCATAAAGAATATCTCACTCAACAAAAAATCAATCAACTACAGAAAGATGTGAGGAGGTTCGATAAAGAGAAAGTTTATCCATACACCAAAGATGATTATGTATTCCCTAATCGGGACACCACATCAGATGACACCGGCAGTAACAACTCGGGGAGATCACATTCCACCGGGAGCGAATCTAACTATGGCAATAGACAACAGAGATCCAGAGGAGGCTATAGATACCAACCTATGCCACCACCCTTATTTCAAGGTTTTCCTACCCACCCTTTTCAAGCACCAGTCTATCAAGGACCATGGATGGGCCCACAACCTATGTGGAATGGACCACCAGGACAGCATTCCCAGCCTAATTATCAATCATTCCCTAACCCCCCTTTTCTCAACAGAGGGAGGGGCAGAGGAAGAGGCAGAAGAAGAGGAGGGTCCAAGAACGTCCATTGGCAGGAACCAGAGCAGATGGTACTACGGAGCAAGACGACAAGACCCTAGTGGCCAACTTGTCGTCCAGACATCTCACAACCAGCGAGATCAACCTCTTGGAGAAAGGTCTTGGATTCGTCCCGACACCCAAGGTAGACGACTTCAAATTACATCAAGAATTACACCAATTCTTCCGGAAAATACGCCTGAGGGCTTTCTTTCAGGACAAACCTAATAACTCACCGGAAGGAAGTGGCCTCAAGAATAAGTCTCGATTTACCCCTACTGCAGCCATGACTCCCAACGAGATTCTGACATTCGAGCAGGCCATCCTCAAAGATGTGGGTAAAATCACAACCAACCGCCCTTTTGACAATCTCTCGAAAGAGGATAGATCTATGTTAAAAAACCTGGCAGAAGACGACTCCATCATCATTAAACCAGCCGATAAAGGCGGAGCTATTGTCATTCAGGATAGAGGAGTATATGATCAGGAATGCTTACGACAGTTATCCAATGAAAGATACTACAAACCCACTGATGAGGACCCCACGTCACGACTCTCCACAGCCATACGCTGTTTAACCTTTGAAGCCGAAGCTCAAGGTTGGATAACTAAGGACGAAGCCATGTTCCTCATCAATGACCACCCACGCATGCCTTATTTCTATTGTCTGCCCAAAATTCACAAAGGCATTGACCCCCCTCCTGGACGGCCGATAGTATCTGGCATCGATTCTCTACTTGAACCGCTGAGCAAATTTTGTGATGTTTTCTTAAGACCCTTGGTCACCAAGACTCCCACGTATCTGAGGGACACCACAGAAGTACTCAACTTAATAGAACACTTTGAGGAACCTGAATCTATCACATTGCTCGTCACCCTAGATGTGGAGGCGCTGTATACTAACATTCCGCAAGATGATTCCCTCCAGGTTTTGGAACGTGCATTGCGCCATCTGAACCCCTGGCCTTTTCCGACACCGATCAGCTTTATCTGTGATTGCGCCTCTCTTGCATTGAAAGAAAACTTTTTCGCATTCAAAAACAAGATCTATCACCAAGTACAGGGCACCAGCATGGGCAGTACATTTGCGCCGAGCCTGGCATGTCTTTACATGGCCAGGTTTGAAGAAGACCATATCCTCACGGATACTAACCCATTTATCGGCAACACCCTACTATGGCGCCGCTATATAGATGATATCATCATCTTTTGGAAAGGGGATGAAGATACCTGCCGCTCATTCTTCACTTGGATTAACACCATCAATCCCTTTCTCAGATTTGTTGGTTCATTATCATCAGTTTCCATTCCCTTTCTAGACCTTTTGATATCACTAGAAGAGGGTACTCTCAAAACAACTAACTACAAAAAACCTACAGATAGGAACAGTTTGCTTCTATTCCAAAGCCACCACCCTAAAGCACTGAGGGATAACTTACCTGTAGGCCAGTTCCTCCGTCTTCGGAGAAATTGTAACACCAGAAATGAATTTGAGAAAGAAGCAGAGACCTTGTCAAGAAGTCTAATCAGAAGAAATTATCCACCCAACATCATAAGAAAGGCACGTAAGAGAGCAAGTAACAACCACAGAGGAGCTTTACTCGAAGTCAAAGAGAAGCAGGAAACTGACAAACTAACCTGCGTTACGTCATTCACTCCCAACTCCAATAAAATTCAAAAAATAATCAAGAAGCATTGGAGGATCTTGGAAACAGGCAATGTGTCACCAGGACCGATACCCTTATTTGCATTTAAAAGAACTGAGAATTTAAGGGACATTCTGGTACACACACGCCCAAAAAACAAACCCAATCCACAACCAACCCTCTGGATGCTACCCCCTGTGATGGGCCACTACCCATGCGGGACTTGCACCGTCTGTCCCCAGACTACTGCAACTAAAGAACTTGACCTTGGACTTTCTAAACCATGGCAGCAGAGACGCCACACCAACTGTAATACCAAGAACTGCGTATACTTGATCACGTGTCCATGTGGTTCCCATTACATAGGAATGACAGCTCGACCAATAAAGATACGCATTGGAGAACATAAAAGCACAATCCGTTGCAAACGCTCCGCAACGAGATTACAGGCCCATTTCCTGGAGCAAAATCACCCCCCAGACAGTTTGCGGTGGACCATTATAGAATCTAATCCCCAATGGTCCACTACAACTCTGTTTGAGCGTGAACAACGGTGGGTCTTCAGACTCAAAAGTGATAATGGCGGTCTCAACGATGAGATACCCTGGATTGATTTGACCAGCTAACCACCCAGTGATTGTTCCCGTAACATCCATTGCACACATGATACATATAGCGCCACGGTTTCTGATACCATACTCATTTTCATGTCACAATAAGAGTCTCAGCTGGGGCTTGACGACTAACTTACAACCCAACCACTGAGTCAATACTGCATTACTAACATTACCAATGTTAGTAGAGGCCTTCTACTTATATCTCTGGCTATACCTGGTTGTCTAGTTTGAGGACTTCTGAGTCATGACTCCATAACTTACATTACGAATATCAGTCGAGGCCCTTAAACCTACATCCCCGTATCAACTTGGTTTCCAAGTTAGAAGACCACCACATGTTCCTTCACATATTGGGATATATACATGTATACAAAACTATTTCCTCCCCCATATCTGTCAGGGGTAGGCATATCTGTATAACATACTCCACAGAGGCTCTCCTCTCACACGGGCCAATCTATGCCTAACCTTTCCCACCATCGTACCACGATGACATCTCACAGACAGCACTTTTTACTATTATCCATGTGACCTTGTAATAGGACGGTTCACAACCCCCCCCCCCCCTCTTTTTTCTTTTTTCTGCTTTGATATATAGTAACGTGACGGCACCAGCACCACTTCCACAATAACATACTTGGTTTTTTGTGTTTTCCCCCGCACGACAATTATATATTTTTATTATTGTGTACTATAAATATTTATTTGGGGCGAAATAACCCCTCCACCTGGATAACGGGACCGTACTGTGCCAGGAATCCCGTGGTCATAACTTCCCTCGGCGTGCCCACCACTTTTAATGGAATACGAACAGTGTTAGTTATGCCGTTTGTTGTCCCGCTCCAAGATGGCCACCATTTGACCCCGTACGCGGATCCCGCCCTGACGTCACCACAACGTCCTGACGCCGACCCGCCCACCAGCACCTATCCCCATGGCTTTTAGTCTGTATATAACGGACACAGCCGTTATGTTTGCCGTCCAGCAGCCGCGGCAACCGGGTAGGTGCTACGGATCACAGAGGAAGATCGCGAAGTAAGTGCTCCCATCCCGGCATCCATTTCTTATCATTACCTCCCTTATGGTAAAAGTTGCTGTCCGTTTTTAACTTCTCTCCAGTTCATTGTTATGGAATACTTCGCCGTGTTTGCCCCCCCCTTTTTGTCCTCAGCCTCCTCTACTTCCACACGGCTATGCTGACGAGGTCCATCCTTTAGCTAAGGAGGGTAGGTTACGCTGATTTCTTGGTAATCACTATGTTGATGTGCACCTTTATGTATGACAGATGCTAGTAGTTTTTGTCACGGTTTCGACTATATGAACGTTCTTCTACACTCTGTCAGCACCAACGCCTTCAGTTAGACTTAGTTATGTTTTACTGCTAGGCAGTCGGTGTACTTACCTGGTACCATGATCCCCCTGGTTTGATCTCCCCCTTCCCTTTTTTTTTTTAATATCCTTTCGCTACACTTGGTACAGTATTTTAACAAGAGGCTGTACAAGAGTGTGACTCCCCTCAAAGCTAAGAGTCTGGGTTTTGCATCAAAAATTGGCCCATGCACAATCTCAGCACCACGGTTCCCCCCTGGGGTGTTTTTCCTTGCGAGGGGCTGTTGCCACCCACATGCACAGGCATTCGACCTAAGACCACGGGTGAATGGATGGTGCATGCCAGAGATCCCCTCACCCACCCATATCATCATAGCCTAGTCACACCAACGCAGATACCCTGCTTATTTCTCCACGAGGCACTTCTGGACACATCTCTAATGTCTTGCACAGACTATTTTACAAGACCATTTGTGACCATGATAATGATCGTGTTATTGTGTTCTTCTTTCCCCCTCCCCTCTTGTGTTTATGTCTCCTACATAGGCCGCATCTAGGGACACGCATAATTGACGTGTCCCCTACCTTCTTTCCTATTTGATCTCCTAAATATAGGACTATTGGGATTATAGGGCGTCTCTTCCCGATTCCCTTGTTGCACATTCTTTTTTAAGGTCCTGATGAAGCGCTCTTAGATCCATTAGGGACTCATAAAAGCGCGAAACATGTCGACCCTTTAGATCCACCTTCTGCACTACACGGGTGAGAGAAGAGGGAATGTATTTGTTCAAATTCCCCTCTCATAAAGGCAAGTGACCTTGCTTCTCCATCCCCCGTGACATATCTTAACCAGACTCCAGGGACATCCTCAATAAAGTGCTAGTGTCCTTGGGCTCTTTTTATATCTCACTCACCACCATCACCTTTCCTACACACCCCCATGCACAACTGCGGCAAACTCCTAAAAGATCTCCACCAAAGAGCCCCGTCAAACGGGCCCGTGAGGGACTGCAGCGCCACCCCCACGAGGAGCACCAGCCCGATGATGATGCTATACACCTGAAAGGGTGTGTGAGGGCACCTCTAGATCCCCACAGGAGTACCTCACTCTTTCTCGGCACACTCGAACTCTTTTGGAGACATCTTACACTTCTCTCCAGCCTATCTGGCCGTCTACTTGCATCCCTTTGCCCATAGGAACTGTTACCATCCTATTTTGCTACAGCAAGCTCATCTAGCCAGCATAACTAGTGTGGGTTGGTAGAAGGGAATGCAAAACTTGTTAAAGGCTGATCAGATAGGGAGCATATGCCAGTGAGGCAGGGTTCACCTTTCAGCAAAGATAAACATAGTCTTGAGAGTATGAGCAACATTCCTTTTTTTATTTTCAATGTACAATGTGAAAATAGAAGAAGGGGCGCAAGTACTTTGAATGGTTAGTGCTCACTTTGTTGGTGGTCCTTTTTTCAGTTTCCATGACCTTAGTGAACGTCAAAGAGGGACTGGTCTGCTGCGTCCTGCTGTAGATGGCACCAGGACAGTTAAATAAGTGAGAGTGACTCATGATCCCCTAGAGTGAGTGCCAGTGGTGCCGACCTGCAGTCACCGGCACAAATTGAAATACTGGTAGCTAATTTGACAGCTTCACCCTGACTACTTGCAGTACCTTCTGTTTCACCTTTCCCAAGAATGCATGCCAAGTTGGAAGAAGGCCAGGAAAGATTCCATCAGAAGTTTGTTGCATAGAAGTTAAAGCATCTTTGTGGTGTCAGATCACATGACTAAAAGGGTCTTATGCACACACTGAGTAATTGATAATCGTGAGAAATGGATTATAGGAGATTATGTTGCATTTTGTAAGAGTTCTGTAGCTATGGTTGACGCTGATGCAATGTTTAAAGATGCATTAATGAATAAGGCCAGCTATAAGTTCAACCGAAATAAATAGATGAAAGTATTTGCCCTTAATAAATTGTAAGCATTAACATTTTTTATGTATTGTTTGGTAACCTGGTTAATTTTGACACCAAAGTAAATCGTGTGCCCATTTCTTCAATCCTGCATCACGTACGATCTCTATCTCGATAAGATCTGTTAAAATTCCAGCAATGGTAGTAATGGGGGGGATTGTTAAGTATTCAAAAAGAAAAACTTTTTAAATATTTTGTAGTGATGATGTTGCCCGTTACGTTTTTTTGTAAATGGTTGGCGGATTTATAGAAAAGATAATTTACAAGTTATAATCTTGATGCTGAAAAATATTCGAATACTGAACTGTAACAAATGGTTTATGAACTCAGAATAGCGAGTTGTTTGTAATCAATCATTGCATTTGTAAAGCGCACTACTCACCCATGAGGGTCTCAAGGCGCTGTGGGGGGTGGGGGGGTGGGAGGGGAATGCTGCTACTACTCGAAAAGCCAGGTCTTGAGGAGTCTTCTGAAGGTCAGCAGGTCTTGGGTCTGCCGTAGGTGGATGGGGAGGGTGTTCCAGGTCTTTGCAGCGAGGTGGGAGAACGATCTGCCGACGGAAGTTGCTCTTCGGATGCGGGGGACTGTGGCCAGGACGAGGTCGGCGGAGCGTAGCTGGCGGGTGGGGGTGTAGTTGAGTTGAGTCGTCTGTTGAGGTACGCTGGCCCGGTGTTGTGGAGTGCCTTGTGTGCATGGGTGAGGAGCTTGAAGGTTATCCTCTTGTTGATGGGGAGCCAGTGCAGGACTCTCAGGTGGGGTGTGATGTGGCTGCGGTGAGGGATGTTGAGGATCAGGCGTGCAGAGGCGTTCTGGATGTGTTGAAGTCTTTTCAGGAGTTTGGCCGAGGCTCCTGCGTAGAGGGCTTTTCCGTAGTCCAACCTGCTGCTGACGAGGGCCTGAGTGACCGTTCTTCTCGTTTCAGTGGGGATCCACTTGAAGGGCCCGATTCACAGAACTAACTTAAGACAACATCCTAAACTTACTACCATTTTGGTATTCACAGAAGGCACTTACTCATTTCGGTATTCACAGAAGTTAGGAGTCCTAACTTTAGGACTCCTAAATGCCTTCTGTGAATACCGAAAGTCTTAAAATTAGGATTTTTCGCGGTTTAGTAGTAGTATAGTTAGGACTCCTAACTTTAGGACTCCTAAATGCCTTCTGTGAATACCGAAAGTCTTAAAATTAGGATTTTTCTCAATTTAGTAGTAGTAAAGTTAGGACTCCTAACTTTAGGACTCCTAAATGCCTTCTGTGAATACCAAAAGCCTTAAAATTTGGATTTTTCTCAGGTTAGTAGCACTAAAGTTAGGAGTCCTAACTTTAGGACTCCTAAACTGAGAAAAATCCTAATTTTAAGACTTTCGGTATTCACAGAAGGCATTTAGGAGTCCTAAAGTTAGGACTACTAACTTCTGTGAATACCGAATTGAGTAAGTGTCTTCTGTGAATACCAAAATGAGTAAGTGCCTTCTGTGAATACGAAAATGGTAGTAAGTTTAGGATTTTGTCTTAAGTTAGTTCTGTGAATCGGGCCCACAGATCTTACGGAGCATGCAGAGGGTGTTGAAGCAGGAGGGAGAGACGGCGTTGACCTGCTTAGTCATGGAGAGGGTGCAGTCGAAGATGATCCCCAGGTTGCATGCGTGGTCGGTGGGTGTTGGAGCTGTTCCCAGTGCGGTCGGCCACCAGGAGTCGTCCCAGGCCGAGGGGGTGGATCCGAGGATGAGGACCTCCGTCTTGTCCGAGTTCAGCTTCAGTCGGCTGTTCCTCATCCATTCGGCGACGGCCTTCATTCCTTCGTGGAGATTGGTTTTGGTGGTGTGGGGGTCCTTGGTGAGGGAGAGGATTAGTTGGGCATCATCAGCGTAGGAGTTGATGTTGAGGTCGTGCAGACGGACGAGCGGTGCCATGTAGATGTTGAACAGTGGTGGGCTGAGGGATGAGCCCGGGGTACGCCGCAGATGATCTCGGTGGCTTCGGAGCGGAAGGGGGGGAGGTGGACGCTCTGTGTTCTGCCGGAGAGGAAGGCGGTGGTCCAGTCCAGGGCCTTCTCTTGGATCCCAGCGTCGTGGAGGCGTTTTCGTACTGTGCGGTGGCAGATTGTGTCGAAGGCGGCTGACAGGTCCAGGAGGATGAGGGCCGCGGTTTCTCCGTTGTCTAATAGGGTTCTGATGTCATCGGTGGCGGCGATTAGGGCAGTTCCGGTGCTGTGGTTGCTGCGGAACTCGGACTGGGACAGGTCCAGGATGTTGTTCTCCTCGAGGTAGCGGGTCAGTTGTTTGTTGACGGTCTTCTCGATGATCTTCGCCGGGAACGGGAGCAGGGAGATGGGCCGGAAGTTCTTGAGGTCCTTGGGGTCCGCCTTGGGTTTCTTGAGTAGGGCGTTGATCTCGGCGTGCTTCCAGCTCTCCGGGAAGGCTGCTGTCTCAAAGGAGATGTTGATGGCTTTCCGGAGATGGGGTGCGATGGCTGGCGGTGCTGGCTTTCTTGAAGATGTGGTGTGGGCAGGGGTCTGACGGGGATCCGTAGTGGATGATGTTCATGATCTCGATGGTGTCGTCGTCGTTGATGTTGGTCCAGGAGAGCAGGCGGTTGGTGCAGATGGTGGTCGTGGGGGCGGGTGTCTCAGTGGTTGTCAGGGTGGTTGTGGCGTTGAAGCTGTCATGGATGTCTGCGATCTTGCGATGAAAGAAGGTGGTGAGCGAGTCGCACAGGTCTTGCGAAGGTGGGATGTTGTTGGTGTTGGAGCTGGGGTTGGAGAGATCCTTCACGATGTTGAAGAGCTCTTTGCTGTTGTGTGCGTTGTTGTCTAGGTGGTCTTTGAAGGAGGCCCTGTAACACCGGTACCTATTCTAATTAACTTTAAAGCAATATAATATAGATAAATACATTGTTTGTTGGGGTTCATTAAACCCTAAGAAACATCAAGGAAAGCAAAACAAAACACATTTTCATTAGAGTGTGTCTGATTGCAATACGTGAATAGACTTCCCAAAAGTGTTTCCCTAAAACTGTAGTCTTTTACATTTTTTGAGGGATGGGGGCAGTTTACAGCTCAGACTTTCCCCTGTGAAAGCTACTGCTCCAATCTGAGAGATAAACATAGTCCTGCCTTAATTGTGATTCTAGGAACAAAGAAAAAGCTTTAGCAGGAAGGATATATTGCATTTCTCAGAGGGAACACTAGTTATTTGTAACCTCACTGGGACTGGAATCATACTTTAGGAATAACAAAATCCACACATCATAAGAGGAATTGTAGTGCCTTAAACAAGAAAATGACATTAGACTTGCATTCACATAACCAGTTTTATTTATTTGATGTTATTTGTACCGCTATGCATCAAAAGCAATTTGTGTCACAGAGAAGTAATTTAAATACAGGTAAGCATTGGAACCGCAATGACAGATAATATACCATTGTTGAAAGGCGACAAAGAATTGCCATCTCTAGGTATAAAAGCCAAGTGACTTTAGACCTGCTCAAAAAGTACACATACCAATAGTATATAACTATAACTCAAAGTTGACCTATAACAAGATTTGATTTCTCTGTTGTTTCTTACTGCTTGGCGTAATTCCTACAGGGTATGGCTCGACACGTTTCGCCTTATGATTAATGGCCTCTTCATGACTAGGCGGAACAAATGTCACCCTAACACTTTGGTTCGAACAGCCCAGCGGGCCAAAAAGGGCTCTATTGACATGACAAGGTGAAAAATAAGCCATCAGCTCTCTTGCGGGGAAGCTGTATACTCCTTGAATGCACTCAATATCGTCCCTTTAAAAATCACAGCCCGCATACGAAAATGTCAAAAACTGTGTCGCAGAGGCAGGCCCACTAGTCACACTGCCTTATAAGAACTGGCTTTCAAATTCCAGTGACGTGGTTCAAGGCAATCGGATGTAGTTTTGGGTCACAGTGGCGATCCACAAACCGGCATATGGCGAAGCTCATTACGCCATGGTCAGGTGCTTGTTCTGTGCTCATTAAAAAGCGAGGCCTCAAATAGCAAGTTTGCCTCTCTGTAAATTTTAATATATCTATCGTGCTAGAGCTTTTTGTTTGTTCCTTGAAGCAGCGGTGTAGACCAGGCTAAATAAGGTTATAAGGGCTCCCCTCCCTTTGCTCTGTTTCCTCTGTTTGCTTGAGATGTTAGTTCAACAGGTCCGCATCCACATCTCATGAGGTTTGTGGTATCCTTGAAACATATGAATTAAAAATCAAAGGCCTTTTGTGCTTTGCATCTCTCTTTCTCGGGAATATGGTGGTGCTGTCTTTAAGGGACACTACATGAGTGTTACATTGTAATGTATTCTTTTCATCAATGCTCTGTTTTGAACACTACAATGCTAGAAAAAAATCATGATAAAAAAAAAAGACATTGAAAAACAAAACATTCAAAAGTGAGGATTGGCAAGGATAGATTTCGACATTCTTTTTTTCAGCATTGCTATCTTTCTATGGCCCTTCTCCAAGAAGGTGGAACAATGGCCTTTTTCTATTTTTCTGAAGTTTTTTGAACACCAGCTTACTTACTTTTTTTAATCTGCCAAGGTATCTTTTTTTTTGTTTAGCCCAGGAAGGTATTTCTTAAACACAATGCCTTTCCCATGGTGCTGGTTTCTAAAATTAAACTCTTTCACTCGCCTTGCCTCTGAGGTACTGTTTCAGTCTTGATAACTTATGGTTCTTGATATTGCAGCAGGTTCGTGAGATGTTTTTGCAGGCCTGGGCCAACAAATTGACAGTATCTGGCACCACCTACAAGTATTATCCCTAGTGATAACAAGAACAACTTGAGGGAACCAAGAACATAGCCAGATTGTAGTAACAGGATTTTTTGGGAAAAATGTATGTGCCAGAAAGGGTGTGTGTTTACAAAACAAATGGCACCCACCCTCTTCCCAGCTTTTAGGAACTGACAGAGTTGCGATAAAAGTAATCCTTTTACACAGCTTTTGTAATTGTATATGTGGTGGTACATTTTTCCTACTTTTATGGTTTCTGCCTACTTGGAATTTGTGGTAAAAACAGATGTGAAACTCCTGGGTGAACCCGGGAAGCTATCCATTTCTGAATGTAAAATCCAGGGTAATGTCTGTACACCGCCCACTGATTTTCTAAATATTCTAATAATTGAAATCAAAAACCAATGAAATTAAGTGGTAAAAATAAAAATGAACAACAAAGTTTTCATCTGTAATTTCTTTGTTCCAATGGCTGATCTGCAAACTTAACATACCGTTTTGTCAGACTCTTCCCTTAGCCCTGGTATATAATGTTTCTTGGCTGTCCAAAATTGATAAGGTAGAAGTTTTAAAATGTGCAATAGATTCTTAGTTGAGGAATATTGGTTAGTTGTTTGACTCTCAACTCTGAATTTGGGCTTACCCATAATATCATCTGATTCAGAGGGCAGGTGGCAAAATGTGTGCTTTTTTCCACACTAACTTACATTTGGAAGCTAAGAATGGATTGAAATTTAGTAGATAATTATGGTCTCTTATTCTTTGTTTCCACACTTCTCCCAAGTTACATGTTACCCCACATTTTTGGTTGGCCATTTGCCTGTGACTGGAAATGTCCACCACATACAATATGAAGACATCATGTTTTTTCCTCGGAATTTCAGTCTTTCGGGTGATGTGGGTAGCCATGGTATTTGGGCTGTTCGTCAGCCAGTACTCAGGAAAAACCTTCCAACACCAGACACGTCTGAAAACTAGACACCCAGGGGCATCGAGGGTGGTGTGGCTTGAATGGATACCATCACTTTCTCTTTCCTAGAATGCCCTGCAAACATCAAACTTTGGCTAAAATTTCAGATATTCTCAGGTTTAATACGGGGACAGTCTCAGAATCTGGGAGGATCCACAAACATCCTGCTATCTATCATTCATACAGTTCTCTCAATAAAAATGGCACGCCATTTATTTAGCCTGTGTCTCACCCGTGAAAAGAACAGATGAAAAATGTGATGTTTTGATGTGGTCTTCTCATAGTGCTAGTTTGGTCTGTTCGGGTCTTGGCAATAGGCCCACTCACACAGGTTTTCATTGGGAGAAGTATGGAAATGCATGGTAGTAAGATTTTTGCACTCCCTCTGTGTTCCTGATTTTTCTGACACCTAAATGTGTAGAATTTGATTTTCCTATGCATACATTGACATTAGCACTGCAGACTTGTTAAAAAAATGTGCATGGATCTATGCAACGCTCAGCACTTTACACACCCCCAGGTGTCTACTTTTCAGGAATTTCAGGGGTTGGTAGGTTTCCCTGGGTGTCGGTTGACTCTGGGCCCAAATACTCCACTCACCCCCTCCATTAAGTCCTCATTGACTGCATTTGGGTACAGTGCTAAACATTTTCTCTTCATACAGAAAGCACTTACATACATGCCAGGTATATCTGTAACTGTGAGAAGTTTGAGAATGATGTAACAACACTTGTTGACGGGCCATATGAGATGTACTTTACAGATACCAAGGTCATGTGCTTTGCCTTTGTCCTGTTTCCCAAACCTTCACTCCATTCATCTATTTGTGTGCGCATTATTATTTATGAAGGATATTGTGGGGAGTGTCAACTTCCCACTGAACAAGTGCGCACTGTATTCAGTGAAACACCAAGGTTTCTTCACGTGTTTCAATTTATTGATTTTGAAAGCATATTCTCCATTCATTGAATTTCATCATTTGATGAATCAACCAAATGTTGCATACATAATCATCTTCTTCTGAAGCAGTTCATTCCTTGTTTTCAAAGTTAAACATCCACCCAATGCATTTCGGGTCAATCAAATCTGACCCTTCTTCAGGGGTCTAAAAAAGAAACAGGACCATTGAGTTCACTGCACAACTTAATCATTGATACATATAGTGTACTTAATAAACATATATCTATAGAAAAACATTTGTAAGAGAGCACAAATCTGGACATACAAAACAATGATGCAACTTACACATTCGAATGATACATTACACACGCTAGTCAATGTAATATGGTGTCAACATTAAACTGGCTGCAAACTGTCTGAAAAATTTACGCGCTGTAACGTGTGCAGGAACGAACATGCTAATAAATGACATTCATTAAGCGATCACAGGATTCTAACTGAAACGTCTACATGTTACAAATGTCAAACGTAACTAACACGCTGTGGCCTAAATATCTTGTGGCAGGGATCTACATTCAAGAAACCTTCATAAATGCAGCCTCGGTTCACATACCACTCAGAACGCATATAATTATATTCTACTGGAGAAGTGTGGCTCAATGGTTAGAGCGGCAGACCCTGATGCAGAGGTCTGGCCCGGGACCAGGGTTCAATTCCCCGCCCCGGCGGGTCTTGGGCTCAAAATTCCACGGACCTGATAATTCTCGCCTCGGTGCCTATTCCAATCATGGAGTCCCAATCTGCAACTCTGGGCAATAGCTTGCTTAATCTCCACAACGGCCCCCACAACGCTAAAGGATGCCTGGCCTCCACCTTGGGGGTTCCCAGGAGTGGACGCCTCACAGGGAAAGCCAGGATGGGTTCCACAGCGGTATCCGTACAAGCGCCTTGAGACCCTTGCGGGTGAGTAGTGCGCTATACAAGTATCAATTTACATTTACATTTACTGCGAGCGTCTAAAGAAACATTTATACAGAGCAACTTACTCCGGACCAACGGGTCTCTGCTACCATTACTCCACCCTCTGTCTAAAGAATTCAATTTACGCGCCAATTCAATGATGATTTAAAGGGCAAACGTTAGTTGTCACGTGGTAGACACATTGGACCAATCATAATATGTTTCGACACCAAATATCCCAGAAAGCCGCAACTATACATGCTGCCGAAAATACATAAAGATGCAACCAACCCTTCATTTAGACCCATAGTCTCGGCCTGTGGGTCTTTCTCTGAACCGATGGGAAATTTGTTGATAAATTTTTGCAACCTATCGTGCAAAAAAGTGCTACTTACATAAAGGATACCACATCATTCTTGAACTTACTCAAGACGATGGAACTTGAAAAGGACGAGACTTATTTACTGTGTACAATAGACGTTACGGCATTGTATACATCCATGCCCCACAACGAGGGGCTAGAAGCGCTCGAATGGAGCCTGTTAAGAAGTGATTTGGAAGAAACTCAAAAACTTTTCATCATGGAGCTAATGCAATTTGCATTATACTGCAGCTATTTCGAATGACAAGGAAAATTTTACAATCAGTCCAGCGGAACATCTATGGGTTTCGGGGGGGCTCCCTCGTATGCCAATATTTTCATGAGTAAATTCGAGACTGACCACATCCTTGAGAAACCCATTTGGACTGAAGGAATAGTAATGTATAAAAGGTATATTGATGACCTATTTCTAATTTGGAAAGGGACTCGTCAAGAACTGGAAAACAACATCTCCATCTTAAACACTTATAATGATCGAATAAAATTCACGCATTCTATTGATGAGAAATCAATTGCATTCCTAGATGTAAAAGTAAAGTTAGAGCAGAACCAAATCAGCACTCAAGTCCACATCAAAAAGACAGATAAAAATTCCAGTTTATTATTTCAGAGTTTTCACCCAGAGCCCCTCAAAAAACACTTACCTACTTCACAGTACATCAGAATGAAACTCATCACATCCAATAACGAAGATTTGCAAGTAACTCTACAAGAGCAAACTGTTAAATATCGACAAAGAGGTTATCCAGAAAGCATTTTAGAAACATCCTTGGGAAAAGTGGCAACGCAATCACAAGATGATTTACTACAAGAACGAACACAAATCCAAGAGAAAAAAACTGTATGTGTTCTGAAATATTCCACAGAGTCATCCAAGATCAAAAGAGCAATAAATAGACACTGGAGAATAATACAAATGGAACCAGATTTGAAAGATTTGTATAATAAGATAACATTCGCATCTCAACGCTCCAAAAACTTGAAGGAAATATTGAATACACCGAAGAAAACAATCATGAAATGGCGTGGAATGCTTCAATGCCAAAACTGCACACATTGCAGTAATGTTATTCTTGGAAATAAATTTACTTACCCTACAAAAGGTCATCAAATAGATTTAAACCACACTAGCACTTGTGATACGGCCAATTGTATTTATGCTATCAAATGCCCATGTGGCAAAATATATATGGGTCAAACTGAGCGGAAAGTGAAAATCCGCATCACGGAACATAAAAGCAATATTAGACTGAAGAATCCTAAATCAACCGTAGCTTGTCACTGGATTGAAGCTCGACATCAAATAGCTCAATTACGCTTCACGGTATTAGAGACGATTGCACAACGCCGAGACCAGGATCCTATGAAACAAAGGTTAAGAGCTGAATACTTTTGGATCAGAAAATTGAACTGTTCCCATCCTATTGGGTTAAATGATCGTATTGAGTACTCATGCTTTCTATAATATTTTCTATTGACACAGCATTTGCTGAAGGAATCCTCTGGGCCTTACATTACCAGTACTTTTTATTGATGTATTCTGATTGATATCATTTTGTTCTCATTTAATTTGATTATTTTTGCTTTTGCGTATAAGGTTCCATGTGCGTTTTTTAAGTTTGCATATTTATGAGTATAAAACATTTGGTGCTCTGCGCATTATATCATGTAATTGCAGATGGGTTCAGTGACACGCTGTAGTAAGGACTCCCTTAATACGTACATACATTGTTAAGTTAGCATAACCGCGTTAGAAGTTAGAAAGCCATCTTGCTGCTTTTGCACACGACACTGCATTTACATGTTATTGCTTAAATGAACTGCTGACTCGAGTTTTGCCTCACACGAGAGCAATCTGTTGTTACCATCCCGAGCTCTGCGAAGCGACCTTGGTCTGCACACGATGTGACAAACAGTCTGAGTTGCTAGACAATGCATGTTTTTCACTCTAGGTTGATCGACCCACTATTTAGTCATAACACACGAGCAGCTGCACATACCTGAAAGTTGGTGCTTTTAATATCACGGACATCATGTTTATTATTCAGACCGAAGACGAGCCTTCCTGCGAGAAGTCTCCTGATGCTCCTGTGATGTGATTTCACTAAGCTGATCTTTGAGGTATGGGGTCCCCTATTCAAGCCTAAGAGACCTTCTGATAGACTAATAATAATATTAGCTTCTTAGTAAAGGGAAAGTGGTAGTACCCACTGTCATTATAACATGATCACCCCTTTTATATTCTATGGAATTGTAACTATGTTAATGGTTTTGATTTTAATCATTTGTCTGCTTGTATTAGCCAAAGTACTGCATCTTAGGACACGTGGTCTATAAAAATAAACTCTTTTTATTTTCACCGTGTCTCTGTTGATTCTTGTTGTGGACTGATGTGAGAATAATATACGAACAGGTATTTCCGATTCACACCATTCCTGAGTATGTACTGAGTCGCGTGTTCTGGGTTGTCTTTTCATTGGGACCTCCGAGCTAAATCTCGGATAACGAATGGGACACTTATGCTAGCCGGATACTGGGTTCTGGGTTCTGAGGTGAGTTTCTGGTACACCACAACTCACTGAGGTCCTGGGGTTCTACGCATAGTTCTGTGTATAAGCAGAATCCCTGCAACATGGCGCACGTAACGTTTGGTCTATGAGTTGAAACGCCTTAGTAGTGCTCGCGTTTGTCCACAACACCCTCACTCTTGTTTCCGGATAACAAGTCTGACGGATTTAAACCTACCTAGGTCTCTTGATATAGGTTCTTTCAAGCTTGATAATTAAAAAGGTTAGTGAACCCTTGTGCTACTGATAGTTTCACGTGTGTTGTCCTAATGTCGGTGGATATTGCAGCGCATAGCCGAGCGGCTCTAAAACGTCATTTGACGCAGTATGGGGTACCGGACACTGGTATGAACGTCATCTTTGTGGTGGGAGCCGATGCGGCTCATCCCTATGAGTTGTTCTACTCTTGGGTGACGATTCCAGCGGTGGGGGATGATGACACCTTTCATTCTTATACTGCCGCTGCAGTGCCGGCGAACTATACGCCGTATAGGACACAGGAAATACCAATATCTGCTTGGCAGCATCTTATTTGGTTTAATGGCGCCCTTCCCCATGTGGTTATACCGCCGAGAATGGGCCCTTTGTCAATTGCAGGGGCCACTTGGCCGGTACTAGCCGGATTTACGCCTCATCCCCGTTACCTCACGGTGACGGTGGCTGAGTTGCGTGTACTACACACTGCCCTCATTACGGTATATAGGGCGTTGGTGCAGTATGTGTCGCGCAATATGCAGGCGGGGGCGCCTGCTGTTGCGGGGCAGCCTACTGATCATCACGCGGTGGTCATTAGTCCTGTTATGGTCAATTCTGTTATGGGCAAGCGCCCCCTTACTAGGGATGATTTCCCCTTTTGGCTTGCTGAGAAATTTGACCAAATAGAAGCGGTTTACCCGAATACTTCACCTGTGGAGAAACACAGGATCCTCACCATTAGTTTGCCTAAGGACTTGGTCCCACACATTGACGATTGTACAAATTGGGGCAAGGTCTTTGCAGCGACGTACGCGCAGTGCTATGGCACTCCGTCTATGTTGCAGCTGCCCTCCGTAATCAAAAGAGTTCAAGAGAACCATGGTGCGGAGTCTGCGATAGAGTTAGGGATGCGGCTCCTCGGGCAATTTGACCTGGTGGCTACCATGATAATTGGTAACCTGAAGGGTGATGCTTTGCATTTCCAGGTTCGTAATGAACTGAAACGAATTCCTGAGGAGGACAAACCGCAGGAATTTGCGAAAATAATCGCAGAGGCATATCGGGATTTGGGTCGTAGCTCTTTAGGAGTTAAGCCTGTCATAAAGAATCCCGATCTAAAGCAGCAGGGTAAGGCAGAAACGTCTGGTAAGGACGACCGGCCCTTTTTTCCTAAACAAAAATGGCAGGTTAAACAACAGGGGAAGCAGCAGCAGCAGAAACAGGGCTCTCGGCCTGCCTCTCCCGTACAGTCTAGTAGTGAACGCACTTATGATCTGCGCGATCGTGCTGCTTTAAAGTCTCCTGATAAATTTCAGGTTTCTGAACAGCGCTCTCCTCGTTCTTCACAGGAAACATCGGCTACACAGTCCGGTGGCGGAGGCGGTGGCAAAGGTCGGGGTGCTCCACAACAGCGTGACCAGCCCCGACAGACTGAGGGTAAAGGCAAGCAGGACGAATTTGCACGACAAAGACCCCCGTTTCAGAAGAAGAAAGTGGCGGCTCTGACGGCAAGGTATGCCTCAGATAGTGCGGACACAGCTTCGGAACCGGACATGGGCGCTGACGCTCCTGGACAGCGCAGCGGAAATTACCATAGTCCGTCAAGCTCTGCGTCCATTTCTGGCGGTGACAGCAACTGATATTTCGGTTACTGTGGAAACAGCTGACACCAGAGTGGCTCCCCCTGATAGACTTTATGAAATAGTCTTATTAATTGAGGGTGACATACAACGTACAATAAAAGGGATTTTTTGGGATAATCTGAGCACTACCTATGATATCCTCCTAGCGGAGGCAGATTGGCCCCCAGCTTTCATTTTAGAGGCTCCTAGAGGGGAGGAAGTAATCCTCCCGTCCTTTGCGCACACAGTGCCTAAGGACCAAGCTGAAGTGTATGCTGAGGAGTGGGCGCTTGCGCTTGCACCGGCGGTGTATCGCACTCAGGTGGGATGGGACAGATTGTCCCCCTGCCATGAGATTCCATTGCGGTCTATGCCCCAGCCTCAACCCCAATATCCTATGCGTCGTGAAGCGAGACCTCACGTCGCGGCAATCCTTGAACAATTGGAATATCAGGGTGTTATTGAAACATGTGTGTCCCCTATGAATAACCCTTTATTCACTGTAACGAAGCCTGACGGCTCGTACCGTTTAGTTTTGGATTACCGGCACCTAAACTCCCACTGCCGGACCTGCGCGGTACAAAATACACATAGTTCGGCTTTGGTCGACAGTCTCGTGCGTAAAAGATTTAAAACGACACTTGACATTTCCAATGGCTTTTTTAGCCACAACCTGTCCACACTGAGTAGCCAGTGGACAGCGTTTACTTCGGGCGGAAAACAAAAACAGTTTACAAGATTAGCCATGGGTTACAAAAATAGCCCTGGCGTCTTTTCTGCTCGCGTGGTTTCTCTTTTAGAAAGAATAGACCCCGAAGCATACTCATATGTTGACGATATCTATCTTACGGATGATGAGCTGATGCCACATCTGTCTCGCGTTGACAATATTATCGTGAGTTTTGCAGACTATGGCTACAAATTCAATTTTGCGAAGTCTCACATCGCAGAATATACAGTGTTGTTTTTGGGTTACGAGCTCAACAATGAAGGTAAGGGGTTAGCCCCCCACTTTCTGGAAAAGTGTGCACGCTTGAGTGCTCCTACGACACTGAAGAAATTACAATCTCTGCTGGGTTTTCTGAATTTCGGCCCTACGTATATTCCTGATTATGCCCAGCGTATCAAGCCACTTTACGCCTTGGTACAGCCTTCATTTTCGAAGTCCAGCTGGCAGCTAGAACACTCTGCTATTTTACAGTCTTTACAGGCTGACCTTCTTGCTTCACAATACTTGCTGACACGTGATAACCGCACTAACCTGGTAATAAGAATAGTACCAGGCGCCGTGGGGTTCACGTATTTGACGTTTAATGAGGGCGACACAGTCCCCATTGCGTACAAATCCCACTTGTACACCTCTGCTGAATTACGTTTTTCCACGGTCGAAAAAGTTCTGACTGCTGTGCAGATGGCGATCCTCAAGGAACGCGCACTGTCGCATGGGAAACTGATTCTGGTTGTAACACCATATCCTGCTTTAGAGGCAGTGACAAAAGCAAGTGTACCAAATTCTAAAGCTTTGCATCCACGGTGGATACAATGGGCTACAACACTGACGTCGCCAGACGTCACTTACATCTTTGATGCCTCATTACAGACTCAAGAGTACTTGCAGTATGAATTCGTTCATCCGGCACCTCTGTCTTTGCGCCCGCTCGAAGAATACCATTGTGTCATATACACTGACGGGTCTGCGCAACCCGCAATTGGATCGAAGCACGCTTATTCTGCGGCTTGCGCAATTGTCGTAGGTACATTCGTAAATGGTGAATTCCAATCTGATGCAGTGCATACGCAGTCATTGGGTGATTGTACCGCGCAATTGGCGGAGCTCCGGGCTCTAGTGCTTGCACTGGAGTTTGCTGATCCCCGAGTCACTACTCTTATAGTGAGTGACTCCTTCTACTGTGTCCAGTCCTACAATGACAATTTACACTTCTGGTCTCAGAATGATTACCGTGACACTAAAGGTAGCACAATTAAGCATAAAACGCTTTGGGTTCGAGTGGCAGACTTTAAAGAACGTCTCCCACTCGTAAGTGTTATACACACTCTTGGTCACCAGCGGCTTGGTGTCCATGCTGTCGGCAACAGCTTAGCTGACGAGGCAGCGAAAACAGCAGTGGCTACATACTTAGTGGCAGCAGTTACAAGATCCAAAAGTAAGATTGATGATGACATCTTGGCAGCTATTGCTGCTACAGAGAAGGGAGGAGATTACCCGAAGGGTTTTCCCTCTCGGTATATTTACCATTTAAGTCCTGATAACGTCCCGTTAGTGAGGATTAACGACGTTGGTGATAGAATAATTCCCAACGCGGACTGCAGACCAGCACTGATCTTGGCTGCACATGAGGGGTTGGCGTCTGCCCACGCCGGTGTGTCAGCTACAATATCTCTGCTACAACAATGTTACTGGTGGTTTGGTTTATATAAACAAGCGCGCGCTTATGTTCTTGATTGTGACATTTGCCAACAGATTAAACCTTCTACTGTTGCGCGCCCACCACAGACACAGCTGTACATCTCTAATAAGCCATTTGGTTGTGTTTATTTAGATCACTGCGGTCCTTTTTCTTCTGATACTGCGTACAAGTACATCTTGGTTGCAGTGGATTCGTGCACGCGTTTTCTATGGGTGTGGCCACAAAGGAGTGCTGACTCGCGGACTGTCATCAGGGATTTGCGTGTCTTTGTGGGAACTTTTGCGTGTGGTACCTTCCATTCTGATCAGGGCCCTGCGTTCGCCTCTAAGGCTTACAAGGAGGCTATGAAAAATTTGGGGGTCCTTGTCAAATTTTCGTCTCCCTACCGACCTGAGGGTAATAGTGTGGTGGAGCGAATGAACCGTGACTTAAAGCAATCATTGACAGCACGTGTTTTAGGCACAGGCCGGAACTGGCTAGCCCATTTGTATAACGTTCAACGTGCACTAAATAATCTCCCTAGAAGGTCTCTGGGTGGGCGGACCCCGTACATGATGCTCTTCGGAATCAGAATGTTTGTTCCAGACCTTGATGGTCTAGACATTGCGGCGTCGACCGCACCCTTTGACGTAGATGATCACTGTGCTGTTTTGCAGACTCTACAAGAAGCCAGAGACTCTCTTTCGAAAGAACATTTGCCCTCCACGTCTGAAGCTGAGGTTCAGATTCCGGTAGTCGGCTGGCTACCCCGAGTGGGTGATCTGGTCCGTGAGAAGGTGGAGAACAAGAAGGAGTTCGGCCCCTCTTATCGTGCACCAGTTCCAGTGCTTGGAGTGCAGGGTACAAGAACAGTCATTTTACCTCCACTTCCTGGTCGCAAAGAGAACAGGTACATCTCTATTGACAATGTCAAACTTCAGCGAGTGGCCGATACTTCTTAGTATGACTCCGGCAGTTTCATGCCAGACAATGCAAAGAAATTCAATGATGGTTCCTGCTACTACCACCTTGTCTGATGTTGCAATCGAGATGCATTCAGTTACCGATCCCTTGCTGATGCCACCGGCTGGTGGTTTGTCCGTTGAGACTGAGTATGCTTATCCTACACGTGGACCTTCGCCTGTTTTACAATCTACAGCGCTTGGCCAGTCCCGTTTTTCCTTTGACACTAACTCTTTGCCCTCACCTCCCCCATCAAACATTGTTGTTTTTGTGAGCTGGTTTAAGAAGCATTTTTTGATAGCTCCTTGGACATACATCTGGTTGATGCTTTTTGGTATTTTTTTGTTCATGTCCATTGGATTTGTTGTAGTGTTCTTCCGTTTAGTAGATAGCCATTATCTCAAAGAGAGATCGACAATTAGACTTATCAATGGAACTTTGGCCCCCCACTCCTCATCACACATCATGAAAAGGGACCAGACTTTTGTGAATATTACTGCCTGGCCCGTCATGGATGGAATCGCATGGGATGCTGTTAAATTTCAAATTCATGGGCCTACAGAGGTCATTAATGTGCCTAATGTATTTCGTGTTTCTATGGGTGATGTAGTTAAACAGAACATACGTTCTGATGATTGGGATGTACACGCCATTGAAGCACTGTTTTCAGATTTGAAATATTATGCCGCCTTTGATGCAGAGGATTTGTATGAAAATGCGGCTAATTATGCGGAACAGTACTGTTTTCAACATTATGGCAATCACTTCTTGCATAAATCAAATTCGTTTAGAAATTTTGTAAATTTTACCCAGTGGGAACATTGTCCCACCCCCTCGTTTGGCAGTTCACACACATTAGTTGATAAGTTTACTTATTTTACTGATTTCAGTGTTTCAGCCCCGGCTTCCTTTTATTTTAAAGTTAAGCCTGAGTCTACCTCCAAGGTTAGACTGACACACACCAAATTGCTATATTCGAAGTCCTTTATGGATGAGTTGTCAATCAAAGGTTATGATCTATGGAAAGCTACTGTTGATCTTAAGTCGGTTTGGGGTTCCAAACCGTGGCAGGTTCAGGGAACTGAAGCTTTACACCGTGCCTGTCTAGTACCAAATCATATGTTGTTTTTAAATGCAACCATCTTCCAAACCACCTGTTTCGGATTGGCCACTTCTAAAAAACTAAATTCGCCTTCTGTGCCGGATCTGGGTGCTTACCCAAATTGGAATAATCACACAGATCTGTCCCTTCCTGCTTTGCAGTTATTGGTTTCCAATTCGTCTTTCAACATTTCGAAATTTAATAGTGAGGGATGGTTAATTTGGCAAAGCAGTTCTGATACCTGTCAACGTCGTTTTCTAGGACTGAAACCGGGGTATACTCAAGATCGAGTGGACCCCCGGTTTGAGTCGTCACATACAGTAACTACATACTCTGTAGGGAAATTATGTCAGTCCTGGCTGCGACATTCCACCTTGGCATCTGTCAAAGTTCATTTATCAAAGTTACATGACAAAATAGATTTGAATGATTTTGTTAAAGGTCCTGTGGGTGGCAGATCCAAGAGATGGGCGTATGCTATTTACAACGAAGTATGGAAACTGTCGCAAATTGAGGCAGCTTCGAGATTGAGAGCTATTGATCAGGCTAATATGGAAAAAGTATTGGCAGTTATTGATAACAGCATTAACACTCTCTCTTCTCGCATTTATACATTAGATAATATAGTGTCTTCAATTGTTGATATTGTGCAGGATGATATGTCTGTGTTGTATCATGGTCAAAACCAGTTGCGTTCTGTTATGCAGTTTGCTTGGACATTACAAACATTGAAGGCAGGGAAGGTCCCTTGGGACTATCTGAATACAACATCGTTATTTCTTCCTTTTAACCTTACTGACAAACAGCAGTTCATGTCCATGAAAGATGCTACATATTCCCTGCTCCATATTGAGAAATTGGAGCCGTTACCTTTTTCTGTTGCGGAAGTCGATTCCGCTGTGTGGCTCTTACACGGATTGATAAGTCTACCGTTTGCGCTTTTTAAGTTTACCTCTTGTATGAAACACTATGCTCTGGGTAGATATGAACAGCTGGGTACCGCTTTCATACATGAAGTCTGGTCCCTCCCCTTTACGTATAGATGTACAAGGGACGGTACTGAGGTTTATCTGAAGGGTGAAGAATGTACAACGTCACCTGATCATTCTGTTGTTTGTAGGCACATTCAATTGCACGGTGCATGTAATGTACACGCTCCGAATTTGGCCTGCGTCCTCAAAGGTATCCCGGTACCAGTGATTACGCCATCTTTCACGCTGCTTGCAAACGGTAGTTATTTAATTTTAAACAATGAAGCTTGCTGCGGGATGTTAGTAGGGATCCCGTATATAGTAACTGTAACACAGAGGGTTGTCTGCTGCAATAACGTCCTGTTTCCACCCCCACATGGGAGGCTGGATGCTTCTATCTGGCCTTCAATTCCAACCTTGAAAGCAGAGTTCGACAAAATGAGCAGAATAAGAGCGCTATTGTCCCAAAAGGAGGTGCCATTGACTTCCTCCCGGGAAACATTTGTCCTTCACGTAGCAAATACGCGCACCGAGGTACAGGCGCTTTTGAATACTGACCTCCCCCTGCATTTTGGTGCTTTGATCCAAACAATTTTCAATGCCTCGTCCACGACTGGCCTGGCTCATTTTTTTAAACTTGTGGGCTCGGGCCTCGTGACCTCTTTCCAAACTATTTTTGGTGTGATTCCGGCATTTTTTCATTCTATTTTCTCCAGCGTCTTTGGAGGTGTCCCGTTAATTCTGGCTCTAGTGGCAGGTGTGCTACTTTTACTTTTCATCTTGCGGAATGGCTGCTCTTTCTGTGCCACACGTCAGCCTGTCCCGTCTGCAGTTTCTTCGTGACAGGATGCTTGATTACTATGGTGTCCTGCCGTTGGCGACTTTGAGCCTGGCATATGGATTATCCTTCCGGTATTCCTACTTCACCTGTGTGCAACCTGTCTTCCACTGCCTAGATTGTCCCTTTGAATGGCCTATGGATTTGTGTTTAACCAACATGGTGTCTCCGGACCCGGATTTTGATCGGCTGATGAGGCCCTTAGTGTCTCACGAGTCTGCCTGTTCTGGAGTTCGGATTATGGCCTGCGGTGCGGCACATGGTATCCTGGGTAATTGGGACATCGTGAGAGCGGCATACGACTTCTTGAATATGAGTTACTTGGAAGTACACGATGGTTGCCCTCTGATGGTGCTAGAGGCTCCGCTGATAGAAGAACATGTATGTTCCTTTTCTTTACTTAACTGGATGGCTGAAACCTTCAGTGGCCGTGCCAATGATTTTCTGCTGGAAGCAGTGGCCACATATGCTGCATATACTTTTATGGATTAAGTGAACTTTAATCCACAGTGTTTTCCTCACGTGTCTTGTACTGGCCCTGTACGTCTACACTTCTGCCCGGTGAGGCGTTTTTTCATTTTTTTCACCTCCCCGTTTCCAGTTTGGATTTTTTTGTTTTTCCTCTCTATTTTTGAGGTTTTTTCCTGTTCGAACTTTGCCTGAACTGACCAGTTCCTTTTTCAATTGGATACGCCTTGTTCTGCTCTGTCGCGCTTGAACTCTGCGTTCTCTCTCTTTTCTTGCATACTAAGTAGTGCTTCGATCAAGGGGGCATGTAGTAAGGACTCCCTTAATACGTACATACATTGTTAAGTTAGCATAACCGCGTTAGAAGTTAGAAAGCCATCTTGCTGCTTTTGCACACGACACTGCATTTACATGTTATTGCTTAAATGAACTGCTGACTCGAGTTTTGCCTCACACGAGAGCAATCTGTTGTTACCATCCCGAGCTCTGCGAAGCGACCTTGGTCTGCACACGATGTGACAAACAGTCTGAGTTGCTAGACAATGCATGTTTTTCACTCTAGGTTGATCGACCCACTATTTAGTCATAACACACGAGCAGCTGCACATACCTGAAAGTTGGTGCTTTTAATATCACGGACATCATGTTTATTATTCAGACCGAAGACGAGCCTTCCTGCGAGAAGTCTCCTGATGCTCCTGTGATGTGATTTCACTAAGCTGATCTTTGAGGTATGGGGTCCCCTATTCAAGCCTAAGAGACCTTCTGTTAGACTAATAATAATATTAGCTTCTTAGTAAAGGGAAAGTGGTAGTATCCACTGTCATTATAACATGATCACCCCTTTTATATTCTATGGAATTGTAACTATGTTAATGGTTTTGATTTTAATCATTTGTCTGCTTGTATTAGCCAAAGTACTGCATCTTAGGACACGTGGTCTATAAAAATAAACTCTTTTTATTTTCACCGTGTCTCTGTTGATTCTTGTTGTGGACTGATGTGAGAATAATATACGAACAGGTATTTCCGATTCCCACCATTCCTGAGTATGTACTGAGTCGCGTGTTCTGGGTTGTCTTTTCATTGGGACCTCCGAGCTAAATCTCGGATAACGAATGGGACACTTATGCTAGCCGGATACTGGGTTCTGGGTTCTGAGGTGAGTTTCTGGTACACCACAACTCACTGAGGTCCTGGGGTTCTACGCATAGTTCTGTGTATAAGCAGAATCCCTGCAACAACGCCTAACTTTATTTCATCAAACATCGCAAAGTTCAATTTTGAACTTTATTAGTCAGGTAGTGTTCACATTAACGCGTTCATTGTTGTGTAGCCGCCTCCTCCCCGATCACGTGGGACTGACGTTTTAGAGCGATGTAGTATGATTGTTTTTTTCCCGCTAATACGTCATTGGACTTAATTTATAAATGTGAAGCCATATTTACTCTGATCATGTGGTGTTGATCACAACGCATTATGATTGGTCCAATGTGTCTACCACGTGACAACTAACGTTTGCCCTTTAAATCATCATTGAATTGGCGCGTACATTGAATTCTTTAGACAGAGGGTGGAGTAATGGTAGCAGAGACCCGTTGGTCCGGAGTATGTTGCTCTGTATAAATGTTTCTTTAGACGCTCGCAGTAGGATATAATTATATGCGTTCTAAGTGGTTTGTGAACCGAGGCTGCATTTATGAAGGTTTCTTGAATGTAGATCTCTGCCACAAGATATTTAGGCCACAGCGTGTTAGTTACGTTTGACATTTGTAATATGTAGTCGTTTCAGTTAGAATCCTGTGATCGCTTAATGAATGTCATGTATTAGCATGTTCGTTCCTGCACACGTTACAGCGCGTACATTTTTCAGACAGTTTACAGCCAGTTTAATGTTGACACCATATTACATTGACTAGCGTGTGTAATGTATCATTCGAATGTGTAAGTTGCATTATTGTTTTGTTAGTTTTGTATGTCCAGATTTGTGCTCTCTTACAGATGTCTTTCTATAGATATATGTTTATTAAGTACACTATATGTATCAATGATTAAGTTGTGCAATGAACTCAATGGTCCTGTTTCTTTTTTAGACCCCTGAAGAAGGGTCAGATTTGATTGACCCGAAATGCATTGGGTGGATGTTTAACTTTGAAAACAAGGAATGAACTGCTTCAGAAGAAGATGATTATGTATGCAACATTTGGTTGATTCATGAAATGATGAAATTCAATGAATGGAGAATATGCTTTCAAAATCAATAAATTGAAACACGTGAAGAAACCTTGGTGTTTCATTGAATACAGTGCGCACTTGTTCAGTGGGAAGTTGACACTCCCCACAATAGCCTTCATATTTAAAGACACGGGCGGACTCCGTGCGACTCAGGCTGCGCCAACACGATTTTTTGAACTTTAAGATTATAGTTTGAGTGCACAGGGATAACATTGTTTCGCATTATTATTTACCCATATATTTCAAAATATACAGTTTTGTAGGCGGTTTCATTCACATGTAAACACAACATAATAGTGCTTTGATATTGGCTGATAGTACATCATGGGCAGTTTAGCAAGAGTGAAGCTTCAGCATTCCAAGAGGGATCTCATATAAACAACCAGTGCAAAGGCTGAAAACTGGTGCTTGCTCGCTTTGCTGGTCAGCTAGCCTTCCGCTTCTCGAGAGGACGTCATAACAAAGATTGGTCATGCTTCCTGTTGGACTTGGCCCTTTTTGGCTAAAGTTCCCTAAACTTTTTGCCTTCCCCCTAGACCTTTTTTCTGTCACGGTGCTGCCAACTTAGATGCTTTGGGCACTTTGCCACTGCTGATCAGTGTCAAAGTGCAAGTGCTCCCTGTGTAAAGTGTAATGGTAATTGGTTGCCCATGATTGGTATGTTTGCCTTACTAGTAAAGTCTAAGGGTGGGCGACAATTTCCGTTCCGCTCGCGGAATTGCGAAAATTCAACGTTTTTGCGTTCCGCGCGGAACGCGAAAATTTCGAAACTTCCGTGATCCGCGAGGGAACGGAAATTGTCGCCTAGGCAGGTGTGCTGCTGTCTCCCCATATCTACCGTCAATAATATGCTATCATCCTTGATGGAGCTCTGTGCATCCAGGAGTTTCTCGAGCTCAATCCCAGTGTAGTTCCTGACACCAGGAGGTTCTCTCTCCTCATCTGCTGCTCTGATCCGTCTCTGGCCCTTTATAAACAAGAGGCATGTGAACTGCATGGAAGCCCTGCAGGGTGTGCGTGCTGACAGGGAGGCGGGTAGGGACCAGTGAGAGAGGGGGGGAGAACAGGGGGAAGGGGGCCGAGGGGTGCTGATTAATAAAGGAACAAATGAAACACACCAAGACGGGAGGTGGGGGACAGCCTGCGAAGAGAGGTGGAGGAGAGGAGGAGATGCGGTCACTGGTAGAGAAGCAGGAAGAGGGTGCGAGGGAAAAGGGAAGATAAGAGCTGAGGGGAGGAGTGAGTGAGGGAGAGGAGAGGAGGAGATGTCACTGGTAGAGGATCAGGTAGGGAGGGCGAGGGAGACGGGGAAGAGAAGACTGAGGAGAGGAGTGAGGGTGAGGCGAGATGGAGGAGAGGAGGAGATGCTGTCACTGGTAGAGGAGCAGGAAGGGAGGGCTGAGGGTAGGTCTGAAAGAGAGGAAAGCGAGAGGAGAGGGCTGCTGAGGCATGGAGAGGGAGGGCCTGCTGGGGGTGACAGGGAAGCTGCAGGGATGGCCGGGAGAGGTGCCAAAGAGAAGGGAGGAGGTGAGAGGGGCTGAGGAAGGAGGAAAGGGAGGGGGATTCTGCCCGCAGACTGAATTTATTTACTTATTTTGATTGATATATGCATTGTTATATAGCGCCGACATTGTCCAGAGGTGCTAGAGCGCTTTACAGTGAACGAGGTTCGTTTCAAAGATACTTGATTACAAAGATTTAAGATTACAAGTCTTACAAAAGGCAGAAATGAGATACTCCGGAGATGTATGTACATTACTG
The DNA here is from genome assembly GCF_964204655.1 of Triturus cristatus. Lineage (NCBI taxonomy): Eukaryota > Metazoa > Chordata > Amphibia > Caudata > Salamandridae > Triturus > Triturus cristatus. The sequence continues at coordinate 911,144,288 of NC_140584.1, forward strand.
GAGGTAGCAGCTTGCCTAAAGACGCCCAAATCTAAGACAGAGAGGCTGACAGGGGGGGGCAGTGGGGAAGAAAGCGAAAGGAGACAGAGGTGTGGAGTAGAGGTGAGAGAAGGGCAGAGGGCAAGAGAAGATGAGATTTAAGGTCAGAGTTGGAGTGCAGAGGGCGAGAGGGGAGACAAGGATAGAGGAAAACGGGAGGGGAGGAGAGTGGAGCTGGGGATTATAAGAGAAAGAAGAAAACAAAAGATGAGGAACTGGGACAGGAAGTCAAAGGAAAAGCACATACATTTACCCAACGAGGTAGCACTTACTGATTAGCCAGTAGAAAGTACTCCAGTTGAGTAGAGGTATTGCACAAAACGGTGGCATCTTCTTGGGTAAATAATGCAGGGCAGGATTCATTCTGGCACGATGCTCCTGTCACAAAAATTAAACCCCAACAGGAAGCACTTTTATTTGACCTTCAACTCGGGCACCTGCTTTATTTATATCTGTAAGTCTTACAGATATAAATAAAGCAGGTGCCCGAGTTGAAGGTCAAATTCAGTAACGCATTAATCAGCACACCAAAATCTCCGCGATCACGTGAAATTTCGCGTGATCACAGATATTTTTTGCCGTTTCGCGATATTTTGCGAAAGGCACTTTCGCTAATTTCGTCCACCCTTAGTAAAGTCCCTAGTAAAGTGCACTATGTGTGCCAGGGCTGGTAATACAAATGCTACTAGTGGGCCTGCAGCACTAACTGTGCCACCCACACAAGTAGCCCTAAAGAACTCAGGCCTGCCACTGCAGTGCCTGCGTGCAGTTTGTTAAACTGATTTGTTGTCCTGATAAGTGCACCCACTTGACAGGCCTTACCCTTCCCATTTTATGCACATAAGATACCCCTATGGTAGGCCCAAGGTACCCCCCTGAGCAGAGTGCAGTGTATGTGAAAGGTAGGACATGTACTGAAGTGTTTCCATGTCCTGACAGTGAAATACTCTCCATTTCTTTTTTCACTGTTGAAAAGCCATCTTGCCCATAGGACATAATGGGGAGGCTATGTAATATGTTTCCAGCCTATCTTCCCATAGGCTTAAGATGGAGAGGTGAAGGTTAGTGTGCCTGAACTCGCAACTTAATAACACATCTTTTTGTGAAGGTGGTATTTGCATTGTGTGTCTAGAAACCACACTTTTAGAAGTGACTAGTGTTTTTTGTGTTCTAACAATTCTGTGTGTCTCTGCCTGGTTGTGGATTGAATGTCTGGATTTGAAAGTAATAGGATCTGGGGAATGTCTTGACCCAGGGGAGGAGGTGAGACAACAATAGGCTGACCTGCATCTGGAGTGTAGGGGGGAGGAGTAGCGCCTGGAGGTGAAGAGGTCTGGGCTGCTGCCATAAAACAATGGCTCCATCTCCTGCTGAGTGATTGAGGATCCAGACCCCCACTATCAAAGGAAGAAGGTGTCACTGGCAGGGAGACACCCAGAACTGCTTTGGAAAGGGGTCAGTGCCCCCCTAAACACAAAGACTTCAAAGACATTTAGGGGTATAACAATGAGAGCTGAAACCCCTGAACGTTGTACTGATCAAGACTGTAAAGGATTGAAACTACTTCGTGGTCAAGAGAAACCTCTGCCAAGGAAGAAACAGCTGAAGAGACTGAAGGAAAGGACTGACCCTTGCTGTGTGTTCTGGAGCCTGCCTGCAGTTTGCTGATTTAACCAAGGAGTGGCTAAGGGACTTTGCTGTGTCCCCATGCTTGAAAGGACTTTGCTGTGTCCTGAAGTAATTTGTCCCCAAGGGCCCGAGGAGAGCTGCCTCCCTGTTGTGGAAACTGAGGAACATAAAAGTTTTCAGGTGTGTCTCAGCGACGCTATGTGCGTGTGCTTTTTGCAGCCTGAGGCCTTCGTGAGGATTGTCCCGTGATCGTGTGCACCCGAGTCAAGTGAGTCTCAGCGATCCTGTGTGCGTGTGCTTTGTGCAGTCTGAGACCTTCGTGAGGATTACCCTGTGATTGTGCGCACCCAGAGCTCAAGTGAAGTCTCAGCGACGCTGTGTGCGTGTTCCCTGTTGCAGCCTGAGACCTTCGTGAGGAATTGCCCCGCGACTGTGTGTTCCGGAGCAGTCATGTTCTCTGCTTTGATCGACAGCGTGACCAGAAGTGCTGCGATCGATATTGCCATCGGCCCAGACCGGCATCCCCAGAGGAGCTGTGAGAATTCACCGCCGCCGGCCCGAGCCTGCCTTTGCCAAGGAGAGACCTCGAACCATCACCGTCAGGGGTTCGTGTTCCACTGCCCAAGATCAACGAAGTCGCATCGGAGGCCCAAGCCGCAAGGAGAGGAGAGTGAGATCGTACCCCCAGGTAACGCTCCGAGAGCTTGTGTGTGTCGCCGCCTGGGGCGGGGTGCGGGCTATGAGAGAAACGCTCTCTGCCTATCCCCACTTTGCAGCGCGAGCCTCCGCTGAAGTCCGTATTGCGGTCCGTACTTGCCGAGGAGTGGCAGTACCGGGGCCGGAGTATGGAGCTGCACTTTGTTTTCTACCATACCTGTGTTGGGGGCACATTTTGGCAGTAGCTGACCGCGAGTCAGTAAGAGTGGCATGGAGATCTACAGAGCACCGCGATCGGTGCCGTAGTACATTATTTTGGCATTACGAACTGGCTGATTGTTGCATTACGCATTACATTATTTTTGCATAACGAACTGCCTGATTGTAATATTAAGAATTGCATTATTTTTGCATAACGAACTGCCTGATTGTTGCATTACGCATTGCATTATTTTTGCATTACGAGCTGCCTGATTGTTGCATTAGGAATTGCATTATTTTTGCATTACGAACTGCCGAATTGTTGCATTACGAATTGCAATTATTTTGGCATTACGAACTGCCTTGTTGTTGCATAACGAACTGCATTATTTTTACATTACGAAGTGCCTGATTCTTGCATTGTGAACTGCATAGCATTGCATTAGGACTGCATTGGATCATCGAGACTTGCTCATTAATACTGCAAGAACCAACAAGGGCTTACTGGCCTAATAACCGGCCAGATGAAATATTACAAATCCGCAAATGTTGGATTTGTATCTTGTGGTCTCATCGTATATCTTTTTTTTAATAAACATATAATTGTTTTAAATTAAACTCGTGTGGAGTCCAATTGTGGTCTTATCATTGGGTTACTGAGAGCGTGGTTGCAAATACTTTACACATTTGCCTTGGAGATAAGCCTGGCTGCTCGTGCCAAGCTACCGAGGGGGTGAGCAGGGGCTATCTGAGAAAGTGTCCTTCCTTTCCCTACTTGGAAGCAAGGGTCTCTACTTGGAATAAGGTACCTACCTCGGCCAACTAGAGACCCCCAGTTCGAACACTTCCCAAGCAGGCTGAAAACTGGAACAACACTGAAATATGAACAGGTATGTGTCTGACAGGCCACTTAAGAAATGTGCGGAATTTTGATGCTAATGTGAACTTTAGCTAAGAGCTAGGGAAGGAAGGATTCCATTATACATTGATGGCATTTAAACATTGCCATCTAATAGGTTGCTAGGTTGTCATTTTATCCATGTATTGCATTTATGCTATTCACCATAATATTCATAACTACAACTACATTTATTCATGTACTCTGAAATAGATTATGGCATTAATTGATCAATAAAGCCTTTTAAATTATAGTGTATTGTTGTACATGTTCATCTTTTGGGTAAAGTGTACTCCTGCCACTTTAATATTTTCCTTCAGTGTGTGGCAAGACTGACTGTAACTCAGTATACATTTTCTCCAGGTAAGTGATTAGAAGTGCATGGTTCACAGCCTGTCTTTCCCACTCAAACTGGGAAGTTTGTTCAAACCTGTTTTTGCCAAAGGGCCACAGAAAGTCTAGTGAGCCGTATTATATGCTGGCCCGTAAACATAGATGTAACAATTTGAAATGCTGCATAGGCAAGCCAGGTAATGAGTCATAGAATGTATGTATCCATGTGTTGCCATTTAAAGCCACATACAGGTTCTTAAACTGACTGCTCCACTTCATTCAGTTTACCAGACCTTCCCTCTTGTGTAGTGTAAAGAGAAGCAAGCTGGAAGGTACAGGCCTGAATTAGATGGGCAATGGGGACAGTAGCAACGAGTCTCCTACTTCTTTGCTTGCCGAGTACAAACTCTTCTTCTCTTCACTTCTTAAATTCAGTGCTATCTTAACAGCATTATAGGCCCCCCCGGGCAAAGAAGTGCACTGGGCTCTGTGTACAGGAATAAAAAAATGTAACTGAAACTTAGTGTCAAATTCTGGTCTGCATGGGGCCTCTATGCTCGTGGAGCCCCTGGGCAACTGCCCAGTGTGCCCATGCATTAAGATGGCACTGCTTAAATTGTCAATCCTGCAGCCTTGCAACATCCACCACGCAGATCAAGAAGAGGCAACTCTTCTACTGCAGTGAGATTAATGAGAACTACTAACTCAAAGTCAAGAAAGGACATCAGTCTTCCTGAGGGAGTCAGACAATTGAACACAAATGGATTGCACATTGCAAAATAGATCAGGTGAGTAGCCGGCTTCTAGTACCATGTGTAACTTTTACGAATCACTTCATGTGGTGGAGGTATCTGGTCAATTCCATCACCTCCACCTATGTTCCTAATCAAATCAAATATGCAGTTGGGCTTATGCACATCTGGCAGCTGACCCCAAACCCTGACCGAAAAGTTGCTCTCATTGTGCATGTAGTGAGCACATACATGTAGATACCATCTGTCTGAGTTAGGGGATCAATGCACTGCAATGCACTGCACTGGCATTTTGGAGCTTTTTACAAAAATGCTTCTGAGGGAATGAATGCTTTATGGTGACATTTTTGCTTCCCTGGGGGAAAAGAAATTTTTTATTTGCTGTTGTATGATTGAAAATGACTAGCACCCTCTACGAAACAAGCAGAGGTTGGTCTGAGACACTTATACAATATTTAAGAGTGACAGTAGAAGTAGAACACTGGGGAAATGGTATGTGCCGGTTGTTCAAGCACATGAGTGCAGGGTACCCCTTGTGCTGGTTTCCCTCTTAGCTCCTGTTTTTGATATAATAGCTACACTCAGCTTCCCATCTGTCATGAGCAGAACATGTTTTTTTGATGCTGCAGCATGTGCTGCATTTGAATGATAACTCTGAAAAACTGCCACAGAACCCTCCGACCATGACAGATTGTTCAAAATTCAGCCAGTCATGGAAAATTTTTCTTGCTTTCCTGAGATTTAAATTCCAGGGAATAATATAGCAGTCAATGAGTCTTTGATTCTTTACAAAGAGTGGATGGTGCTCAGGCTGTATATACTAAAGAGCGCTCAGCACAGCATCCAGCTTTAAGTGTTGTGTGAGAGTTCAAATGGTTTTTCTTACAGCCCAGGACTGGATACTGGGAAGTACTCCAGCATAAATCCTGCTAGTTGCTCTTCTACATTAAACTAGTGAAAAGATTGTTTGGGATTTTTCTCAATTACTCTTTCATAAAAGTTATCGCGTTTATGTAGACAATTTCTATACAGACGTACAGCTGTTCAGTGAGCTTTACAATGTTGGCACTGTGGATTCTCCCCGACCCCAAAAAAACATATCCCTATTGTCTAGTGGTGGATTCTTGCTAAGGGATCATGGCTCAGACATTATCCCTGAACAGTAATCCTTCAGAGACAGGTGCAGTCGGAAAGTGAGGGTTGTCCCCTTCCCAAAGGTGCCTCTCCCATCCTCAGCGGTGCCTCTCCCATCCTGCACAGTGCCCAGAGCGGAAGCTATTCCCCTGAAGCTGACAGTGAAATTCACCTGTTCACCGGGTGCTGTGTCATCTGGCGCCTCAGTGACGTCAACGTGCTCCCAGGCACGGACGTCCTCGACCTTGCATGGGTGAGGCCAGGGGCTGACACGGAAGTGCCTCTCTATCATCCCCTGATGAGAGCACAAATGAGGAAGACAGTAGTGCAAGCACCAGAGGTTTCCCCAGACCCTCGCACCCCAGAGAATGAAACGTTCACATACTCTGGACTGGAAAGTATATATAACCAAGATGCTTCAGTGTGGTATCCAGCAGTGTGACACACACCCTAAAGTACTTCTTTCTCGCCTGAGATACAGGTATTCAGACTGTGACACTCCTCTTGCATGTAACTAAGAAGGATGGACAGTTCTTGTGCAGATTAGGAGAATCAAAGCTTCCCAAGTGTTTGTCACTATCGATTTTCATTTATAGCACTCACAATTCAGTGGAGCCTTAATTAACTTTCTGCAGCGCTTCTTTAATTATTCTTTTTTGAGATTGTGTCTTGAAATGACAGTCCTAATTAGAGACAAATTGGTTTTTGTTTGGATCTCTTGTGTATATTATGAACAGAGCCTGATCTGCAATGTAACACGCTGTTCTTGTTGATTTTCAGCAGTCTCTGAGGTACTGAGTCCTTCATATAGAGTTTACACAATGAGGAATAGGGGCTTCGGTTGAAAGAATACTGAGTCGTTTATGTATTTTTACCTTTTTTTTTTTATTGCTCAGCCCCCTCAGCCCAAAGGGAGGCCACTTGATGTACAAAGTATTATTCTGTACTGCATTATAGCATTTCTATAACACTTTCCTATCTCTTGTCCAGGCTCCACAGTGCTTTCAACTGAATTGCTGCATCTGTAGCGCATGGATGGGAGACGGGTGTTGTTACAGCTCACATCTAATAGTGTTTAGTGCTAGTGTTGTGTATGAGGCCCATGAATTGTGCTCCAGACTTGGTGCAGAACATTGAACGTATCTCACGTTTGTGGTTGTAAACAATGGTGTGGAAGAATAGGATCGTAAGCATCGTATACAAACCACTCAAAGTTAGCAGCACTGTGGAGCAAATTATTAATAATCTGCTGGTGCAGGGTCACACCACTTCGCCTTATCAAGTAAGGAAGAAACGACACTGGAGCGAAGTCAAACCATAGGTCATTTAATCATTCATGAATGGGTCTCCATCTGACAAGTACCATCAAGATAGCCAAGGAGAGAACACACTTGAACAATGGTTACATGGGTTTATATAGGGAAGATCACAAACAAGGAATGCCCAGAGGTAAATAGAACTTTAGAAAGAACACACAAAGGAGGCAAGGCAAGAATTGACAGCCTCGGTGTCTTGTGCAATTGCTACGTCCTAAAGCTGGACAACAAGATATGCTATTCTGAGTAGACTTTACTTGAAGATTAACCATTGCCTGAAAACCTTCAAGCAAGCTGACTCTGCATGTTTACACAGCCTACAATGTCCCAACCTGCAATTCTTTACTCATGTTTATACAGATGCAATGTCAAAAAGAGAGCCAGGCTGAAAGTAGGCAGGGGTGAAAATGGATGAAGCACAGCTTAATCAAAAAAATGAAAGAATCAGATTTTACACTTTAACAGCACATGTTAGTTGGGTCCTGCACTTGGGAAAAGCCTGGTATTTATTTCTCTTCTGAATTCTTATTGGTTGGTGATGGCAATTATCCTCTTTGGGAGTGTATTTCACGCTTTCATGTTTGTACTGACAAAGAGCTCCCAGCGTGACAAATTTTGCGATCGTGGAGGGAGTTTATCAGCCGTGGGGATCTACTTCATCTAAAGTTTCTCTTTTGGTTGCCTGGCCAGAGTTTTGTTTGTAAGGTAGTTTGTACTGTTCCATAAAGCATCGTGTATGCAATGCTGAGGGCTTTGAAGGATATTCTTCTTGCCACTGGTAATTAATGTAGTGCTTTGAGAGCAAGAACAATGTGGTCCTCTCTGTCTCACTGCTGTGATCTGGATTCTTTGTAGTTTGACAATTAGTTTATTCAAGAGTCCAAAGTAGAGCCCATTTGCACAGACCAGATTTGATATCACTAGGACCAGAGATACCTGAATACTGTGCATAAACCTATGTAAGGGCGGATCTATTTAAATATTTTAATTGTATAGAATGTTTCTCTTGTCACTTTATAGATTTGGGATTCAAGTGAGAGCTCACTTCCATGATGAAGTTTTGGTTTTTGACTTCACTTGATGTAGTCAAAGCCTGTCTTAATACCTGCAAGCCAGCAGGATACAACATTATGATTTTGCCAGGATCCACAGGAATTTCCATTTTTGAGGAAGTAGGCTTTGTTTTAGGTGACAAAGGTCAAATAAATTCCACCTTGGTTAGCTCAATCAATTATTTACCATGCATCCATTATCACCAACATTGAAAAGTCCTAACCGAAAATAATATTCAGTATTACTAAAATAAGTCAATTTATTAAAAACCAATGTGTTGTGTACAAAAAAAGTGAATATCACATAGAATACATAAATCGAATGTACAAACTTAAAAATATAGGCTCAAGATTAAAAGTCCTTACGGATAGACAAAAAAATCACAATTCATTACATATAAGTGCAACAATTCTACTTCATAAAAAAGTACAATAGGAGACAACAAAGTGGGAGAACAGATCAGACAAAATATTGTGTCATTAAAACAGCACTAGTCTGTATTGGATCATTTGATTAGTATTGACACTTCAATATCTCTTTGCCTCAAAAATGTCCCAAAGATCTAGCGTCCTAAAAAACAGTAGAGCATCGACGCTTTTCGGGGGACCATAAAATTTCACTGCCACCTTCTTCAGGAAAACAATATCTCCCAACCACAGTTTGTACGCTCAGTGCAATCATACAGCGGCTTCAGCCCAGTGTTGATATGAATCACCCTGATATGGGAATGGTACTATCAATACATCCTTAGGTCGCTCTCAAATCTCTTTTAAATGTCTCCTGAACAGGGATCGCAATAAAGGATGGCATAAAAGCTGGATTTAAACCTCGAGTAGAAACCTCCAATATCTTCTGTTTAGGTTTCTGATCGTGCCCTCCGATGAGTATAAAATCCTGACTTTCGAACAGATTAAAAGAAGTGCTTTTCTCCTTCTCCTAAGCGGGCCACTCTAGCCTCACCCTCGAGTATCGATTATCGTTGGCAGCGGTTTAACTCTGGGGCCAGACCTCTGTGTTCCATTAAAGGGCCCCTCTCTCGTTTTTCGAGTTGTTTTAGGTGATCCAGCACCCTTTATTAACATACATTACAAATTTGCCAAGTTCACACATCTTAACTTAGTAAGATTGTTCCAGTTTTAAGATGATCCAAGTATCATCAATTTAATTGTAGCATGTGTGATGAAAGATTTCATAATTTCAGGAAGATGGACTATATAAACTTTAAAAAGTAAGGATGCTATGTTGATCTCTGCGAGAGGCCTACTTGTATAGTGTATGGTAGTGACTTGAATGTTGCTAGTGAGACACTTCGAGTTCCATCCTTAACGCAGCAGCACTGTGTTCCAGATACCTGCGTCAAAGTCTTTGGGATGGTGACTAGTACTTGGTGATCTCCTGTATCAAATGTTGATGATAGCTCAAGTACGAGTAGAGCAGCCACGCTGTAAGTTATCAGAGTTTTTGAAGTCGTCCAAGATGAAGATTACTGCTGATTCAGTGCTTTGTTTTGTGTATCTGATCGAAACCTGTTTGCTTGACAAAGGATGTGTAGGAGAATGTCGTTGTTTAGATCAGTTTACTTTAGAAGGGTCCACTTACTATCGGTCTGTAGTTTTCTGGGTAAGTCCCATCAAGTGCCTGTTTCTTTAGAATGGATTTAATTAAGCATATATCCAATTCGCCCTCCTGTTGTCGGAGAGAAGTTGATGGTGTCTCTTGCTGGAATGACAGCATAGTCTGGAAAGCTTTTGATTTCTGTTAATTGCTTGCCCTCGAATTGCAGAACCTAGAAGAAGAACAGAAGCAACCCAGGAGATCAGATATATAAACCATGAAAGTAGTAAAATATATAAAGCCAGACATAAAAAAACAAGAAAAAAAATACAATTTGAGTTAAAAATAAAAATAATAAATAAAATTAGATGCCCATTATGCAGTAACTGAACCTAGATATTAATCCCTCCATCCCAGGAAAAGCTAAGGAGAAAACAGGTGGTTTCGAGTTCTCTTCGGAAGGGCTAAAAAATTGTCAGAGAGCAGGGAAATCCATAAGCAAGGTGCAGCAGATGAAAACGTCTTACAGGAATGTAGGCACCCAGGGGAAGATCATAAATTCAATAAAATATAAGCAAGCTCAAAAAGCACTTCGACTAGCAATATTTCTTGAGGAAAACAAACGCTCCGAGCAGTTCAGGTTAAAATTGAGACATGCCAGTAAAAATCATAACCCAAAATCTTTCTGGTCGCTTGTTAATTCCAAAATACATAAACTAGGAGGACAAAGCAGCGCTAACATCTCTGAAGCCGAATGGGTATCCCATCTAACAACCCATTTTGAAGAACCAGAAAAAGAAGATTGTCCACTGGCCAAACCTCCAGCTATGGCCCCACAACTCAATTTATGCCAACTGCTAGGTACAACAGATGTAGGGACACCAGAGAAGTACGCTGAATCAAATATAAGAATGCTATCGGCAACTGATATGAAATCTCTGCTCCAGCTCGCAGAACCGCCCCAATGTGCACCCACAACATTGGAAACTATTATGGAAAAAACAGCTTGAATTATAACTGAGGGTCGCACAGATGGAGCCCTAGGGCCAAATGGTCTACCCCAGTCTCTGTATAAACAGGATACAGAATTCCCGGCCAATCAACTGGCACCCCTTTTTTCTTATTGCTGGACCAACCAGGTATTACCGGAATCGTGGCATGGTGCCATTATATATCTAATTTATAAAGGTGGCAAGAGATCAGACCCGAAAAACTACAGGATGATTACTCTACTGGATGTGGAATTGAAATACTATGCCAAACTGCTCCTTCAAGATATGGCGTCTAGGGCCACAAAAAACCATCTTATACCCTTTAACCAGACAGGATGTGTGCAAAAATCAGGCACCATAACAAACTTGCTTGCAATATCTGTCCTGTTGGACAAAGTGGCAGCCTCAGGAATGTTAATGCATGGCTGTTTTGTTGACTTCAAGGCCGCTTTTGACCGCGTACCCTGAAGCCGATTATGGCTCAAACTGCGGAAATGGGGGATTCCACCAGTGCTTCTACAAGCCATATTTGCGCTACACACTAACACATGGATCCGCATAAAACTTGGGGACGGATCGTATATCTCAAGGAAAATACAAACATCTTGCGGAGTGAAACAAGGTTGTGTGCTCGCGCCCCTTCTTTTCAATCTCTTCATTTCCGATCTGTCGGAGTCACTCAATGAAGTTAACTCTCATCCTCCAAAACTCGCCGGGGTAAGAGTTAGTAACCTACTGTATGCGGATGACCTTGTCCTGCTTAGTCACACCAGGGTCGGCTTGCAGAGACTACTCGATCGGCTGTTCCTTTACACCACCGAAAACTAACTGGAACTGAATCTAACAAAGACAAGGGCAATCACCTTTTGGCTAAGGAAATACCAAGGTGGCAGTTGGCAATACAATGGCAAAAGCGTTCACAGAGCCGTTTCATATAAGTACCTGGGGGTCCACATGGATTGAAGGGGCTCAATCTCTAAACATAGAGGCGGGGCAGAAGCCAAAGCCTTGACAATCGAGATGGCATTTAAGACCCTTGCAAGGCAACTGTCCGGTCCAAGCCTGACCCCACTTATAACTGTCATGAAGGCAAAAATCATCAACTTCCTCACCTATAGCCAGGAGATCATGCAAGGGAAAGACAACAGCCATGTGAACAAAATAACAGGAATATTCAAACAAGTGCTGAGCCTTCCAAAAACGTCATCCCTGCTCAAATATGTCTTGAGTTTGGTCTCCAAGATCACCAAGCAGTGGGGGCTGGAGCATTCATCAGGCTGTGCAACAAGTTACGTACCTCCAGATAAGGAAGCCTGGAGGCCCTTTTGTGGCAGGAAATCTCAGCCGGTCAGTTTGGTAGATCATATCGGCGTTATCTACAAGACTGTCTAAAACTCCTGGACACAGAAGACATCTGGAGCTCCAATCCATCGCAGCAGGCACTTAAAATCCACATCAAAAGAAACGTCCGCCTCTGGTCTTTCCACTCGGATAGAGCCCAACTGGCACAATTTAAGCACTCCTGGACAATGGTTTCAGGGTTTAAGCCAGGGATCATGGCACCTTATTTGTCATGTACCTATTCAGTGTTGTGGGAAAAAAAGATTTTTGGCCCTCAGAATGGGTGAATGGCCATTCCTGTATCATTTGCCAAGTTGGCGCTGCGCAAATACCAACATAATGTGCAGGGTATGCGGGAGTAGCAAGGAAACAATCGAGCATGTGGTATGTCTTTGTCCTGCACTCCTTGACGACCGAAAGATCTTGCTAAAGAGCGAATGGAACAAACTTGGCATTCGCTGAACCCGAAAAATCCATTGCTTAATATCCGGTTCACCAAGTTCGCCACAAGAACAGCAAGAAGATTTATAAACAGTGAGAGCCAGTAAGTCATCAACCGTTAATCATAAAAGAGAGGATCAAGTCCAACGTTGTATTGTTGATTTACTCATTCCTCCGTACCACTCAACAGCAGTTGATTACGGCCTTTTGCACACAGATTAATTTGCTTTCTTGTGCGTCCCTGGAATCTTTAAATTATTGTATGCAGGGATTTTACCATATAAATGGAATTGCACTATCAGTGGTATTGGTCATTAACTCTTAAATGACTAATGTCTTGCCCTGTGGCCTTAGTAGATGCTAAATTAGAATGGACAACCACGGTTCTTAACTGTTTCTTAAACGCTTCTTAAAAAGTCGCATTGTCTAGATGAAGTTAATATTTTATTATTATGAACAAATATAGACTTCCAGGTCTTTTAATTGTTTATTGATGAACTCTACTTTTCCTATTCGTTTTGACGGTACAAATGGACTAAATGGACGCATTTGGGTGGATTCTAAAAAAAAACGAAGAGGAAATAATGTAAGCGAAAACACAGGACTTAGATAACGCCTGTCTTTTGTACTATGTGTAAATATTTTAGCAATTACTTGATATACGTTTTTTATTAGTGATGCATGTTCACCATTGTAATGATTTTTATTAATCAAACAATAAAGTATTCCTTCCAGTCTTACAGGAATGTTAGTTTTCCTCCTTTGGGGAATTTCAAACACCGTTGATCTGTTTGAGCTAGAAGCATTTATGGTGAAATCTGCAAATTATGCAGTAGACGGTGGCTTGTGTGGCAAATCCATAATAGTGCGAATATACTGCGGCTGCAGAATCTCACAATTACAGTGGACCTGCCCTTATGCAACAGCAACCAGAAGCTTCTTTATTAAATATACAGTTTTTCCAGGAAAAGTGCATATGAACACAAACTTAATGTGAAAGTGATGGTGAAGCCTATACAATGAAAACAAAATAAGACCACCAGCCATGCTTCAAAGTGCAGAACAGATGTTAGAGAGGCAAGCGTCAAGGCAGGGGTGCAAGTTTCAGTTTTGTTGCTGAGGTATTTCAGAGCTCTTTAGCAGGGCCACTGGAATTATGTGGCAGCAGGATCCAGTGGTATGTCGAGGTTAAATAAATTATGCAGCAAGAATTGCAACATAATGGTGCACATTTTGTGGCTGCCCTATTTCCGTATTTTTTCATTATAGCTCACGTTAATACTCCCTTTGCAAATGCAAAAGATTCCACTCATTAGTAAATTTTTAATACATGAATACCGCAGTCAGCAACTGACAGGTAACCAGCTAACCTTTTGCAAAGGGGTTGTCACTGAAAAACTTCAGGTGTGGGGTGCTTAGTGGGGTTTGAGCCTTATTGTTAGTGAAACTGGAAAGCTGTCAATTACAGAGCGGCCTCAGAATCCCATTGACTCTACTCAGACGATGGTGCATTTGTAGTTGAATCAGAGTGATTTGAAAGGGATTTGGGTGCTGATGAGAAGCTAGTAGAGTAGCTCCTGGATTAGAAGATCAAGTCTTGTTTCTTAGCAGTTATCAGTGTTATTGCATCATCCGAGCTACTTGAATGTAGAAGATTGGAGTTGCAAGCAAGGTTACGTAGAGTATGTTGAGACACACGAAGCCCTTCCCTTAAAAGCTTGGGGCATATCAAAACTGGAAATAGCATTGGCCTCGTTTTGCCTGTGCTTTGTGATTATCGATGTTGCTTTTGAAATGCCCAGGCATTGGTAAAGTCAGTAGTGGCAACCAGCCATTTTCAAATCATAGAAAACAGTGTTTTACTACCTTTAAGAGGACCACGAAGTCACATTGCACAACATCACGATATAATGTGATTATCATCTTGAAAGTAAAAAAACATTGTTTTCTATACTTTAGAGATGGATGCAACGTTGCTTCACATCACACAACTTGAAGGCCATCTTGGAAGTAAAGAAAACAACATTTTTATACGTTCAAGGTGGCCGTCACATTGTGTCATCATGTTGTGTCGCACATATTGAAAGTTAAGAAAGGTGGTGCAGCTATTGGCTTAGCCAGTGCCTGCACAATTTAAAACCACCTGGCATTGACAAAGCCAATAGGGTAGCAAGCATGGACCAGGAGAGGGGCAGCAGAAGAGGGATGGGGTGGGGATAGAAGACTCATGGAAAGGGGAGATAAGTAGGCCTGAGTGAAGATCGTGGAGATAGTGTAACTCCGTGAAGTGACCAAAAAACTCTTGAGTTCCACAAGCGACAGAGTGCGCTAGGTCGCTTAGTTCGCTCTGATTTTTAGCACCGTATATTTGTCCCTCCCAGGAAATCAGCGTGAACGGCACCATGCGCAGTGCAGGAGTGCGCTGCTTCTTTCTGCCGCTTGAGTAGATGTTCTACCTGAGCGGCAGCTTCCTCACTGCGAATGGAAGGTTTCTCAACAAGAGCATTTGCGGCCATCTGCGACCACCCGCATTGAGAAATTTTGCCGGTAGGTGGTTTGAAGTAAGATTTTCCTCGCTTGCGAGCAAGAAAAATCCTCAGAACTCCCCGTACCATGGAGTGTGCGGAGTGGTAAAAACTCAGCGAGCGGAGTAGAATTTCACACCCAGGACTAGAGAGAAGAGGCACAGAACAGTGTAGGGGGGGCAACATCTGCCAGTGGTGCCAAGAGCATTTTGGGCTCATATATGTTGTGCTCAAGGTTTTCTTCGAGCCGAGGAGATAGATGCCACAAAGAGGAGAAGGAAAGAGCTAGAAGAGTAAGCATACCATGCAGCATACCATGCACATCGAATGAGTAAAGGAGAAATAAAACATAAAAACTCAAAAAATTAATTTTATTACGTCAGTGATGGAAGGATCCATCTTTACCAATCAAATCATGGGAAAAGAAATGCTCTGTGGGTGAGACTAGCACAAGAATAGGGATGAAACTGGTTTGGTAAAGAGCAGGAAACTGAGACAGCCGTAGGTAAGAGCAGGTCTGGAGTTGGGGAGGTGCTCTAGCGACCCCTGCTTTGCCGCCCAGATACGGCTGCAGATAAGAGCGGATAGTGGGGGGAATCGCCACCCCCAAAACTCCTGCTGCCTGGGCGATCCGCGCCCCTCCCCTTGCTAAGCCACTGCCTGAAAGCAACCACTTCATGAAATGTGGTATCATTTGGATTGCAGCCTAATCAGGTCCTTGAAATCCCAGGCTTAAGAAAATGGAAGCCTAATCGAATTTTATAGTTTGCATATATAGTTCTTTGAAAATGAATGCATTTTTGTTACAGTCCCTAGACTCAGTACTACAGTATTTAATGTTTAATCTGAACTAAACAGATATTGGTTTCTTGCAGGCGCCATATGTTGTTCCACCCGAGCGGAATACATTTTGCCTGTCAAGTAGCATTCCGATGGTGGATGAAGGCTCGTGATTTATGAACAGTTTTTTTTAAATATTTTGTACTTTTGCTGGTTTGCTTCAATGCAAGTTCTTCGGGGTAAAACGTGGGCAAAAGTATAGTTTGCCCTGCTGACCCTTCTAATCTCTAGCCTCAGGGTTGCAGGGGCATAGTGAAATTTGAGGGAGCCCCCTTTGAAGTACGAGGAGGGAGGCCCCACATCCAGGCGGGCCTTTATTAAAACAAGGCCAGCATTGGCAAAGCCAAGAGGTCTGATTTGTATTTTCATATATAATCCAGGAATTTTGGCTGTTGACAATAAGAGAACTGCAAAAGCAGAACACTCCTTTCATCTACAAGGTGAAGTTTGTCTACCACATTCACCAGAGCAACAGTGCAGTGCAGCTAGGCTAGAGATACTGTGAGTTGGGGGTGTGGGGTCAGAAAACTGTGTTTATTAGGATATGGTGGCAGAGACTGGACAGGGCAGCAGTTGAAGTATTTTAAGCAATCTGAGGCTACCTTACAGCGGTATGCGTCTCTCTGAAAAAATGCAAACCAAATTAATAAATTAAGTACAAGCATCTTCATCACCCTGTTCATCCTAGGAGCCAGTCATCTAGGGGTTCCTATTCCCGTGCTGATCAGCCCCCCGCCAGTGTCTGCGACTCTCCTGCCTTTTGCTCACTTTACTACGTTTTGCAGCCCGTTTCTTTGCTTTTCACCCAACCTTCATAGATACCATTTCCCCTTTCTCTGAGCGTTTTGTTCTATTGCACTGCGCTCCTTCTTGATATTTCACCGAGAGTGATTCCTCTGCACTTTTCAGCAGGCGAGATCATTGTTTTCATGCAGTTCTTTAATTGCTTGAAACCCGGCGAGATGGACTTTCATCCTTCTGAGGTCTATAAACTGGATAGTAGTTACTAACAACCGAATTTGAAAATGAAAGTTGTAGGTTCTGGCCCCCTGAGTTGCTGTGGTTGTATGTTTGAATATGTGAGTGTCAGAGCAAGAAAACAGGCGATGCACACCATGCTACCTTAAACCCTGCACTCTACACCACCTGCGGTTTCAGGTAGACCAAGAGCACTTTTAGTTCTCAGTGCTCCCCTTTGGCCTTACTAGTGCACCTTTCGTGTTCTCACAGGTGTTGGTGGTAGTCACTGCCCATCTGCAGAGGTTGGTAGTACCAGCCTTTCCATAACTCAATAACTGGTTACTGAAAGCGGGCTCGCTTCAAAAAGTCCTAAGTCACCCCTAGACAATGGCTGACCCGTTGACATCACTGGGTTTTTCCATCAATGTCCCGAAGTCACAACTTACTCCCTCACAATAACTTCTCTTCATTGAAGCCATCCTGGACATGGTGCTCTTTCGAGTCTTTCCTGCCTCAACAAGTCCAGGACATTCAGACTATGATCCCAATGGTTTGGCCCCTAATCTTTGTGTCAGTGAGAACAGCTCTGAGGCTTCTTGGCCTCCTGCATCCTGCAGGTGGGTCACACCAGGTGGTGGGCTCAGTACCACGGGACCTTTGCGGTTCCATCCAGGTGACAAAAGGGACTACAAAAGATCTTTAGTGGCTGTTGCCAGACTTCAATTGGTCTGATGGCAGACTCGTCTCCTTGCCCCACCCAGAGCTAATAGTAGCAACTGATGCATTGCTGCTGGGTTGGGGAGGTAATCTGGAAGAAGTGGCGATAAGAGGACCCCCAGGAGAAGGTCATCTACACATCTACTTGTTGGAGTAGCAAATAATTCACATGGCACTGCTGTTTCTTCCCGTACACCAAGGGGGAACGTGTGTAGGTTCCCACAGACAACACCACTGCCATGTGGTACTGCAACAGACAAGGAGGAGTGGAGTTGTTTGTCCTGTGCTAGGAGGCCCTGCACTTCTGGAAGTGTCTAAACCGTAAGGGCATCTCGCTGGTCAAATAGCACCTGCAGGATCTTTAAACACCAGAGCAGAGAATGTATAGTGTTTAAGCTTTTGTGCATTGGAGTTCTGAAGGCAGATCTCGCTTGGAAATGCCTTTTGCTTTGATTGGAGCTCTGGACTCCTGTACGCCTTCCCGCCTCTGCCTCTGTTGCCCACAGTTTTGAAGGCTGAGCCCTCGTCTTCCTATTGGCTCTGGACTGGGCGAGGATAATGTGGTTACTGGACCTTTTTGCCAAGAGCAGGTGTTCCCTGATCCTAATGCCCCTTCTGTCACAGCAGCAGGGCAGGAGCCTGCACCCGAGTCTGCAAAGCCCACACCTTCATGCATGGTGATTGAGCGGTGACAGTTAATGGCTATTGATCTTCCTCCCAAAGTAGTTGGTGTCATCTTGGTAGCCAGATATCTCTCCACCAAAGCTGTTCATGTGGTACGCTGGGAGAGGTTTGTTGTATGGTGTTCTTCCTGCAACATCTAGCCTTTAAAGCACAGTTAGCTGACATACTATTTTTTGGTTTTCTTTAGCCCAGCATGGCCATACAGTGGCAACTTTTAAAGCTTCCTTATCAGCCCTTTCGTCTTTCTTACCTCTATTCAGATCACCTGTTGTGATGCGCATTTTGAAAGAGCAATTTCACATGTTCCAGCCATTACTGTTTGTGTTGCCTCAGTTCTATCTTAATTTGGTTCTTAGTTATCTTGTCTGTGCTTGTTTGAACTAATGCACAGCTGCTCTCTTTACCTTCTCACACTAAAGACGCCTTTCCCCATAGCGATCACGTCAGCTCGTCGCATGACTGAATTATACTCGCTGTCTTTTCAGCTGCTGTATGCCATGAACTTTTCGGACAAAGTTGTATTCAGGACAAAAGCAGCATTTCTTCCAAATGTTATCATGCCCTTCCACATAATGCAGTCTGTCACGCTGCCAGCTTCCCCTCCGTCCACCTCGTTCATCTAAAGATGAAGAAAGACTTCATCACCTTGTTCACTAGAGATCTCTTAACTTCTACATCGATTGCACCAAAGAACATCAGATGGCTGATCAGCCCTTTGTGGGTTTCTCTGGGGTAAATAAAGGGAAAGCATTGCAAAAGGGGACCATCTCTTGTAGGATTTTTTTAGTTATCAAGATCTGACCTCCAGAGGGTCTGTGCGCTATTCCACCAGAGCAAAGGCTGCTACCACTGCGCTTGACGTGGAGTGTGCCAGTCTTGGATATCTGCCAGGCATCTCTGTAGGCTTCAGTTCACACATTAACGGGGTACTGCTGCCTCGATAGCCAAGCCATATCGAGTGGGATGGGCAGTTTGCCCGTTCTGTCCTGCAAGATTTTCTGAGTCATTCCACAGACCCACCACTGCTTTGTTATCTATTCACAAGGTGGGGTATCTGCAGTTAGAAATATTCATCAGCAGAAAAAGATACTTACCTTATTTAATGCTCTTTGTGATGGATACTCTGCCTACTCGCAGATTCCCCACCGACTCATCCTCCTCCCGGTTCTGTGGATTGGTCTCATTCGTCCATTGCACTACATTTTCAATTTAGGGATCTGCACACTAGCACACACTGGTTCCTAAGCACTCTATGTCTGGCGGTGTGGGCAGAGATCATAAGGAAACTGACATCAGAGTGCAGAGCTGGCAGCTCTATAGAGGCCCTGACGGCACTTCTGGGATGGAATGGCCCTGACGCGGTGCTGTACAACACCACATACTGATGCTATGAAAATCTTTCTGATTCAGTCTGCATCCTGGGGGTATTCACAAGGTGAGGAGTCTGTGGTTAGATAGGGTATCCACCAGAAAGATCATAACCAAAGGTAAGTAACTTTTTCATCATGTAACAAAATAGATTTATTTTTATGGGAAACGCACATAGTTTTTGCTTTCCATTTTCAAAGATATTTTATGAAGTTGGAGGAAAGTATTTTAGGCTGCGCATGTGTTAGCAATTTTTCTGTCTAACCTTACAGTGCAGCTGTCTGCGTGACCTGTTACCAGTATTTTAAAATATACATAAAGTGGCTTTGGCTCCCCACCAGAGAAATATTTGTTTGTCAACTCAAGCGGTTTGCTCTTATCCTTCAGCCTTTCATTCCAATGCATGACAGACTATTTTAAATCTAAAAAGTGCATTCAGTCATTACACTTTCAACTGTTCATTTCATACATGCATTATATGCATAAAGCAAATCTTTTTCTTGTTTCTTTACCAAGTCATACTTTTTTATTGTCTTTTTTTTTTATGTAATGCCTCATGATGTGTGAAGTCTTGTATGACTTAATTAAAGAACTCCCTTGTTTCTATGTGAAACAAATATGCAAGTCTTTATTATACTACTGTCTACAAGGGTAAACATGCACAAATGTGCACTTGTTACAAAAGCATAGCCATGTATTTTTACTTTGTCAGTGCTTGCTCCAATGGATAACCACTGGAGCTGGTGAAGGCACCCTCCTTGTTGATAAGCTGGTTTCTAGGCATGTCACTTGAAGTTCTACCTCGCTTGTATGCTCACTGCAGGTAGATGTATTTCATTCGACTCCTGAAGGCACTGTCCTTGCTGGCTGTCCCAGTGAAAATGAAAAATGAGTGTCGGTGCTTCCTTATGCCTTTTAAATGCTTGCAAAAAGTACAGATGATGTACGGACTGTTGAACAAATCAAACATTCATCCCTAGTCACAGATCTGGGTTAAATCCATCTGTTTTTTGCACCCTACGCCATTCCAGTTTAGATCAAGCCATATGCAAATCAGTGCTGATCCTGCTCTCCATGGGAACAGACCAGTCCAAACAGCAAAGCCAGTTCCTCCCTGGACCAGAAACAAGCATCCTGAGACCAGTGATCGGGGTATCACCCTATATCAGCCAAGCTAACTTGAATCTGGCGAAGTAGTGAGCATGGAACCCGCGACTGGGCATACCCTCCCCACTTAGGGCGACAAATGTAAAAAGAACAGATGATGGAGTGAATGCTGAACAGATCAAACATTCACCCCCAGTCACACATCTGGGTTAAATCCATCATTTTTTGCATGCCATGCCATTCCATTTTAGACATAGCCATATGCAAATCAGTGTTGACCCTGCTCTCTATGGGAACAGACCAGCCAGGTCCTCCCTGGACCAGAAACAAGCATCCTAGGACAATTTTCAGACTGTCACAAACTGGGGTAGCGTAGTTAGCAAAAGAACGATGTTTTAACCCAGATCTCTTGACTGGGGGTGAATGTTTGATTCAGTCAGCATTCCGTCCATCATTTGTTGCTGCAGCACGTTTCGCCCTAAGTGAGGTGGGTATGCCCAGACGTGGGTCTCTTGCTTGCTGTACCACCGGATTTAAGCTAGCCTGGCTGATGAGGGGTGTTACCCCGAAACCGGTCCTTGGATGCTTGTTTGTGGTTCAGGGAGGACCCAGCTTGGCAGTTCGGGCTGGATTGTTCCAATGAGGAGCAGGGTCAAGGCTAATTTGCATATGGCTGGATCCAAACTGGGGTGGTGTAGTGAGAAAAAGAACAATGGATTTAACCCAGATCTCTAGACGGGGGGTGAATTCAGCATTCTGTCCATCATTTGTTGCTGCAGCACTTTTTGCCCTAAGTGGGATGGATATGCCCAGGCGTGGGTCCCTTACTCGCTGTGCCACTGGATTCAACCTAGCCTGGCTGATGAGGGGTTTTACCCCGAAACCGGTCACAGGATGCTTGTTTCCGGTCCAAGTGGGACCCGGCTTGGCAAAAGAACAATGGATTTAACTTATTCCGTCCATTTGTTGCCGCAGCACTTTTAAATGCTTGCGTCATCCACTTGAAAGTGACTGCTAGTTGATTCATGTATCAATGGTAGACATACAGCTTTGGTTCTTTGTATTGTGTACATGAGTGTTTTACAACATTGGTACTACTGTATATGGTTGTGTGTTGGTACAGCAAATTGTAGTAACTGTATACACTTGCTTCTTTTGGTGTATGCACACACACACACGTTATTGTGTTACTGTACAGTGAAGCTTTACTGAACGCAGTGATGTTACTATACACAGAATTGTTACTGTATGCAAACATTCCATAGTGTAAATACACGTGTTTAAATTTATATACGCCTGTGTTGTTACATGTAAAATTGTGTTCGTTTACAAATAAATGAACCACATTACTGTGCACTTTATTTTTACTGTCTGCAGAAAAGTTTACTAGTATAGTTGTCAACACATTCCTGTTGCTGTTTATTAATTATTAAACACAGACTTGAGCTACTTAACATTCAGTTATCAGCGTTTGCAAAGGTGCGTTAACATGCACACTCACACTAGTTAATATTCAGATGTTACTATGCAGACAAAGCTGTCCAACTTACGTTTCAACATCAACAGTTCTGTCACTATAGAAGCAAATGTTTGTCAATCAGTTGCTACTTTCCTCGAGATTGCCTTATTAAACCCAGCCATTACTTTGCACTGTTGTTACTGTAAATGGTGTTGTGCAACATTTGTGCTACTTTACACTGAATTGTTAGTTTCAAAGTTTATTTGTGCATGCACACGGGTTAATATACCGTAATGACTGTACGTACACTTGTCTAAGTTCACACTTGATTCCATTGGCAAAGTTTTGTCATTAAGCAAATGCGTTTCTTTAGGAACCATTGATGTTATGCTGAATTGTTATCCATTATTGTCTTGTTTAGCCCCCTTGTGTTGCTTTACTTTACAGTTCCATTATGTTATACTCTCTTGTTAATGTACAAGTGATCATATTCAGCTAACACTCTCATTCTTAGGGTGTCACATTTCACACCATTGGGTTTTGTAGAACGTCCCCCTCCACCTCCCTTTACTCATCCCAAACCTCCTCCTACTGCTATGATCTCCAAAAACAATTTTTCTTAGACCCTTCCCTCTTCTATCCTCCACTATCCTCTCAATCCAACTAAGAGACTCACATGTCCACCGCTCAAATTAATTCCATATTTCCCTATACTTATTCCCCACTAACCCTGTTTGGGTTCCAGAGTAGCGTGCTTCACGCTGAAAAGCCCTTCAACACCTCATCAAAGGTAGCAAGCGCTATAGAAATGCAATCCCTTCCATCTTCTATCCCTCCACTATCCTTTTTTAATCTAAATAACAAACTCACATGTGGATCCTCAAATTTATGTATTTCCCTATACTAATTCACAACTAATCATTTTTAGGTTCTGGCGTAGCGTGCTACTTGCCAAAAAGCACTTCGACACCTTTTCAGGGTTAGTAAGCGCTATATAAATGCAATTACAGTTACAAACTATGGTGCCACTTTCTGGGACTGAGAAGTTGTTGCTCCTGAAGCAGCTCTGCTAACCACCATGGGCCTTCTCTTCTACTAGCGGTTATCAATACATATAGGGCCAGATTCACAAAGTTCTTATACTTTTTGGTCTCACCTTTGGGTGCAGAATAAAAACCCAAATTTACTGATGTAGGATTTCTGTGTGTAAAGTTTGCCAAGAGAGGCACGCGATTGCTCGGGAGTAAGTTAGAGGATAGGAAGAGTGGAGGGTAGAGGTGTGTTGTTGGTCATGGAAAAGTTTGGGGCATCTACAGTTATTGAATGTTCTGGAAATTCACAAACTAGAAATGTATTTCAGCAAGATGTGGGCGTACGCCTACTTTAGGGTGGAATGAGGGGTGGGACTGCCTTGTCTTGAATGGAGTGGTAAAGCAATAGAAATCTAGAAAGGAATATGTTTTCCTTAAGAAAAAATAAGATAAGTGTTTATAAAAATATAAGAAAATGCTTAATGTGTTGGAAATCTAAACTGGTGCATTTACCATATTCATAGTTTTAGGGTTACCTGGTGTACTGAGGATATGGATACAGTCAAAAATTACCAAAACTTACAGCAGAGTCCTTTAGAAATAAAGGAATAGAGATAGAAATCTAAACTTTATTCTTTTGGGATTTCTTTGCGGTGCATTTTGAATATAGAGACTCAAACTAAAACGCGCAGTGCTCTAAAAGTCGGATCTACTAGCTGAGGTCCTGCATCTTTGCTGTGTTTCAGTAGGCTTGAGTCCCTCAAGGTAGAGTCTGTCTAGCGTTCTGACCTCATGTGACCCAAAGATTCTTTCAGTGCAAAGAAGAATGTGTGGAATAGAGCAGCACACGATGCACACGCCCAGTCATCAAACATTTCTTTTTTGGTCGGCTTTGCAATTACTAAACACTTCTGAAACACCTTGGAACTCTGAATACATATTTTCCAGCACACAGTGTTCATCTTTTTTCCTTTGCCAGGTCATGGTAATTAATGCCTTGGTGTGCAAAGTCCACTCTGCCATTTCTTTTTTGGTCGGCTTTGCAATTACTAAACACTTCTGAAACACCTTGGAACTCTGAGTACATATTTTCCAGCACACAGTGTTCATCTTTTTTCCTTTGCCAGGTCATGGTAATTAATGCCTTGGTGTGCAAAGTCCACTCTGCCAGTGCATTAGAGCTACAGATGCTGGCTAACAGCTAAAAGTGCAATCCTGAGTGACTTCTGAAAGCTGCTGTGTGATTTGCCCAGCAGTGTTTTTCATAAATGCTCCATCTTGGGTGGTGCTTTCTGTAAACAGGTCATTTTTATGTCGCTTGTTCTGCTTCCTTTTAAGTCATTATAAACACTGACACATGTGCTGTTTTGCAGTCTCTGTTCACACCTCTCTGGAAGCCTGCCTGGATGCAAAGAAATTTGATTAATGCGTAATCACATAATCTCTCAATTAGAACATGGAATTGCGTTACCGTCTTCCACAAGCTTTTCTCTTCGTGGGAGAGAGGCATTTTGCATATCCATTTTGCTTTGCTTTCTTTCCTCCTCACGTTGCCCTGAACGTGACAAACCGAATTTGACTAATGTACTATTGTGTGAAAAGTTTCTGCACTGTAACAACTGTAGTTGTGGAAATTTGCATTTTCTGTTCATTCTACTATTGTATACACTGAAACCCAGTTTTTTTGCTGTAAAGTTGGCCCAGGCCAATAGATTTCCGTGCCTTGAAAGACATTTACATTTTTGTGAGGTCGACAGCCTGCTCCTCATTTTAACATTTTTACTAGATCCATACAGCACTCCTTTTCAAGTGCTCTGACCAGTGGATTATGAGAATATAGCATGTTTCTCACCAGACTCTGGTTGTGTTTTGGGGCAAACCAATAGCCTGGTTATTTACATTGGCAACATCCCCTATGAATTTAAAATAACATTGTCAGAAGAAAGCCACACTATCATATAGGGTTTGAACCCTTATGTCTCTCCTTCCTACTCTTTCATACTTTAAATTATTTCATTCATTTGCTGACACATGTCCCTCTGTCGTACGGCTTGTACCTCTACAGTAAAACTATGCATTTGTTGGACAACATAAACGTCAGGATTTTGCGAGACTAATTTTGTGCACACCCTCATGATATGTTGGCCTGTATCCCTGCTAGATCACAGTGCACCATCTGCACCCGTAATCTTACGGGGTGACAAATGTATGTTCAATTTCAGAACATGACAACCTTGACTCCCCAAGGAAATTGTGGTAACAAATCTAAAACCATTTTGCTCAGTTTCTTATGCATACCCAAAGAAATACACAGGAACTACTCAGCAATGCCTTTTGATATTTATTGAAGTATTGTGATTCTTGTTTAAAATGTGTGCGCTGCGATAATCAGTAGCTTGAAACAGATTAGCGTAATTCGCATTATGAGAATAGTGAAAAAGATTAACAATCCCACCATTGTGCTGTAAAAGTGAATATATGCTGGGATATAAGTACTGTGTTATAGTGTACTCCTACCTAGCGCCTCCTAACCTAGTTTCCCTAGGGTGGGTATCTGCCAAACCCCTGTCAGGTGGTTTAACTCCCCATTACGTGTGGGTAAGTGTCATCACGGTGCCTGTCTTGGTAGTAAGCTAGAGATCCCTCTTCGCAGGAATCAGCCTGCCTGGAATTCTGTCATGCATCAATCAATCTTGCAGTGTCAGCACAATGCTCCTCAGTTTAAACACAGAAGCAATTCTGTGTGTGTGTATATATAACAACCACCATGCTGCAATGCTGAAGCCCTGGTCAAGCCGCTGTTGTGTATCCTATTGTGATTGCTTTGTCACCTACCGGACAACAATATGCAACAACATTTGTGCAAATGAACTTTATCCCTCGTGCAGAATATTCTGGAAGTGTAAATTCTCTCGTGTTTTTCTACTGTTGCATTTTGATGTAGCAAATGGGCCGCAAAAAGCATAACAAAAACAGTTTAAGGTAACATGAATATTACCTTAAATCTTTGCACCGTGCTCAAATGCGGTCTTCTGTAAAATTAGATTTGTGTTGCTTCTTTGTGGTGTGATTACTCGTTCCCTAGAAAATGTAAACGTGTTTTAAGAAAGGGTGTGATGTGGTACATCCTGCAGGTTTATTCA
Organism: Triturus cristatus; assembly: GCF_964204655.1. NCBI lineage: Eukaryota > Metazoa > Chordata > Amphibia > Caudata > Salamandridae > Triturus > Triturus cristatus. The sequence goes on from NC_140584.1 coordinate 911,170,462, forward strand.
CCAGTAACCCGTTATTATCAGGTGCTCAGAAGTAACTTTTCATTATTTGCTTACACATGTGATTTCCGATTTTTACTTGGATAGACATCTGATAACGGATCAGCAAAATAAATCTGATAATGGGTCAGCGAGTTCGAGTGAATGACAAACACAACAGCCATTTATCTGATGTACATTCATTCATTGTTTCTGTTCCTAGGCTACTGCATGAATTAGGCTCATGGTGGTAGCTCTGTACCCGCTTACATTTGATGCCTGGATTCTTACTGTATTGCTTATAGGCAATGTTAGGCTTTTGTTCTTGCTTAATGTAAATAGCTCATTGACATACATGTCCGACTTTGTACTTCCAGTGTATATTATTTAGGTAGCAATTGTTGGTTTGTCACTATGATGTCTATATATAAGGTTAGTGTTTTCTTTTTGCCCGGTGTAACAATATAGTTTCTATATACTTGACTTTTTTTATGTTATTTAATGCTGTTTTTGTATATTGTGCTATTTTTCTTTTTAATATTTATTGGTAAGTAGAGTTTTTCTTAGTTTTTTTTATTGATGTGCAGTTGTAGTTTTAAGGATATGTTTTTATCCACAATAAGCCTCTTTACTACACAAAAGGGCACAGCATGCTTTGCAACTATTGTGATTTATTTACTTAGTGCTGTACAGTAAATGCATGTGAACATAACAAACTGGACAAAAGGCAGAACAAGAGTCCAGTAGAACAAGTTGAAGAGCCATAATTCCATGTCATGATTAAAATAAAGATGTAACAGGAAAAGTACATCGACTAAAACTTTCAAATTCAAGTTCCCCATGCCTCTCCCCAAAGAAGAGGGGGAACATGCAAATTGCAAGATGAAGGTACAGTTGAGGTGTCCCCAGAAAATCCCACAGGAAGGTGTGGAAGACAGCCGTGGAGCTAATAAATCCAGGTAGCAGATTGCAGTGTGAGAAAAGTGATATGCGGAATATACCTTGCTGAACCAGCATCTCCCAGCTGTCAAACATGCCTCTCCAGCAGCGCGAGAATATCCACATGGACAGACCCTCGCCGTCAATTAGCCCACAATTTGAGGGTAAGAAGTGAAACTCTGGGGGTGGCGAATAACAGAAGCAGCAATCCTAGCGGCACAGCAGACCCTCTTAAGGATTATGTCCCCCTATGCCATGACACAAGGGGCCCAGCCACATACCCCAGACCCAGCTGCTTCAGTATCACTTGATAGTGAGAGGCCCAGGCACCACTCACCTTAAAGACCTTTGAGTAAAGTTAGCCACCGCCTGATGATGTCAAACTCAATATACCTCCACTAGTCCTCAATTAAATTTTTAGTGCATGTACTTAGCTGTAATTTGCATGTCAAAAGCATTATGACTGTGCATCAGTTGTTTCCTTGCAGCTTCAGGGAAATTATTCATTCTTGTTACTAAAACGTACTATATTTATAGCAATTAACAGTAACGGAATCTATTAGTCTCACTTAACTATTGTTTAGATTTTTTTTTAGACAGTGTGTAGTGGGCTTGTGGTTGTCTGTTGACCACTTTGTATCCTTCAGTCAACATAGTCATGTTGTTAAACTCTATCAAGACAACAGGTTCACTGTAAAAGAGTCCTTTTAATAGGAACTATCAAAATGCCCAGTTTACTAAATTAAGTAAGTCACTGCATATGTTATGAAACTCTGGACCTTCAACTAGTGGTTCTTGGTACTAGATTTGTTCTTGGCTAAAACAGCTTCTACTATGTGAAGAACGTAAATGGTAAGTCCTCGTCTAGGTATGGATAGAAATTGCTGTGACCTGCAGTGTGGGGAGGCTCGTACTCTCAGTATCAAGTCTTGGTGTCTGAATCTGGTTTCCTATTTGTTCATCAAGATCCAGGAAAGAGTGGCAGTCGTCTTATTCCACCACAGGTCCCTGTCTTTTGCTGCATGGGAGAGAACAATTGTTGATCTAGGACTCTTGACAATAGCAGACCTTGCCCGTCCCAGAGTTTTGTGAGCAGTCCAAGCCTGGAGTTTTGGTAACCTACCAGGTATTTTTGCATCCTAAAACCGCAAATAATTGACAGGACACTGCTTTTCTTCATGAGATTCTAACGCACTGCGTTGCACTGTGTTCCACTTTATTTTTCAGGTCCTTTATGGTATTGTATTTTCTGCTTTCCCTAAGGGCCGAGGGACATCACACCATGTTGCACTTTGTTTTCCACATCCCTCATGAGGTAGTGTTGAGAGACTACTCAGCTCCTCACCATATGTTCCATAAGAAACTTCATACTACGTTACACTTTGTCTTGCAGGTCCATTCCACTGGGCACTCCGCTTCTTACCTTTCTATCCCCTTAGAATTGTGCAACCTAATAGACAGAAACTAGGCAACAGTTCATGAAATTCAATATCTTCTCATAATATTAAACACGGGTGCACTAGAAGGCTTTCCTAAGATCAGGTAAAGAGGTATTTGGGTCTCCAACTTTTAGGTTTATGGCACGATAAACTAATCCTTCTGGGAGTCAAAGACTTCCTGGCTGCACAACTCCACAAATCCTGTTGGAGTTGAAACTGATCACACTGGTACTATAATCTCTCCTTCCACTTCTCTAGCTAGAGTTTACTTGAGTCTGCATTGACAACACCATCTCGATGTTTCCTTTGGAGGGTCCAATGAAAATGGGATTGGGCTCTCAGTGGCAACATATCCTACTTTGCTGCTCATCTCGTTGGAGTCGTTAATGTGCAGTAACGGTCACGTAACATATAAAGAATTACTAAACTGTTTAAATCAATCTTCAGCATTGTTATGTCAATCTGCAAATCAAAAATTTAATTAAGTGGGAGGTATGTTCAAGAACCAATAAAACATTAATTCAAGAAAAACACCATATATGCTATTGAACAACTTTATAAGTTCCTGGTAACATTTTCGACTGAATAGTCAAGAGCTCATAACTAAAAGAAACTCAGACCAAACTTGTTATACCTGCCCTTATGCCCACATACACTACAGTCATAGATAGGTACAATCAAACCCAAAGGCAGAGACAATGAATGAATGAATGAATGGAAACTTGTAATCGCGCTACTTAGCCCGAAGGCATCAAGGCGCCTAAACAAAACAGTTCGAAAAAGAGGCAGATCGTATCTAAGCGTAGGCCTTGGCAAAAAGCCAGGTCTTAAGGGCCTTCCTAAAAGCCAGAGCCGATGGAAGAGATCTTATCTCCAAAGGCAGGGAATTCCACTGCCTGGGAGCAAGAGTTGAAAAAGCTCTACCTCCCCACCTAGCCTTACGTATCCTGGGCACTGAAAGCAGAAGTTTATTTGAAGACCGGAGAGTTCTGGGGGGAATGTAGGGGACAAGGTGTTGGTGCGAACTGTTAGTAGAGTAATACCCAGAGAAACATATCGAGGACATTTTTGCAAGATGGCCGAACATCATAACACTCTATAATGGAGTCCTTCTTGAATGCAATATTTGTGATATACTGAAGTATATAATTATGACCCCCTTTCTAAAGAGATCCAAGGTTGACCCCATTGTACTAACTAATAATTGACTTATTTAAAACCATTCTTCCCTACACTGCCAATCCAATCACAATTGTAGAAGTCAAGGTAAGTATGTAACAACATAAATATATGGGGCCTCTCAATCTGCTCAACAATGGCAGGTCCTCTGTAATCCTCCAGTTGGGGCCCTGGAAGGGATGGAGGATGCAGGGGTAGACTTTCACCTGACTAGGATAGGTTTCAAATATCTGGTCATCAATATTACAAGGGACTGCGACAGGTATTTTAGAACTGAACCTGGACAGAGTGCTGCTGGTGGAGTTTTCAGACAGATAGCGTAAGCTACCCTTGATGATTATGGACAAAGCGGCCCTGTACAAAATGTTTATGCTGCCCAAGCTGCTATATGTCCTACAGGACAATCCCTTCTTTATTCCAGGTGCCTACTTCGATAATCTGGACATTACTCTCTACATCCTTCTCTGGGTTTGGGGTCAACCGGGGAATAGCTCTGAAGACCTTTATAGATCTGCATATAATGGTAACCTAACACTCCCGGATATTAGAGCAACCCACAGGGCTACTCTGTTACACATAATTAAGGGTTGGGGTCACAGCCCATGTAATGAACCTACCTATAGGATAGAGAGGAAAACCATGGAGGGGACAACCCATGTTCACTGTGTCTGTGAACAGAGAGCTAGGGGGTGGCTGCCTGGGCTGACAAAAGCTGCTTTGCGGGCCTCGGAGGACGCCACAGCCGTACTGAGCTACTTCACTTTGGAAGGCCACCACACTGTCTGATACAGGGAAACTCATTGGCTTCCAGGGCTGGGAGCGTATTTGGATTGAAACACTAGGGTATGTAGTTATGGAGGTGGTTTTATGCTCTTTGAGACATTGCAGCAAAAATATGCCCAGGCCGAGACACAGCGGTTCAGATACCTTCAACTGACACATGCCCTTTGGAGGGACCGGGTGCTGGAGATGGATCTTAAGATCATTCTCTGCTAGAAAGCTGGTCCTGGGTGACACACTTACCCACAAGGCGGTTTCCTGGCTGTATCGCACAATAATAAATAATACACTGGAAAATCTGGGGAAACAGTAGGAGACATGGGAGGCAGATGTGGACTGGAGAGCAGCATTGATGAACTCAAGAGAGGTTGCTGTCAGGCCTCGGCTCCCCTGATCCAGTTCAAAGTTCTACGTAGGTCCTACTTCAACAGGTCCCGCCTCCATAAAATGGGAAGGGGAGAGAGACATTGTACATTTGCTGCAACACAGACAAAGGGACCTTCCTCCACATGAACACTGACTGTCCAGGGATCACACGGTATTGGGCTTCCGTTGCCAAAGAATTGGAAGAGGTGCTGGACATTGTCATTCCCAAGACGCCTCAATTGATTGTACTGGGCATACCCAGTGATGTGGATATTCCAAGGGACCACTTACAGTTTTGTATGCTGGACTTTGTCGTTGCCAAGAGAGACCTGGCCAGACTTTGTCGGGGGGGGGGGGGGGGGGGGGGGGGGGTCAAAGTCGCGCCAGAGTCCTGCCCGTCTGCGCTCGTCCGCGCCGAGTCAGGGATCGAGTGGGGCGCTAGAGCTAGATTTCCGTGGTGCTGTGATCGAACAGCCTATTTCGGATGTATTCGCGAAAGGAGCTGCTTATGCTTCGCGATTCTTCGCGCTGTTCTCCGGTACGTCTACACCCCCTCTCCGGCCCCTATCAGTGTCAGGAGTGTGTCTTCAGGCTTACATCCCCTGCTCCCATTACTGGCCACAGGGTAACCCCCCTTGAGTGTTTAGACTGCCCACCTATACCACTAGTAATCTCACAGGCCTCTCATGACTTTAAGATTTGTCATCTTAATGTGCGATCGCTCGTCAAACATCATTTGGACATTCACACCTTACTTATGGAGGAAAGTCCTGACATTCTTTTTATGTCAGAGACATGGCTGCATGACGAAGCTTTAGTTGCGGTCAATTTAGCCCTTCCTTCGGAGTATGTGATTTATACACATAACCGCAACTCACGAGGAGGTGGTGCTGCAGATCAAAGCTTATAAATTCCCCCTACTTCCACGGACAAAGTAATTTCACAGTCATGCGCACATACACTCATCATACGCTGGTGGGGCCCATTACACCAACATTCATTCTATTACTCTATCCGTACTGAATATAAGAGAGAACTCTTTAATCAATCTGCACCTAATTTGAGGTCAATGCAACCGAATTGAATTATCTTGAGTCTTGATATAAACAATTAAACACATCTGAGATCTCAATAACATGACAAGGAAATAACCACCCGACACTGTAATTCAAACAAGAATTATTTTTTAAATTAATTCATATGGGAAACCATACAATTTGCAAGATCATTATTCTCATATTTACCTATTCTGGCTAAATGTCGTTCTCTAAGTCAGGACAGGTCTCTCAGCAAAGAATTAAAGTCTCTCGAGCCGTCATGTAGAGTCACCGTCCTCTCAGTCAGCATCGGTCTTCTTGATCATAAGTTCAGGAAGAAGTAACCCCAGATCCTCTCTAGTCTAGTAATATTTATACTAAAATTTACATACTAAAAGTTACAAACAAAGCTCTAAAACGTCCGTTAAGCAGGAAAGGATGTCATCTTGCAACATTAGAAGAATCTCCGCTCTTGGATATCTCGAAATTCAAAACAAGGAAATAGGAAGTCCAAAACGAACTCGTAACATCCACGGATGTCCTTCTCCAGAATTGTATCACTCGCAGTGAAGCCACCACAAGTTTATCAAAAATGTTCATTTGTGACAAATGTTCTCTACCAAGGATAACTGGCGGTCATCCCAGAGTTGTCATCTTTTTTTCATAGCTTTTTAGTTCAGGCAGAGGCCAGGGTCACAATCAGCGAAGCCTCTCTTCATATTTCATCTACTCAAATGCAGGCTGTAGATGTCGGCTATTTTCTTAACAGGCCACAACGGACAACTTAATTAAAAAGAAACACAAAACAACGTTACTACATTGTATTGATTAAACAGTGTTAATTCCCACTAATACCCTTATGTGTAAGTATTTATCTAGCCATTTGCAACATAAAAAGGCATTAAAGCATATTATTTTAAAGCGCAACCACATAACAAATATCACATAAGCCACACTTATTTAATTAATTTGCTCACCAACTTAGTTCACTTATTAATTTAGCCATGCAATTGCATTCCCACGTATAATTCTTTCATTAGTAAGGTTGGTTAATAAAAAACTCAAAAAACTTAGTACTTAATAATTAATCATTAGTAATTTTAATTATGACATACAAAAATATAAACTGATGTTTGGGTTTAAGTAAAAAACCCTGCTCCAGCAATCCCCCCTTTGGTGATATATCATCACCACAAAAATCCAACCCAAAAAATTTAGTTCCCCTTTTTAAGAAAATTCAAATGTCTTTTTGTTCATTCGTTAAACTCCAGTTTCTCTTTCATCATCTCTTTTTGTTTCTAAGTACATGCTCTCCCTAAATTCTTCCAATTCTATTTCTTGTGGGTCTCTTTTTGACCTCTTTTGTCTCTTTTCAACATTTTCGTTCATTATTTTCTTTTTATTCCTCCTATATCTACAACATAAACACCCTAATCTAAGAATCAATAAAGTAACAATCACACATGTCAATGGAAATAATATCTTACCAAAAATGGTACTACCTATCTTAGCTATAAAATTCTTAACAGCAATCATCTTATTAGCCATTTTAGTCCAGATACTTTCAGCTTCCAGTGGTACTAATTCTTCATGCAAATCAGTAATATTTTTGATATAGACTTTTAGATCTTTGCTTTCATCAGGAATGTAAGTACAACAATGTTGAACTTTCAGCATTCCACAGACTCCACCCTCTTTTGCCAATAGAATATCAAGGGCAAGTCGATTTTGCATAGACATAGCGCGTAAAGCAACCATCTCTGTATTTACCAATAGAAACCCTCCAGCGGTGCTTGTCGATAAGCGATCCACCACTGTTGATAGTTTCCGAATTCCATATGCATTTAATGAAATTCCCACTGCTGGTATCAAAGCTCCAAAAATATCTCCTACAATTTCTGTCCAAGTTTCTCTTTTAATACGTGTTAGTAAATTAATTTGTTCTGCATCTTCTATTCTATCTATATGGAAAATCTTTGGAAAGACCAGGCCAACATAACATGTGCCATACCAATGGTCAGGCAACCTATAATAAGCCTTATTCCCACAAATATAATACAATCCCGGGAAAACTGGATCTTCTCCACCTTTGATTCCCCATCCTGTTGCAATAAAGTATGTATCATGGCACTCACTAGTCCCAACAAAATAATAATCATATTGGGATTTCCTTCTGGTAATGCATAGTTTACCCTTCTGTGGTGCATCTAAAGCCAAAGTTGGACTGGCCCCATTTTTCAACTCCTTTCCCATCTCAATGTCCCACATTGTCTCACTCATTTTATATCCAGTTGCCTTTTCATGCATACCCATTCTCCTTTTCTCTACCATGTCTAGAAAAGCTTCTTCTTCTTCCTTCAAACTACAAGTTAAATTGTTTCTAAAAATGTAATCTAATGTTAATTCTTCTGTTTCAATAAAAATCTCACCTAAAATGTTAGCTTCTTTAGCAGGATTCAGTTTTTTATTCATAGGCAATTGTCCAAAAATGTTATTCTTATTAGACATATCATAATCTATTTTCCCTAATAAATAAAAAATACTAATCAACACACTACATGAAATTCCATACGTAGCTGGGAGATGATGATAAGTAACTCCCTCTGAAACGGATGCAGGTAACTGCATACAGACGTAGCAATCCCTTACCTCCATTGTCTTTACATATTCATACAATAATTTTGAAAAAACATTACTTGAAAAATCATTAATTGACCTATCCTTGTGTATGTATATATTACTAATTCTAGTTGGTACTACTTTCTGTGAACTCTTCCCTATGTTAGTCATATTCTCAGTATGTATTCCCAAAGTGTCTACCGTAACTCTAAAAGTAACTAATAAAGCAAGCACACTCCATAATAGCATCAATAGTCCTGTACAGCAGCAGCACATTCTGCACCATCTTTTCAAGAAGGTACATCTGCTTTTATTATTTTCTGTGTTAGCCATCTTATTACTTTGACTGTGTCTTTTGACTTAGCCTCTTCTACTCCACTACTGAATCTCTTAGGACAGATCCACTAGATCATTACAATCTGTTAATTTTTTTTTTAATTTCTTCTTCTTCACCCTTCTCCAAGTAACTCCTTCAATTCACTCAATTTGGATTTTCATCACTTTTCACTTCTTCAACATCAAATTGTATCAGATCCTGAACATCTGTCTCTTCTCCAATGTCAGACAAGATAACTTTCAGGATTCCAACAGTTTCCTCCTCCTCAACCACTTTCAGTAAGGTCACCTCTGGATTTCTTTGACCCTCTGCCTCTTCTTCTTCTTCAGACAGTGCCACATACGTCCATTCTGGTGACCTATACTTCTGGTTGGGCTTTCTGATTCTCTTGATCTCCTCTGGTTCCTTTGGTTCTTTTCGTTCTTCTTCTTTCGCTTGATTTTGGCTTGACACCTCGTTCACCTGTTCAGCTTTCGATTAATTCACTCGTGTTAGTCGATATCTCAGCCTCTTTATCTTGTTAGGCCAAAGATCTCCTTTTACATTTCTTTTCTGTTTTACTTCTTTATTGTTCCTTTCTCCAATCCAAGTTCTCTTTCTCAGAACTCGACCCTCTGGTATCTCATTCTCACTCTCATCCGATTCTGTCTCTTGTTCATCAACAATTCTCTCTTTTTCCACAATCTTCTTCTCCACCAATTGAGATTTCCCTACTACTGTCCCTCCTCGGGTCTCCGACACGCAATCTTCTTGCTGTCTACTTGTCCCTTCACCTAGCTCATCATGTATGTTCCCTACACCTCCTCGGGGTTCTTCCGCAATCTGTCCCTCTCTATCTTCTTCTGACCCTACTTCTCCAAGAATTATCTCAGATGGATTCCTCTCAACTTCTTCATTTGACTCAGGTATAGTCTCTGTGGAATCACTCTTTTCTTTTCTTTCTTTCTCCTTATCTTCTCCACTGCTAGTTAGAACTTCAGGCACTCCTCCAGAATCTGAACTCTCTTCTGAGGTTCGCAATGTTCCTCTTGAAACTTCTTCTGGTAAGAAAAAATAATCTCCTGACTCTCTTTCTGACTCTCTTTCCCCCCTTTCAGGATTCTTCTTTCTTCTCACTGTTTCAGTGTCTGCATCATCACTGGAATCTGATTCTTCAAAGTATTCTTTCCCAGTCCCATCCTTTGGATTTGGAACTCTCAGAGTATGGCTTGCATGGATCCAGTTCTTCACTCCAGCACACTTCACAGCAGTCGTTGTAGTCAGAATGACTTGTCTTGGCCTTCCCCACCTTGGAACCAAGCAATTTCTTCTTCTGTGCACTTTTATTCTCACCAGTCCCCTGAGCTCAGGTCATGGGCTGCCTTCTTTTCAAGTGTGGTGGAGTCTTCTCCAACCTGGTGAAACACAGAATGAACTGCGTCAGCCAGGCCTTTACAGTAATCCAAAATCATGTCATCAGTTATAGTCATCAGCTTGTTGACGGGCACGAATGCATGTCTCATTGCACGTCCCATTATTATTTCATGTGGACTCAACCCCGTAGTTCTGTCTGGAGTAGACCTAATAGTCATCAGCACTAGAGGCAAGACATCAGGCCATTCCATTCCAGTGGCTAAACACATCTTGCCAATTCTGTTTTTTATGGTACCATTCATCTGCTCAACAACGACAGAAGCCTCTGGTCGGTATGCACAATGTAGCTTCTGCTGTATACTCAATGCTTCACAAATTAAACTCATGAGTTCATTATAGAAGTGTCCTCCTCTGTCTGACTCAATTGTCACTGGGAACCCGTACCTAGGAATCAACTCTCTTAACAGCAACTTGGCCACTGTTATTCCATCATTTCTCCTAGTTGGATATGCCTCCACCCATCTTGAGAATAAACAGACTACCACTAGAACATACCTCAATCTATTGACTTGGGCATTTCAATGACATCTATTTGCATTCTGGTAAAAGGACCTCCTTCCCTGCCTATTGTTCCTAGGCTCACCACTGTTTTCTTTCCAGGATTGAATTGCTGACAAATCAAACATCTTTGACAGATGCTCTCTGCTATCAGCCTGAACTTTGCATTGTACCAGGTCTGCTTAAAGGATCTAATCATAGCATCCCTCCCCAGGTGTCCCTGGCCATGATACATTCTTGCCATTGTTGACAACATAGCATTTGGCATGACTGGTCTTCCATCCCTATAGATCCATACATGATCCTTTTCTCTTGGTGCACAACCTGCCTTGATCCAATCCTTCATTTCCTCATCTCCTGCTTCATCTTGCAACTGCCTCACCTCCTCCCATGTTTCCATCACATTAGTAAACATCACAGAACAAAAAGACATTTCTTTCTCTTTTCCCCTATTAATGGAATGATTGTTCCTTGCACAATACTGTGCTATGTCATTAGCAAATTTGTTTCCAAGAGTAACAAAATCATCACCCTGTCCATGAGCAGCACATTTTACAACTGCTAGTTCTTTAGGCAGCTGTATCGCCTCAAGCAATTTCCCAATCACTTCAGCATTCTTTATAGGAGATCCACTTGAGGTCAGGAAACCTCTCTGTAGCCAAAGCTGGCCAAAATCATGAACAACTCCGAATCCGTACTGACTATCAGTCATTACAGTCACTCTCACATTTCTTCCAATCTTGCAAGCTTTGGTCAGTGCCACCAATTCCGCTACCTGAGCAGATTTAACTCCTTTCAAAGGTGAGCTTCCACAACTTCTGAAACTTTACACACCGCATATGCAGCACTCAGCACACCTTCTTCTGTTCTCAGACATGATCCATCCACAAACAACACATGATCACTCTCAGGCAGTGGCAGATCTCTTATGTCTGGTCTCGGTTTTGTACAGTAATCAAGCACATCCAAGCAATCATGATCAACATCATCTCTCACACTCACATTTTCAGCATCTGGCAACAGTGTTGCTGGATTCACATTCACACATCTCTCAAGAGTCACATTTGATGCTCCCAGAATGATTTTCTCATATTTAGTCAGCCGACTATGTGACATATATTGAGTTCTGCTTCTTGTCAAAAGAATTGCCACATCATGAGGTACGAACACCCGTACAGGATATCCCATTATTATACCCTCACTCTGTTCCAAGCTTCTGCATGTAGCAGCTACTGCTTTCAGGCAACCTGGTAAACCCACAGCTACTGGGTCAAGTGTTGATGAGAAGTACGCAATTGGCCTCCTCAGACGTCCATGTTTCTGGATTAACACTGAAAGTGCACATCCATTCCTCTCACTACAGTACAGCTCAAACTCCTTCTCATAGTCTGGCATTCCTAGAGCAGGGGCTTCACATAATTTATTCTTTAATTCTTCGAATGCTGCCATTTGTTCTCCATTCAATTCCAATGGGTCTTTTACTTCACTTTTAGTCAATTTAATCAGTGGCTTTGCTATCAGGGAAAAGTTACTTATCCACTGACGACAATAACCTACCATTCCCAGAAACATTCTCACTTCTCTCTGAGTCATTGGGGCTCTCATTCCTCTGATAATTTTGATCCTGTCAATGGTCACTTTTCTTAGACCTTTTTCAATATTGTGTCCAAGATAATGTACTTCTTTCTTGCAAAATTGCAATTTGGCTGGAGATACCTTTAATCCTCCATCAGCCAGATGATTCAATAAAGCTATGGTATCTACTTCACAGGCTTCACGTGTCTTCGATGCCACAAGTAGGTCATCGATATATTGTACTAGTACTGAGCTTTCAGGCATGGTCAGACTTTCCAAAGATTTCTTCAGCAACTGATTGAATATTGAAGGACTCTCTGTATACCCCTGTGGGATTCGGCACCATGCCAAAATACGCTGTCCAAACCGAAATGCAAAAATCGGCTGACTGTCATGATGCAATGGAATTGAAAAGAAAGCATGGCACAAATCAATTACTGTGTACCATTCAGCATCATGGGGAATCTGATACAAAATCACTGATGGATTTGGCACAATAGGACAGCATGATACCACAATTTTGTTAACCTTTCTCAAATCTTGTACTATTCTGAACTTCCCATTAGGTTTCTTCAGTCCCATTATAGGTGAATTACATGGGCTACTTAGTAACTCTCTCAAGACTCCTTGCTGAATCATTTTGTCAATTATAGGTGTTATTCCTTCAATTATCTCTGGTGTCAATCTGTATTGTGGGATATTAGGATAAGAGATTCCCTCTTTCACTGTAATCTTTACTGGATCTACATTATTCATCAATCCCACATCCTCTCCAGTAAAATCCCAAACTGCTGCTTTTACTGTGTGTCTTAATTCTTGAGGCAAGTCATCTGGATTAAATACAGCATATGTTCCAATAACCTCATCTTCTCTATTGCCTAGAGTTACTCTGTATAAGACATCTTCATCCGGTGTCTCAAAGGCTATTCCATCCGGAGTACAAAAAATTGTGCAATTCATTTTACACAACAAATCCCTACCTAACAAGTTCACTGGACTAGTGTCACACACTACGAACCTGTGCATATCTGAAAATTTCCCTATCCTTACCCTTACTGGTTCAGTAAGACGAGTCCTAATCTGTGTATTAGATACACCAACCACTTGGATTGCTTCGTCCGAGAGAGGAAGATTTCTTATATCTGCTGACCTGACAGTTGATCTCGTCGCTCCTGTGTCTACTAAAAAAGTAACACTTTCTCCATTTATTTTCCCATCTACAAATGGTCCTGCCTGGTCTATTTCTAGAGTTGCTCCAAGTATGCACTCTTCCTCCTCTCTTCGGCACCGTCAGAAGTCCCCTTCAGACTCACTTCCCTCATTCTTTAGCCAATATTGTTGTATTGGATTTGTACGTCTCTGTTTGTTTACCTGTTCCTCATTGTAGAATCCCGAGTCTTGATTGTATTTTTGGGATCCTCTGTTCTGTGGCAAAGGCGGTTTTGGCTCCTGATTCTGCTGCTTGACAACCTTCTGCTGTTGCTGCGGATGATTACACCCCTCGTTCTGCACCTGTTGATTCAAGGATTGATTGTCATTATTCACTAATGGTGGATTCGTTTACTCGGATCTCCAGTGCCCTAATTTTCCGCAGTTGTGGCACGGAAATTTTTTCTTTGCCTCCTCAATGTTCCCCTTTCCTTTTCCTGTACCATATCTGGGCCTATTTCCTGGATTATTTGCTTGTTCAACCAGCTGTGCTTCTTGTCTTTCTGCAACCTTCACCTGTGCCCACATCGCTTTTTCCTTCAGCTTTCTTTGTTTCGCCTCAATTTCATCACTGAAGTACTTCGCATGTCTCAAGATCTCATCAATCTTCTTACTCTGCCAATCAACTGTGTGCTCACGTATCATTTCACTGATTTCAGGTCTCAAGCCATATACAAATCTGTATACAAAATGACTCAAATCCTTATCACCCAGATGTTCATCTCCACTGAACTGTTTAAAAGCCAGTATTAACCTTTCATAAAAGGCTTGAACTGATTCTTTCACTTCCTGATGTGTTCGATCTATCTTAACCCAATCTGTCTCTTTAGGAGGTACCTTATTCTTCAAGAACACTATGACCTGTTCATATTTCTTCATAACCTCCGGGTCTGGAGCTCCTGTCTTTGGATCTCTCGGATATTCTTTAGTGGGCCAATCTATGACTATTTTACACTCTGCCCAAAAGTCTGCTGGAACAATTATATCAAACAGACTATTCAGGTCAATCCACAGCACTTTTGACAATTTCACAAACCTATCAACCTGCCTATACCACTCGACAGGCTTCTCTCTCAGTCGAGGGAAATCATTTGTAAATGACAAAATATCCTGTCTAGTCCATGGGACATGTACATATCCTCCTCCAGGAATCTCTCTCATAGGATAAGCATCCACTGTTTTTTCCTTTTCTCTCATGGGGAATGCTGAGTAAGTCCTGTCCACTGTATCTTCTCTTTTCTTATACCATCTATCCTTCCACTTTTCCACATCACCCCATTTTCGCAATAATCCAATCATTTCCTTAATCTGCCCCATTCGGCCAACTTCATTTAGATTCTCAATATCTTTATCTGTAAAATCCACTCGGTAAGGCTTCTGTAAAGCTTTCACCTTATCCATGTCAATTCCCATTTCACTCGCTATTCCTTTTAACCTATCATGTGTATTCTTAGCCCTCCATGTGATGCTCTTGCACATGAATAACAACTCTCCATCATGATGATTTTTTAACGTTTCTGTAGGAATTGTTCCCACCATAAGCCCCTCCAATTCCATACGTAACCTGGCTACATCAATTGCCTGGGAATCTTTTTCCTTCCTTTGGAGAGCTTCCAACCAATCATTCAAATCCTCAGCCGTTATTCCTGTAGATTTTCCTGTACTCACTTGTTCTGTCATCCTCTGTGGTTCCAAAATTGATCCTCCCATCATAACATTTCTTTCCACACAACCAGTATTCAATCCTGAGTTAGGCTGTACATAACTCTCCACCACATATGGTATGTCTCAACTGATTCTCTCTCGTCCTCATTCCTGACTGTTCCGGGAAACTAACTAGTCCATTTCCTACATATGGAACTGTTAAACCATTTTCACCCGTTCTTTGCTTATCGAAAATAGGCATAACCGGACCTATGGTTACAGGCACTGTAACAGCTTCTAGATTCTTAGTCAGTTCCCTGATTTTCTCTGTCAACTCAAATGTGGTTCTTGCTAATTCTCTTGTTTTTTCATCCTCGATTTCATTCTCTCTCTCGCTCCCTCTCTCTTTCCCTTTCCGCGAAAGAGCTACTACTTTTCAGATCAGGTGTCACAACTTCTGTTTTTATGATTTGCAAAGTATCTCTTATTGGGGTAGCAACTGGTGTTCTCACTTCTGGTTCTTGTCTATATGGAGGTGGTCTCTTGTAAATCATGTCATCCAAGACTTCATCCTCATATTCATTAGCCCCATACCTTCTCAATTCTGCATTATGTACCTTTTCTGTACCTTTCCTCCCTTCTGTTTCCTCAACAGTTCTCACAGGATATAGTCCCTCGGTCATACTAGCATCTCGCCATCTCCTCATTCGATCATGATGAGTTTCACGATCATATTTCCTCCCAAACATATACCTATAATTACCTCCACTCCTCTGTTTTTCTCGCTCATGCACCTCATCTTCCCATTCTACCAATGCCTCGAACTGTGTCGGCCTTGGTCTGGGCTCTAGACTCATCATTCTTTCCCGTAAATTTCTCAACACGGCCAGATTAAATGAACCATGTTCCGGGAATGCTAAAACACCATCTTCTCTAGTATACTTAGCCCAATTGTCTAACCAATTACAGGTATGATACCCATATTTCGCAACCATGAAGGATGCAGGAGTTCTTGTCGGAGGTAGTAACTTACCTTCTCTAGTTATTATATCCTTATCCTTGTCAAACCATTTTTTAATTTTACTGAACAAGGATTTCTTTTTCTTTTCCTCTGTCTGGTAATAAATTTTTGCGTTTATCACAACCCTCTAATCCTTTCTACAACTGTACGATCTTTTGTCCAATAACAGCGCGGCTCACACCAACGCACCAATCACAGTGCTTTCACTGTTCTAACCCACTGTCCAATCACAGCGCGGTCTTTTCTGAAGTCAGCAGTCGCTGCAGTCGCTTCTACTCCTGTCTCCTGTCACTCGTCTACCCCTCCTTTACAAAACCTTCTTGGTAGACTTTGTTTCAGATTCTACAAATCTATTAGTTACAACATATAAACATCTCCATTGTCTGCTCCGCTAACCACAGAATAGTAAAGACCTTTCCCACGACAATCCCGCTTCTCTCTAGAACAGCGCTTACCTCTGCTCTACTACGGAATTGTTACTTTCGTTGACACAGTAGCACATCCCTCTACTCTGCCCTTCTAACATGCATCCATTAACTGTTTCCTCCCGAAATGTTCCTAAGAGCTTCACAATCAACTAAATGCCCATACATTCACGCACTTTCACACCAGAAAATGTAGCACACTCACACAGAATCCTGTCTTTCCCAAGAACAGCGAACAGTCTGTCCTACTACAGAATTATAACATACGTTAACCAAGCAGCGCTTACCTCTGCTCTGTCCTTCAAACAAGCTTAGAGAATACCTATTACTTCTCCAGCGGTAAGCTTTAACGGCAAACCTTACGGATCCCTGGGACTTAAGACCAGAGTTTCACAGATAACCTTCGCAACCATACACACTTCTCTTATACAGAAAATATGTCTCTAATAGTAACACACGACGATGTCACTGAATCGAACCCAGACAATGCGACGCGCAACTTCAATTGTCACACGCTTTTCCCTGCATTCGTACAGGGCCAACAATTCAGCCTTTCCCGAGAGCAGTACTCACTTTCCTCTGCCCTACTACGGAACTGTCACAGACTCCCTACGTCCCAGAAGCCGTACACACTACATATAACTCAATATGACTTCAACATTTAGTGTTAGTACATGTATCAACATCAATCAATAAATCCAAAAGCCTATGTACAAGCAATCTATCAGATCAAGACAATAATCAAAACCATCATTCTGCTACCAGGAAACTGCTGCAGATCAAAGCTTATAAATTCCCCCTACTTCCACGGACAAAGTAATTTCACTGTCATGCGCACATACACTCATCATACGCTGGTGGGGCCCATTACACCAACATTCATTCTATTACTCTATCCGTACTGAATATAAGAGAGAACTCTTTAATCAATCTGCACCTAATTTGAGGTCAATGCAACCGAATTGAATTATCTTGAGTCTTGATATAAACAATTAAACACATCTGAGATCTCAATAACATGACAAGGAAATAACCACCCGACACTGTAATTCAAACAAGAATTATTTATCTAAATTAATTCATATGGGAAACCATACAATTTGCAAGATCATTATTCTCATATTTACCTATTCTGGCTAAATGTCGTTCTCTAAGTCAGGACAGGTCTCTCAGCAAAGAATTAAAGTCTCTCGAGCCGTCATGTAGAGTCACCGTCCTCTCAGTCAGCATCGGTCTTCTTGATCATAAGTTCAGGAAGAAGTAACCCCAGACCCTCTCTAGTCTAGTAATATTTATACTAAAATTTACATACTAAAAGTTACAAACAAAGCTCTAAAACGTCCGTTAAGCAGGAAAGGATGTCATCTTGCAACATTAGAAGAATCTCCGCTCTTGGATATCTCGAAATTCAAAACCAGGAAATAGGAAGTCCAAAACTAACTCGTAACATCCACGGATGTCCTTCTCCAGAATTGTATCACTCGCAGTGAAGCCACCACAAGTTTATCAAAAATGTTCATTTGTGACAAATGTTCTCTACCAAGGATAACTGGCGGTCATCCCAGAGTTGTCATCTTTTTTTCATAGCTTTTTAGTTCAGGCAGAGGCCAGGGTCACAATCAGCGAAGCCTCTCTTCATATTTCATCTACTCAAATGCAGGCTGTAGATGTCGGCCATTTTCTTAACAGGCCACAACGGGCAACTTAATTAAAAGGAAACACAAAACAACGTTACTACATTGTATTGATTAAACAGTGTTAATTCCCACTAATACCCTTATGTGTATGTATTTATCTAGCCATTTGCAACATAAAAAGGCATTAAAGCATATTATTTTAAAGCGCAACCACATAACAAATATCACATAAGCCACACTTATTTAATTAATTTGCTCACCAACTTAGTTCACTTATTAATTTAGCCATGCAATTGCATTCCCACGTATAATTCTTTCATTAGTAAGGTTGGTTAATAAAAAACTCAACAAACTTAGTACTTAATAATTAATCATTAGTAATTTTAATTATGACATACAAAAATATAAACTGATGTTTGGGTTTAAGTAAAAACCCTGCTCCAGCAGTGGTATCGCGGCCGCGGTCAAATCCTGTTATACATGCCTTTGGACGGTCTTGGATATAGTTGGCTGCGAAAGTGCCCATTTCCGTATCTCTGTCAGTCCAAATTTTACTTTCTCTGGGCTACTCATTTATCGGCCACCAGGGCCGGATGCTGCTTTTAGATCTGCTCTTCCTGAAGCTGTCAGCGCTCTAGCTCTAAGGGCTGCTAACTTCAGCATTATTGGTGATCTAAATCTTCATCGTGATGCTTGCCACTCTCATACGGCAAGTAGCATTCTTGCTGATTTGGAAGCCCTTCAGCTACTTCAGTTGGTTAAACACTGCACTCATATTGGCGGTCACATTCTAGACTCTTTTTTCACCAATTTATCTATGGTGAAAGTGCTTCCCCCCAGGCCTGTGGCTTGGACTGACCACCACCTCATAGAATTACACCTCCGGATCGAGGATTCTCCTCTTAGAGCAACCGCGCCCGCGTCTCTTAGACGCCCGTGGAAAAAGCTAAAGTTAGCCGATTTTCATCGGCTTCTTGGTTTACATCCTTTGGGCTTTCTTACTGACGCTGAGGCGGGCTATGATTTTTTCTGCAGGTGGCTGACGGGAGCCTTAGACTGCCTGATTCCTATGACTGAGTGTAAGCGCCGACGCGCCGGACCCAGTCCTTGGTATGATGACTCACTTCGGTTCCAAAGGAAATCTTGTAAACAAGCGGAAAGAGCCTGGCGTAAGTCATATTTGCCTGAGAAAAAACTTTTGTATCTTGCCAGGATAAAAACTTACCATAAGGCGGTCTGTAAAGCCCGTGCCGCCTATTTTTCTCGTGAAATTGACACCAACACCAATCCCACTAAATTAATATTTAAGGTGCTTAAGGATCTTATAGCCAGCAGAGCCCCAGTCGCTGACATTTGCTCGGCCACTCATTGTGAGGGTTTGGCAGCCTTTTTCGTGGAAAAGGTGGAGGCCATTTACCGTTCTTTCCCTGTTTCCTCGGTATCTTCGGAGGAATTGGATTCCGGCCCGAAAGCTATTAGGTTTTTACACTGCTTTTCTGTGCTCTCGATGGAGGAATTTAACAAAATTGCGGTGAAAGTTAAATCAGGCTCTCCTATGGATCCTTTACGACCTGCCCAATTTAGAGAATCTGCGACATTTTGCTTTCCTCCGTTACGCGATCTGGTCAATCTATCTTTGATGTCTGGCTCCGTTCCCAACAGTTGGAAACAAGCGCAGGTGATGCCTATTCTAAAAAAACCTGCCCTGGATCCTCTAAAGTTTGAGAACTATCGCCCCATTTCTCTCCTTCCTTGGGTGGCAAAACTGACTGAGGCCCATGTTAATACTATTCTATGTAACCATATCCATTCTGCTAATATCTTAGATCCTACTCAGAATGGTTTCAACCTGGCCACAGTACTGAGACTGCGCTTCTCTCTATGGTTGAGTACCTGCGAACTTTGGTGGACTCTGGTCAAACGGCAGCTCTAGTGCTTTTAGATCTCAGTGCCGCATTTGACACCGTCTCCCACGCAATTCTACTACAGCGTCTGGTTGAGGTCGGTGTCGATCACGTGGCACTTGACTGGTTTCGATCGTTTCTATCTGGCCGCACTTTTAGGGTTGTCACTCCTCCCTTCCAGTCTAAGCCGCATTCTATTACACAGGGTGTTCCGCAGGGGTCTGCTCTCAGCCCCACACTTTTTAATATTTATGTCCAGCCGTTGGCTGCTGTCGTCAAGCGTTGTAATTTGACCATGGTGTCCTATGCTGACGACACGCAGATGGCGGTGGCCATAATTGGGACGTCTGACATAGAGGCCACAAAGTTTCGTGAGGGTATCAGATCAGTGGCCTGTTGGTTGACAGATAATTGCTTGCAACTGAATGCAAAAAAAAACGAGGTGCTTATTGTCGGCAATCAGAGCCATTTGTGGGGTGATCATTGGTGGCCATCCGAGCTTGGCCCTACCCCTCTTCCTGCCACCGAGGTAAAGAATCTAGGCGTCTGGCTAGATTCCAAACTTAGTTTTGTCTCTCACGCCAAGAAAACCGCTGCTATGTACTTCGGGATTCTTCGTAGGCTTAGACCTATTTTCAAATTTTTTGATGCTCCATCCAGACAGCTCATTGTACAAGCTACTATCCTGTCTCGGTTGGACTATGCGAGTTCTCTTCTACTTGGAGCTAATCAGGCTGAGCTTTGTAGACTCCAGCGAGTCCAAAACGCTGCCGCCAGGGCTCTGGTTGGCCTGCCGAGATGCTGCTCGGCCAAAAAATCCATCTGTGGACTCCACTGGCTCCCTGTATCTCAGAGGATTAAGTTTAAGTCTCTCTGCCTTTCGTTTAAAATTCTGAAACTCTCTTCTCCTCAGATTCTGGAACATCTCATCTCGCCGTATGCTCCATCGCGATCCTTAAGATCCTCAGGGCTTCATCTGGCTACAGTACCACGCTTTAAGAGGGTTAGGGCCGGGGGCCGCTCTTTTAGTGTGCTTGCGGCCAAGCTCTGGAATTCACTTCCTGCCCACATCCGGGCCATTAATGAACTCCTGACTTTCAGGAAGGCCATTAAGACCTTCCTGTTTTCTTTGGCCACCTAGCACTGGCATGGTCTGTTCATTGGTTGCTTGTGTGCCGATTTCTTGCTCATGAAGCGCCGGGACGCCCCTTTGCTGGGGCAGCTGTGCGCTATACAAATCCGGCTAACATAACATAACATAACATTTGAGTGTAATATCAGGAGAGGAGCCTCCAGCATGATAATGTTATCAATGAGGGGGACCACACCCTGGACCGTGGGAAGAAATACTTCAAGGGGTTTCACTGGGTACTGATGGCCGTCTGAGGGGGCACAGGGAGAAGGGAGACTGATGCGGTATTCTTGTTGTATGCCAGAGCCTATTGCGCGTGTATTATTGTTTGTTTTGTAAAATCTGTAATATATTCACCCCCAAAGAAACACAATGGCAGGTCAGGCTATACACCAATGGGTCGAAATGTGCACTTACTTCAAGAGAGAGGATCTTCTCATCCTATATGCATTTCTGTATGGGTCACTGATAAACTCGCTGCAGCGTACAGCATGGCATTAGCTAACAAGAGGCAGAAAGTACATTGTCTGATACTGCCCTTGAATATTTAAAAGCAGTTCTCTAACATCCCATGCCAATTAAACAGTCCTGGGCCAGTTAAATTCTCTCGGCAAAATGGGGGGATGTCACTGCAGAGCTACGAACGCATCTCACCATGCAGTACTTGCATGTCATGGGACAGGGCAGTCACTTGACACGCTGGTTCGCGGCCTCACACCGTACTCACGCGGCATTAAGCCTTGTCACGCTTCGCCACAAGTGGGAACAAAACCTGGGTGGCCAGCTCACGGACAAGGAATGGGCCAAGGTACTTGAGAACCCCACACGCATCCCCAGGAACATGCGCTTTAGGCAGATACAGCTTTACATAATCCACAGAGCATACCTCACACCTGCGATAGTTAATCAGTACTTTAATCGCGGAGGTGCGCATGCCCGCCGCAGTGTGCAGAGATAGGGGCCGATTTGATGCACATGTTTTGGGCTTGCCCCAGAGTGGAAGAATACTGGAGGGAAGTGGCCACCTTGCTACATGAGTGTACTGACCGGGAACTGCCTTTCACATGGCCTACATATCTATTACATAAATTTCGTAGAACCCCCAACACGAAAGTCACGTCCAGACCATGAAACGATAGTGGCTAAGCGACTGATTAGTAAAAGATGGAAAGCGCCATACCCTCCCCACATACAAGCTTGGCACCACTCTATGCTGGCGTGGGCCAAAGCGGAAAGCCTAACTAAGCGCGAGGAGACCCTGGGATTGTGCAAGATCCCCATTGCCACATACTGGGACACTATCTACCTCACACTAGACACCCTGCCCACGGACCTCTCTGGTACGCCAGCCTTGGGCAGCGATCAGCTTCACAGGCAGCAGTAGCGTATGTGCCACGCCACTCTCTTACTGGCAGACATAAGCTCTCTGTGACACTCAGTTGACTCACGTTCTAGACACAGGGTAGCAACTAGACGCTGCTAGACACATGAGCTATGGGCAATACTGTACATGGAAGCATGTGAGGGGTCACGGGCTATATGTTTGGTTGCATTCATTGTGCATTCCTCTTCTTCCTTCCCCTCCCCATTCCTTTTTTCTGTGTGCACAGTTCTAAGTTTCTGTTGATTAACTGTGAATCTATCATTGGTGCTTAATTACAAATGTACGCCAGCGTTCCTACTGGCTCTATGGGACAGTGCGCGCGAATGCGTGTGTCAATGCACATTCGCCAGCATCCACACCTCAGAGGACACTCAGTATGAAGACAATGGTGAGGCTGCCATGCCTCCTCACCCTCTTTTCCTATCTGTCTTTTTTGTACTCTTCGCCTGCGTGCTAGAGCACAACTACAAATATACCTGTTAGCCTCATCCTTGACTATTTTGTACACTGCCCTGAACATGAACTGTAAATATGCTATATGAATATGCTGTGCCTTGCGTGCCAATTGTAATGCCCAACACTGTTTGATTCTACAAGTATTGTACTGTACCAATCATAAAACCGAATTAAAACAGATTCACACAAAAAAGTAGAGTATAAAACGAGAAGGGAGCAGATGCATGGGGAATCCTCCAGAGCAAAGATGGGAAGGTTTCTGAAGCCCATCTCCTTTTCTCCTGACACTGAAAAGTTGATGAAAATCCAATGTGGACCGACTGAGGATGATTCCAAAGGTCAGGCTTTTACACTTTCTGACTCTGTGCCATACTCCATCTCAGCAGTTTGCAACCAGTAAACAACGCTGTCTGCACAGTATCTGCCACCCACCTCCTTTGTGGTCTTGAATATGCTATAACCTCTATGCACAATGAGCACGTGTAGCCTAGTCTATGAATCTTTGAAGACACATACTGTATTATACTGTTGTTCTTGCTGTACTTCATAAGTTTGATCGCTCTGCTTTAGTTCCTTAACTGTAAATGGAGGATTAGAGCTCGTTGCATCCACGCACTTCACATGTAGGAGGTCATTCCAGCTCTAATACAGATTTGTAGTTCCACAGTTTGCGGTAATGTGCGGTGTGGTATTTAACGGTTGCATAACTACTCACCATTATTAGCCTAGACTTTTACATTGTATTTATTTTTTCCATTCCTCGAAGTGTAAATCTCCCTGGTGTAGACTCTTGAGATTTGTGCATGAACCTTCATACACTTTGCGGAAAACTGTGCCTCTTTTCACAGTTCAAACTTTGAGAAGAAGCATTGTTTAACAAGCACTGGCAAAGCCAATAGGTTGCTCCTATGCAAGAGCTATTGGCTTTGGCAATGTGTTTCAGCCATTACGTACACCAGTGTGGCTGCCATTCAGCATGACTAAAGGTTAGTGACGTTGAGTGGGGTGGGATAGATTGGAGTGGGGTAGGTTGGGGTAGAGTGGAATGGGTTAGGTTGGGGTAGAGTGGAATAGGGCAGATTGGGGTAGAATGGATTGGGGCAGAACGGAGTGGGGTAGATTAGAGTGGGGGAGTTTGGTAGATTAGCATGGTAGATTGGAGTGGGGTAGATTTGGGTGGAGTGAGGTAGATTGGGATGGAGTGGAGTAGATTAGAGTGGGGTAGGTAGGAGTAGGGTAGATAGGAGTAGGGTAGATTGGTGTAAGGTGGAGTTGGCTATATTGGGGTAGATTTGAGTGGAGTGGGGTAGATTGGGGAAGAGTGAAGTGGAGTGGGCTGTATTGGGCTAGACTTGAGTGGAGTCATGTAGATTGGAGCAGAGTGGGGTAGATTAGTGTGGGGGAGATTGGGTGGATTACAGTAGGGTAGAATAAAATTTAGTGGGGATAGATTGGAGTAGTTTGGAGTGCAGTAGATTAGGGAGTGGGATCGATTGGAGTGGTGTGGTGTGCGGTAGATTGGGATGGGATGGGGTAGATTGGATTGGAGTGGGGTGGAGTGGGAAAGATTGGGGTAGATAGGGATAGATTGGAGTGGAGTAGATTGGGGTAGGCTGGAGTGGGGTAGACTGAATTGGGATGAAGTAGAGTAGATTGGGGTAGGTTGGAGTAGAGCGGGGTAGGTAGAAGTGGGGTAGAGTGGGATATATTGGGCTAGATAGGAGTGGATTGGGGAAGAACGGAGTGCAATGGATTAGTGTACATTGGAGTGGAGTGGGGTAGATTGGTGGGTATGGGGTAGAATGGAGTAGATTGGTGTGGGTGGTGTAGGGTAGATTGGGATTGGGTAGATTGGATTTGTGTGGAGTGGGATAGATTGGGGTAGAGTGGAGTAGATTGAGGTGGAGTGGGGTAGATTGGAGTGGGGTAAATCGTGGTGGAGTGGAATATATTGGGGTAGATGGGGAGTGGATTGGAGTAGATTGGGGAAGAACGGAGTGCAGTGGATTGGGGTAGATTGGAGTGGAGTGGGGTAGACTGGAGTGGAGTCAGGTGGATTACAGTGGAGTGGGGGTAGATTGGTGTGGGGTAAATTGGGTGGGTTTTACTAGGGTAGAATGGAGTGGGGGTAGATTGGAGCAGTTTGGATTGGGGTATATTGAGGGGAGTGGGGTAGATTGGATTGGTGTGGTGTGGGGTAGTTTGGGATGGGGTGGGGTAGATTGGAGTGGGGTGGTGTAGATAGTTGTGGAGTTTGGTAGATTAGAGGGACGTGGGGTAGATTAGAGTTAAGTAGGCTAGATTGGAATGAGATAGATAGGAGTGGGGTAGATTGGAGTGGAGTAGATTGAAGTGGAGTTGGATAGAGTGGTGTGGGGTAAATTGGGGAACGTTGGGGTAGATTGGTATCGTGTGTGGAAGATTTGAAGAAAGTTGTTTGGAATCTAGTAGAGTGGGGTAGCTTGAAGTCGGGTAGTATGGGGTTGGGTGGAGTAGTGTTCTATATTGAAGTGGAGTAGATTAGGGTAGATTGTAGCGAAATGGATTGAGGTGGGGCGGTGTAGATTGGAGTACATTGGAGTGGAGTGGGATAGATTGAAGTGGGGTAAGAAGTGTGAAGTGGAGGTGTGTGGAGTGCCGCAGAGTGAGTGGCGTTGATTGGAGTGGTGTGGAGTCGAGTGGCGTGTTGTTGAGTGGCGTGTCATTGAGTGTCTTAGAGTGGAGTGGCATGTCGTAGAGTGGAGTGTCGTAGAATGAACTAGAGTGGCATAGAGTGGAAGGGCGTGGAGTGGCATAGTGCGGAGTATACATGGTGTGGTAGCGCACTGTCATTACAGATAACACATCTTCAATTGAATTGACAATAGTATTTGCACCTAAATTCAGTTTTACTGCACACAAATGATAATGTGTGCAAATGTCATCACCTAGTGTATTTATGTGTTTAGATCATATTCAAATATTTATTTCCACCACACTTCAGAATAAAAAAAAAGTGTTTTGTTTGTACTAATTCTAATATATTCTAAAACATCAGCACAGTTCTATTTTTTTTTTGTGTGTGGTAGAAAAAAGAAATATCCTTCACCCTCTCCTCTTACATGGATACTCATCAGGATATTCACATAAATTCTCTCACTTTGAAGTCAGACAAAGAAACATAAACTCCAAGCTCCCTAGAAGAGAGAGCCTGACATTTGACCCATGTCTTTGAAAGCATAGCAAATCTGACAAGATAAGAGCACGAATTAAAGACCTGTTTACAGAAAGTGAATTTTTGGAAGAATATAGTAAACAAGATTTGGGCAACGTGAGGGACGAACTCAAGCTGGACAACCTAAAGCAATAAAGCCAGCAGATAGAAAGCCAAAACATATTTGTTAAATATGCTTTGTGATTATTACTATTGTGTGTTTCTGCATCAGCTGGCTTACTCTTCACAGAACGTTTCTACACAAAAGATGCCTAGGCTGGCATGAGCCTTCCCTTTTTTGATAGCTTTTTATTTGTTTTTCATCCTATGCCGTTTCGTTAACACAGACACATCATTAGCATTGGTATCTAGTAAGTATACATTTTGGCTTGATTACAGGGGTGTAGATGTTTCCCGCCTTATTACCCATCCTCATGTTAGATTGGCCTTTCATTACAAGCAAAACACATCGCAATTAATGAAAATAATTCAACAAAGTATAAACAATACGGGGGAGAATATAGATCACCCACACAGCAGTGTGTTCCTCACACTGGTTCCATCAGTATACTTGAGTAAGGTAGTCACCCGGGAGGTGTTTCATAAATATGGGAGCAGCATGAAGGCAGACAGCGTGAAGGACATTGATTCACAGCACCATCCCGTCAGAGTACAATTAGAGGTACTATCAGATGAGGAGTAAACCCATGTTACAAGGAGGTTTGTTTCTCATGTTACCTTATAAAATATTGTTTGATAGCTACATATGCTTGGTGCATATTATTTATGTACCTTTCTGTACCTGTCAGATCGCTCTTCACACAAGAAAACGTTTGTACACAAATGATACTGAGCCTAGCCTGGCTTGAGCCTTCCTTTCTGTGGCAAATCATGCTGTGTCAGGCCTGCATTTCTGCAAGTGTCTGCCTAATTGCTTGATTTTCCATTACCACAAGGACTCTATATCAGAACTTCTATCATGCATTTTTTACAAGGACCTGAGACTCAGACTCCCATATATTTGGCTTTTAAGCGGGTCCTATCTTACCGACAGAAAGTCCTTTGTTTATTAAAAATCATTAAACCATCAAATCCCACACTATCTTGTTTATTCTCTTGTCATGCCATTGGACATGGAATAATATTCCAAGTCACCTTAGAATAGCTCCATTTGCATGCTTCATAAATGGTATGTTTGACCACCTAGTTCTTAAATATCTGCATCTTATCTAGTTTGGCCTCCCTCCCATAGACTGTAAATTCTAAGACTGTACAATCAGTGCTTACTTTGAGACGGTGGAGCCCACCAGCACTCATTTTTGAAGATTAGCACTTATTTTTCCTCGGAGATTGACCAGGAGCAAAAGAAAGAAAAGTGCACAAAGAGCAAAGCAGTAGGATGAAAAATATGGAAGAAATGTCACAAAAGGATAAACCGGGAATCTGCAAGAGTGAGATAAAGGGGCATGAAGTGTCTGATAGTGGATGGGAGAGTCAGGAGGTCAATTCAAGACTATGCACTGACTTTAATAGCACCGCCCACTGGTTTCTGAGCAGAGCTTTGGACACCAGCACTTATTCTTTTACAAAATAAGGACTGCGTACAATAATTTCTTTTGCCCACGGATATCGACGGTATATATTCAATTCTGTCACCACTAAATTGCCCGAGTACTTATTTGAAGGTTATGAGCCAAACGTCTCAGTCCCAACACCTCATTTAAAGGGGGGGGAGCAGCTTAGTTTACGATGGTAGGGCCTCAGCCTACTCTGCGGTTGGAAATACTCGGTTGGAAGGCCCAGCCTATTTAGAGTGATCTTTCCAAACAGTCATTTCCTGTTTGTAACAACATTGCAAGGCATAACGATGATGAAGAGGAAAAAATGCCTAAATGTTGCACACAAGAAAAGTCCCAGCACATCAGGATTGGTAGCCCTCCTCAGGATACATGTTGGCAAAAGTGCTTGTGCTGTGCCACTTCAAGCGCTTCTAGTAAAAATTCCCACTGATCCTGTAAGAAATATTACATTGAGTTTGACGGGGCGTGGCTTGGCCGCGAAACAAAATGGCCGCTACTCCATAGAGCTCTGGCACCCGTGAACCCTACCGGCAGATCCGCTACACTTATCCGGCTCCAGAAGCGCTCCAAAACACGCACACAGGCCAGCCGACACGGCCTCGGACCTGTAGAGTGCCACCTGGCCTCTGCGTAGTTTGGCATACGCACAACACCCCTCGTGACCGGGCTTGGTGTGAGGGTGTAAAATAAAGGGGCCAAGGTCGCACATGACCTTACGGCCGAACTGAGTAACAGAGTGCCTGTGTCCTACTTTACTCGCCGTCCAGGTCCAGTGATGCTGCCGGGTTGCAACACTTTACAGGACCAGAATGAGGGCTTGAGAGCAGCATAGGCAGACGCATTCAGGGCACAGGATTGAGGCCTGGCTGTCCTTCCTGGTGACAAGAGATCGGGACGCAGGGCGCTGGGCGTGGCTGTCTGCGCCGGCAAGCCGCCACCTACGAGAGGCCGTGGTCTAGGCCTGCTGCCTGCCGGATACCTTGAGACGCCCACGGCTGGTGGGGAGCGAGACGCATCTCTTGGCTGTGGCCCCGGGCGTCGGAGAGACCCCGGGACATCTACTGTGGCGGAGGAGAGGGAGGTGAGAACTTCCGGCGGGAGCGGAGGCTGCGACGCTGGGGCCTGGCTGCTGGTGTGGCGCAGCTTGATTGTTTCTGGAGCGGACCCGCTGGGGCAGTGATTCGACTCCATCTACCCATTTACCCTTATCCTCTGTGGAGGTGACCCGACACGCTTGCCAACATGGGAGAAGGGAACGGCCCTTTATCGTACTAGCGCATGATGGCATCGTAACTGCCTGGAGCCGGGAGACGCCCGCCAGTACCTCTCTTGGATGCAGCGCCGGCGGGGGCTTAAACTGTACTTCGCCTTCCTTCCGCCTGTTGCTGTTTTGACCGGGAGCAAGGGGAGCGGCCCCGCCCGTCATATCCGGGCCCTCGTCACCCGGGTCTAAAAGAGCCCACTTTGCCAGTATGCCGAAGTCCTCTGCGCTCTGCCTGGGTTGTCTCTGGTGCCCGACGCATGGTTCCGTCTAGGGTGGTGCCCCAGTGATTAGGATTGCTGCAGGGTGGCCCCTTACCCGCTACGCAGTTACTCGTGGCCCTGGTGGGAGTGTAGTGACTGGGCCGAAGACGCGTTGGGGTCAGTGGTGGTGTTGGGGTCGCCGAAGGCCGGGGATGCTGCAGTGATGATGTCGGGGACCAGAAGCCTAAAGACAGTGCAAACTAACAAGCTCGACAAATACGCTTATTCGAAGACGACTCCTCCGGATCCGCACCACGTGGCAGCCACGGCGAAGAGTGCGGAGGGGGCAGCCGCAGAGCTAACGCTACAAGATGTCATGTGTACAGGTGTCCCTGGAACAGAGGATGGACGCCATCGCTATGGAGGTCACACTCCACTTCGCTTTGGAAACCGAGACTGCAACTGGGAAGACTCCTGCTGCTCCTGGTCTCGTCGTCCTGCCAGTCTTCTTAATCGTCTGTGCCTGTGCTCCATACAGGTTCTTCTACAGGCCCGTGTACATCCAGAAGGAATCTCCCTTGAAGTGAAGGAGTCACTTCCCTGCACCTGCAGGCACCACAATGAAGCTGACCAGTCTGCTGTCCCTGAGCTCCTATGGACTCCGAAAGGTTCAGAAACACAGGTGGTGGTTCTGCAACTCCCTCGAGGCCTGCACTGTCTTCACAGCAAGTTTGAAGCCAGTATCCCTCGTCGGAACAACTGGAGCAGTACCCTTGTGTACCGTGTTGACTTGCCGTTGCCAAGGCTCGTTGACTCTCTTCACCAGAGATCTTTGGGCTCCAAGAAGCTTCAGCCTCAAGCATCTCTTTCTTCCAAGCTCTTCGTCCTCATCGCATCCTCTGCACTGTGGGCTTTCATAATTGGTGAGCTGCTCGAGGTCCTTGTTTGACTCCTGTGCCCGTGGATCGTCTTGAGGGTCTTCTTTGGCTCCAGTGGGCTTCCTTACTTGCTGAAGGCCTGCTCTGACTTACCTATTTGTAGTAAGTCACTTGGACCTTGCTGCTCCTAACACTGAACCTTTTTCGTCTACTATGTTTGTTGCCATCGTCAAGGCTTGTTGGTGTTCCCGACGGACACCGACCCACTGGCTCTTGACATCCGACGTGGGACAGCTCATGAACGGCTTCTGGTCTTACACAGCATTGTCTGGTCCGCACAGCTGCAGCGCCAAGGTCACTGTCAACTCTCCTACACCTCCTACATCAGTTGGCATTCGTCCCCTGTGCTTCCTCGTCACTCCTGAGTGGCATAGACTCAGTCACCTCTGCTTGCAGGTACAGTTTATCTTGAATCCACCTTTGGGTTCCACCAGACTCTTTCATCTTCTTCGCCAGCGGCATCTTTACTGAAGTCCTCCATTGTGGTCTATGGCGGTTTTCGACGTCACTTCACACCTATGCACCCGGCTTCCCTCGTGTAGGTATCCTGGTACCCGGGGTATCTACAAATTCGGTGACTCTCTAACCTTCCAACTTCCACGGGGTTTCTTCAGGGTCCTCTGGGAAGGGTCCTTTTTCTTAAAAACTGCAGCGACTCACTCATTCACTTGTATTGAGCACACAGTCGTACACACAGCCACTTTGGGGTTCCTGGGTATTGACCTTGGATGGCTCATTGGCTCCCCAACTCTTCTATGTTTTCTGGGTCCAGTCTCGACTTGTGGGTTGCTTTCCACTTTCTTAGTATATGGTTTGGTCTCCCCCTGGAGACCACTGTGTATTTGTGCTACTTACGTGTTCTATTACTAAAGTATTGTATGTATTGTGATTATATCTCCAGGTAGGAGATATTGCAATGTGTTAGTAAGTGTTTATAATAAATACATATTTTTATAACTGCACTGTGTGGTTCTTTTTCATTTAACCTTCACTGCATGATTAGTACTGGTAAAACAAGCTGCTTTACACTCCTTCTGCACTAATACTGAAGGCTGCTCTCCACAGCTACCACTTAGAGAGCTTACTAAGGTTGTCGAAGACCACTAAAATCACCATAAGGGTTGTCTGGATTAGTGCAGGGTGCTACACATATGTAAGTGATCACCATATACTAAGCAAGCCTCCTACAGAGTGCATCGAGTGTCTGGTTATGTTGGTGCGTGGCAAGGAATTTGGATCTTGTGGCGGCTGATGAGGTAATGGTAACTAATGTTTCAGCAGACATATTTCAGAACCGTGAATTGTTACAGATCAGTTATTGCAGCAGATCATTCTTTAGAGCCGAGTTTGTCATTTGGTAAGAGTCCTTTGGTTTGTAGAGTAATGAAGGGAATACGCTTGACGAGGTCACCTGGAGCGAGATATGAATCAGTTTTGGATGTGGATCTGATCTTTAAGTTGATTAAGGAACGGTCAGATAATAGGTATCTTGGTTTAAAGGAATTGTTATTGAAGTTAGCAAATTTATTGTGTGATTTCTTTTCAGAGAGTTTCAAGAATGAAAGCTTTGGATATGAATAGTAGGTTCTATCAACCACACAGAGTTAGTTATTTTGAAATTTGGAGGAGAGTGAAGAATATATCATAGTATGTTTTTTTTTTATCCAAGAATTGATGTTTCCCCAAAATTCGGTTTGGTTAGATAGCTTAAGGAATATGAATCAGTAGTATTGGAGAATAGAAGTGATGGAGGGAATCAATTAATTTGTTATGTGAGACCATACAAGGGTGTTTCAACGGCTCCTATAGCTAGATGGGTGAAGTCAGTGATAAAGGTGTTGGGTTTAGATTTATCTGTGTTTATGGCACCCTCAGTTAGACATGCACTGGCTAGTAGAGTTTTTATGAATAGGGTAATAATGGAAGATATTTTTAAGGTAGCAGACTGGTCCAATGTGGAAATGTTTAGGAAGTTTTGTTTCAGATCATGTTTCAAGAAAGGTGTTGAAAGGCTTTGAGCATGCCTGATGCTAGCCCCCTGTCTTGCCATAAAATGTCGATTCTCATAGGTTTCACTCTATAGAAATTCAGGATTTTATTAAAGATAAGGAGGCTAGCATTATCCCTCCCTCCCTGTATGTTTTGAGGTTGGTTTTCTTTTAACTAAAGGAAGATTATCGCTAGACTATAAAGTGGAAATATGAAAATGAGCAGTAAAAGTTGAAATTATATTTTTGTTTTGCCGACAATTAATTGTCGACTTTGGACTTTGGGGAAAGGAGCCAGTCCTTGTTAGGAGAGTGCAACAAAATATTTAAAAGATGGTGGACAGGAGGCTTTTATTGGACTGTGGAGTTCTATTTTCTATTGCTTGATGTTTAGTATTTTATTTCCGGATTATTTGAAGTGTTTGCTGCACGAAAGCACGGGACAAGATGGCGGCTTGAACGCGCCGCTGAGCGGCAGCACTGTGTGATGCTCCCTCTCTCTTTCTCACGGTGAAATCCGAGACTATGCTGGAGGAAAGAATTACGGAGAAGCCATGGAAGGAACTTGAGGATTTGGGAAATTAAGAATAGATTTGGATCGGAGAAAGCGGGGAAAAATTTTTTTAATCAGCTAACCAGTCTTTTCTCTTCGCCCGCTGACTTTTGCTGACTTTTGCTGCTGTGCGCTGAGTCGGATGCTGCGGTTCCTGCTGGGTCGCTGTAGGTGGAGGTGGAGGCTTCTCTTCACTCAGCCAACGAGTGTTTTGGGCGTTGCCGGAGCCGTGGTTTCGCAGGGCTTATCGCTTGATCATCCTGAGTCCGGGCTGGCGGTTTGCTCAGATCTTGACATTTCTTATAATCCTCGCATTAACAGAGTGAAAAGAGGGGAAAAGATACGGTCTGCCTCCACTATTTGCGCTATGGCACCAAAGAACGCCCATAGAACGGGTCGGGCTGGGAAAGGTCTCGTCTTCGAAAACTCCGCTTCCAAGGGAAACAATGTTGCTGCTATAACGGCTCCCCCAGCGGCTCCTTCAGTAGCTTTGTCGGAAGTGCCAGCAGAATATGCTGGGAGAGTGGAGAAAGCAGTGACTTCGGCGGTTCCTGGTAAGCTGATTATCCGCCCTTCTTTACTAATGGTTGATACACAAGATAAATCCGGCTCTACATCCAGTATTGAAAACAATATTGCCTCTGTTAACCTGTTGGTTCCCCCCTTATCTTTGAGACAGAATGACGCCATACTTCCAATCAGCACCGATACCAGTACTGGGTATGGGAAGAACCTAAGTCAACAATTAGATGATGAATGTAGGGTTAATGAAGAAATAAATTCTAATTCATCTAACATGAGTCAGCTAAAGTCTCCTGAATTGGTGGGGGGAGAGAAATTGACGGTTGATATAGTGGACATGGCAGATACTGTGAACCCGGTTGTCTGTACCTCTGGGGTTGACCAAACACAGGTATCTATAGAACTGAGCTCGGGTACATCTATATTACCCATTGTGGGGGTACAAACTATCCTTACAGAAGACGAAGCAAACTATAGGGAAACTGAGGATTGTATGGTTGATGAAAATGAGGACTCGGTTGAAGAAATAGAGGAGGATGCGTCTAGATCCTCTTCGCGTTATCCTGGTCCTAAAAAAGGAAAATCAAAGGCGAAATATAAAATCAAGAAAGGCAAGACTCTTAATATCTCTGCTCTGTCTGCTGCGAACTCAGGGCATAAAACTCATGGTAAAGTTATTTTAGACGAGAGTCCTTTACGAAGGTGGATACAGGCAAAAGGAGGAGTCAAGACTATGGCCCTGCGTCTTTCAGGTACTAACCCTGCTGAAGTAGAAGAGTATTTAAAAGAGGGCTTTATTATACCTGGTGATAAAACCATGCAACCGGCTTCAACTGACCTATCTGTATCCCCAATGGATAGTCCACTTATTGAATCTCATACCCCTTTGTCTTTCACTGCAGTAACTGATACCATTGATTTGGACTCTCAACATTTGCCCTCAGTGCCTTCAGTGCCTTCAATGCCTGCAAGTATTCCAAGTGTTTTAAACGCTCCAAATGTTTCAAATGCGCTGTTTGCTCAAAGTCAAGAGAGCATAGAATGCAGCCTTTCTTCGTTTGATCAGATTCTAAAGATTTTGACTGATAAGCGAAGCACAACAACATTTCTTACAGCTTAGGGAGGATAATTGTCAATTACAAAGGTCCTTGGAAGAAGCTGCTAACAAGTTTGGAATAATCACCCAGGAAGTCGCGGAGTTACAACAAAGAGTTGCAGGCATCGAGGAAACGTCTGTGCGAGTAGAGACTCTATCTAGCCAACATGATGTGCAGATATCTACCCTTCAGACTAAGCTTGAGGATATGGAAAACCGTCAAAGGAGGCAAAATCTTCGACTTTTTGGCATAGCGGAAGGCTTAGAAGGTGCTGATCCACGGACCTTTATGGTGAACCTCTTTCAAAAAGCTTTCCCCGATCTATCAGATTGGGATTGGGATTCCCAGCTGCAAAGGGTTCATAGACTTCCTCTTGTTCAGAGAAATAAGGAGAACAAATTTCCAAGGCCTTTTTTGATTTATTTTGGTAATTACTTACTAAGGCAAGCAGTTTCTTCCAAGGCTAAACCGCATACCCCGATTAAAGTTGAGAATGTAACGTTTTTTGTTAGATCTGATTTGAGTAAAGCCACCATGGATAAACGGTGGAAGCTGCGACAGCTTATTGATCCTTTTAAATCTTTGGGTGGGCAGGTATTCTTGCAGGAACCTGCCCGTTTAAAAGTAATTAAAGGGGGTCATACTTATACTTTCAACGATGTCAAAGAAGCTGAGACTGCATTATCGAATTTTGGTTAATAACTGGCATCTATGTATATTATTATTTACTTAAAAACTTTCGTAGATTGGTGGAATTACATTCATAATGTTTCGTATCAAAGTTAGGCTACTAGTATGGATCTCTCTTGGTATTTTTGTCCTTAAGATTCTCGTACTTGGCTTTCTTTTCTTTTCTCCTTCTAGTTCTCTGTTATTTCTGATTTCTATCTGGGACTCTCTCCTTTTTTTTTTTTTTTCTTAGGAGTGGGCGGAGGTGAGTGAGAGAGGGAGCTATCTAATGCTGCCCCTCTATTAGGCTACCAAACAACGGCAGCATGTAGCAAGGGGGTGCTCTCCCCGATAGGGTTTGGGGGAAGGTCCTGGCTTGGGTGGGTCTGGAGGAGGGGTTCACGGGTATTGGTAAAAAATGTTAAAAATGACAACACTATGATAATAATCTTTGAAAATAATAAAAAAGAAATGCTGATATATATATATATTTTTTTTTTCTCTTTAAAAAATGTCTAAACTTAGTTGTTTAATGTGGAATGTCTCGGGCCTCAACTGTAAGAATAAGAGACGATTAGTACAAGAAGAGCTCAAATTGTACAATCCCCACTTAGTTTTAATCACGGAGACACATATTTGCTATAAAGATAGGAATTTGTTAAGGCTGGTAGGGTATGAGGTTATTGCATGTACAACCCTAAATGCTACTATCAGAGGGGTTGCCATCTTAAAACAAAGACAGCTGAAACTAGATATTATTAAAACTTCTGTAGATAAAAGGGGCCGATGGATAATTATTCAATTCCACTTGGAAAACTGTAAATATGTAATATGCTCTGTATATGGATCTAATGTCGACGATCCTTACATTTTTGATTGGTTAAATATGGAACTTTTGGAATGGGAAGGAGAACTCTTAATTGGAGGTGATTTTAATTGTATAATTGACTATGCCATAGATACTACTAAACACACTGGCTTTCAACGTATGCGGAAGACACGTGCGGCAATTTTAGAGCTAGGTCGGCTACACAATTTAAAAGATACTTGGCGAACTCTTCATCCTGAAATACCAGGGTATACGTATTACTCTGCACCTCATAAATTATGTTCCCGGATAGACATGATCTGGGCTTCTGAACGGATATTAGAAGCTAGCACTATTGAAATATGCCCTAGACTTACATCAGATCATAATCCCATTCTTTTTATCTTTCAAACAGTCACCAGAACTCAAGATACAAGATTATTTTCCTTCCCGAGATATCTTTTTTCTGAGTCAGCATTCATTTTACAACTTAAAAAGCACGTTTCTGAATTTATTGATACGAATCTGGATTCCACATCTTTAATTTATGTATGGGATGCTTGCAAAGCTAGCATAAGGGGATTTACTCAACAATATATTTTTACACAAAACTCTAAACTTCGTAAAGATAATAAGAATATTATCACTAAAATTCTATCTTTAGAAAGTCAACTAGCAGATGCTTTAATACAAAATACTTTGGATGAAGATAAAGTAAGACTGGAGCTAATCAGTCTCCGATCTGCTACTAAAAACGTTCTTAGAGAACGAGCTACTGTAAAATTACAGAAATTTAAAATCTCTCAATATGAGAGTGGTGATAAAATCGGTAAGATTCTGGCTTATAAAATTGCAGATAATAAAGCTAATACAATAATTAAATGTATTAAAGGTCCCAATAATATTATCTATGACCAAACTAGGGACATCATAATACAATTTGTTAAATACTATAGCCATTTATACACTCCAGAAAATATTCCTACTTTATGCAACATTCGAGCGTACATTGGTAATAATGTTACCAACAATATAATGGTAGAACATAGTCGGCAACTAGCAGAGAATGTCACTTCTGCTGAGATTAGAAAGGCAGTAGCGTCTCTTCCATCTGGCAAAGCTGCAGGTGAAGACACACTTCCCATAGAATTCTATAAAATCTGTCTTAATGAAATACTCCCCCTTTTTTGTTTAGTCATCAATTCAATAGATCAAACAGGGAAAGTTCCAGATTCTTGGAACTCTGCTAAAATAGTTTTTTTCCTTAAAAAAAATAAACCAGCTGAGGAATGTAGTTCATACCGGCCCATATCTTTAATTAATGTCGATGCCAAAATTTTCTCTAAAATACTTGCACTTCGATTAGCCCCTTTTATGCCCGAATTAGTTAACCCACAACAACATGGATTTATTACAGGACGGGATACTACGGCCCATGTCAATATGGCAATTACTGCTTTTGACATAGCATCGGTTAATTCCACCCAACTCGGTATGATACTTTTAGATGCTGAAAAGGCATTTGACCGAGTTGGTTGGGAGTATCTCTGGACTGTAATGCGGGCTTTTGGCTTTAATGGTAGATATTTAAAATGGATACAGGCCCTATATAATTCGCCAACCGCCAAAATCAGCTATGCAGGTATGATTTCTCCAAGTTTTAAAATACTTAGGGGTACAAGGCAAGGATGTCCGCTCTCACCTTTATTATTTGCACTTTCTATGGAACCTTTTATAAATGCACTATCACTCCAATCACATATTATTCCATTACAACTTGGTTCTAATTCTCTGAAAATTACTGCTTATGCAGACGATATCGCTATTTATTCTACTGATGTGGAAAAAGCTCTTACCGCGATAATAGAAGAATCTAATGCTTTTGGAGTAGTCTCAGGATATAAATTAAACTTAAGCAAAACGCAAGTTGTATTAAACTATAAATCATTGACCCCTGTTCAAGGTACTTGCCGGGTGGCGACGTATTTAGGTATTAAAATTTCTGCTAAAGTAAGCGATATAAAAAATCTGAATTATGACGCATTATTGAAAGAAACAGCTTGTATACTCAAAAAATGGCACAAAATACCTCTAAGCCTTATAGGCCGGATTAATTTAATTAAAATGAAGATTTTGCCTAAATTTATGTATTTATTTAGGTCTATACCCTTATGTCTAAACAATCCTTTCTTTAAGAAACTAGATGGGATTTTAAGCAGCTATATTTGGGGATATAAGAAAGCTAGAAGATCGCTTGCCCTGCTTAAATTACCAATTAATAAGGGCGGTTTAAACTTCCCCGATTTTAAATTATATTTTTTGGCAACTTTTATTGGCCGTTTGCGTAGTTTATTTTTTATAAATAATCAATACTACTACCACCAACTTATGCTAGGCAATGACTCTAATTGCTTTCTTGCAAGAGTCAACGACCCTAATTACTTCAAAAGGGTCAAATTCAAGACTGCGAGAGAGACAGTTGCGGTCTGGAAAACTTTATTAACTACATGCAAGACCTCTTTTTTTTCATCCTAAGCTTGATCTGTGGGGTAATCCTGGGCTACCGGATATATTCAACGATGGACGTGGGACCGTTTGGGCTAATTTAGGAATCAATTCACTGGGTGATTTATATGGCAACCAGGGATTTTTAGATTTCGCAACACTTAAACTTCTTTTTAATTTAACGGATGGTATGCGATTTAAATATATGCAAATTAGAGATTTTTTGGTTGGTAAAATGAAAATTAACCAAATCTTAGATTCAGATTTATGGGCATGTTTCTATTTAAAAAATCAGAAGTCAGTAATTAGTCAGGGTTATAAATGTTTAATTAATTTCAAAGAAGATAATTGTCCAAAAATTGCTCTGAAATGGGCTTCTAGATTAGGGACTAATATCACTCCCACCAAGATCTCGGCGTCACTTTGTAATATCAACAAAGTAGTACAATCTTCAAGCCTGAGGATTCAGTTATATAAAACTATTTGTTCTTTATATTATACACCGTTTAGAATTTCTAAGTGGTCCTTAAATCCTACATTAAGTTCTCGCTCTAAGTGCCCCAAATGTGATCTTGTTGCGGCTGATATCATTCATATATTTTTTTCCTGCCCAGTTTTGTCTGAGTTTTGGTCCGGATTTGAAAATATTTTATTGCAAAAACAAATTGCTCTTGGTCCTCTTTCACCATTGTCTATACTACTAGATATACAATCTGAGAATTGTCCACAAAAAGATTTATTAACTGTATTAGTCTCCTGTGCTCGACTGACAATTGCCAGGCTATGGATATCTGAGAAACCCCCACATATCATGGAATGGTGGTTTTTAGTTAATGAAATTTACACTATGGAACGTGCTATTGCCAAAACGAGGGGATTGAAATCTATGATAAAATTTGAAAAAATTTGGGGAACTTTTCTTTAAGCTTATTTATTTATTTATTATTTATTTATTTATTTATTTATTTATTATTATTTTTTTGCCAACATGTCTCTAATGTGTATTTATATGTACGGTCTATTGGATATCAGATGTACATGTTATCAGCTAATCTTTTGTTTTGTTTGGTGTTGTCAATAAAAAATTAATAAAAAAAAAAAGAAGTGTTTGCTGCTGAGAAGTGGTGAATAAAGGTTAATGCATAATGTTAGCCTCCTTGTCTTCAATAAAAGCATCATCATCATTCTGTAATGAGGTCACAGACGAGCTTCTCCTCTTGCTGCCCCTAGTAAGCTCCCTGAGTGAAAGTACACAAACTAGCCACCGAAATAGACCCCAGTCAAAATGTAACCACGGGAAATCTAATCTAAACTCGTTCCCAGTCTAAAGCAAAATGAAGGCCCAGGTGAGCTGTAGCCCAGTTCTTCTTCACAGGTGCACATAAGGTGACTGTTCTCGTTCTGCGCGCTACAGATGACCACTGTTTGTCTCTTTTGCATTGTGCACAGCAGCGCGCAAAAAAACATTTGTAAACGGTAATGTTTTCATGGAATAGTGAATGCTTGGGGCTGTTTTCTAACGTAAGCGATTGGACTGAAAGCAGTAAAGGAATTTAAAGAAGGGATATAGCCATTATGCTGAAAAATATTAAATTTAAGATGCATACCAAGCGGTTTTAAGTATTTGCAGTGATATATCACACTGGAGGAGCCTGGCATTACCTATCTCCCGTTACAAATTATGTTTTTGTGCTTCTTGTGATAACATGGTAAAGTTGTGTGTTAGCCCGTTATTAACGTTGAACCATTTAGTCTAAGTGACTGAATTCTTTTTGACTCCTGCAGTGGATTCTAGCGATAGCGACTCTGAATGTAGTTCGTCTAGTATGGATTATAAGTCTTGTTTGGTGGAATCGAAGACACAGCCGAACAGAAAATCCAGCAAAGAATCTGGTAAGAAAAAAATCTAATACCTAATCTTTTCACAGAGACCAAGACCCTGCACTCTTCTGCTTTTTAATGTAATATATAAGCGCAGCGAAGTTCAAGCACTTCTACTTTTGGGCCATTTTATGAAAGATCTGCCACTTTATCTGTGCATAAAGCTAAAAAAAAGGAATTCACTTCTAAGAATGTTATAAATGTTACATTATCCCTGCATGAGTTGAAGTAGCCCCCTCAGGCAAAAGCAGGCCAGAATATATTGAGCAAGGTTTTCTCCTGGAATTGAAGTGCGGGAAGGATCCTCTCTCCATGATTGAAAGTGTCCCAATGGCTGGGACCCCACAA
This sequence comes from Triturus cristatus, assembly GCF_964204655.1. NCBI lineage: Eukaryota > Metazoa > Chordata > Amphibia > Caudata > Salamandridae > Triturus > Triturus cristatus. The sequence goes on from NC_140584.1 coordinate 911,210,978, forward strand.
CTACTGGAAACAGCTAGCTTGGGCAGGCCAGAATTGGAAGCGCGATATGGGGCAAAAAGGTGCTTCCATTTTGGGGGCAGCCAGGAGGGTTATCATTCGGTGAGGGGAGGACAATCTAAATTCCAATGGATGGGCGAGTGATGGTTCTCCCTGGCACTGAGTACAATACACATGACTACAATAAATATGGTACCCAGGCACCCGTGGTCATGGAAAACAGACTTTAGTGACCTAGAACTCCTCCCTGGACTACGGCTCGGTCAGGTTAAAGTCTTTATTAGGTTATTGATTAGCGAGACTGAGGTGAAATAATTGACGGTTCTTTAAGGAATTCCGAGAGGATGTTTTCATGTAAATGTTGTCCAGGTTGGCCAGGCAGAGGTAAGTGAAGACAGCGTTACTTTGTACTAGAATTTTAGTATTTCAGGAAAGCAGCCGCCGTATGTTCAATTGCAATTATCAAAATGTAAAGAAATAAATTAAAGGTAGAGTTGAAAAAGGATCAGCATGTAACGTTTTGTAAAAGTCTTCTTTACGTCGCCATAGCCATTTTTAGAGGGCATGTTTACTACTTTTATTGTTTTTTTTCGATATTCTAGAATATACAATTGCTTAACTGTTGACAAATCTTTGTTTTGAATGTGAGTGGCTATATGACGGTTTAGGATAGCGATAGCACGTGTGCTCTTCACTTGTAATCAATACTCTAAAACAAGAATTCTCAATATTTCTTCTGGTCAGCTGCTTCTTTTAGTTCATCAGCTCATAACTCCAAATAATCAAAATGCAATCATAAGGTTCTTGAAGAGTGTGTCTGGGGAAAACTATGCCTACTTTGAGGCTGGCAGTGGCGGCTCCTGCGCAAAAGGAAAAATAAAATGATAACTTGTTATTATAATGTTAATTTTCCTATTTCAGTCAGTGGCTCTCGGGGCGGGCGGGGCTGGCCAGAGCAGGAAGAGGAGTGGTTTACACCACCTATGTGCGCCTGACTGCTTGGCGGGCCCTCTAGGTCCGGCCAAATAGTCCTGTGTACTTTGCATCTTCCCCACCAGGGTGCATTATACAGCCTGGTGAGGAACATGGTGTCTCCCATTCCCCTTCTTAGCGCCGAACCACAGCACTCAAACCAATCACAACGCTGCATTGCAGCTTTGTGATTGGCTCAGAGGAGCTTGGGAGCCCCAGTGCTTCCTGCTGCTGACTGGGAGTGCAGGAAGAAGGAAGATGACGGGAGGAGAGGAAGCGGCCCAACCGTTACAGGTAAGTGTTTTTTTCTTCTTTTTCTGTCGTCCCCCCGCCCACTCCCCCCCCCCCCATCCCACCAACCGGGAGGCTGGTTCCTCGCTAGATTTAGAAATGTGGGCCTGTGGAACTTAATGGCAATGATGCTACAAGACACAGCCCATGAGTAGGTATTGCAGTTTATCGAAATGACTGATTTGTATTGCTCGAAGCAGGTCGCCAAGTGCCATTTCACAACCCTACATCAACAGGGGCAGACCCAACAACGTTTCAGAATGCTGGCGAGGTAGTAATACATCTAAGCTTGCATGGAAGTTCCTTAGTTGGGGGGAACAAGACGAAGTCTCAGGTAAGATGAAGGCGAGGTTGTCCCATACGAACATCAGCACAGATTAGTCCTGATTTGCTAAATCTGAGATTACAAACAACAGCCCGGGGTGGTGGTGAGGAGGGGGTTGGGGTGATGTTTATAGTTTGAAGGTACTTACTGCCTTCTGTTAAGGACTTAAAAATAGTGCACCAACTTTTCAGGTGTTTTTTCCTTTCTTTCACTGGGAGCCCGTAAATGTCTTACAGAGCAAGAGTAATACGGTCATGTTCTCAGATTTGAGAAGAGCCTAGCTACTTGATTGTGCATTCTCCAGTGTTTCAGAGTGTTGGTCCTTGGAGCACTGACGTTGCCTATTCTTCAGTAGTGCAGGTATGACCGCAATAGAGCTCTTGTAAGTTCACTTTTGTGGTTTCATTGTTACAAAGGAGTGACCCTTCTCAGCATAATCAGTCACAAACTGGTGTTCTTTGCCACTAATCTGTTAATGACAGAGAGCTCGGTTTTATACAAATCTCCCAGGAGTTTTACTTTCTGGGCTGGTTTTTTGGGGGGGCTCTCCTATCCCAGTTACCAACTCAAATATTAAAGGACGCCTACAATCATCAACTAATTGTTGGATCCATTCAGGCATACAGGCATAGTGTGTTAACTGCTGAGTTTACCTAGGTTTTTCTACGCACCCTATCATTGTCTTGACACAGAAATGTCTCCCTCACTCTGAAGGATGTGTGTCTAAGACCCTGTGAAAACTTGAAGCATTGTTCTTTATTATTTTAATATCAGATAGGAATTTGAGTATTGCCAGCATACATTTGTAATTATTACTGACATTGTGAAATCACCTCCACCAGGGCTGTATGTAGGTATTGAATAATAGCGGCGAAAGGTCTGAGCTTTGAGCTACTCCTCATGTCACAGGTTTGGTTTCTGATAATACATTCCCAAATCCAGTCACTCAAGTTGGACTGGATCTACTGAAGTGCAGAGCCATAATCCCTGCCCATCGTTCCATAAATATTCTATGGTTTACTGACAAATCTGTGATAGCTGCGACTTCAGGAATGATGTCAGTCAAGCTTGTTTCCATAACCCGTACCAAATCATAAACTTTCTTGGTGGTAAGGAAAGATGATATGTGCTCCCATAAAATTGTAGAGCTGTTATGTAAAGTCAGAGCAGTGATATTACTGGGGGGGTGGGTAGGTAGTTGGATAGTTAACCTGTCCTTCGATTGAGCAGTAAATGTTTTCACTAGCAGAGTTATATTTGCGTATTTTTAAGCATTTGGGACCAGGCAGTCTAATTGATGTGTTCAGCACATCTGTAATGTTGGGTCTAGGGTAACCACCCAGTCTTTAATGGATTTCTAGAAAGCTGGATATCTTGATCTTCACAAATGGTTTTGGTATTGCTGTTGACTCATTTGAGGGGAAAAAGTGCTTTGAGCAAAGATTTTGTGTGAGTTTATGGTGTTACATGTAGACTGGACGTCACTAAATGTTGACTGAATTTTGTCGATCTCAAAGAAGTTAAGAAGATCTTCACAAAACACCAGAGTACCTATTAGGGACGTTTTGGTGGAGTCTCATTCTATTATGTTGCAGAAGCATTTGAAGAGCTCATCAGTTTGAGATTGTTGAGAGGGAACACTGGTTTTGTAATAGTAATTCAGTGCTCAATCAGTATCCAGTGACAGACTCCACCAGGTTCTGTACGTGTCACCCAGGTTTTGTATTCCGTCTCTTACTTGTCTTATAAAGAAAGCTGTAATTCCAAATAAATGATGGTGGCCATATGGGTTTTGATTTAACATTAGAGCCTGAAACCTGGAACCCTGTTTTGTAACCATCACAGCCCAGCCTCCTCGTTTGATGATGTCTTTTGATCTGTTTGATGTGCCCCATTTTTAGTTGTCCGGATTTTCCCTTCAATTCAGTATTATAGTCTTAAAATTTTCTGCATGAATTGTGCATTTACCAATATTGTTGACATTTGTAACATCATCATTTCCTTTTCTGTAAAGTAGAACGCAGAATCTGCATCATAAGATTTGGCATTTGCCTTATTATCACACTTTCCAGTACATTTACAAGATGGTTTTTGGAAGTGTTTGACAAAGGCATTACTTTAAATCCTCACCAAATGTTTGATTGCCATTTCAATTTGAAACGAGTACAAATCTGGCATTCAGATGTCTCCTCTTGCCTACTCAGCCTGAGGTCAAGATATTGCATTAATTCTTCTTCTTTGGTCTTATTTTTCCCACCCTACCCCACTCTTCCATGCCTGCTCAGCTCTCGCTCCCTTCTCCCACCCGATGATTCCTACTATCTCTCATCCAACTCATTCCCTCACTCACTCCAGTTGGTGTTCCAGGCTCTAAATGGCTTGAAATTAATGTGTGCACATTCCAGTGTTTATGCCAACATGTTGGCCTATTCAACTGCTAGAGACAACATTAACATTCAGTCCCATGTGCTCATTTTCTTATAACCCCCCTTAAAGTAAAATTTGAGAGCAGGCACCTTATCACAGGTTGGGTCCAATGTCCATAATGAGGGATCTGTGCATATTACACCTCAGCGCTTTATATAATACTGCTTCCTCTCTGTATCTTCTTCATAGTGTTTTCTGGCTGTAGCCATATTCCAGCTTGTCTAACATTACTAAGCAAGGTATAATTCCAGTGTTGCGATTAATTGTTTTTCCCTATACTTCTTGTTTGAGCATCCTTCGGGACATTCTTAATTACTTTTGCAGCAACACCATATTTCATGTGTCACAGACCATAATGAAGTTGAGACTACGGGTGATTGGTTATTTTGTTGACCTACTTTGTCTCCTGCTCTTTTAGGTAATTTTATGAATGACCTTCAAGTTTTAAATTTTAAATTGCTTAGCTTAAAATCAAAACATCTGGCTGGACATTTAGTTGACCCCATATTGACTATGATTCTAGCTTCACAAAAGGTGAACCAGTTCCGTTCGCAAGGACAGAGCATTTTGGCGCCTCTTTCATTATTACTGTTCCTGGCCATTACTGATGTATTAAGTAGAATCATGACAGGCAGAAAGAAAGTGTAGAAGGCGTATTACATAGTGCTAGGGAACATTTATTGAATGCTAGCAACCAGAAGCAAAAGCAACATTGGGGACTTTGTGTTTTGGAGCACATCAGCCAGGCTCCTAATTTGTCAAAAGATTTGATTCATATCACCGCTCAGCTGTAATTACCTATAACTAGACAGTCTGCTTTTTGTCCTCACTTCAACTCTGCAAAGAGGTTTCATTGCAAAGAACATATGTATATAAATATCATCCTGGAAAAGGTGTTTCTATTCCCAGATAATTGCAGTATAGCTCTTACTCCTGGAGATCATTAACCCTGCCTGGAACACTTCGAGTTAGTCGCCGATACTCAAATAAGTCGTCCTGCTGGTTTCTGAGGTGTTCCTGCTCAGCAATAATTAAGAAGCAGCTCTGTCCAGTCCTTATAAATGAGCTTTGTACGGTGTTTAACAGGTCTCAAAGCCAAGGTGGTGTTGCTGGAGCCTGGAAACCGGCAGCGGTAAAACCACTGCTCAAAAGCCTTCTTTGACAAAATATTAATTGACTAATTTTCAACCTATTCCATACTTCCTTGCTTGTTAAGTTGTTGGAAAAGCTTGCTTTAGCCATTTAAAAAATGCGCTGAGGAAAATAACCGATTTGAGCTCTCTGGGTGGGTTTCCGTCAAGGTTGCAGAACCAAGATCGTGGTACTGCGCATGCTTGATGATCTTCGCAGACTCTCAGTGACGGTGTTGATCTGATTCTTTTAGGTCTGACTGCTGCCTTTAACACCATTGACCATAACTTCTTGACCAAGAGTTTGGGTGAAGACCGCTTAATGGGCGTGCTATCCTTTGCTAAATTCCTGCTTTGCTGGAAGAGAGCAAGGCGTTGCTCTTGCACCTTTTTCCACAGAAGCCAGAGTTCAGCTATGGTGCTCCACAGTGGTCATTTCTATCCTTTTTACTATTTAATCTGCACAAGCGTCCCCTGGCCAAATTGCTCCATCAGGAAACAGCCCAATTTTCACTTGTACATAAATGAAGCCCTGCTCGTATTTGATCTATGATATCACTTACATGAAGGGGCTATTGTGGGAGCCGAGCCCCAATATTAATCTGAACCCCAATATTTGATCACTCCTACTTTTTACCTAAGAAATTCGACTTCACCGTCCTCAGTTGATCTAGCAGTTACAGACTGCACTCCTCATTAGATAATTAAATTTAGCAGAGTTAAACAGAAAACAATTTTGGAAGCATAAAGAACTTGGGTTCTAGGCTAGTATTAAAGTAAAAAGTGGATTTGTAATACAGAAAAAGTTAAATGAGGTACAGAGAAAATATGCATGAAATGCCATTAAGGCTCAAAATACAGGATTACAAATAAATGTAAAATCATAGAGGGTATTAATCATAAGTTAACAGAAATAAAGTCAGTATTCTAAGTGTCAAATGGTTGTATGACGGAACAACGCAGGTAAATACTCTCAACCTGCATACCTTTACCACACACTTTTTTACCTCACATTCTTTTGGAACACATATGCTTTTACTACGTTTTGCCATTACCACGCATTGTTTATATATATATATAGTTATTTACATATAACTATATATATGAACAATGTATTTCTGGGGGAGGACCCCCCCACCCCTCCTTACCTCTGAACTTACCTTAAATGTGTGGTAAATGCAGATGTTGTAAAAGCATATGCGTTCTAAAAACATGGTAAACATGTAAAGGTACAACATGATAAAAACCACGTTGTAAAGGCTGTTTCCATGTCAAACTCATAAAGAGCATAGACACATCTCATAAAGAGTTTGAGTCAAATGGATATAGAAAAATAATAAAGTTTCCAGTAGAAAGTCCCCAGTAACAGGAGTTTTAAGGACAACTGCAGAATCCAACAAAATCCCAATAGAAAACAGCTTAATGTAGCTAAGACTAAACAAAAACTAGACTTGAACAGCTAAAGTCCAAGAACTTTTATACATAAATCACACTTTCTAAAAGTCTGCAAATTCCTCATAGTATGATCATGGTTAGTTAGGGTCACACTGGCAAATCCGAAACATCCATGTAGTTAAAAAATACATTAAAAGTAACCCACTTAAGGTAAGAGAAATCTTCCATCTTCTCCCTCAGTAACCGCCCTCGTTAGATAATCAACACAAAATGAAACATCCCTCTGACAGTGGCTCATAGAATCTGCATATCCACAGCAACATTTCCAGCGGAAGTCCATGAAAATGATACCTTGTGTACATGATAGAAGCTTTGTTCACAATACAGTTTTTCTAATAATGTTGTGCATCACTAATTATTTACCTCATTAACTTAATGTTCCGCAAAGACAAGGGGAGAGATGGCTTAGCAGCAGCAAACTGATTGGGAGTGGAAATAAGCAGGAGCAGGTTGAACAGAACATTAGAAACTACATCCAGATTAGAAAAAATATTCTTTTGCACAAAAATGCAGAATAACTTTTTCTCTCATTATCTACCCTTCAAAATGACTTAGGTAGTTAATTTCAGTTGCAACATCATTAGTTCATCCGTTACGACTCTTTGCATTGTGAAAAACACTAATTATGTAAAATAATTTTCCCACAAAATTTCCACATTTTACCTATTTTCGAACATGCTACTCACTCGAGATCTGGAGACTTTGGCCAAATGTCTATCAACATCTGAAGCTTAATCTAACTTAAACAAAACCCCAGATGGTTCAGGTCGGCATGTTTTGGCCTCAAGTATTTGTTGTCTGTCTTCACATCCTGCTAACACAGTTTGTAACCTTAATATTTACATTGAATCCAATCTGGCTTTGGACATCCAGATTGCTAGAGTGGTTAGCACCTGCTTACAAGCTGAGAATTCATACAAAAATGATCCCCTTCGGTGAAAGACAGCAACACATTCCTGTGATTAATGCCCCAAGTCAGTTCAGATTAAAGTATAAATCAAATAGAAGGATAGTGAGGTCTCTGTTGCGCACCGTCTATTGGTTACAGTAACTGACTGAATTCACATTAATTGCAACAAAGGGAAATGCAAACAGCCACCACCCCAAGCTAAAACTATACAATTGCAAAACAATTGTTAAGACTAAACAGATTGTTCCCTGAGCAATATCAAATTATATGTCCTTATAATACAAAGAGAAAGCAAACTCCAAATAAAAACTGTAGTAATGTCCAAGAAAAAAGTAAGAAACAAAGTCTTTATTTTCAGGTTCCGTAATTCCTCTCTAAGACTTGTTAGCTCACAGTTCCGTCATATAGTACAACCAATTCTATTTTGAAATTGTACAGCCGTATGTACTGTCGTTTTCAGTTCGTACAACCCAACAATCAACACGTGTTTCGTCAATGGTAAATTGCCAAATGACTTCCTCAAGGCTTAAACGAATAATATAATGTACACACTCCTCGTATTCATAAGATCAAAAATTAGAGAAAATCGTGCTTGACACTGTCAGTTCTGTGATGTCATTATATCCAAAATCCAATACATATCAAGAAAGCTTCCCGTCTATTGTTATCTTCCATAACGGGACAAGCACTTGCAGCGTGTCCTGCCGGGGAAGTATTTGGCGTGTTGCAACACATTCCTGTGATTAATGCCCCAAGTCAGTTCAGATTAAAGTATGCAAACTCAATCTCTAGATGGTGCGGAACTCTGCTTCTCTACTGCTTACTAGCGCCTCAGGATGTGAGGACATTTTCCAGTTGCTTGGATCTCTTCCAGTACTTAATTTTCAAAGAAATGAGTGGCAGGGCTCTCGTCAGGAGGCCACTGCAGCTTGCACTACCCATTGCTCCTGCCAGCACTGCCAATGACACTAACAGCACAACTACTAACCATCATACTTCTATAAGTGTGACACTTCAAATTATTCCAGGCTTCCAAAGCTATAAGAATGGTTTGGGCGGCAGGTAATAGTCATTCTTAATGTTTATTGAATTAATAATTAACGGTTTTTGTGGTCATCTGTAGATGAGCCAGACAGTGCCACCTTTTGGCAGGCTGTCCCAAGCGCCGGTGTTGACAAATAAGTGCCGGTGCCGAGCACCGGAAACCACCTGCTCAAATTAAGCACTGATCTCTTCACGGGATTCCTTTTCATAGCTGGGTCTGTTTCGCAGCTATCACAGTTTTGCATTAGGCTACATGCCAAAATAACCCTGAATTTCTGAGGTGATTAAATATTTCATTGCAAGATGGCTAGTATCTTGCGTATCCAAATGATTTGAGATTTTGGTCCTCAAGGACTTGGCAATAAATTTACGTAAGTAAGGCATTGTCTGATCTGAGATACCAATAGGGCAGTCACTTGGGTCACTCCTCAAGAAAGGGTGCTACTTTTCACCAAGATGTTTCCTTAACCTTAAGACCTTGTCAACATATGCTGTCCCACCCAGCTTAGGAAGAACAGCGAGCATGGCGACAGAAAAGGAAAAAATACCTTAACCATCATTCTGTTGCTCTCAGTATTCACTTTCTGTTCTTTACTCACCCTCCTCCTTCCCTGTTGAGCATATGCTGTGCTGAAACTGTTCCTTTTGGCCAAGAATAAAGCGATAACGCCTGAGCAGCTTTAGGGATGTGGCATATATGCAGGGTCCCACTAAAGAAATGTAAAATGGCAATATTCTTTGGCTCTACTTACAGAGACAGGCACGCCTAACAGGTCGTGAAAGAAAGAAGGTGAGCAGTAAAAGTAGCGGGATCACAGTGAAGATTTGTTTCCTAATCAGGTGCTGGACGTTTTTCATCTTCCTCCACCTCCAGATATTGTCAGTGTTAAACCAGAGTTTAAGGACAAGTTGGTCTTAAAGGCAGCTCAATATTGGGCGCTTGATGCTTATTTACCTTGTGCATCGAAAGGGCAAGGTCTGAAGTGATGGTCCTGGGAATCTGCTGTAGATTGTAATCTGATTGTTTTCATTGTCAGTATCTCAGCGAGCTTTGCCATTCTTGGATTGCCAGAGGAAGTTCTTCTTTTGGTGGCACAGTTCACCCTAACTTAAGTTCTGTGCTTGTTAGGTGTTGGGCTTCCCGGCTTGGTATATCTCTGCATTGCAGTACTTTGTGGGACTCTGTTGTGTCTCATGTTTCCAAGATATCACTACCTAGATGTGAATAACTATCCACAATAAGAACCAAGAAAGGTTTTATTGTACAAGTAATAAACAGTCTACACAGATATGCCTAGGTGTTTAACTTTCTCAAAAGGATAATAAAAGCTATTGGCTCCTATTCTCCATTAATTAATTAGTATTGTATATTTCTGTCTCTCTCCTCTGATCTTTTTTTTTTTTTTTTGATGCACATCATTTTTTTTATTGCATGTACAAGCTAATACATGGTGCAGTAAATAGGGATAATCATACTAGCTGATAAAAATGACGGTATATGAGCACCATATTAATGAATAAATAGAAGAAAAGGCATTATGATAAATAGAAGGAAAGAAAGACAAAAGAGAAAGGAAAGAGGAAATCTGGGAAAAGAAAAAGGAGAAGGAAAGATATCAAAACCTAACAATATAAAAATATATCATGAATCAAAGTAATAACCAAAATGGGGAAATGCTGCTTTCTAAAGTGGTTCTCATTACCCGCAACACTAATCCCCTTCCATCCGTACTTTTCCTAACCGTAAGGGAGAATTTGCTTATATTATTGTCAAATCGTAACATCACACACAAAGGAAACACATTTGAATGAATACATTTTTCTGTATTTTCAGAAACACCTCCTTGCGGCGGCCGCGTCGCTCATGAAAGCACTGCCACATAGAGAACCACCTATGAGGCCCTACTTCTAGCATTTAGATGCCCACATCAATGCTCCGAATATCTCAGTGGCCCATAGTAACTGGGTCGCACCTTCTAGAGCAGCACCCCTACTCCCTCGTACAGAGGTGGCTACTGGGAAGCGGCTGTTTCAACCCCTGAGGGTGCTTTCGCCAGATGGTAGAGAGTACTTTTAACTGTGGTGAGAGGGAAGGTGCCTAATCAGCAACTCCTCACAGGATACGCCAAAATCAACTATTGTGAGGCAACTTAGCGGCCAACAGCAGGTGATAGGACAGTGTCTACTAGTATCTCAGAATTTCAATTCTGCTGCTCTGGAGGCATCTTTGGAGGTTAAATCCCTCTTTGGGGCATCGACTGCCCACTCATCGACCTGCTTAATTGGGGTGGACTCCTTGCATCCACCTCCGCTTGTCAGGTGAGCTTACTATTTGGCGAATATTTCAGGGGCGTCTACAGAGTCTCCATTGACCACAACGCAAGAGGCGAGGGGCTTCCTCAGTTGTTCCAGGGAGAAACCCCCGTTTGCTCCCTGGAAGGCAGCAGTGAATACTGGAGTACCCCACCCACACTTTTTACTCCACTGAAAAGTGAGGCAAGGAGGAGTGCAGGTAGACCCACTGGCAATGGCTGGCAGCAAGGGAACCTGCACACTCCACCAGACCAAATTGGGCAAGTATACCCAGCTGAGAGATTCCACCTCTACACCAGTGGCAGCGGGACAGCAAACTCAAGCAGATCAAGCCCACCTGATTGAAGAGACGTACACCGTTACAGACATAATAGTGGTGATACAAGGAATCTGCACGGCCCTTGAATGTAAAATAAACTCTTCACTGTAGTTACCCTGATGCATTTGGATCTCTGAAATCTAGGGTCCCGTGTCAGGGAGGCAGAGGACTAGATTACTACCTTAAAGGCAGACACTAAGGCATTAAAGTCCCACATCTAGACGTTGAGTGCTACCATCAGTATCCAAGAGGCAAGTTTGGGGATTTCTAGGGCTGCTCCAGATGAAACAATGTCTACACAATAGGAGTCCCTGAATGTTTGGAAGGTCTGATAGTTGATTTGTTTGTGGAAGACCTTATACTCAAATAGTTGCAGCTGCATGGCCACGCAAAATACTTTGTCATGACCATGGGCGCCACCACGGTCCATAATTACGCACATCTTTAACTACTGTGATCAAGATGTTATCTTACAGACTGCTCATAGTGCACCACCAGTCCACTGTGACAATGGCACTGTCACTTTCTTTCCAGACTTTACTCTGAGTGCAGAAACTATGTCAGTCCTTTCTTGAAGTCAGGAAAGCATTAAGAGAACATAACTTGAAATGCTCCATGCAAGACTGCGCGTGGTAACGGATCGTAAAACCTAGTACTTCACTGCCTCAGAAAAGGTTTGGGACTGGCTGGAGAGTGGTTGGTGGTGCTAGACCCTGATCCTGTTGTGAAAGACAACAATCTGGACCTGAGATGCTGGACAGGGGCAAGGCGCAACTGGCTAGTGACCATGATGTACCCTGCTGAGGGGCAAGAACCTGCTGGGACTTCCCAAGTGACTCTGGCTGACACTGAGCGATTGGGGCAGCGAAGGGTCTTTTTCTTGTTCATTCAAGTCATCCAGAACTGGCATTGTGACTGTGGAGGCGCTGACCACTTTGTGGAATGGGCTGCATCCAACAATGCTTGAGACTGGAATTCTCAAAATGTTGAATATTTCAGTAGTAACATTAAGGGCGAAAGGCACTCTGCACAGTTTCAGGTCCGTTATGCAGGGAGACGAGGAGGGGGGAGGACAGTGTTGGGGTTTATATTGACTTGTTTATTTACTTTTTGGCATATCAGTCTCATGGTGATGTTCTCCCACTGCGCATACCTATTGCTGTATGGACAACAGTGGTTCTGGCAATCCCATTTTATAGAGGTCAGACCATAGCTTCGCCATGGGGACCAAGTCAAAGGCTGCTCTCAGATCTACCAAAAACATGTACAGGAGATCTCGCCTTAGCCAGAAAGTCTTCCAAACCAATAAAGAGAAAATGAACACTTGATCAGTCGTACTTGTATACTTCCTGAACCCCGCCTGCAAGTGGGATAAGACCCTTGCTTCTTGTATAAAGTCTTGTACTGTAATAAGAATCTGCCCGCAAATTATCTTTTGGGCAGTGTCAATAAGATTGATCGGTCTATAGTTTGCCAGATTATCTATAGTGCTTTTTAGAATATTGAAATTATTTTGGTCCCACTCCGGGTGGTGGAAATATCTGAAAGAGCTGCAATCAAATTTGACAGTAAATTGATATAGGTCCCCATATCGAAGGCTACAAACGATATGAATCTGCTGGAATTGTATCCAACCTGTCCGCTTTTCTCACCTTCATTGAATTGATGGTTGTCAGCGTCTCTTCGAGAGTAAAAAACCGTGTAATTTGGATTACCCTCCTCTCTAATCCATCGGACCCTTGCAGTTCTATTCTGTTAATCTGAATTTATATTGGTTGCCATCAAGGCCGGCCTGGGAACCAAAAAAACTGAGATTTTTTTGGTCAGACCAGCTTCCCGCCCTCTACCTCACAGCGAAGGGGAGGCAAGAGTGAAGCATTGCTGCTTTAGTTACTGGGGGAGATGCTGCAGCACCACTGCAAAACCAGCCCCCACCATTGTAAAGCCAGCTCCTACCCTGCCAGCCTCCTGGGGAAACACGCGATGCCTGCTACGGCCAGTCCATCCCTGGTTGCCATATACATCTCCTTGTATATGGAATCCTCTGCCTTGATGGGGTCCCCATTGCCATGAGGAAGGAAATGCCAACATTCCTTGTTCTCTATATTTTAGTATATATAGTAGTGGCCAAATCCCGCCATTTCAACTCCTCTCACTCCCTCTTACTTATGGTTTGAACAAGATATAGTCTTTTCTGGCGGCTACTATTACATCTTTAGTACCCCTCTGAACTGCCCTAATTAGTTTTGACTCCGCTTTCCGACACAAAGGATTGTATTGGTTGCTTTCTATGGCTGCGCATTTTTAGGACGATACAAACTTAGTAAAATGGTCCTTAGCAATCAACCATAATACAATGGGTAGATAATATAGGGATCATGTCATGAAGAGTGTTGGAGTAGAGTTCTAATATTTCAGCTACAGTTCCATATATTACAGCATATTTTCTTGGGCAATCTATGATGCATGGCCATCTGACACTCATTCTGTTATTAAACTGAAATACCTGTGCAAGTAAAGTGGCAGTTGACACATTTTCTTGAAAGGGAATGCCTGTTAAGATTAGCAAAAGGGCATTGGAGTCGCTATCCACTCTATCTACAACCCTCATATCTCCCATGTTCGCCCAAGGATGTAAATCCAACACTATGTAATCAATGTTGCTTTTATTGTGGCCCTCTTAAAGTTGTGCTTGGGGATACGATCAGAGGGCTAGAAGCCATTACAGGCCTGCAACCCATGTGTAAGTACAAATGAAGTGAATTGGGAAGCAACCGGAGATATCTTCTTTATATAAGGGGCTGTAATCTTAGGTATATTCCAAGCCCCATATTCTTCTTTCATTAAATCATGTCTAGTCCTTTGGGGTTCAAAGGTCGTGTTAAAATCACCCGCAACTAACAAAAGAAAACTAGCAACATCTTGATCCAAGTAATCATCCAAAATGGGGATGATTTTGGAGTTCTTGTTCCCTTTTGTGTAGCAATTGTATACATGAAAAAATTTCATATATGTATAAACTAGGGATACTGCCCAGATAGCCTGGAAGAGGCATATATGAAAGGAGTAGATAAAAGTGGCCGAACTTGGGTCCCCAAACTTGGATTTCAATCCCGTAACATTCCAAAAGAGTAGCCTAAATGCATTCAAACCCAATGTGTGCACAGTTGCAGTAATAGGATAAGAGTTCTGGGAAACATAAAATCTTGGGAAATGTACAATCTTGGCTCTATCGACATAAGCCCATTGTAACTATTCTCCAAATTCCCAGGTTCCATTCTCAAACTCCCAGGGAATAGAGAATCGACCTCACAATAATTGGCAAATGAACGAGCTGTAAATGGCTCTAGATATTTAGAAAGTCAATCTGCTGCCCTTAGTTCAGGATTCGAGTACCGCCCCAACATTACATTCGACTGCAGAGGCTCCGGAGGCCTGTTCCCCGACTGGGACACTCTAGGGGAATTAGCGAACATCGAATCAGCTAGCCAAACAGGAAGAGGTCTTTGTTTGAATTGATTGCAGGATCCATTACTGGTGTTATTTCATAAACCGAGGTCCACCAGCTACTCCACTATCTTGCCTCACCAATTTTAATAACAGTGCAGTCATATGGATCATTCTTGGGGGGGGGGGGAGGGGACACGCAACATAAAGATCTGACCTTATTACAGAGGGCCACTGACATGAATGTCTGATCCATTTGATCACTTTATTCTTCAAAGAATCCTTATCTTCTCTTAAAGTAAAAGAAATTTGCAGAACATTTATCATATACAGTGTCTAACTACTAGAGTTATCTAACATGTATTGTGATGCAGTGGTATGAGACAGCACAGGTTGTTTGGCAGACCGTAGGTAGTTATCTTGAGGGGGCATTCCATTGCATTTCCCAGTCCCTTTGACAGGAACCTGTACCAGACGTATATGTTTAAGTTTAGGACGACAACACAACTTTAGATAACCCAGTGACTCTTTAGACCCCATCAATTCCCACCTCACTGCGGGAGTTCCGCCCAACGGAGGTTTCCCCTCTCTTGCTAGCGGTACTTTAAATTCCCTGACAAAATCAGAGTTCACATGGTGTTCATCCTTATCCCACTCCCATTTTGCGTGATGTAATCTTAGATTCTAATAAGTCCACCTTCAAAGATAAATCCTGCACCTGAGCTCTTAAGTGCATGATTTATTCCTCTTTCCATATTGTGTCTTTACTACCACCAGTCAAAGTCGACCCAGGGGGCGTCAATCCCACAGAATTCTCCATCTAATGCTAGAAGCAATACAAGTAGGTGGTTCCAATAACTCTTGAGGTTAGAATCTGTTATGACTCTACCAAAGGGACACTTATTTTGGCATCATGCTGGGACTCCCTTCAGAGGTTCTGCAGGCTTTCTTGCTTGTACAATAAGGGGTGCAACAAAGGCCCAGAAGCCCCTGCGGTGCAGGGGCCTCCAGTTTTACCCATACTAGAGAGGGCCCCCTCAGCCCCTACTGATGTGAGTGTGAGGGGCCCCTTCAGCACATCTGGCAGGGGCGCCCTCTCACGTTTTGTTCCACAATTGAGTACAATATTGTCTGAAACTAAACTTGTAATTTTAGACAAGTGTCTTATGTCAACATCAGATCCCTGTGCCCGAGTCTTCGTGAATGGGACTTGTGGTTGCTTTCGGACCACATGCTTAGGTTTCTAAAAAATTGCCAGGACCCTAGGGCCAATGTGGGACATTAATGCCTGCTTGGTAGGATTTAAAAGTGATTCCACCTCTTCTATCAAATCTTCAATTGCATCACATGTACAAATGGAGGCTGTGTGCCTCACAGATTTTTTTTATGTCCCAGGCCGAGACTGTCAGCTGCTTTTCTTTTCCCCATTATAAAAATGCATAGGGGTGATTTAGCAGCTCAGTCAGTAAATCCAGAGATAAAATGCAATACTGTCTGTAATTGAAAGGAATTAATAGTAACCTTTGCCAGAGAAACATAAAGGAGTTTTCAAACAGTACAACCAAGAGGGATGGCCCAGCCCAGTCTCTTCCAGGTGATGGCGGGTGAAAATGGTGCCTGCCCTTTGTCCAGGATTTGCCCAGCCATGTGCCGGGCAGATGGTGGTGCTTGCAGCATGGGGTCCTGCATCCTCTCCCCACCTCCAACAGGGATCCTGAGACTTAGAGTCCCCACCAACAAAGATCCACTCCAGCGATGCAGGCCGATGGTGGCACTTTGTAGCACCTGCAGCGGGGGGGCCCGCCTCCATCAATAGGGATCCTGGGGCTTGGAGTCCCCACCAACAAAGTTCCACTCTTAACTACTTTTGACTATTTACGAGTGTAAAGTTACTTCAAAGTTTAGGCTTCATGTCTCCATCGTAAGAAACCGAACGAGAACGCCATATTTCTGAGTGTAAGTTGTTACTGCCTAAAAGGAGCAGTATTAAATCCAGCACAACACATGGCCAACCACTGATACTGCAACACCTTCTCATAGAAAATAGTGGAGCAAGGGACTTAAAGTAGATCTCCACAGGAGACAAATGAATTAAAATCTATTCATTGTGTTATTTCATATATATATCACACACTCATATATATCTTGACAGCCTCCAGAACGCCGGGGGTGCTCCGAGACTTGTGCTGACACAGCACCTACATTGCTTCTCCTCTCCCCAACATCCAAGGAAAGAGCACAGCACTCCTGAAGCAGCTTGAGTCTTTTAATGTGCAAAAAGTGCAGAGGTACAGGTTCACAGCATTACTGGTTTACCGCGAGATCCGCCTTGTTCGTGTGAAACAAATATGTTTTATTATGCATTTAAAGTGTTGTATATTTCAAAACACAAAAATGTTTCATTTTTAGATATTTGGAAACATTAAGATATATTTTAAACATATGTTAAATAGTATAAATAAGTTCCTACAGGGTTTTCTTTTAAGCCTCTACCTCCATTATTTTTTGTGGGAGTCTGTTGCATTACAAATGGTTAGCCATATATGGTTCTGGACTTACTACAACTCTGAACTAGAGCACAGTTTCTACTCTTTTGAGTGTTTTTTGGCTGTAGTAACTTTAGAAGTGCAGTTTGTGATTAGGAATGTGGTTACCTCAATGTGGGTGGCTGTCCTGCCCTAAATCACTTCTTAAACCCCTCCTTAGGCCTCCCTAAACCCCTTCAATTTAGTGGCAAGTTTGCCCCTTTTTCCAGCTACTCCTCCTGCTCCCTTCCACATTTACTCCTACGTAGTAAACTTACATGTTTGAGGATAGAAACGATAGGAGAGATGAGATTAAATGGAAGTGGACATTTACACTCATAGGTTTGCATTTTATAGTACAGAAAGTAGTATTACAGGATTACTACAAACAGCAGTTGGGGAATCAGGCCCAGGAAAACAAACCAGCTATTATCAGACTTCCAATATGGCTTCAGGCCATACCGCAGCACAGAACTGGCAGTCCTAAACATCAGGGAATAAGTGCTTACGATCTGGGACCACTATTATTATTGGATCTTCCTACAGCCTTTGACACTGTTGACCACAACATACTCCTAGCTTGACTGGATGCTTGTTGTGGCATTCTTGACAAGGCTCATGCTTGGATATGATCCCCTCTGGCGAACAGGAAACAAATTGTCAAACTAGTTCAATTCCCTTCCAAAGATACAAAGGTCATTAATGGAGTCCCATAAGGCTTACTTCTCTCGTATACTGTTTAACATGTACATGCAACTCCTAGCTGTTGTAACATCCTCTTTCATTCTGAGTTTTTCTGTATATGCTGATGACACTCATATTCTAGTAAACCTCCACCAAGACATTCCCGATTCTTCAGCTATTGGCTCTTGCCTAGTTGGCACTAAAACCTGAGTGAATAAAAATGTCCTTGGACAAACATGTACAAAACAGTCGGCCAATCGAACTGGAACCACCTGGTGCTTCTGTTAAAACAGCAACAAATGTGCGAAATACATGGGACTCAGACCTCTCATTCACCCCGCAAGTCAAAGCAATTACCAGAAAGTCAAATCGTTGTCTCTATAAGATCACTAAGCTCTTCCTTTTGCTGGGCATACTTCAAACGTCCTTCCGCATTCAAACGCTAGCTGGATCCAGAGTACTGCGTGCCAGTCTTCCTCAACACACCATTGAAGACCCCGACAAAACTGCAAATGACCCAAAACAAAGCAAAAAGAATCATCTTTGTCCCAAAAAACACGTGAACACATACCTTCCTACCGCTCCAAACTGAAGTGAGTGCCCATCATTCAACAAATCAGACTAAAAACCCTGTGTGTTATTGGGAAAGCCACACACCTTAGCTCGCCCAAATATCTTACAGATCTGTTCTCTCCAAACAAGCTTGAAAGTATTCTTAGTTCCAGAAAAGAATTTAAGCTCACCGCTGCCAAATAGATTAGGAAAAGCCTCAGAGGGAAACAGTTCTCACCATGGGTACTGAATTGTGGAACCCAGTCCTTCCTAAAAAGCCACGTCTCAGCACTTTCACGCCCGAGCTTAAAACACACTTAACGCCCTCAGCTTCATGTGCCTAGAAACAAATCTTTTTCTGGTATGAGTTACCACATAATACAAATACTAATTGATTGTGTCCATTAAGTTAAAACTGTGTCTCTGCTTCACCTTAGACTGAAATGTAGGACTGTGGCTAGGAGCCTTAAGACCAGTCTGTCACATTACAAACACAAATGAGTATATACCGGCTATAATACATACTCATGACACCTTTGCTTACCCTGACATTTAAGAAGAACTTGTGTTGACCCTAAAGAACATCCATTCTTGTGCATCATTTGCCAAAATGTGTATGGCTCCCTGAAAAAGAGTCCTAGCCCCTACTTTAGTGGTGACGTTGCAGAGCACTGTAGTGTTAATCCTTACCCCTCTCAGGAGAGACTATAGTGATTAGACTGTAACCTTCCAGTTCTGGCTTAAGGGTGCCTATTGTAACCAAGATGTGCAAACCCGAGGTGGTTGTATGTCAGAATATCGTACAAAGAACGTTTGTCTGACATAATTATCATGTCTGAATATCTTTTACAAAATACCATCTTATTGGATCTATTCTCTCTATTATTAACTCTAGTGGGGAATATTTTGGTTGATGGTACTTAGGACACAATATTTGTTTGATGATATATTGGCAATGGTAGTCTGGTACCACAGTAGTGAGGCTCTCCAAGTGAGTGATGGAGTGATGCTTGAAGCAGCTAGAGTGAAACTTGATAGCAGACATTGGAAGCCAGTCAACGCTGCCCAGTAGCATAAGCGAGCACAGGCTGTTCACCGTTTAGATCACGGGGAGGGGGGAAGAGAAGCATTGTAAAGATGGAACCCACTGAGCAGAGCACACAGTAACAGTGGTAATCGTGGCTGGGGAAGTTGTGCATGGTGCGATGGAAACAGAGTAAACAAAATGTGCTCAAATTTAGCAAAAGGAAATTGAGGCTCCATACTTGAGGCATAGAGAGATAAAGGTAGGTGACTCCAGCAATGTACATTTAAGCTCTGTCCACCAAAGACAGACGTTCTACTGTGGTGCGCAAACAAAGAAAATGTTATCTTCTTGGTCACCCCCCATCATCCCCAGCTGAAACCTGTTGCACGGATGTCCACTCTTATCAGCTCTGCCATTGGTTCTAGGACCAATGCAAAAAGTAGCTGTGAGAGTGTGCAACCCTGACTGGTACCTTTTTGTATAGGACAGGACGAAGACAGCACACCGTTGACCCTGAACTTATTTCATAGTACGGTATATGGTGTTTCAATCAGATGGAGAAAACGGGGGACAAATTGCATCTTTTGCGCAGGACTGCCTACATAAAAGGGCAGTGTACTGTATCAAAGGCACTTTCTAGATCCACCGGCAGGAGGGCAATGTTTCCCTTAATTCGCCTGCGTGAGCTGGAGCCACATGAAGGCAGCATTGATGGTGCTGAATACTTCCATGAGGCATTAAGCCATTCTGCTCTTCGGGGATCAGAAGGCACACAACGTTTGCTGATCGAGTGGCAAAAAGTTCTGCAAGAGTTTTTGAATTAATATTTATAAATACGTCACAGGAGGTTTACCTGCTATAAGGTTTACTGTACTAGTAGCCCCTCTCATCTCCTCTCATGGGGTAGTGACATTTGATCACAAACGTCGTTGTACAGCGCCTTTAAGTGGGGGCTATTGGGGAGGATTATTTATTAAATGATTCCAGTGGAATGCCATTGGTGCACAGGGTTTTACCTGATGGCAAAGAAGTAATGGCTTGTTGAATCTTAGTCTCCATAATGGGGCGAGCCAAGTCATCACGCGCCTCAGCTGGTCAAGCGCACATTGGGAGACCGCGCACAGGAGGATTGTTTGGTTCAACCTTGGGTGCTGGGTGATATGCATACAGCTCACTGTAGTTGCCCACAAATTCAGCCGCTATACTACGTGCTCCCCTAAGTGCCACTCCACATACAAAGTGAATAGCGAGGACAACTCTACTGAGGTTAACTTTGTGTGCAAGCCAAAAGAAATTAATTTTGCAGCCTTGTCTCTCATTTCATATACCCTCCCTTGAGAGTGGAGCCAGCCCAAGCTGGCTGTGTTATGGAGTTTTTCCTTGAGAGTAGCGCTTGTGAGATCTAAACTACGCCGAGTCTCCGCCATGGGGTTATTAGAGTCTATGTGATCTAAGTGCCAAATTTCCCTGTCCCGTACCAGCGGGTCAGCCTCATGAACTTTCTTTTTCCCGTCAATAAAGGATAAAATGTTGCCCCTGTTGACTGTCTTAGAGACTTCCTAAAGCATAACTGAAAAGGATCACATACTTAGTTAAGAGTAAAATACTCTGTAATGCTTTCACAGATGTATTAGGTAAAGTAATCAGGATTCAAACAAGCGGGTCCCCTCACACTGCTCCCTTCTTTATATATGGTCAAAGCAATATCGGAGTCATCCAGGATACCCTTTGGAAGTATGTATGTGTGAATGAGGTCACTGACTTTCGTAGAGAGGGCCAAGAGGGAGTGCCATGCAGGGTTGAGTAATGCGGGCACTGTGATAGGTCACGATGTTGCAGTCGGCATATATTCTCAAGACCAACTGCTTCCACCCATGTATGCAACTGCGGAGACTGGGCTATTGATTAATGTGAGTGCATGTTCATATGAGTTTGCATCATAGCATTAAAGTCCCCACCCCAACAAGGCTTAAACCTGGTGGAGACTCTGTTAACAATTGTGAAATGGCCTCCAACTTTAATTATAGTAAGAGTGGGGGTGGATAGACACTAATTAAAGTCCATGGTCGGTCCTCTAGGAGCCCCACAATCATCAGAAATCTGTCCAAGGGGTCAGTGGACACCTTATTTATTGCTAGCGAAAAGGTTTTCTTTAGAAGGATAGCCACACCCCTGGAGTTCCGGGTATAACCTGCTTGATAATCTCGAGAGTAGTTGTGTCGGCCAAGCAACGAGCCGTTGGGGCCAAATATATACGTCTCCTGAAGCATCAGTACGGCTGGATTAAATCTCTTGATATAAAACATCTCGCTCCTCACTTAAGCTTATCATTAAGTCTATTAACATTGCAGGATATCACGCCTTAGCCCAAGGGTTTGAAAGGCGAACTCGGTAGCCATGACCTTGAAGCCTGCATAAATGAGTACAGTGTGGTGACATTCCAGCAACCCCGGCACATAGGACTAATGTAAAATAGAACTGAGTGAGCCAACGAAGGGACCCTGAATCCTCAACTCCCCCACCCCACACTACTGACAGAGAAGCATCTGTCTCCCTAAACAAGTTAAACTTAGGACTCTGTCAGTTGGGAAAGGAAACCAAACTATAGCCAACAATATTAAAAACAGAAAACAATAGTCAAAAAGGGAGAATAAAGCGGGTATGATATGATGTAATTGTTCATCCCGTATCTACATTAATAATATCTGCCACCCATAGGGCCGGGCTAGCTGTAGCGGGTACCGGGCATTCACCATAGCTGCAATATCAGCCCCCTGTAACAAAAGCAACTGCAGAATTTTCCGCACTCCCCCTCCCCCCTCTGTGGCCAGTCGGACTCAATTGTCAGGGCCGGTTTGCGTTCCCAGTCCGGCCCTGGCCACTCACTATAGAAGATACTATTCCACTGTCACCCACAAAGGCAACCAGCTTAAAATGCAGACTGAAGTTCAAAGGAATGATGCATTACCTCCAAGGCGTTGCAAATCCAGGATTCAGCAACGCTGGTCCGGCCTTCGGCCGGCGATGGGTCCTCTACTTTAGAGAGCGGAGGCCAATTCCATTTTTCTCTGGGGATTCTTGCCCATTCTCTGCCCTTCCGGAGAGGATGCATCCGTTCCTCAATCCAAGACCAGGCCTGTTCAGGAGATGCGAAGAAGTGGGATTTTTTATTTTTATTTTTAAGAGTACCCACTCCCAGTTTGAAGACCTCTGATTGCAATTATTAAAATTATTTAATGCCTTTTAAAGTTTTTGTTGTGGCCTTTACACAGAAATAATGGTGTGTTGCTTTGAAGTAGAATCCAATGAGAGTGTTTTCTGTATTCCATATTGTAATCAGAAATGCTTTTTCATATTTGCAATGTACAGCTGCTAAAAAGTGATTTATTCATAGAATGCTAATACGACTAGCAAAGTGGAACATTTATCTACCCGTTGTAAATTGAATGTATCATGTAGTTTCCAGCACTGAGCCTACAGCTGGACCTGCCGGTGGTGCCAAGTCCAATTTGGGCAATTTCAATGCAGCCCTTTCCGCGAGCACAAACAGCCTGGGAAGCGAGCGCTGTGGGACCATCAGTGCCACAGAGAGCCTCCCCGGGGATGCCCTTAATGAGGATTCTGACAGTGACATCAGCAGGAGTGCCCCTGGTGAGTGGATGGGTTCAGCCATTTTTAAACGCCGTCCATGTTGCATTATGTTAGAACATTTAAACATCAATTAGCATTTTCTCTGCTAACATTTTGTAGGATTTTCCAAATCAAAAATGCATTGAGAAACGTTTTGAGAACAGCAGAGCATGAAGCAATTGACTATTTTATACTGATGTAAATTGAATTGCAAAAGTGTAAACAATGATCATTGGCAAAATCTTGCAGTAAAGCAAATATACATGAAATTCAGATGATGCCAGTCAGTACATTTCCCTCAATCACCAATTCTGCCACTGTCAACGTCCCTTCCATATTTACATTGTCTTTTGTACTCCAAATGCCATCACTTTTTAGCGCGACAATTCACTAATATTGCAATTCACAATTATGGCAAATGTGAGTAATCCGGATTTGCCGCATTAGCTTGTTTAATTTTGAATTCAAGGTGGGAAAGCGAAGGGAACACCTCTATTTTCAATGGGGGGGCACAGCAAGAGTTTCTACATGGGCAGTATTCCCCCGTGGAGAACATAATAAAAAAAAGGAGTCCCAGAATTTTTTGTGAATCCTTAAAGATGGACATTTCTTCCAAACATATGAGTCATATTTCTGAGTTTTCCACTTATTCTTCCACTATATTAGAGCAGGAGAGATTTGTATTTAGCAGGTAAAGTAAATACAGTGCATGAATATATTTTGTGATTGGGTCTCCGTGTTATTTACAAGCTCGCTCGACCGTTCTCTTTGTGAAACCTAGGATTCTCTGAACTTAGAGTTTGTTGTTCAGTCTGAGGTTACTCTCTGAATCTACAATAATTCTCTGAAGGTTGTGATCAAGTTTGTAAGGGCCCAATTCACAAACTGTTTTTACACCACAGTGTCATTTAGGTGCACAAAAAAGACATGTCCAACTATAAATTCCACACAGAATATCTTATTTGATTACTAATAATAAATGTAAAAGCACAATTATAAAACCGGTGCAGCCACCTATGCAGCAATGGAGGGAGCTTCCCCAATGATCTACCAATTTTTTTTTTTTTTAAAGCTAGGATTTAAAGTAACTTATACACTCCAAGAAGCTTTAGATATAAGTTTTGTGCTTAACACCTTTAGAAAATTAATTACAGGTTTATGTTTTAGAGAGCTGTTATTCTCAAATACAGGTATTAAAACAGGTATTACACATTTTCTGCTAAACTGTTCATAACGTGCAAAACAATGCAAAATGCAAATACAAACTGCAAAAGTAGTTTGGGGAGGATTCATCACATGGGTATATTGATATGGTGGCTGAGTCAAATTGTCCTAAGAGAAAGGAAAAAAGGCTACGGATAGAACCTAAATGAAATCTTGTAAGGATCTCTCCCATGGGTTTGTAACAAGATTCAGGTATGGTTTCAAGCCCATTGTTATTTTGATAATGAAATATTCCTGTATTGAAGCTTTCTTCATCTTCTCCGCCTCCCTGGATAGTATAGTGTGGGCACTGAACTTATCCCTAACCCCATGTTTTTCCCCTGTAACTTCCAAGGTGGCCTACCAAATAAATTCACTCTTCTGAGTATGTTGGCTAATGATATTATATACAGTAAACCTGGTAGTGGAAAGGAAAAAGGTTTTTCTTTGAAGTAACCCTCACCCACCAAGGTTACTCCTTGGCGGCATGCTTCCTCATAGGGTTCATCCCTAACCTGCTATGGAAAGGCGCGTGCTACGACTGGCGGTTTCGTGCCTGAGAAGCTTTCAAGTATTGTGACCATTTCCCAATGGTGTTTTCATAAGTCTGATAGTAACAATGGATGGCCCACCTGGGCGACTATATATCAGGCTTTTATGTCTGCACCAACATAACACACCTATGTCTACAAATTCATCCACCTTGTATATCCTGCCAGACAAAAACAAGGTGTATTGTATTATAATTTTATTCAAATTTTTCCGGTTCTGCTCGAGACGAACCTGGGTGTAACCCCATCAAAGTGGACGCTCCACCACCCAACTACTCTCCCATTTCATGACAATAACTTCCGATGATTATTAAAGCCCAAAGGGAAGTGATCCTAGTAATTCTGCTGCTTCGTGTTTTTCATATTGTGTGGTACTTTCCCATTGTGAATTATCAATATAGTAACATGAAGATAAAAAAGAAAACCCTGAGTAGCCCATGTATGAACCCATGGACAGGGGATGCACCTCGTCTAGGCAAAGAGACAGCTTCGAGGACGCCGACGACAGCACGTCCTCCTTGTATATTACGGGACATGCCATGCCCCTCCGGTATCTCTTTATCCTTTCTCTCGCCCACGAGAGCTCTGCTCTGAGCAGCCTTAAGGGCTCTTTTTGCCCTCTTAGCCTTTCTGTGGTTGCCAGATCAGCCATCCCTTTTCAAATCCCCTGTTGTAAATAGGTTCCTGGAAGGGCTGCAATATATGTTTTCACCTTCGCCCTTCATCATGCCTCAGTGGGGCCTTAATCTTATCCTAACATTTCTGATATGGGCTCCCTTTGAATCATTGCATAATTGTCTCCTCAGGCTCCTTACTATTAAGGCGCCCTTCCTGGTGGCAATAACATCTGCCTGGAGGGCCAGTGAGGGTCAGTGAGCTTCAGGCTTTGTCATCCATACCAGAACATCTACCCAGACAAGCTGGTTCTACGCACTAGATTTTATTTTCTGCCGAAAGTAGTCACTCACCTTCATGTAGGCCAATCCATAACTCTACCTATTTTTTATGTTCCATATTTTAAAGAAGCAATGGTCCCTATGACCAACAATCACACATTCAATAATGCATGAAGTTTCAACCAGGCGCAATGTTTATGGAGGCAAGTAAAACCAAATTTTTAACTACTAGCTCAAGTGGTGGGCGGAGACAAGGAAGACAAAAAACATAAAAAACATGTAAAGTAACTCAGGCACAATGAGCATTAGCAGCAATTCTGCCCTATACAGGATTATATATACAAAGTACAGGGTCAATGTGCAAGAGTCGCTGACGTTTCGATCCTATAATAATGCAAGGATCATCATCAGGACATTACAGTATGATACCTAGGAATATTACTCAATAGCAATAGGGAAATAACTGGGAGAAAAAGGAAGAAAGAAAAAGAGGATTAGTTGCTAACCTACTGATGAAACATACTACATTAATTAAAGGGCACACAAAACAATTGTTCCTGAATACCCTAGGAAGGGTAAAGGGCCGGTAGGTGGGGTGCGGGTTTTTTGTTGCCTAGGGCCTCAATGCCAAGTGAAGGCCTAAAACATACCTGTGAAGGGGGGAACCACAAGAGCCGTCAGGAAAGTAGCTGGTGACCGTAGTCCAAGAGTAGTAAATAGAGACCAATCACACCCGAAAACAATAATCAGGCGAAATGGGTAGAAATGACTAAACCCAGAATGTTCTTACGCAAACTGCTCACTGTGGGGAAATACAGCCAAGACTTTGCAGCAAGACATTGCCCGAAAGTAGAGGAGTTACATGATCCACAGTGCATTCACTGGAAAACTGACCAAGGAACTGGGGGATATAGATCTAAAACCAAGGGCATCAATAGGTAAGCAGAGACAGCTAAGGGAAATGATCAAATTAACAATGCAACAATGTGTGTTGCCGTTACCTCGGGCTGTTGTCCAAACCAATACAGAGCGTGTCCCCAGTCCGGGAACAGGTGAGTGAGGCACATGAAGAATGTGATCGCTTTGGAGCCACTGTAGGAGTCGGGAAGCTGAGGGACAAGCAAGAGTTGTCTGCATCTTCAGGCGTTTGAGCAAGTAAAGTGAGCATGCTAAAATATCAGTACACTAAATTTCAGTAGCAGCGGGTGCATGAACATGAAAAGAGGGCTACGGAAGAAGGGCTGATGTTAACAACATTCATCCATAATGGCGGCAATATTGGGGGATTATAACAATTCAGTTGCAGAAGTATAGCCACCTACAAACCCACAGGGGTGAAAACCAGGAGGCTCACCCATATGGTTAGAGAATAGAGAAACAGAGCAACATGCAATGAGCAGAAGAATTATATGAGAAAAAGACAACATTTTATATATACATGAAAGAAATTAAAAAATGGCAAAATTGTATCTATACATGAAAGAAATCACACAAAAGTAAAACAATTATTGTTGGACTCAATGTAATAGAGATCGTGACCCTAGAGAATTTCCCGGTGTGCATAGTGAGGGCAACAAAGAGGACAGAAGAAACGTGTAAATTACTGCATCGAGGCAACGGTAACATATATACACAAACAAAAAATAATAATAGTCTGATACAGTAGTGAGTCCAGCAAGTACAAGGTCAGGTCGCTAGTCCAGCAAGTTCATAATCCGTCCGGAATCGTTGCCACAGAATTCCATTGGCAAACAAGCACAGTCCTGATTTTTGCTAACTGTTGTTATTGGTGGAACCGGATATTACAGCAAGGATGTTCAGTCCTCCATTTTATTTAGTCCTGTGTGCAGGCTGTCTGTGCGCAAAATCCATTTAAAGTCCTCCTTTTTCAGTATGGAGGAAACACTACTGCTTCTGACGGGTTGTTTCACCACAGCAATGATTTGCCAACGTAGGTCGCTCTCATTATGATTAAGCTCCACAGAATCTTCAAACAATGTGGTAGTCATGACCTTATACCTAAGGTGGCTCCTATGTTGGCCTATTCTGACCCAATTTATTTGCATTGTCTGTCCTATGTCTAGCAAGTTACATGGGCAGGTAAAAGCATAGACCACATTGGTATTGTTGCAGACCCTCCCATTTTTGTGATTGAATTCCTTGGTTTCAGCTGTGAATTCACAAACACTGCAGTTACCGCATTTATTCCACCACATCCCTTCAAGGAAAAGGAGCAACTTCACTATCAGGACCAAAAAAGAGTGGTGTCGTTCTCCCTTGACCACACAAGAGAGTTCCAGGTGGATGACCAATTTTCATGCGGTATGTAGGAGCTAAGAAAGAAAAGACTGTGCAGAGACAGACCATCTCCTGATGGATCATGCTCTGCATTAAGTTCTAGTCATGGACATCTGCCAGGCAGCAATGCGGGCCTCGCTGCTCATGTTTACAAAACACTACTGCCTGGACAGTCAGGTCCGATTTGACGTACAATTTCGATCCTGTAGGACTTTTTAGGGTGAAAGTTTTGCATACCCCCCTCAGAGGAGGTATTGCGTGAGAATCTATTCTAAGGTAAGGAATCTAGAAGTGTCGGACAGATAAACAAGTAACTTACTTTCAGTAACGCATTGTTTGGCAGAGACTCTTATCTAAGCAAAAACCTAAGGAAATGATGGACGGAGTGTTGAACATTGCAAGCACTCACCCCCAGTCAACTGATCTGGCTTTAATCCATCACCGTTCTTTAGCCCACTCTGCCACCCTAGTTCAGACATGGCCATATGCAAATCAGTCTGACCCTGTGCCTCATGGGAACAGTCCAGCCCGAACTGCCAAGCCATGTCTTTCCTGGACCGGAAACAAGCTTCCTAGGACCGGTTTCTGGCATTACAACCGTCTTCAGCCAGGCTTGCTTGAATCCAGTGGCAAAGTGAGCAAGGGACTCACGTCTGAGCATACCCTGCCGCCTTATGGCGAACAAAGCAAAAACCAAAGGAAATGATGGACGGAGTGTTGAACATTGCAAGCACTCACCCCCAGTCAACTGATCTGGGTTTAATCCATCACCGTTCTTTAGCCCACTCTGCCACCCCAGTTCAGACATGGCCATATGCAAATCAGTCTGACCCTGTGCCTCATGGGAACAGTCCAGCCCGAACTGCCAAGCCATGTCTTTCCTGGACCGGAAACAAGCTTCCTAGGACCGGTTTCTGGCATTACAGCCGTCTTCAGCCAGGCTTGCTTGAATCCAGTGGCAAAGTGAGCAAGGGACTCACGTCTGAGCATACCCTGCCAACTTATGGCGAACAAAGCAAAAACCAAAGGAAATGATGGACGGAGTGTTGAACATTGCAAGCACTCACCCCCAGTCAACTGATCTGGGTTTAATCCATCACCGTTCTTTAGCCCACTCTGCCACCCCAGTTCAGACATGGCCATATGCAAATCAGTATGACCCTGTGCCTCATGGGAACAGCCCAGCCCGAACTGCCAAGCCCACATTGGTATTGTTGCAGACCCTCCTATTTTTGTGATTGAATTCCTTGGTTTCAGCTGTGAATTCACAAACACTGCAGTTACCGCATTTATTCCACCACATCCCTTCAAGGAAAAGGAGCAACTTCACTATCAGGACCAAAAAAGAGTGGTGTCGTTCTCCCTTGACCACACAAGAGAGTTCCAGGTGGATGACCAATTTTCATGCGGTATGTAGGAGCTAAGAAAGAAAAGACTGTGCAGAAACAGACCATCTCCTGATGGATCATGCTCTGCATTAAGTTCTAGTCATGGACTTCTGCCAGGCAGCAATGCGGGCCTCGCTGCTCATGTTTACAAAACACTAATGCCTGGACAGTCAGGTCCGTTTTGACGTACAATTTCGATCCTGTAGGACTTTTTAGGGTGAAAGTTTTGCATACCCACCTCAGAGGAGGTATTGCATGGGAATCTATTCTAAGGTAAGGAATCTGCAGCTAGAAGTCTCGGACAGATAAACAAGTAACTTACTTTCAGTAACGTATTGTTTGGCAGAGACTCTATCTAGCCACAGATTCCTTACTAATCCACCCATCCCCCCCGCTCTGCGAACAGATTTCTAGGGACAGGGTTGTTCCCCTTTCAGTGCCCTAGTTTTCTACATCAGTGATCAGTGTTCTTCGTGGCTTTGTGCTCCTGGCATGTAAAGTCACTTAATGAAACAAAACAGCACGCTAGGGTGGCGCCTACATAGGAACCGTGCACGTCACTTACGGTGGGGTCAACGCCACACGGAACCAAACGATGCCACCTACAGGTGCACCTTGGTACTGCTCACAAATAAATTCAGTCTGACGCCTGGGGATAATACTAAGTTATAGAATATGTAGCTAGATAGAGTCTCTACCAGATAGGACGTTACGGAAGGCAAGTAATTTGTTTATTATGAGTTCTCTTCTGAAGGCACTACACAAATAGACTTTCTGGCCAGAGTTGTACATTTCCCGCTACTGGGACTGCTCAAACATAAACTCAAGTGGAAAGAGAAACACATGCAAGCATTTTTTTAAAAAAGAATACATTTTACACATTAAAGTTAAACAATAAATCGATACTTGGCTTTGACCCTTGTCCTGAATATAAGCATCTCCCTAATCTAATCCTAGCCAAAACTTTGGCTCTGAGCCTGTCCCTAACACTAACCTACATCCACCCTTAAACCATACTCTAAACACACCTTGGACTCTTAGCACAATCCTGACTGCACACCTATTCCTTTGCCTTTTTTTTCAATGTTTTCAACCCTTTTACCTAATAGGTAATAGACTATAGAGCTTGAATATACAGAATTTTGTGTGGCGTACTTGCCAGGTTATAGGTGAGATGCATAAATGAGTGGTAATGAAGAAAGACATGTGCTGGTCACAAAGACAAGTTTACAACAATGGGAAGTTGAGGTTTCTCTGGTAAATTGTATTGGCTCTCTTTATTCAATTAATATTGAGAATGATTGACATTGATCACTGCTAATGTGTCATAATATCAAGACTTTCTCTTCATATACATTTGTTGCTGTTATATCTCTGGTTTTCTTCTTTGAGAGCAATGTGGAATTTGACTTTGAAGAATAATTTGTTACTGTTTTGTCAAATAAAGTACTTTAACCTCTGTTAAAAATGTGAATATGTTTAAAAAACATTTGTAATGCATTAAAGGTAAAGCACAGTTAATGTTGTTGGTTTGTTTTTAAAGAACACCATCCCCGGAAGCTTTTGCGTAAGGGAAGATTGCCTGCAAGAATGAAGCATCGTCGGATGTAAACCCTGCTTCAGTGAAAACATTTGAGAGGATATGGACCTTATAGTTAATTTTATTTGTTATAAAAACATGCTTCGACTGCCTATTTGAGCACAGCATCTACATCCCGAGTACTCTTTCAGAGGGTAACATTAAAGGGGGTGGAGCCAAAGTGGACCCTTGTGTCTTTGGGGAACATGGTAATATGTTATAACAATTTTGAATTCCTTTGTTACTGCTGGGTTCTGTTTCCAACAGTAACACTCCGCTATAAGCCTCCATCCAGTGTGATGACCAGATTCCGTTCTAGCAGACTGATCACTTTGTAGCTAACTTTGTCGTCAGTAAGCTCCATTTAATGTTTAAGGGTGCACAATCACTTTGTAGCTCATTGTTCTCATAAGGCGCCAGTTAATGTTGAAGGATGCACAATCGCTTTGTAGCTCATGCAATCTTGGGGGCTCTCTCGGGACTTGTTTTTGTACAAAATTGCTCAGTCACTTTGTAGTTCATGTAGACCTTGTGGCTCATTAAGTAGATGGTTGATATAAGGGGAACAGTTTTCTGGTCCATTATACAACTCCACCAAATAAGAATTTAATTCCCCTTAAATCAGCCATGACTGTGATGCACTTAGGGAAAATATTCTCTTCTTCTCTTCATACTATAAAACCAAATGGCCTTGCGTGACTTCCTGTTCTTTTGATTTAAATAGGTTTCAGTAGTTTAATGTTAGACTCAGAGATGGGGGCCCAGGTTGTTCGTGAAGGCAGGTTTGTCATGGTAGGTTACAGAAAATGTCTTATTCACATGGAGACAGTTGTTAATTCGACCACTTAGTGGGAGGAATATTATGCAGGTTGTATCAAGGCACATCTGAATTCTACTTTTTTGTGAATGTGATGTCTACATTTTCTATTCCACTGGATTGTTTAAGATTACTATTTTATGGTTTTGTATTTGTATATTTTATGTTAAACTAAATAAAACCATGTTACAAATAATACCCACTTCCTGTATCTAAGCTGTCCTGTTGTCAGTATTTATTTTTTGTGTATATCAGAGCTGTTTTCCCTGTGTTTACCACATCTTTTGAAATCAGAGCTTTTCAGTGTTTATTCAGTTTCTTAACACCCAAAACAGACAAAAACAGTGTTTATCCAGTATTTACAAAATATGTTGTTTTTGCAGTGCTTGTTGTAAAGCACATATTTAATTTACAGGAGAAGTAATGTAGGCTATGTAGTGTCTTCCCATTGTCAGTGTATCCACTGGACTTGTAATTAGCCTAGGTCTTCCTAGCTGCTCAACCAGAGTGAGAGATGGTAACGGAATGTTGGTGTGACTGTGATAAATGGAATGCCTGGGTGCCTGTGTGGGTGAGTGATGACAGTTGGAGATGGGCTGAGCAGCTAGGCAGGCTGCTCCTGGTGGGGCACAAATGCTTTTAACCAGAGTAAATCATAACCACATTGTCCTCTTCGTTCTTTATGCAAAAGGAGCAATGTACATGCCACGTATGGTTCCTTCCACAAATAAAAGCAATACAGCTTCCAGGGAATAAACAGCATATTCAAGTGTAGACATTCCATCACCCAGGAGATGACAGAACGCACAGTAAGTGATTACATCACACCTTAGATATTACACTTATGTAAGACTGTTTTAAGCATAGAAAGTCTGTGTATTGTAATCTCATTCACACTCACATCTGATAACCCTCTCACATCTCGTTACCTCTCACTCACTCTGTCAGAAGGACTGTTGTCTGGGTTGCAAGACTATTGATGGATTACAAAAGTAAGAGTGCTATATTCAAATATTTTAATAAACAAATTCCTTAAGACAATTGGAGGACAATCACATACTCCTAAATGAATATTATAACATGGTTGGGGTGGTCAACCTTGCCAACAGCATATTACCTTGTGAAACATTGAAATCACATAAAATGAATGTGTAGTCCTGCATTATAAGGCACCTGAAACTTGATGCTTTAAGCATGCTCACCACTGCTTTTCTGCACTCTTTGCCTGGCTACATTAAGGTGATGCTGCTGTTGTGTAGATATTCATTGCTGGCAAGTGTCCCCATAGCAAATCCTTTTTCATCCCTGATCTTTTAACTGACAACAATCACATTATATTGTGAGACTTGAAATTTTGCTGTAAAACTTGTAACTATAGTCTAAAAAAACAGCAGTAAAGTGCAATTGGGTAAAAATACAGGATTAGCAGTAGTAATGGGTCATCGTGAGCTTTGAATTTTGTTGGTATGTGGAAAGTCTTATGTCATGTTTTCATCTCTGTCCCATGTGTGTGTTGACAGCACTCTTTTCGCAGGTACTTCTCACTACACATGCATTGAATGTTTAAAGCATGGGGTGATTGGTAGTTGACCTACTATCAATACTGTTTTGTAAGAAAAGGGAGTATCAAAGGGTTTTACCCATTCTGTGTATGTGGCTTAGTGTGATATTACATATTGGCAATGATTTTGATCAGCAAGCCATTTTCCCAATCACTGAAAGACAAACACTGTCAAAGGTTGACGCTTGTTTTTACTATTCCCTGATTCTCTACAGTGTATAAAATAATC